>NC_090926.1:342039154-342682424 GCF_040938575.1 Ambystoma mexicanum
AGGATCCCTTTTCTGTATGGCTCCAACCTTGCGTACAACGATCTGAAACACTGTGGCGTCATAATTCGGGGCATAAGTATTCAGAGTACATATTTCCCGGTTCTCCAGCATTCCATGTACAATTACAATTCTGCCCTCATCTTTTTTTCTGGGCCAGCACTTTAAATGGTATAGCGGGATCCACCCAAATGAGGACCCCTCTAGCGTATGACGAAAACGTTGAGCCCACCATCCCCCCACCCCATGCGCCGCCATGTTTTTCTGCTTCTGCGCATCTAGATGCATTTCATGCAACAACGCAATCCCTATTTTGTTCCTCTTGATGCACATGCTCACTCTTCTATGTTTCACATAATTATTAAGCCCCCTGACATTCCACGTCATGATCCTGACTGTTCTGCCATTATGTCACAGACGGCTTTCAGTGAGGCCACCAGCCTATTGCTAGAATCAGTAGGAGTTTGATGCATCTGTTGTTCATTTGTGCCAGGCTCCCTATCATCAACCCCCCCACCCCAAAACCCCACTCCAAACCAAACACAACTTAAACCAGCACAACGCTTTATTTGTGCCAAAGTCTCAATCCTAGAGGTTGAAAAAATCATCCTCTCTCTCAAACAGTCTAATTGTCAGGGTTATAAAGGCCCAGCCCAAATCATGAAAGATGCAGCTAGAGACCCTGGCACCCTTCATCTCGAAGCTAATCAGTGCCTCATTCTCTACTGGCACCATCCCAAGTAATCTAAGAGTCCTGGGTGCTCCCGCTCCTCAAAAAACAGTCATTAGATCTTACTATACCTACCAACTACAGGCCTATAACAACAGTGCCATTTGTTCTAAAAATTTTAGATAGAGTGGCTTATCTCCAAATACAGGATTACCTGGAGCATAACCACTTACTAGGAGCCAGGCAATCAGGATTCAGGCCCCAACATGGTACTGAGACAGCGCTGATTGACCTCAAGGCCCAAATTGATGAGCTGAGAGACAAAGGGAAATCAGCCTTACTACTCCTTCTTGATCTCTCGGCAGCGTTCGACTTGGTGGACCACAAGGTCCTATGTAATCACCTAGACGCAGCAGCACACTTCTCTCAGAAGGCCATACTTTGCATCCAATCCTTTCTAAGCAATAGGACTATGAGAGTCTTCTCTCCATCAGCAGCAGCAGACCCAATTCCCATAACTTATGGAGTGCCTCAGGGATCATGTGTCTCACCCACAATGTATAATATATTTACCAAGCTCCTTTTTGATGATCTGGATCATCTTGGTATCACCTACACTAACTATGCAGATGATACCCAGATTTTCATACCACTTACTGGAGATTATAAGGATTTGGCCTTAGTAAACAAAATTTACCTCATCATCCAGGCATGGATGGCGGTCCATGGTCTATGCCTGAATGATGACAAAACTGAACTCCTCATTCTAGGAACTACACGTAATCTCAACAAACTTGGTCACAAATACACCTCTTTTAATATTGATGGTAAAACACTATCAAGGTCGCCAAAGAGGTGAAAACCTTAGGCTTTTACCTGGATTCTACCTTTATTTTTGTCAAACGGGTTAATTCCATACCAAACATACCTGAGTTTCAGACATAACATCATTAACTGGTTCAAAGAAAACGACCACTAAAAGCATGTCAGCCACTGTCCTACTATCCCCACTCCTTTGTACTGTAAATAGACACCGCCACGCCTATATCATGTGAACTTCTCTTTTTTATGTAATGTCTTCCGACTATGCTTACTGTATGTATATATCCTGCTGTTGTATTCCAACCTTTGACCGTATTATACTTGTGTAACCTTAAGCTGAAAATATTAATGTACCCTGCGCCCTGATACCGGCGGGTCTGGCGAGCATTACAAATAAATAAACATGTGCAGCTATGCTAAGTATACTAGGACTTCCCTGTTTCCGCTCCATTCGACCTGGCCACTAGCCTAGTCTCCTGGTGCCCTACGGGCGGGCCTTCTACAGTGGCCCTAAAACTACTTCTCAGGGGGGCAGTGGGCACTCACTCTGCGTTCCCTCAGCCGGGTTTTCGTGACTCACTGTATTGCTCGTGTTACTACTGTATCACATCCTACCATTTACTTAACATTTCCAATTACCGACCAACTTAAGCATGTATCTATCCTGTCGTGTCTATCTTATTCATTGTCCGTTCTACATCAGTAGTCTGCCAGGGCCATATTTTCTTGCTAACTCGCACAAAAATCGTATTTCTCTTTGTCAGGAGTTGGATGGCCGTAGAGGTGGGGCCAGGGCCATTTTCTGCTCATCTATGAAGGTTGGCTTTGATCTGTTGTTTCCGGTATCTGTACGTTGTCCATCCTGGCCTTCGTTGTAATATATTGGGCTCTCGTCTTCTGGACCTGAAATGTGTAGTCTGGATATACCGAGATGTTTGCTGGCTCCCTTTGTAGCGTCCCTCCCAAGCTGGAAAAGGCCAGGATCTTCTCACAATCCTTATAATTCAACACTTTAGCTATCAAGGGTCTCAGTGGAGCACCCGGTGGCGGCTGTCTAACAAGGGAGCGATGCGCTCTTTAAATTGTGAACCCTTGGGTAAGTTCACCCACCCCTATTTCTTGAAGCAGCATGTTCTCCACGTAGGCGGTAGGATCGGGTCCTTCCGCTCCTTCAGGCAGCCCTACAATCCTGATGTTATTTCTGCGTGCCCATCCTTCTGCTTCTTTAGCTCTATCTTCTAGTGATTTGACTTTCTGCAAGAGGAAGTCAACGTCCTTCGTCATCCGTCCTTTCACCTCCGTATTCTCTTTCACTTGTACTTCCAGGGTCCCAGTGTGTTCTGCAAGGGCTCTGACATCTTGTCTAAGCAGCCCCACATCGATACCCAACGCATCAAACTTGACTTCCAGCGCAGCTTGGAGCGCTGCAATGGCTTCTAGGATCTGTTGGTTTCCTGCGTCTACCATGTACGCCGGGGGTGACGCCTGTCTTGTATCTTTATCTCCATTATCTGCATCTGGACTATTGGCTTGACCCTTCGTAAAAGTTTCTAGTGTGGTCTGCTTGTGCTTCGACTTGCCACCTTTGGTCGCCATTCTTCTCCACTCTGCCTTCGTTGGTCCCTAGCATCCCATGTTCCGAAAAAAGGACGCCCTTCTCCTTTGGTCGCTGATGTTACCCTTGTTGGTTTGCAGGGTCAAGGATTTCTTCGTATTATGCCCCACTTTGGTTTGTGCGTCACACTGGTGTTCTTGCACTTGCCAGGGCACTCAAACTCACCTTTCCAGCTGCGCTTGCTTTTGCCTTTTAGCTCCGTCCCATGGGAGCCGACAGGTTCAACAGCTATCGGGTCCTATGTAGGCCGTCGTCGAGGCTGAAGCCCTCTTAGGCCTGGCACCCTTTATGCTGTTTGTGGATATCTTGTGTCTACAATATCCCCTGGCCTTCACCCACAGGGCTTTAATGTACCACCTCCTTTGCTGGATTTCCCGGTCAGTGTTGTGGCATGCTCGTACTATCGACTAGCGTTTCAGCCCAAAGATACGCCGTCTCGTCTCAGCAGCTTTGCCTCTCGCACACATTGCCACCTTCCAGTCTAGCAGCTTCAGAAGTCTCTGTCCTTTGCTTTATACCGTCGCCATTTTCTCTCTTCACTCACGTCTCTTTTAAGTGGCTGGTGCGTGTGTACTGTATTCCTTTAATTGAATGATGTGCTCCCTGCTGAGGCACGTGTCACATGCCCAGATTACTTCTCCTCGGGCTGTGTTTGTGTTATCTCCTGTTGTGTGCCTCTTATCACGTAGGTGGCCCAGAGCCTGCAGAGTTGAGTCACACTGGTGCGATCGGCCTGACTTCGTATTATACTGCTTTCGATAGGCCCAAGATCACATGTATCAGATTGACGCTTTGATATTGATAGCCTCTGTATATGCTTCCACTCTGGTCTGTGTTATTGTGTCCTGTCCCTACTCGTATGCGCTCCACTGATGGTGGTGTCACCAATTGTTCAGTACAGCGCCTCAGCAGAGCCTACTGTGCCTTCACAGCCTGTCACTGATAAAGTACCTATTACTGTTGGGCCGTTCTTCTCCTCGATGACCGTGCCCACTTCATTCAGCCGGTGCAATTCCGTATTCGACTCTCAGGAGCCTTTGTCCACACACTCCGGTCTCCTCCCCTCACTATTCCCTTATGTTCCAGTGATCTTTTTTTAAAACATTTTTTGGGGTGGAGGCCCCCGAACCACAACCCAGGAGGCGTTCCAATACAGCGCTCCCTCAACGCTGTTCCACCAAGGCGTGCTGTCAGTGCTGCGCGGGTAGCAGGAGGGGGCCCTGTGCAGATCAGCATATATTAATGTCAATAGCGCAGGATCGGGGCCTCCCCGCATCCACCGACTCCTTACCTTCTTCCGTGGCAGCCGCTGCCTGCCCCTCCGCCATCGCCTCTTCAGTGGATCGGCGTGTGCGCTGTGTCCACTCTGCGGGCAGGCTCCTCTGCAGTGCGAGTCTACAGCTCACGCTTGTGTGTGCAGCCCATCTCGCCACGAGGGCCGCAGCCTCCCAATCTCTTTCCAAGTTTATGCGAGCGGTCCCTCTCACCATTGGGGCCACTGCTGTGGTTGCGGCGACTTTTGCTCTCCGCCTTTTGGATCTGTGTGTTTCAGGTCATCGATCCCTTTGTTTTGCGATCTGTCCTTGCAGCGGCTCCAGGGCGCTCTCAGCCGCCATGACCTGTCGTCGCTCTGCCATCCAGATCACTCCGACAGCAGTTATGCTTGTCTGGGCCGCCAGCACAGCTTTTCTTCCGCGTTTGCCCTTCTCGGGTCGGGATTGAAGCAGCTCCCATTAACAACGCCCCCATTTTCCCCTCTCGTCCTCAGCTGATCATCGCCATCGAAATATTGTATCTTCATGAGGACAGTCTGATCTCCTTCCCCATACAAAGGTTTCTCCAATGCTTCACACGCCATTCCCTTCCATTTCGAGACTTGTATATAGTCTAAAGTTGCTTTATGGAGTATATCAATGATCAGATCTTCAGGCGCTGCCAGTGAGTGTCTGCCTCGCATGGCTGCCAGCCACGCCCCCCCAAAACAGCATTTTAGAGTATTTATCAAATTAACCATTTTGCGGAATCCTTGTGGCCTGCTTTTCAGATGATGAGGAGGCTAGAAAGGTGTGGGGAAAACTGCATTTGAGTCCGACATAAATGGGACCGCACATAAATGGGAAAATAGATGCCTGTTGCAGTCTTCGTTCCTCGGAGGAAATCCCCTTAACCACTTGCCCTCCATCATCTACAGTTGTTGCTACGGCCACCTTGTACTCTTAAATCCTCTGCATCCACCTCTACGGCCATCCAACTCCTGACAAAGAGAAATACGATTTTTGTGTGAGTTAGCAAGAAAATATTTTCGACTTTTGCACTCCAGATTAGACGGGCCATTACCGAATCCTTTCTAGTTGCTGCTAATTTAAAAGCGTTGGAAAGATATTCCTGACTTTGAGCAGTACATCCCTCAGAATAAGCTTGATCACTTCAAGACGGGGCTTTCAGACGCCAGGGTTCAGTGCGGGTCTTATTGGAATCGTCAGCCTATCATAGGCCCGTCAGCAAGAGGCCTCGCAATTGGATTAGACGCCTGTCACCAGGCTTGGCTTGGTGCAACTAAGTTTGCAAGCACGTAGAAGCCACTGTAGACGGGTTGCAGGTACATGGGCAATCGCTGCCAGTACTTTTGGTTCAGTTTGAGACTTTGGACAGCTTGGAGTGGGGGTCACTACCCTTAGTCTGTCCCATGACGAAGAGGAGGTCTGCATGGACTACTTTGCGGTATACTGTTGCAGGTCTTGCATTGACCCTGGACCGAGTGAGCAGACACTCAGCAGTTGGACTTGAGCTTCTTTTTATGTTAAAGGTCAACCCAGGAGGTATCCATTGTTGCAGCAGAACCCTGAAGATGCACATGAAGCATTCCAGCAGTTGGGCCAGAAGGGAGTCCTTGCAGCAGAATAAAACTGGATTCGGGATTTGCAGAGAAAATGCAAAGATGTACACTCGAGCGACCATGAACAGGTGATGAACCATGAGCAGGACAGCTGACTGGTTGGGCCTACCCGTCAAAGGGAGGACGGCACCTTACATAGGTTTGCGACAAGGGAGAGTTGGCTCAGCTAATGCTGGTTCCTGCAGCAGTCTTCCGGCATCCCTTGTTCATCTTAAACGAATCGCTTCAGTTCAAGTGGTCGCCTTGGTTTTGTGGGTCAAGCTCCCTTCCTTTTATCCACCATTTGAGATGGGGGGGCGGGGGGGGGGTCACCGGCCATTCACAAAGGCAGCTTGCAACAATCAGACTTGGCATTGACTATCCAATAGCAGACCGCTACCCCTCCCATAATCTGTCCAGCAGCAGCCATGCCTCAAGTGGAATGTGGATTGGGGCAGACTTTCCTGCTTCCCAATAGCGTCTTCCCACTTCGTTCCAGCTGGCACACACAGGAGCACCTTTGTAGGTGTTCTGCAAGAACCTCACAATGGTGCATGAAGAAGGGACCCCCACGCACCTCTCAAGATAGGAAGGCCAACAAAGGACAGGCCATCATGCACAGGACTTAAAACACGAGGAGAGGCCATTTTGAGTACGTGGTCCTCCTACATCCATAACCGCTACTGAAAAGGCTGCATGCAGAATTGCTTTCGGAAACTGGTAAAAATGAAACCACTGCCACAAGCCTACTGCGAGGATGCCTGATGAAGTAACGAAAATAATACTTAAGACAAAGAAAAGGGGACACTGTTCCCACAGCACTCATGTAGGATGGCTTGCGCTGCAATTGTCATTAGCTGGTGATGACCACTCCCGCACCTGTAGACATATGGGCTATCCAGTGCACCAAAATGACACTGAAAAAGGGTCCCTTAGGCCCTCAGGAAATGCACCAAATAGAGTGGATATCTGCTGCCGTAGGAAAACACAGATGACCGAACAAGGGGAGAGATCTGCCCACACTAGAAACCCAAAACTGGGTCCAGTGTCCCCAATAACAAAAGTGAATACAGATAAGTCTCACTCGCATTCAGAGTCCATACAGAAAAAAACCTGGTGAGTCCAGCAGTCGTGGTGGGAGGTTCAAAGAAGAGGGGAAACTATTTACAAAAAGAACCATCTCAACACGGTCTCATTGATTGTGTGCATATGTTGCATATGGTGTTTAGCAACATCTTATTGAAAGTGTACTTTGTTGGTGCTCTAATGAAAAGCTGCGTTGGCACACTTTGTTTAGCTGTATCCCTGCATGGCAATTTTTAATGGTAGTCCCACAGCATTATTGATGAACATAATAAATCCATCAGCTGCCCAAGAGAAGCTGAAACTCATGCTGTGGCGCAGAGATCCTTATCCACGAACCCGCCGAAAACCGGCATTGGGCCTATGCATTATTCTCAGAACCAAAACTTTCCATAGTGCCAGGTGGGTATTTTAAACTTCCTTTGGAGTGGTGTTTGGGCTCTGGCAAGGGAGTGGTGGGGGTATGAGATACAAATCATGCCACTAACTGATAACTGGGGTTCCTGATTGGTAGTGGTTATGCCTGCCCTAAAACATTGTCCAATTAAGTGTTTCCTGATTTGAAATTGTTTGTCCTGACTGAGGTGGCGAGTGACACACAAAGTAAGTGGTAGAACGTCCATCCTGACATAGGCTAACGTATAATGCACTTACTGCTTTATTTTATTTATTTATTGCATTTATTGATAGCGCCCAGCACCCAGAAGTATCATGGCGCTAGATGTTACAGAATAATCAGTACATTAGAGACACACAGTACCATACCATGGTTGATAACAGAGCTGTTCTGACTGATTACAGTGATTGATAAAGCACCCATTGTACCTATGACCCCCAGTATTCCTACTGAGCGTGCATCTATCCAAGAGCTGCACAGATGGGCTATTCTAGTATCCAAGCAGAGCTTGCAAATTGATTAGGGGGTACCATGTTCATGACACAACACTCATTGGTTTCTCAACAGTCTAACAATTCCATTCTTGTTTGTTTCCAATGATAGGAGAATTGATCGGCCATACTGAAAGGGTGTCTGGTTTCACCTTTTGCCACTACCCGGGTCAGACACATCTGTGCGCTAGCAGTTCGGATGATGGGAGCATTAAGATATGGGATATACAGACAAAGAGTGTGCTTGCAGAGCACAGCCAGCACCAGGTATGTTGAGATGCTTTTAAAGAAATGTAATTCTGCGTCCTTACCGTGCACTTCTCTTGTTAATAACTCTAGTTTGTGTTTCAATATACAGAGTGACCGGGAGAAACCGCGCTATTAGTCTGTAGTATTCACCATTGCTTTGCATCTTCATTTAAGTTAAACACTCAATTTTAGTCCCTTGTTGTGCAAAGGTGGCAACTTTCTGCAGTTTTTGAGCTTTAACTGTGCCTTTGTGTTGGTCTTCTTTGAGTCGGAGCAAATTATATAAATGAGACTTGAACTGTCCGAGAGCAGGGCTTTAACTGGGCTGGGTCTAATCCAACCAGTAGCACATGCTTGCAATGGCCCACCAGTTGTGTAAGCAAATGGTGTTGGGGAGAATTCTCATTCTAAGGCTAATTTCCCTTACCTAGTGAGTCCCTCAGCAGCTTTGCTGGATCTCTGGAGTTATTTATTTCCACTTGGTAAGAGTGTGAGCTTTTCCTCCACTCTTACACCTATTTTGCTGTGTCTTTTACCTGTTTTTAAGATTGTGAGCTCTGAGGTACACCACTTCAGTAGCCCCCTTCTTTGGGTGTGTCACACAGCACCTTCAGTGCAGCGATACAGGGTTGTTGTTCAGACTTCCCACCGACTCCATTTCTGAGGTGACTACTGTCCCCCAGAAAAGGTTAAGGTTACCATTAACTTTACTTAGTCAAATTTAACCACAGATCCAGTACACACCATCTTACTTGAGTGCTGGAAGTGTTAACTCTTAACCCTTTTTATCTGTACCTCCTAGAGCATTGTTTCTCTCTTTTAACATTGAGACATGGCTGGTGGCAGTGGTATCTACCCTAAATTTCTACAGCGGTTATCTTATATAACTGTGGTAATATTGTAGGCTGTTGTGTTAGCCTCAAACTTAAACCCGCTTGACCAAATCCTTTTTCGTTTGGCTCCGATGCGGTTTATTCGCCATTTCTTTTTATTAAAATCCTTCTTGTGTTTTACTTTGTGCGGCAAACTAGGTTTGCCTTCTTTGTTCACTGTCTTTTGGCGGGCTTCTACCTAGAAGCCTTCCTCAAGGCGCCTGGGTGTCTAGGTGGGCTGAATGTGAGGGAGTGGTGTAGTCACCCCCTGCACAGGGTATCCTAGGAAACCCAGGTCGCTCTTTGTCATGATTGGCTAAGGTGGTTGTCCGGGCTGGACAACCCCCCCTGCTGGATGAGTGACAGCCAGGCTGTGTGAATGGGGTTTTTTCGCATAAAAGGCAGATCTCTTGGGCTGGAAGTCAGAGAGTCGCCACTGGAACTACAAGGAACCGGCAGGAAGTGGAGGAGAGGTCGACTGCTGCAACTATCCCGTACCGGTGAAGCCCTGCTGCAGTCCTGAGCTATCTACCCTTCAACGACTAAGAGGAGATCCAGTCCGGAGTCGTCTTCCCTTGAGCCTGGTGGGGATAACCAGCTCATCTTCTTCAGCCAGAGGTCGCCTTCGTGGTCGAAATCACTGCACAATGCTGTATTGGTCCGGATAGCCACACGAAGACCCTCTCCTGTTTTTAAGGAGCGCACCTTTTATTCATTGTCGCTGCTGCCGGCCTCATCCCTGTGTGGTGCGGACCCCCTCATTGTCCTTCTTCGTGCTGAAGCTGCAGGAAAGCGTGGGTCTGCGGGAAACCAACAGGAACAACTTCCGTGACACCAGCTTCGTTCTTTGAGAAGGTACTGTGTCCTGTTTGAGGAATGTTGGGTGAAATCCCTATTTCTCGACTTTAAGGCTTGCCCTTACTTTTCCCTCCTTCTTTTAACTTTTGCTTCTGAACATTGACAATGTCAAAGTACTCTTGGCAACGTTGAATCTTGAACTGTCCGACTGTGTGATCCTCGACAACAGGCACCTGGTGTCATTTGACTTTGGCTCGGCCCTTTGACTCTTGAATTCCTGTCTATGTGTGTTCTTCGATTCTGTCTGCCTAACTAACACATTGCCTGTGATTTTATGCCCCTAACTCGCTCTGGGTATCTTGGGTGCTAAGTGTGTTTTTGCCCCGGTAGCATTTCTTGCTGCGGATACACGTTTATCTAGTAGACCGAACTGTCAAAAAGTGGTCGCAATTATATTCACGGTAACATGTTCTGTTTCGTAACACTGGTCCATTCAAACACAGGGTACTTACCTTGAGTAATAATGTACAAAGTGAATTGGTTAGTTGTAGTATATTTTACGTGTGGTTTTTGAATTAATAGAAGTGTCGTGTTGGTAACAAATGGTTTAAAAATAAATGTACTTATATTTTTTACCTGAAACCTTGAGTCAGTGTTTGCTTGAGTCACAGTAATTGTGGTCCCTTTGTGTAATCTCTGCTACTGCTCATATACTCCTGAGATAAGCCTGGCTGCTCCGCTACTGCTACCACTTTAACATATTAGTACAGGCTTGTACCAAAGGTAAAACTTGTATTGCCACCTGTAGTCTTAATTGTGTGTAGTGGTCCCTACGGGCACTGCACAGGATTCTGCCTTACAAATGGAAAACCCTATTATGCATTTGTCACCCTATTAGTGACCCACTTCTCTAATGAAAGAGGGTTATTTGTTGTCTGAAGTCTAGTCTCCACTAAACCTAATTTCGTTAACTGTACCCAACTGTTTTAACCATCAATGTTGCCTGATAAGTTAGCAGAACTACTGCATACCCCAATTCGCTAAATCCTCAAATATTCTATAAAATAAACAGAGATCTGCACAGTGACTCCAATGGAATCCACTGAAATGCATCCTTTCTGGCATTGTGCAACAGCAAACCCACCATTTTAAAATTCTGTGTAGCATTGTGCCAGATGTTGATGGATTCAAAGTACAATTGATAGAACTAAATGCATCATTGTTGTAACCTATCTTTTTCCCATCAAGTTAATAGAGTGCTGTACTTCACTACAGGAAAGACTTGCACAAAAATTATTTTGACCATCTGCTCATTCTTCCTCCAGAATACCATCACCGCCCTGCACTGGTCTCCACTGGTGAAGGACTTGGTTGTGTCGGGGGATGAGAAAGGGGTTGTGGTTTGTCACTGGTATAAGCGTGAGGAGCCTCAGCGCCTTTTCCCAGAGCCACGATCCATTTTCTGCCTGACATGCTCACCACATCATGAAAACCTGGTGGCCTTGGGGTAAGTGTTCCTCCCCTTGTTTACTCTTCTGGATTCCATCTTAAAGCTTTTAACTGAAGTGTTTGGTATGCTGAAGGCCTCTTCTCTAACTGCTCCTTTATGTCCATGATGGCAATGATCTGTCCTATTACTTTGGGCTTAACAATGGGATGAGATGACATAATGTGCTTTGTGGGCCTGTAATGTTTCACTGGTAATGCATATTTAACAGCAGTCGGTAGTCTGACTGTTTGAAAGTGCCCCTTTGTTTTTATTTGATGGATCAACTCCGTAATTATTGATTGCTTTTTCCATTTTGAGGTCTGTTTTCAGATACTTTTATCCCACCAGGTTGGTAATTTGTCTTGGTCAGAGCCTCATGACAGAAATATGAAACCTATCTTTTACCATGAAGTGCTTTCCATGATCTGTATTAATCTTTCTGTACCACTAAGCCACTGTATATTGCAGTGAGTTAGTAAAGAAGGAATATGCAGTGATCTTCCCAATAACACAGGACCCCCTTTCTGCACTCAAACATCTGGAGCGCCCCCAGAAATGGGAAGGTCTGTGGATGTCCTGCTGTATGAGAAGGAGTCGCATGTCATCCCAAGCAATCTTGAGTCTGGTCCTCCTACAGTAAGTGGAGAACCTCTGAGTAAGCACCCACTGCCCAAGGCTTAGTTCTATTAGCCTCCTGTTGCTGTCGGACCTGAAAGGGGAGGCAGGGAACATTGAAAAGTGATGCTTCGGTTCGAGTACAGTTGTTTAAATGGCAGCCTCTATGTGAGGACCTTCACATATGTGTACTGTGGGTTTTCTATATTTTGTCCATTTTAACAATGTTTTGAGTAACGTTTCATTTATCCCAAATGGGGTGTGGGGGGTGCGACAGTCTCATAAGGGTGTGGAGAGAGGACCTGGGGACGGCTTTTGGGTTGCTGGCAGTGATGTGCTGGACGCGTGGGTGGGGGCAGAGAAGCTGCAGACGCCTTCAAGCAGGTACTAGACTCCCTGTCTCGGCGTCTTCTCCCCTTTCTCCCCAAACTGCTCTATTTTGCTACCATTCACCCTCCTGGCCGCCTCTGTCCCCACTTCTTTCTCTCCCTCTCCCTTTTTCTTTCTGTCTTCATGTCTTGCCCCCATCTTTCTTTCTTGCTCTCGCTCTTTCTTGCTCTCGCTCTTTCTTGCTCTCGCTCTTTCTTGCTCTCGCTCTTTCTTGCTCTCGCTCTTTCTTGCTCTCGCTCTTTCTTGCTCTCGCTCTTTCTTGCTCTCTTTCTCTTTCTCTTCCCCTCTGTCTCGCTCTTTTTCGTGCTTTTTCTTTCTCTCGCTCTTTCTATCTCTCTTCACCCCAAGCAGGCCTGTTGCCTGTCTTTCAACTGCCCTGAGCCCAAGTCTCTCCCTCTTCTATCACACCTCACACCTGCTACCAGCCTTTTCTGTGCCCGCTCCCACCATCTCTCTACCAGTTATTTTCTTGCTCCGCATGCTCTCTCTTGCTCCCCAGCCACCAATTCTTTCTTCTATCTCCCCAGGCTCTCTCGCCCTCTCTTCACCTTCTCGGCAGCCTCCCCACTCGGCTTTTCCCTCTCCAACCCTTCCCTTCTTCCCTTGATGCCCCTTCTCTGCTCCCCACCCCTGCATCCAAGGGTATTCCACAGGCCCCCAGGACCCAGGAAAGTGGGTGTGCATAACCTGTATACCTGCCATTATTGCCCCACCTTGTGCCCGCAACCCAGTGCAGATAAACCCCTGTGTCCACTGTTCCTAATGTTCTCTGCCGGCAGCACATTTACTTCTAGGCCAGTAATAAATCTGTTCCTGATTTCAAAGACTTTGGTGCAGTCATTGGTGATCGCACTCTTTTGGTTTAAACTGCCTGTTGCCAGAGGGGGAACAGTCTTCCCCATTTTGGCCCGACACGTGACTCCTTTCTGATCTCCTCCTTTAGTCCAGTGTGAGGTTGGTGATGGCTAGGAGGTGCTTTGTGAGGACTGAAAGAAGGCTGCTGCAATCCGTAGCAATGAGAATTCCCATTTTATCTGGCCTTGATCCTTTGCAACAAGTCTAGCAGGCTTCAGAAGACCTCTATAGCTGTGCTTTGAAGGGTCTGGACACCTAGGAAACATTGATGGCTGCCTGGCAGTCGCTGTGACACGGGTATGGTCAAAATAGTCAAAATATGGTGACCGGTAGGAGGCCGGGTGATCATAAAGCGAGATTCTTTAACAGTAGGACCTCAATTTTTGCTCTGCTTGCCTACATCTAAGCCAGTGAGATCCAAGGCTCAAAGGGGGCTGAACGAAGGGTGGAAGGCTTAAAGGGGTGCTAGATAGTCGGCTACATCCCTAAGGAATGTCTCATCTGCTTTCAGACACCAAACCCCCCAGTGGTGTTTCAGGATTTTGGAACTGGCTGGCGGCTACATTGAGCATTGCTCAAGACCTGCTCTCTAACCTTGATTTTAATCTCCCCTCTGTCCTCCTCTTACTCGATCTCTCTTCTGCCTTTGGCACGGTCAACCATGCCATCCTGCTCCATCGTCTCCATGAAAACCTGGTTATCATCGATCAGGCCCTGGCCTGGCAGACCTTGTTCCTCTCTAATGGACCCTCCCAGATCCAACTCGGTTCCTTCCTTTCCTCTATCTCACTCTCTACCTGTGGTGTTCCCCCAGGGGGTCTCACCACTCTCCCTGGCTGTTCAACCAATACCTGGCATCTCTTGCCCACCGCATTGCCGCTCTCTGCTCCAACTTTCAGTGCTATGCGGATGACACTCTGCTCGTCTTCAGGCTCCCCTCTGCCACCTCTTCTCCTTCTCTCATCTCTGTCTGTTATCCAGGAGCGGTGTGCCGCCAGTGATCTCTGCCTTAATGCCAGTTAGACAGATTCTCCTCATTGGCACACCTGCACCCTCCTTTCCTGTCACTCTCTGGCCGGCCGCCCTTGGCCCCCTTCCTGCTCCCACCTGCGAGGCGAAGAACCTCGGGGTCATCTTCAACTCCACACTCTCCATTTCTCCTAAAATCTCTGATGTCTCTAAGAAGTCAAACTACCAACTGCACCTCCTCTGAGGTATTCTTCCTCTCCTCTCCTTCCCCCAGAAGCTCACCGTCTCTAGAGCTCTGGTTCTCTCTAGGCTGGACTACTGCAACAGCCTCTTTCTAAATCTGCCTGCTTCTACTCTCCGCCCTCTGCAACTCATCCAGAACAGGATTGTGAGACTTGTCCTTGGTGACTAGCACAGGGATTATTTCTCTCCAGCACTGAAATCTCTCCATTGGCTCCCAGTGGCTGCAAGGATTAAGTTCAAGACCCCCTCTGCATTGTGCACAAGGCCTTCTGGCGCCTGGGTCCTAAATACCTCCAACTCTCTCTTCGTAAATTCCTTCCTACTCCAGCACTTCACTCCTCCACCTCCAACTCCCTCAGGGTCAGTCGCTTCTCCAAGCAACGAGTTGGTGGTAGATCTCTTTCTTCGGCTGGGGACTTCCTCTGGAACAGCCTCTCTGAAATTTGAGGCGAGCCATCTCCGGTTCCTGAAGCACCTCAAGACCTTCCTCTTTGCTTCTGCCTTCTCTCTTCCTCTACCCTGCTGATTTCCTGTCTGATGCTGCACTGTTCACCTGGCTACACTCTGATTTCAGGCCCAGGTCCCTGCCTGCCCAGTTGCACACCAGTACTGCCTCCTGGCAACCCTTGCACTTGGGTCTGTATCTGTAACCCTACAGTCGCCCTTGTTAGGGAGAATTCTCATTCTATGGCTAATTTCCCTTACCTATAGAGTCCCCCAGCAGCTTTGCTGGATTTGAAGGGTTTGTTTTTTTCTCCTGCTAAGAGTGTGACTCTTTTTCCCACTCTTAGGCATATTTGCTATGTGTGTTCTAGGCTATTTTTTGTGTTTAATGTCTATGGGGTTTATCTCACCCTCATAGGAACCATCTTTATACACATGTGTTACACAGCACCCTCAATGCAGTGACACAGGGGTGTCGTAGCAACCCCCAAACATAGACTCCATACCCTAGGACTGACTACTGTCTCCCAGGGCATGTAAAGTCCCCATTGGCTTTACTAGTCAATTTGTATGAACTTAACCAGTACAACCCATCTTACTATGGAGGTACTGGGAAGGGTTGTTAGTTTTTCCCTGGTGTTCATTTTCGAGAGGGTACCATGCAGTCCCTCTCTCAAAAGTTTCTGGCAGGTTGCAGTGGTTACTACTGAAAATATTCGACCGCGAATATTTTCCTATGGGATTTTTCAATTTTTTTTTGAGGCTACCACTTTTTCTGACAGCCTCTAACATACCGCCGGGTTATTTTATTATTAACTTTACTCCAGTAGGTTTTATTTGCCAGAACTTTAATACAAATTCTTTCTCGTGTCTTTCTCTAAACTCCTAACCCAGGTCGGGGATCCTTTGTTCGTCCTTTTGGCGGGCTTCTGCCAGGAAGCCCTCCTTTCGGCGCCACTGAGTCTCAGGTGGGTCCATTGTGTGGGAGGGGAGTAGGACCCCTGGACAGGGTTGCCGCAGCAACCCATGTCGCACTCTAACCTGATAGGCTGGAGGGTCTCCCGCCAAGATGACCACTCCACTGTGTGAGTGACAGCTAGGCTGTATGAATGGGGATCTTTTTGCATAAAAGCAGGGTCCTGAGGACTGGAAGAGCAAGATGTCACCACTGGAACTGAGGAATCAAAGAGGAGAGAAGCCAAAGACATCTGCAACGATTGAACAACCGGTGAAGCCCTGCTGCAGCGTCTCACCACTTTTCTCCACATGACGAGAGGAGATCTTCATCTGAAAGAGCCTGCTTCCCTTGAGCTGGTGGGGCCAACCAGTTTGCCAATCGCCTTCCCGGACCTGCCTTGGTCGAATCGCCAGTGCCCTGCACTTGGAGGCCGGATAACCAGGCAGCCATCCACCCAAACCACGATTTTAAAGGAGCGTACCTTTTATTTCGTTTGGCAGCACCACGGCTGGTTTCTTCGCTGGGTAGTGCAGTAACTCGAACCTTCCTCCATGACGAGAGTCCCTCTTCCTCTGCTGGATCACCCGAACTGCAGGAACTACCAGGAACAACCGCCACCGCAGGAGCCTCTTCTTCATTTTAAGGTACTTTGTTCCACCAGGCCTCCCTTTTCGTGCGGTAGCGCTAAAGGTGTTTTAAATCCTTTACCTACCTGTTGGGTTGGCCGCCCCTTTCGTCTAACATTGTCTTTCGCCTTCTGCATCCACCTTTTCAAATCGTTAACCAAAGATTTGACTGCAGCTACAAGAACATTTTGCTTCTGGGCTCTTTGTCCTGTACCACTGACTCTGGCACAGGCCTATTGACTCTGGCTGAATTTGTTAGAACTGCCTTCTCTAGATTGCTTCTCAACTAGAACTGTGTTGGTGCACCTAATTCTTATAACCACCTTTCCTTCCCACTTTTAAAACTTGTGAAGTGCCATTTTATTCGGTTTTCATTTAAGTATTCTCTATGCTGAAGTACTGCCTTGCCTAAACTGGTTCACAAACTTATTGGGAAGTGTTGCTAAGGTGCCTAATAAGATATTTCTGTGTAACTTGTACTTTCCCTCCCTTGTGAGAAATTGCTAGAGTGCCATTTGTGTTTGGTTTTCACTGTGCCGTTTTGCTCAGTTTTCACTCTTGCTCAAACTTGTCTACAATTTAACTAGGGAATTGTGTATACTTTTCTTGACTGATTTTAACTTGCTTTATGAACTTTGCTTACTGTGTTGAACTAGAAGTGTGTAAAATAAATATATATATTCTTTTTAATACAAAGCTTTGGTCAGTGTTTCCTTGTGCCATAGCACTGTAGACCTATTGTGTAAACCCTGAATACTGCTCATCTCCCTCTTGACATAAGTGACTGCTTAGCCACAACTACCAACTAAATCTGTGTGGTACAGACTGATACCAAATGGGATTTATTGCTTATACCTGTAGTCTTAATCTTCTGTAGTGCTCCCTAAGGGAACTGCACAGGATTCTGCCTAACCTGCACTTTTGGACACCTGCTGTCTGCACTGACCCTTGCACCTGCCACCTGCTGGCTGCACTTCTTCAATTTGTTTTAATCCCATGTACAGCGCTGCACCCTCCTCTTTCCCCTGGCACTTTTCCCCTCCCCCCTTCTCCTCCCCTGGCGCAATCTCAATGTCACTTGGCCTAGTAAGATTGTTGTCTCTGTCCTCCCTCTGTTTCCCCTAACTTGCCTCATCGCGCCACTTGTGTATAGGCGCGTTACAAATGCCATATCATTTATCTGAAAAGATACTAACGTTTAATTTTTGTTATTGTGTTGTATGGTTAATTAAACCTCATAACAAATAGAAACATTAAAACATGTCACACACCAAATAAGTCATATCAATATATGCACTTATTACATTTCATATGTTATATATTAATAGCAATCACATATAATAAAAAGAGGAAAAGAAAAGGATATTGAAAAAAACCAATGTATCATTTTGTTTTCAAAGGCTAAAATAATACTATATCATTCATACAATCTTATCAATGTATTTCATATTTCTAATGGATTGTGTCCTCCAACGTATTCCTCATCTTTGACATGTAATATCCAGCTCCGGCTACTTTGGAAAAATAATTCGGCAGAGTGTGCCCTACGTCGATGGCGTCGATGTCCCTCGAAGGCCTCCATCGAGGGTGACGTCATCGGATGTTGTAAGTAGCACGCACGGCACCCGTTGGCCTCCGTTATGTTTTTCCGCAAACAAGTTTACTTCGTGAGAAACTCAGCATGCCTCATACTTGTGAAAGTATTTCCTGTTGTTTTTTCGAATATGTCTTTGTCTTTTACTCCGACACCGCGGTGCGGGTTCAAGAAATGCACGGACTGCGGCTCCAAGATGTCCATCACAGACCTGCATCGAGTCTTTGTGGTGCCTCGGCAAAGGCCAAGATACAGATACATGCTCCAAGTGTCAATCCTTGACGGAACGAAAGGGGAAGCTTCAGGTAGGCAAAGTTTCCAAACCCCATAAGTCCCAACCTGCTAGGCCTTTGACCAATGAGTTGAGAGGCGACTCTCCTCAAAGGAAGAGGGCCAAGCGCTCTAGGTCTACGAGTGGTTCCCGCCAGTCTTCGTCGAAGAGATCGAGGCGAAGGCACCGGCGGTCGCCTTCCTTGTCTTCATCAGGAGACACTGCCGAGAGGGTGGCATGCCCGTCCAAGAAGTCGACACCAACAGAATTCGAAGCTTTCTATGTGGAAATGCTTTAAATCTTTGAAAAACAGGGCCAGGCTCCGACTGTGCCTTCTGTGGAAGCCGGCAAGGAGCGGTCTCGGCCGGAATCTTGCACGCCCTCGAGCCCGAGTAAATGGCGTGATCCACATCGAGAGGCCTCGATCAGACAAGGTATCGAAGGATCACCCGAGACGTGGAGATAGGTCCAGGTCGTCCACACCTTCAAAGTCTTCGAAGCCCTCGACACCACAGCTGTCGATAGTGCCCCTCGGGCTCTTCAAAAAAAGAGTGGCCAGGAATTGGGGAAACCCCGGAAACTAATCCGGCGGTTGACACGTCTCGTACAAGAAAAGCAAACCTAGCTACCTGTCAAAACACCCCACTCCCGAGAGTCTGGTGGTCCAGGCAGCTACGGCTACCTCGAAATAGGCAACGTACCCTACCATCTCTCCTGATGGGGACGATAAGCGCGTAGATCGATGGGCGCAACATTTTCATAAACTCTGTGGGAGTGCATTTCTATGGCGTCCGAGCATATTCCCGAAGGGGAGGAAAGGGACGGCTTCCTGGCTATTGTTAAGGACGGCAAGGAAGCCATGTGCGAGTCCCTTCAGTCTGGGTTGGAATCTGCAGATAGCATCAGCAGGTCCATGGTTACGAGCACCGTGATACGCAGGTTTGAGTGATTGCGAAAGTCTGGTTTTGCACCTGATGTGCAGGCTAGACTTCTCAACATGCCATTTGACGGGTCTCATCTTTTTGGCTGCAAGGCTGACTAGAGCCTTGAGAAGTTGCAGACCTCTAAGGCGGCGGGCAAGTCTTTAGGCGCTGCTGTTAGACAATCTCAGCCTTTTTGTCCTAACAGACAACCTTGGAGGGGTAGACCTTTTCGCTACTACACCTCATTTGGAAGGGCGAGAGGAATGGCCTTTCATGGAGGCCAACGAAAAGAGGCCTTCGAGGGACATCGACTCTACACCATCGACACCGGGCGCCCTCTGCCGAATTCTTTTTCCGAAGCAGCCACAGCTGGAAATTACATGTAAAGATGAGGAATACGTTGGAGGAACATCCAGTTGAAAGAACGTAACTAGTTCTTCTTCACCATAAAATCTTTTACAAGACACATGATCTCCATACTATATCATTACTTGTTTGAAAATGTATTTTCAATTATTAGCCAAATATGATAAAGTGCTAAGTTCAAAATTTTGCAATTATCAGCAAATAAACGCCCAGGTTTGATCTGATTGAATATTGCATATTGGAAATGTTTGGTTCAAATAGCATTTGGTGTAAACCTCTTCAGTTGTGGGCATCTAGTTAATAGATGTCTGACTATTTATTTCAATATCGAGGCCACATAATCGGCTAATCGGTCCTCATATTTTCTACCACTCCTAGCCCCTATTCTTGATAGAGAAGGCAATCGGTCAAGTCCAAATAGTAACATGAATCTTTTGACTCTATAATCAAAATGGTTTGAGGTATGTACATGGGGCATCCACTTTAAAACCTTGTCTCGCATATATTTGATATCTACGGATTTGGCCCTATCTAGAAAAGCTGAATTATCGGTCCAAGGTTTTGGCGCATTCTTTTAGCGTTTTTTCATTTATCACACTAGGATTCTCTTTCTGATATTCATTACCCATATCCTTAAAGAACACTTCAAATGGATTGTGTCCTCCCACATATTCCTCATCTTGTGATGATGGATCTCTCCAGCTTTGGTGCTTCAGAATTCTTTTTCTCTCGCTTTGATGTCCCTCGAGGGCCTCTGTCATCGTCGGTATAAATAGCGCATGCACTGCCCGTTGGCTTCAGTTCTGTTTTTCCGAAAGTTTTTGCTTCAAGTTATTAACAGCGTGCTTCAGTTTTTCGCAGGAAAAATTTCTTCATCTACTACGCAGATTTGCGTGGTTGAGGAAGTCTGGGTTTACACCGGACGTGCAGACTAGATTTCTCAACATGCCCTTTGACGGCTCAAGGTTGTAACTTGCTCTTCTACATCGTTAATCCATTCTGTCATAGCTGTTCTACCACTAGCTCCCTTTATAATTTCTTTAAAGTTATCATATAGGGAGGGCAGATTATGATCACCATATAGTATCCTTCTATATAGAATTCCCATGGTGATCTTTTTCTGCGTACACAAGTATATATGTCCAAGTTATCTATTCATCCCTTCTATCGGCGCATCGTTGGGCATACCCAGAACTCTTCACCAGAGTATTCCATACAACCACTTAATCCAAGCCATTTCGTTATTGGTAAATATATTCATGCCATATAATTAGCTCGATATTCAACAGGCTTTGAATAATTTTAAGAAACTTTCAAGGGAGAAACCTCCCTTGTATCTAATAAAACCTGTTATGGCTTTCATTCTTCTATTTTATTTCTCGTTTATTTTTCCACTATTCATGTCATTTGTCAAGTATACTCCCAAATAAACATATGATGCATTAACCTCTATTAGTTCTGGTCCCATTCTCCTTTTCGACTTTTGTACCTTAGGCTTGCAGAGATGTATTGCCATGATATTTGGTTTCTGTTTATTTATAAACGGGGAATTCTGCTTTGCATAATCAGTGTGTTAATACTACTTTGCAAGCCAGTAGGAGTCTTGTCTAACAATAGAGTATCGTCAGCATATGCTAACCAGATGACTGTTTGTTCATTTATCTTAGTTGGGTTATTCCGACAGTTATCTATTTCCGGTCCCATATTGGAAACATAAAGATTATATAGGGTAGGGGCCAAAGGGCACCCTTGTTTTAGACCTACATTTGTATCTACAGAATTCCCTCTTGGTTTAATCTGATCTGTTCCTTTGTTTCGCTATATAGCTCTCTCATAAAATAAAGGAGCCTCAGGTTTATATTCCATTTACTTAGTTTGTTCCAGAGTAAGCCTCGATCAACAATATCAAAGGCACCTCTAAAATCAACAAAGCAAATATATAGAGCTCCCTCCTTCTTTTTTCAATGCTTCCCGCATTACGTAGATCATGGCCCATAGATTCACTGTCGCTCCCATGCCCTTCCTGAATCCCATTTGCTGATTTGTTATTAATCGGTTTTATCCATATATTCTCCCCCAACAGCAATTTGCCAAAGATCCTGGAGCAAACATCTGTCATTGCCAGCAAGCTATAGTTTGCTGGGTTGTCAAAGAATCCCTTTTTAAATATGGGTATTGGTATTGAGGCTTTCCAGCTAACAGGCAGAAAACCAGTCACCCTTATGGTGTGAAAGACTGATCCCAGGATTTTAGCCCACCAATCGTGGTTATTGCTATATATTATATTTGGGATCCAATCTGGGCCAGGGGCTCCTGAGGGTTTCAATATTTTAATTGTATCCCCAAAATCGTCACTGTCCCAAGGTGACCCGGGTCCATTTTGGATCAAACCTATTTTTCCCCACTTTTCCCGGGTCTTCCTTATAGTGAAGTGCATTTATGTGGGTTTTCTCCGCTCCGAGATACTATAGATCTATTTTTTAATGTTGGTCTGAGCGGATGTATGGTTTTGGTACATATTCCAAAATTGTCAGCAATTAGCATTTTTCAGGACCTTAAACAATGAATGCCACTGTTGTGTGAACAGAGATGCTTTATGTCTTCGCAGAACATTTTTATATTTTGTTTTAATGTTGGCTATTTTACTCCATTGTACATCATCACCATTTCCTTCCATAAGCAGCAACGTTTTTCCTTAGCTATTATTTTATCACATTTCTTATCCACTATAGGTGAGTTTTTTCCTTTCATGAATTGCTATACATTTTTTCTCAAATTCCGATCTATCAATACATTTTTCAACAGACATACCACCACTACACCTTTCCATTTCCAAGGCCTCACACGTCTCCTTTTTCTCCAGCATGGATTCACATGCTCATGAATATTCCCCGTCGTCAGGCTGGGAATCCTCAGTAAAGAAAAAAATCAGTTTCAGTTTTGTTTCTGAACTGTCTTTCTATTAGTAACCAATCGCTGGTCTCTGGGTCATACTGACTGCCCTCTACCTAAGCCCCTCCTCTGGCAGCCATCTTCAGATTTTTACCGCACGTTCAAGTGTTGGGAGTCCTCGTGCTGTAGCTCTCGAGCTTTTACTGCGTTTTGCGTTTTTTCAAAGAGTTTACTCTTATATTTTCGGTCAATCGAGCCTCAAGCTCCACCGATTCTACTTCCGATCAACGGAGACCCGTTTTCGGAATTTTCAACGCCCCTCAAGGGCATCTTTTCGTCGAGTTTCCACTTCTCGCAGGATTCCAGAAGATCTTTGAGGCCTACCCCTCGTGGACATGGCCCAGGACAAAGGAAGCATGAGCACGACGACAAATCGCACATGGAGAAGGACTGTGTGTTTTGTAAGAACATGTCCGAACGGAAAATGATCGTCGTACATGGCTCACTAACTGGCTGGAGGGGGAAGAGCCCAGCAGCAGCTGAGAAGAGGAAGAAGTCAGAGTGGTCTTCTAAGACCTTTGAGGGCACTCTGGCGACAGGGGCCCAACAAAAGGCTAAGCACTGTGAGTCCGTGGGCACCGGGAGCGCCGATCGGTCGGGCTCCTCTGCTGCCAGGCAGGGCACATTATCACAGACGCCATCAACCACGAGCCAGCGCTCTGGCTGGGTGAAGAGGAAGTCTGAGAACCCGGGTAAGCTTCGGGGGAAGCCCCGGTCGATCCCGACGGAGACAGCCGAGGGGGAGCGAGGCGGTTACTCTCGCCCCAAGGTGAAGCCCTCGGGCACACCCAAGGTCGTGAAGGCCCCGATTCACCCGGCTAAGGCCTCGATTGAAGGAGTCGTGGCGGCCCTGGCGAAACCTACGGAGGCTTCCCCAGTAGAGACAGCTCCAGGGGCTAAAGTTTCCCTGCCACCCCGGAGGGAACCTTCTTTTCTGCCTATCGAGAAGACCCCCGTGAAACCCCAGCTGGAGGAAAGGGGGGGCACGGTAGACATAACGGACACGTATACCACCTCTGAGGATGAGTTGGCTAGCGTCCACAGGATCCTGGACAGGAAGTCCAAAGAATCCAGGGCCCACGGGAAGGATCCCGACAAAGAGAGCAACGGGGGAGCCGATGAGGAAGATAGAACCGTGGAGGGCCCCACGCCCCAGCCTTCGGCCCCGTTGCAGCCGGTACCCGTACCAGGGGACAATTTAGGAGCTATGTTGATGGCTATACAGGCCCTGTGTACGGAGAGAAGGACAAGGATGCCCTTACCCCCCTCCCCCCACCGATGACCCAGTGGAGCCTGGACCATCGGGGAACCCACCTAACAAGCGGAGACGAGTCCATCCTCCTCCCCCCTTCCAGCCTTCACCCCATCCCCTCCTCCAAGGGATGAGATGGGGACGGAGACAGACGACGACCGTTGTGATGACGGGATGGACCTCCCGTCACCACCTCCCCGGGCCTCCCCCCGACGAAATTGGCTCCTTCCACACCATGATCGCCAGGGCATCGAAGCTCTTCAGCTCTGCCCCGAAGAACAGAAGGAGGGCATCCTCTACCAACGGCGGGAGGCCAAGAGGAAGACTGTCCTCTCAGTTACGTTACTGTACGACATCTGGGACGAGGGGCTGGCACTCCTGAAGAAACCGGCCATGGCTCCCGCTAAGAGACCGGTACGAGAAGTAGAACCGGGTCCCGGACTCTGCCCCTATGTGCCTCAGAGCACAGCCGTCCCCGGATTCGGTGGTCTCTGCGGCGGCCAAGAAGAAATCTGCGGGAGCGATGGTCTCAACTTCTACACCCGTCTTCCCCCTCACCCCCGGACAGCAAGGGGAAGAAGCTGGACGCCATGGGACAACGGGTCATCTCGTCGGCGACGACGACGATTAAAGAGGCAAACGCCCTTGCGATCGTGGCATGCTACGAAAGGGAGCGGAAGCCCTGGAAATCCTACAGGAAGTCGAGGTGGCTTCGGACCACACCATAACGGTGGCCATGGACATCGCAGACACTGGGTTTCGCCAGATGGACAACAGCGTTTGCATTCGCCGGCGCAGTTAGCTCAAGGCCACCGAATTCTGCTAGCACGTGCAGACCAGGGTTCTGGACATGCCTTTCGACAAGAACAACCTGTTCGACAAGACAGTGGATGAGTCACTGCAGGCCATCAAGGCGGACACAGAGACGGCTCGGGCCTTGGCCGTTCTTCAACAACGACGGCCGTCCTTTCGTAACTCCGGGGGTAAGCAAGGTGCCTCCAAAGGATTCGGCGGCAGATCCTCGTACCACCAAGCGGCCCGCTCCTCGTCGCAGGAGGCCTACAGAGGACTGTTAGGCAGAAACCTGTGCAGTTCCCTCTGGGACCACTGCAAAAGATTTAGGACTACAGGTGTTTGGCAGTAAACCCACTTGGTAGCAGTCTGTACCACACAGATTCACTTGGTAGCTGTGGCTGAGCAGTCAGACTTCCCTCAAGAAGAGTTGGGCAGTATACAGAGTATTCACAATAGGTCAAAAGAACACAGTAGAACAAGTAAACACTGACCAGAGCTTGGTGTAAAAGAGATATAATTATTTATTTAAAACCACATCTAGAAAAACGCACAGGCACTAATAGTAAGCAATTCAAAAACACGGTCACTAAAAGATATACACTCCCTTAAAAGAATATTTGGACAAGTCTTAAGTAAAGCCCCACTTATTTTCAGACAGCGGTGAGCGCTTAACGTAGATGGCACTCTAATAATTCGTTTTAAAAAGGGAGAGAAAAGCAGAGAATCAAATGAAACAGATCCCAACACTTTTTCACGAACACAACGAGAGGAAGGCAAAGTAACACCGTGAATTCAGA
Organism: Ambystoma mexicanum; assembly: GCF_040938575.1. Classification (NCBI taxonomy): domain Eukaryota; kingdom Metazoa; phylum Chordata; class Amphibia; order Caudata; family Ambystomatidae; genus Ambystoma; species Ambystoma mexicanum. The sequence continues at coordinate 342,064,563 of NC_090926.1, forward strand.
GTCAGTAGGCCGGACCCGCTTTAAGAGGATCAAAACGAAATGTGTCCAAGGTCACACGGTTGCAGTGCACAAAAGTCTTGTAACGGTTCAAAAAGGAGTTGGACCAAAGAAAGGGACCAGTTAGAGGGTCAAGGCGGCCAGCCCAGTCCAGAAGGTTAAGGAGTTATTACCTTGTTGCAATCCTTAGAAAGGGAGGCCTGGCGGACACGGTACCTTAAAGTGGTGAGAATACTCCAGCGGGAGCGGTTGTTCCTGGCAGCGGATGCAAGTCGGTGCTTCGTCCGGGTGAAGAGAGGATCTCGTCGGGGAGGAAGACAGGAGTCCGTTGCACTGCCAGGGAAGAAACCAGCCGCGGAGTTTCTCGGGTACAAGGAGCGGTCCGTTGGTTCGCGGTCCAGTGATAAGTGGCTATCCGGCTGCTGGGGTGCATGGCACGGGCAATTCGACCACAGGCCAGTCTGGGGTGCGAAGAGAAGAAGGTAAACTGGTTGTGCCCACCAGTCAGGGGAAGAAGCCTCTCCAGCCGGGAGATCTTCTCTGTCGTCGGGAAGTGGTGAGTCGGTTCCGCAGGGCTCCACCGGTGGTGTCGTCGTGGTAGGTCGGCTCAGCTTCTCCCTCGTCGGATTCTCAGGTCCTGTGGCGACTTCAGAAGTTCCAGTCCCCAAAGCCCTGCTTTTATGCAGCATACCCCCATTCACTCAGCCTAGCTGTCAATCAAATATGCTAAGTGGTGAGCCGGCCGGCTCACCACTTGGGCCAATCACACAAGAGTTACCAGGGTAACTCAGTCCAGGGTGCCTAAACCCCCTCCCACACACCCCTGTGGTACCCAGACAGAGTGGCACCACTTTTGGAGGCTTCTGTGGAGAAGCCCGCCAAAAAGTGGAACAAAGGGCTCGACTTGGGTTGGAGTCACAGAAGGGAACACAAACGCCATTTTAGAATGGAGTCCTGGCAAAAAATACCAACCGGCGAATTAATATTAATTAAATAAACCGGCGGTATGTTCGAGGCTATGAGAATTAAATAATTAAAGTTGGTAGCCTCAAACAATGGGAAAATCCCATAGGAATATATTTGCGGTCGAATATAAAAAGTAGTATCCACTGCCACCAGCCAAAACTCGATCGGGGGGACGGAGACGTGCCCCCTTGACTAACAGACCCCGGGGCAATCGAATTGCCTCGACCAGTACGTCCACAATATGATGGTTTGTACTAGTGTCTGTTAATAATTTGGGACTAGTAAAGCCAATGGTGACTTTACATGCCCTGGGAGACAGTAGTCAGTCCCAGGGTATGGAGTCTACGGTGGGGGGGTCATTATGACACCCCTGTGTTACTGCACGGAGGGTGCTGTGTAACACACATAGTAAAAACACGAGACCCTATGGAGTAAAGGACCCCATAGCCCATAAAACACATTAACAGTCAAAGGAACACCACAAATCATGTCCAAGAGTGGGAGAAAGAGTCTCACTCTTGGCAGGAGAAAAAAACAAACTCCAGAAATCCAGCAAAGCTGCTGGGGGTCTCACCAGGTTAGGAAATTCAGCCTAAAGAGAGAATTCTCCCTAACGAGGACGAGGCAAGACCGGAGGATCCTGTCGTCGCCAGGGAGGCCAAGGTGACAAAACAGGATTGAACCGGCCGTGGCGTCGGGCCCCCCGCCTGAGCACCCCAGTGGGAGGCCGGCTGGCGAAATTCGTCAGCGTGTGGGAGTCCATCTCCACCGACCGTTGGGTGCTGGATGCCTTGGCCCACGGGCACATTCTGGAATTTCAAAAAATATGTCCCCGTATTCCACCCGTTGCCAGGAAGGAAAACCACGTCCCTCAACTGCTGCTGGAGGTACGGGCGATGCTAAGAAAGGGAGCCATCGAACTCGTCCCAAAGAGGCTCCGGAGTGTACTCGCGGTACTTCCTCGTCCGGAAGAAGACCGACGGTTGGCGACCCATCCTGGACCTTTGTCGTCTAAACAAGTACATCCAGTTCCTGAAATTCTGGATGTTCACCCTCCAGCACGTGCTGGGGCAGCTGGAGGAAGGCGACTTCCTATCCTCGCTGGACTTGGAGGATGCCTACTTCCACATCCCCATTCTAAAAGGACACTGAAAATTCCTGCGATTTGTGGTCCAAGGGTGACCCCATCAGTTCAAGGCCCTTCCCTTCGGATTGAAGTTGGCGTCCAGGGTGTTCACCAAGTGCCTAGCACCAGTGGTGGCGTGGCTGTGCTGTAGGGGATCCACGTCTACCCCTACCTGGACGATTGGCTCATCCGAGCAAAGTCAAGGGAACTCGCCGTCGATCGCACAGTGAAGACCGTCCAACTGCTCACGGATATGGGAGTCTCGATCAACTTCACGAAATCCCAGTTGGTGCCGTCGCAAGACGCCCTGTTCCTGGGAGCCAGACTCGGCACAGTGGCGCGATTGGCTTTGCCGTCAGAGGGAAGGACGAAGGCCATCCTGGGCAAGGTACAACAGCTGTTGACCATGGACGTGGCCAGGGTGAGATCCATCAAGTCCCTACTCGGAATGATGTCCTCGTACATCCACCTCGTGCGCCTATGCAGGCTACGGATGTGACCACTGCAGGAGTTCCTCGATGCCCGATACAGGCGGCGGGCAGCTTCAAAGACAGGATCTCACTCAACAAGACTTTCCGCCAAGCGATCCGGTGGTGGGGCACCCGCGCGTATCTAGTGGCGGGCATGGACTTCCATACCCCGGCACATCAGGAGACGGTGACGACGGACGCCTCCCTGGAGGGATAGGGAGCGCACACCGGAGATCTCCATGCTAGAGGCCTTTGGCTCCTGGAGGAGAGGTCACTACACATCAATGTCCTGGAGCTCCGAGCAGTGTTCTGGGCCCTCACGTCATTCCTTCCGTCCCTCAAGGGCAAAGTGGTAAGGGTCTTCACCGACAACACCACCACGATGTTCTACATCCAGAAGCAGGGGGGCACCAGATCCCCAGCCCTATCCAAGGAAGCGCAGGATATGTGGCACTGGGCCGTCGCCCAAGGGATGTTCCTGGTACCCTTCCATCTGGCAGGAATAAAGAACACCATCGCCGACTCACTCAGCAGGGAGCTGCGCTCGTGCCACGAGTGGGAACTGCAGCAGGATCAAGTGGATCTTCTATTCCGACGATGGGGCAATCCCCAGATCGACCTATTTGCGACGGCGACGAATGCCAAGTGCCGGAGGTTCGCCAGCAGGTTTCCCCAGCCGGGGAGCATGGGTGATGCCTTCTCATTCCCCTGAGACGGACTATTCCTGTATGCGTTCCCCCCCCCTTTGCCGTTGCAGCTGCGACTCGTCAGTCAGGTCAGACGGTCCTGGTGCAGGATGACCTCATCGCACCGGTGTGGCCAAGACAAATATGGTACCCAGACCTTCTGGAATTATCAGCGTCCCCTCCAGTCAGGCTTCCGACGGACGCAAATCTGCTCACCAGGGAAGGAGGCATGAGTCTGCATCACGACCCAGGGTCGCTGAACTTGCAGGCCTGGTTCCTGCAGCACTACAGTTCGGAGGGTACGATATCCTGGCAGACTGCAAGGAGGTGCTAACAAAGGCCAGGGCGTCCTCGACTCTCAAGTGCTGTGGACACAAATGGAAGAGGTTTTCTGTCTGGTGCCATGCACAGACGATTAACCCTCTGCGGATTACAGCCCCTCAAGTGCTGCTGTATTTACTATTGCTGGCCAAGGCGGGGCTGGCGCATGCCTCCATCAAGATCCAACTGGTGGCCATCTCCCGCTACACCAGAACTCCGGGGCGGTCATCCCTATGGTCTTATCACCTGGTGAAGGAGTTCATGAAAGGACTGTTCCGATAGTTCCCGCCTGTGAAGGCTCCGGCCCCGGTGTGGGAGCTCAATGTGGTGCTGACCAGGCTCATGGGGCCGCCATTCGAGCCTCTGCATTCGGCACCATTGAAGTCCCTGTCGTGGAAGACAGCGTTTCTTGGGGCCATCACCTCCGCATGACGAGTGGGAGAGGTTCAGGCCCTCTCCTGTAAATCTCCATACCGGACATTCCACGAGACGAGGGTGGTGCTGAGGACGCACCCCTCCTTCATGGCCAAGGTGCCGTCGGTCTTCCATCTCAACAAGCCCTTGGTGTTACCTGTTTTCTTTCCGTCGCCGGCTGAGAGGACTTTGCACTCGTTGGATGTGGCTAGAGCGCTGAAGTTCTGTGTGGACCGCACAAAGAGTTTTCGGAAGACATCACAGCTGTTTGTGAACTTTAGACCTGTGAACCAAGGGAAGGCCCTTCGAAGGCTTCCATTTCCAGATGGCTCTCCGGCTGTATCATGCACTGTTACTGGTTGGCAAACAGACCGTTGCCCGGCTGTCCGAGAGCCCATTCGCCCAGAGTGATCGCTGCTACCACGTTATTTCTGTCTGGTGTGCCCCTGCTGGACATATGCAGGGCTGCTACGTGGAGGTCGACGCACACCTTCACGAGATCCTACTGCGTTGACCGGGATTCCAGGGAGGGGTCCAGAGTCGGCCAGGCAATGCTGCACAACCTGTTCGCTTGAAGGTGAGCTTGGTGAGGAGGTAAGAGATGCTTAATGTTGAGTTGTTGAAATGCTTAATGTTGAGCCTTGCCACCTCCCGCAGTTGTGCATCTGTGTACTGCTATGTATTCTTGTATTCATGAGCATGTGAATCCATGCCAGACCCCATGCTGGAGAAGGAACAAGTGTTCTCCAGCATGGGTCTGGCATGGATTCACATGCGAACCTTCCCTCCAACCCCTCTGCGGCTCTTCTATTTTGGTCCTACTGCCACTTTACGTGCTACCAAATCTGAAGATGGCTGCCAGAGGAGGGGCTTAGGTAGAGGGCTGGGGGCAGTATGACCCAGAGACCAATGATTGGTTACTAGTAGAAAGACAGTTCAGAAACGAAACTGAAACTGATTTTTTTCTTTACTGAGGATTCCCAGCCTGACGACGGGGAATATTCATGAGCATGTGAATCCATGCCAGACCCATGCTGGAGAACAACAGTTACAAGTAAGTAACTTGTTCCTTCTGTCCAATATATTATGTTACCCATATTATTGTATTGTACCCAGCATTGTTCTTTAGTTGGATGCATATACCTTATGCAATTTTTTTATATCGCATGACTTCGTAGGGTGGGCACCAGAATCAATTCTCCCACATCATTACACAATTAATTTGATAATAGTATATCATTTATCCAGGTTGCTTTTATTTTCCCCACAGTCCATGTGTAATGCCTTGAAATCAGGAAGTGTTCACCAATCTACAGTTGGTGCAAACCATTGCCGTTGATAAACGCCGGCCGAGGTTCAGTATGTATATTATTGTGTCCCATGTAATAGATGGTCCTAGCACCTTGCTTATTTTTTTTTTTATCAACTATTTATTTCTCAGCAGCATAGGTTACAAACATTTGTGTTTTAAGGAACACCAAACAATGACATCACCAGCGTCCTTCCCGCCAACTACCCCCGTCTGGGTGCCGTTTGCTGCTGAAATTTAACTAGTACAACTCCCTCTTGAACTAGTACAACTCCCTCTCCCCTCCTCCCCCCGGCCTCAATAACATTTCAACATTTGGGTGGAGTATAGCATCTTCTTCCAACCTCCCAGGAGATCCTTTGGGCGCAGTCCTTCTCGCCCCTCAAGTTGCCCCAGTCATAGGATAGAGACATTACGGAGTAACCTAGGTTTGAAATACATCTGATCCCGGTCGTCCATGAATTCATGAAGCGGTGTCCAGGTATTAATATATTTCGAGTAGGAGCCATAAGCAATTGCTGTCACTTTCTCCATGGCCATCACCCCCCAGAGTCTCACCCACCATGCGGCCACTACCGGCCCCTGCTTGTTCTTCCATGCCTGCACATTGATGATTCTTGCTGCGCTCAGCATGTGGGTGATGAGGCCAGCCCTGCATCCAGAATTGGCCTAGCTCCCCTCCACTGCCTCACCCAGCAAGACAACCACCGGGTCAAATAGCAATTGTGTCTCGTTTATATCTTTTATATGGCTTAGGACCTCCTTCCAATAAGTCTCTACCACCAGACGCTTCCACCACATATGGATTAGGTCCCCAGGTTGCCCACATCCCCTCCAGCAAAGAATGGAATAGTCCGGGTTGATGGAATGCATTTGTCGTGGTGTCATATACCAGCGTAGGCAAAGCTTGTATGCCCCCTCTTTAATTGAGGTGCATTTAGAGCCCTTGGCGGTGCAGTGCCATATGCGACCCCATGACTCCCCCGAGATGGGTCTTCCCACATCTGTAGCCCATTGTTGCATATATGGGAGTATTTCCTCCGGGTCCGCCTCCCCCATCAGCCGGTACAATCTTGATACCCCTTTCTCATCCCTTCCCTCTTGTACCCTTAGCTCCAGCCCTGTGGGGTCCCTTGTTGCTCCCTCTCGAACCCTCGCGTTGGTGATCCAATGTCTGAGTTAGATGTAGTGGAAGCGTTCCCTCTCCAGTATCTTGAATTTAGCTTTGCAACTTTCAAAGGTTAGCGGCGTACCCTCCGCGTAGAAATCCCCCAACGCCAGAGCCCGTTCCCTCCCTCCCCAATGCGCCCAAAAGCCATGCTGTAAACCTGACGTGAAGTCCGGATTGTGGGCTACCGGGGCAGGTGAGCCTGCCCCCACCCTCACCTTATTCCCCCACAGGGCTTTTGTCCCAGTACCATAGGGTGGCCTTGGAAGCTTCCAGTAGTGTGCCCCCTTTGCCTCTATGCCAACCCGCGAGGAAACCCAGGTGTTCTAGGGGTATCTTAGATGCTGCTTTTTCCAATATCACCCACCGATTTTGATTGTCTCTGGGTGACCATTGCAGCATGGGTGCCACCTGTACTGCCCATAAATACCTGCGAAATTCCGGCACCACCAAACCCCCCAGAACTTGTGGTCTAAATAGGACTTTCCTGGGAACCCTTGGTTTCTTTCCCATCCAGATAAAGGACATCACCTCTGCCTGTAGCTTTTTGATTGCTGGGTTTGGTATACAAATCGGCAAAACGCCGGTCACGTAAAGGAACCTGGGAAGCAGGTTCATCTTGACTGCCGCTATGCGTGCCTGCCATGATAATTCCTGAAAATCCCATTGTTTAAGATCTTGCGTCAGTGAATTCAGAAGGCCCGGAATGTTAGCCCCATATAGCCTATCGTAGGTGGGGGTCATGTGAATACCTAAGTATTTTATAGATTTCTGTTCCCATTTCAAAGGATATCGGCTCTCCCACTCTGACACTTGCTCCGTAGCCTCCGTGATATTAAGCACCTTAGATTTGGGGTAGTTGATGTGAAACCCTGAGACCTTTGCGAATTTATCCAGCAGCTCTATGGCACTAGGGAGGGATTTGTTGTGTCTTTCACAAACAAAATGATATCGTCAGCATAGAGGGCCACCTTCTGAGGCCCGTCTGTCCCCACTTCCACACCTCTGATACCCTGGTCATCCCGGATTCGCTGCGCCACCGGCTCCATGGCCATGGCAAAAATCAACGGGGATAACGGGCAGCCCTGCCTCGTGCCCTTCCGGATAACAATACTGTCTGTGAGCCGTCGGTTGATCATCAATCACGTTGACGGATTCACAAAGTTGGCCATCACCATGCGTGTAAATACCGGCCCGCACCCAAACTTCTCAAGGGTAAGCTGCAAGTATCCCCAGTGCAGGCTATCAAAAGCCTTGGAGGCATCTAATGCCAACACCGAGAACCTCTGCCCTGTCCTCCACCCCCATTCCATCGTATCTATGGCCCTGCGTATATTGTCATATGTATGCCGCCCTTTTACAAAACCCGCCTGCTCCGGGTGAATTATCTTTGGGAGAACTCTTGCTAATCTTCGGGCCAATACCGTGGATTACATTTTTGCATTCCCGTTCAATAATGAGATGGGGCGGTAACTGGCGCAATCTAAGGGGTCCCTATCTGGTTTTAACAAAAGGACCGTGGTGGCCGGGCCCATATCCCCTGAGGTTCGCCCCGAGTCCCTGATAAAGTTAAATAAGTTTGTTAGAGGACCTACCAGGATCGGCCTGAACATTTTGTAGTACGCGTTACTTAACCCCACTTCTTCCTCGGATATGGGTTCTTCCAGCAGTAATCTGTCCGACTTGCTAAGTTGTGGCAGGGTCACCTGGTCCAAGAAGGCCACCTGTGCTCCCTTCTCTAAATTCTCCCCCTTTAGGATGTCGGTATAATACGAATGCATAACCCCTTCTAGTTCCTTCTCTCCCTTCACCAGATTCCCACTCCGGTCTCTAAGCTGTATTATATGGTTTTGGGCTTTCTGATGTCTCAGTTTAGCCGCCAAAAAGCGATTGGCCTTGTCCCCATTTATGTAATAAGACTGTTTGCTCCGTAAAAGGAGCTGCGCAGACTCATCCGCCAGTAACGTTTCTAGGGCTGCTCTGGCTTTTTTCAGATCCCTCCAGGCTCTTTGTGAGCCTCTGTCCTTTTATTCCGCCTCTGCCTCCTTTACCTTGGCCTCCAACTCCCACCTCACTCCCTCCTTTCTCTTAACATATCCCACTGTATGCGCTATAAACTCGACCCGTACCACTGCTTTACTTGCATCCCAAATTGTGGCCCAGTCTTCCTCCTGTGTGACATTTTCTTGGAATTAATTCCTCAGGATTCGCTCTATATCTGTTCTTAGGGCTAGATCTTTTAGGATCACCTCGTTTAAACGAAAGGGCCTACGAGTTTGCGGCCGTGGGGTAAGCGGCTCCATCTTTAGGGAAACCGGGCATGGTCTGACAGGCACCAAACTCCAATGTCCTGGCCCGTAACCTGCGAGACCAGGGAGTCTGAAATCAAAACCATATCAATTCTGGAGTGACACCTGTGTACTGCCGAATAGTTAGTATACGCTTTCTCCAGCGGGTGAAAGAACCGCCACGTTTCTATTAAGTGCAATTCCCTGAGGAATCTTGCCAGAGCCTGTCTAAACGTGGAATCACTGGAGGTGGCAGGGAGAGTTTTGTCCAGTGTCGCATCCATCACCCCATTAAAATCGCTCCCAATCATGATCTGTCCCTCTCCCGCCTTTGCAATTTTGGGTAGCACCTCTAGCAAAAAGCAGTCTTGCCTCTCGTTGAGGGCATAAATTGCCACCAGCGGGACCTTCTGGCCCATCAATGACGCCCCTAACATCAAGTAACGGCCCTCTGGGTCCCTTTTTACAAATTGTTTCTCAAATTGGTTCCCTTTAGCCAGCAGGATGCCCACGCCCCTTTTTTTGGTACCACTAGAGGCAAAGAATTGCACAGGGAAGGCCCTGTTCCTCAGTCTGTGCTCGTCCTCTGGGAGCAGATGCGTCTCCTGTAGCCGAACAACCGAGGCCTGCATGTCCCTAAGCCTGCTCAGAATCCATTTCCTTTTAACTGGGGAGTTAAGCCCCTGGACATTTAATGTGACAAAGGTTCGGTCAGCCATTAATATACCGTAACAATATGCCCGAAGCCCTATTCTCCAACTGGGTCACCCTCCTAGGCGTCTTAATCCCCCCCCATATATGGATTCCACCCCAAAAGGATATTTAACTGCCCCCCCCCTTCAACACACCAACGTACTTTAACCCCATTAACTTCAACAAACACAAACCCCATGGTTACACCACGGAGTATCACTGGGCGTATTACCCCCTGGGAAATTTAGGGTTTGGTCTCTCTTCCCCCCCCCCTCCCCGGTCCCCCTTGACCCATCCCACCCCTCCCCCCCCTTAGTCATGCTCGTACAACTACTGCTTGGTTCTCCAATACCCTCAAGGCATACAGAGCCGAGATACGGCCCTTCCAAAGTCTGAGATAGAATGCACAAGGCGGCTTGCGGGGTTGCACTGTCTCTCTCGTTCAGACTGGGTCCCCCGCTTTAGGATCCCTTCTTCTGTGGCCTCTCTGGCAAGGGGCGCACTGGTTTCCATTGTTCCTTTGCCAAACGGTCTTCTTTCCTCCCTCCCCGTGGGGATCTCCTTTGGTCCTTGCCTTCGCTACCTTCTCCCTCTCCCATGAGCCTGTCCATTTCTTCCTCTCTTGTTGTGTACCTCTGACCCTTCCACTCAAAACGCAGCCCAGTCGGGAACACCCAGCGATAGCGAACCTTCCTTGTTTGCAGACAATCCGTGACGACCCGCAGCCGTTTCCTCTTATTCTGGGTGGCTTGAGAAAGATCCTGAAACAGGAGAATGGATGTAGAGCGGAAGCTTATGGGTTCTTTCTCCCGTGCGGCTCGCATGATGAGCTCTTTCATCTGAAACCGATGCACTCGAGTTAACACATTTGGGATCAAGTTTTTCTTTAGCTGGAGCTATGAATAGACCCTGTGAGTCCGGTCCAGGACAATGCCCTCTCGATCTCCGGACCCAGGATGTGACGGAACAACTCTGTCACGTATTTTTGCAGGTCTCCATCAGTGACAGATGTCGGGATCCCCCGGATGCGTACGTTATTCCGCCGGGATCTATTCTCTGCATTCTCCTGTCTGTCTTGGACCCGCTCCATTTGTTGCTCAAGGATCTGGACCCTTTTTGTTAATTCTTCATGTTGGTGGTTTTGTTCGGCTACTGTTGTCTCCATCTCATCGACCGTTCTTTCAACTGCCACTATTCCTTTAAAGTCAGCGATGGACTTGGTGAGGTCAGTGGCACTATCCTTAATGTCCTTCTTCAACTCCTGTAACATTGCTAATAGATCTGACCTGCGAATTGGCGGGTCATCGCAATCCCCTAAGACCCCGGAAGGAGGAGAGTGGATCTGGGCCTGCGCTTGTAGTTGGCTGCGCTTCTGGGTCTCCGCGAACTGCATCATGGACTTGATGTCTCTCGAACCTTTGAGTTTCCCCGCCTGCTTAGACATACTGCCACTGCTCTCAGCACCACTTCCCGGATCGAGTGCTTCCTGTTTCCCTCCAGCAGGCGATAAACAGGGTCCCCCAAGGTCTGCAATGTCCTTTTATAAGTGAAGCGCTACGCTGTTACAGTACTGGCCCTTGTTCCTTTAACGTCTATTGTGGCAGTTACATGAGTCTTTTGGCCTACTCTCCATCTGTTCTGTTTGCAGGGGTGCACTCTGAGGCTTCTCCCACTCCCCTGCAATTTAGCGCTCCACCCCAGTGTCAAGACTCCCTCTCTCCGGGGCCCACCGCTCCTCTCCCCCGTGGGCCCTATAGGGTTGCTGGGTGGTGGCTAGTTATGAGAGGCTCCAAATGGTATTTCCATTGAGGGACCTGATCTCACCATCGGCGCCACAAAATGGGGGGGGGGGGCCTGCACGGCGTCGTCCCCTTCAAGTTGTCCAGGGAAAGTCAGCACCTCTCTCTAAGTTGTCTCCACTTTGGCCCCTTCACCCCAAAAGCATTTGTCCTTGGAGGGATGAGGGGAAGATTCTCTGGTGTGTCTCAGAGCCCTCTTCCCTCCGGGCCTGTCACCATTCATCCAACACTGACTAGGCAGATACCTACGCTGTACTGCTTCACTGCATGCGCGCCTACACGGTTCCAGGCCCCTCTCCACCATGGCCCACCTCCTCACCTCTTCTCTTGCCTCTTTGTGGACAGGCCTTAGCGCCACTCCGCTTCTCCGGCTGCGGAGGCCTCAGCCAGACCGGGGCCAGACGACTGAGCGCCGCACACCTTGCCTCCTCCTCCTCCTCCGGCAGGCACGCAGCGGGCTGTGCCGCCCGCCCCCTCAGGGCACTCTAAATGGTGGGCTCCCGAGCCGCCTCACCTCCTCCGTTGCATAGGCCCAGCCAAGTCTGGGGAATGGGCGAATGCGCCCCACACGCCAGCCCCAACCAGGCTGGGGGGCCAGATGACTGGGCGCGGCGCACCCGCGCTTGGTTCCAGACCAGGTCAGCCTTCAAGCAGTCCGCGGCCCCGGTGGGCCCCTTGCTTCCTCCTCTGGAAGGCATTCAACAGGCCTTGTCGCCCGCCCTCTCAGGGCACTCCAGCTGGCGGGCTCCCGCGTTGACTCGCTTCCTCCCTCGAGGTGGCCCCAGCCAGTTGGGGGGATGGGCGAACGCACCCCACACGCTGGAACCCGTCTCCGGGTCAGATTGACCACCAGCGGCACTCCTCTTCTCCCGCCCGCAAGGGCCAAGCCCAATTCGTCTTATCACTGCCTCGGGGGCAAGTTGGTAAGCCCCCGGGCTTCCTCGCACATTGCGCGCGCCATCTTGGCAGCCACTGGGCTCCCGAATCGTCTGCTGCTTTCTCCCTGACGGGATTATCCCCGTAGCTGTCAGCTGCACCGGGCACTCCCCACTGTCACAGGGACCCGCGAAGCCGCATTCCAGGGTATTTAATGTATTTTAGGGGGTTTTAGGGCATTGGGACAGGGAAGGAGTCCCAGAGCTCACCAAGGAGACATCCTTCGGTGTCCTCGGCGGGGGCACCTTGCTTATTTTTAAAGTAACTAATACTAGTCTCCCAAGTGTTAGGCAGAAACCTGTGCAGTTCCCTTAGGGACCACTGCAAAAAGTTTAAGACTACAGGTGTTGGCAGTAAACCCAATTGGTAGCAGTCTGTACCACCCAGATTTACCTGGTAGCTATGGCTGGGCAATCGGACTTCTCTCAAGAAGAGTTATGCAGTATATAGAGTATACACATTAGGTACAAAAATACAGTAGTACAAGCAAACACTGACCAGAGCTTTGGTATAAAAGTATATCATTATTTATTTAAAAACACATTTGTAAAAATACACTGTGTTTGAACCCGCTTGACAGATTAGCGCCAGTCATTCGAAATATATACACCTCCCTGATTAATTATTCGACAAGTCTTAGTAAAAGGACATCACTTATCAAATACAGAGGTGAGCGCTTAACCAAGATGGCACTCCAATAATTATTTAAAGGCACTCCAATAATTATTTAAAAAAGGAGGGAAAAGGCAGAATTAGAAAAGCACACAATACCAACACTTTTAAAAGAACCACAGCAAGTCAAGAAAGGCAGAGTCTACTGTACAGAAGAAAGTACATAGGCCAGGCCCACTCTTGGAGAGAGCAAGGTGAAATGTGCCCAAGATCACACAGTTGAAGTACACTGTAAAAGTCTTTGCAGATAGTTCAAAAGGAGTTGGATCAGTTCAGAAAAGTTAGTTAACAGGTCCCAGGTCACCCCAGGATAGAGGGTCAAGGATTTACGGGACACCTTGAACAGTCTGTTGCAAGGGAGACCAGGCGGGACACAGTACCTGAAATGGCTAGAAAGCTCCAGTGGGGGCAGTTGTTCCTGGCAGCGGGTGCAAGTCGGTGGTTCGTCCAGGGAAAGAGAACGTGGAGGAAAGCTGGAGGTCGTTGCACTGCCAGGGAAGAAACCAGCCGCAGAGTTTCTCGGCTCCAGTCAGTCTGTAAGCACAGGAAGTGGGGGAGGAGTCCAAAACTTCCCCCTCCTTTGTCTCATGCCTTCCTTCAACTGAGCCAAATCCCAGTGGGGGGGTTGGCTGTCCAGATTGGACAGCCAAACGCCCCTTTTTTGTAAAATGCGGGGAGAGAATGCAGAGGTTGTGTTGCAGTTCCTGATAAATACTGGAAACCTGGAAGCTGAGGTCAGCCAGACCAGACCCTGACCGCTGATACCCAGGTTGTCACTGAGACGGTTCAGCAGGATGGTATGGTTGACCGTGTCGAAGGCAGAAGAGAGATAAAGTAGGATGAGGACAGAGATGATGTTAGAGTCAAGATTGGAGAGCAGATATACACAAATGTTCAGGAGAGCAGTTTCCGTGCTTCTGGCAGCTCTAAAGCCAGATTGTTGGTCATGGACACAACCAACAAAATCTGAGTGAAGGTTAAGCTGCGAGATGGCCAGCTTTTCTAGGAGTTTGCCCAGAAAGGGAGTGATGGAGATTGGGTGATAGTTAGCTGGGCAAGAAGGGTCAACTGTGGGTTTTTTGAGTAGAGGGTGCACAAGATAGTGCTTCAGAGGGGAGGGGGAAGGCTCCTGAGGCAAAGGAGAGGTTTCAGAAATCAGCCAGGGTGAAGTGTCAATGTGGTCCTTGATGGTTTTGGAAGAACCAGGAAAAACCGGTTTTGACGAGGCTTTCATAGATCAGACTTGTCTAGTGACCTCGTCAGGGGAGAAAAGAGGAAAGGATGAGAAAGAAGGTGGGGTGGGGTGGCTGTAGGAGCAAGGGACATTGGGAAGTGACCAGAGAGGTGGAGACTGCAGCAGGGTTGGCCAGCTCCTTGCAGATTTTAAGAGTTCGGCCGAGTTGTTAGTTGCCGCAGAGACACTGGCTTGGATGTGGGCTCTCTACTTAGTGTGGACACAGAGTCTGTATTGTCTTTGGAGCAGGCGATAGGCCAGTTTGTCTGAGGATGAACAAGAGGCCCTCCATTTCCTCTCGTCCCCCCTACACTTATGTTTAATTCAAAGGTTCGGTATTCCAAGGATTTACTCTTTAACAGCGGTCTACTTAGGAGCGCCCCAGGGTCATATGTATCAGGACAAATCGCCAGTATTTTTGGGCGTCTCCTTCTGACTCGCTGTTTCTGCACTCGCCTGGTCTTCCTCAGCATTTGACAGCTCCAGTCAGTCTTGTGCTGCTCGTGCTGGCTGTCAAAGGAGCTCTCACAGCTCAGTTAGCTCACCTGTAACAACCTCACACCGGAGCAGGATACAGGACGTCGAGGGCTTTTCTCTCCTGCTCTGTAGCCGACCTCAATACCGCTTCCCGATGTGCGTCCTCTGCATTGCAGAGGGATTTCGATTCCTCCACGTTCTTTCCATGGCATTCCTCTGTCAGCACAGCAGCAACTCCAACTGCTTCTTCCTGCTGGCTCTCTTTGGCCCACACCTGAAAGCCCTTTAAAGCTTTAAAGGTCCCGCTTAGGTGTGGGTCATTACAACTAGACCGCTCATTGCAACTTGGGAACCTTTCTTCCTCGTCTCAGTACTAAGGCAGTCCATAATGATGTTAGCTGTTTCAACATTATCCACTCTGTTGAAATGATTTATAGAATGTACTGTTAAGGGAATATTTCAAAGGAAGTAATGATTTCCTCTTGGGTCTAAACCTCAAACACATTGTAGAATTATACCTACTAGAAATCGTAGTATTAACTCTGACCTCTATACACATCATTCTTAGCTGTACCAAAAGGATTTTCATACTTGGCATCTTGGGAGGGGAGGCCTTACTGTGACATGCCATCAAATATTCAGACATTAGGGAACCCTCATCCTCAGAAGAGGATGAATACTGGAGTCGCCACGTTCACTTGGCAGCCTTCTCCTCGCATGTGATCCTCCCTCCTAAATACCACCCCTTGGGTTAGGATCAGGTAGCGGCTGCCTTTCCCTGGCCACATGGGAGGGGACTTTGGACTAGGATTCTGTGATTACTTCGCAGCAGTCATCACAGTGGGCATCGAGCAATCTGTAACCAGTCTCTCCTTATAGGACCTATCGCACATGGATCTGGCAGATCAGATGCATTGCGGCTCTGATCATTGTTCCGAGTTCCCTTATATTGGGACAGGGTGATCAGGCGTTGGGGGCAGATGGGTCCCCTTATCATCGGTCTCGGGTAACCCTCGCTTTACAGGCTTATCGGCAGGCATTTTTGCATGTTGGCGGGAAGGGTGCCTACTTGGATTGCAGCATTTATACCAAGACGAAAAAAGCCTGATATTTGAAGATTGCAGGACATAGTTTCGGATCCCTGAGATGGATCGCTTTTGCTACTGCCAACTCTGGCATTGGATTTCTGATCCAGAGACGTGGGTGACCGGCACTAGGCCTCTCACAGCATTGGAACTCTCCTCCGTGAGGGCAGTCTCCTGGGTAAGATTTCCAGGGTCTATAAGCTTCTTTCCAACTCGCATATGCAAAAAAATGGGAGCTGGACTTGTGACAACATGCTTGAGAGGAGTCTTGGGCTCGAATCTGGCAGAGACGGTGACCACGTCTCACTGTTACGAATAAAGAAAACGCCTATAAGATGCGGTATCGCTGGTACCTAAATCCCTATATCGGCTCCACAGGATCGATTGGTTGATGTCCTCCCTTTGTTGAAGAGATTGTGGCCAGAACAGAGATTGTGTACACATGTGGGGGTCCTGCAGGAGATTGTCTACACATATGGTGTGTGTGTGAAAGCCCACATTTTCTGGTGAGGGGTCTTGGCCCTTACAGGGGACATAACCGGGTCTGTAGTATCGATGGCTCAAGCAGTGGTTTGCCTCAGTGAGTACCCCATGTACCCCTGGTGGTGCCTCAGAGCACCTCAGAGGGTTCCTCATTACTCACTTGCTAGTGGCAGTAAGCTGTTGAATGTCTGGTGGTATACAATCTGGGAGGTTGCTGCTGCAGAAAAGGTCTGTGTGGTGAATCAGGGCCGTCTGCCATTCATACACAACACCTGCGTCACACATTTTACAAAAAATACCCAGCACAAAATGGTTACAGCATTTCTCACTGATTTAGTATCTCGTATGCAATTTATTCTGCGGCCTCAAGGGAGGGAATCTGCTAATTGAAGCTCCATTATGTTGTCACTCTGAAGCACTTAATCCCTGTAATTAACACGAGTCACTGCTACACTCTTTTATGTCGAGTTTGTATTCTTTTATTGCCATTTCAAAAAATTATACATTCTTTAAAAAAAAATAAAACTGAGATGATTGGACCTCAGTCCAAGACTGTTGGCAAACATACTTTGACCAGATCTCATGAAATGAGAAAATGGGGATTCAGCAAAATGAATCCTTCCTTTATTTATTAACATTTATAAAGCGTGCAACAGCCCGAGGGCATTGTGGTGCTGTTACAGACAGCGTGCTTGATTGCAAATATATTCAGGTTACATATGAAGGTATAATACAGACTTAGTTACAATAAGGAAGCAGAAGGGAGAGGAGAAGGTGGCAGTGTTAGTTGAAGAGTAGTCTTCAGCGTTTTTCGGAATGCTGGGAGGGAGGTCTCAGCTCAGAGTGTGTTTGGGAGTGAGTTCCATAGTTTCGGTGCTATGTGTGGGAAGCCAATACCCCCTGATTTGGCTCTAAGAATATGCAGGATGCGTAGTTTGTTGCTGTGGCAGGTTCTCTTGGGACGAGATGAGGTGTCTCTCGCAATAGTTTCTGAGAGGTATGGCGGGGCTGAGAGGCTTAAGCATTTGTGCGTGTAGGTGAGTTTTAAATGTAATCCTTTCCCTTACGGGAAGCCAATGGGCAGCTCGCCTGGCATGCGAGATGTGGTCTCTTTTTGGGATTCTGAGAGCGTTGTTTTGGACTATTTGAAGTCTATTTAGATTTTTTGCAGGTGTGCCTTCTGGGAGGACATTGCATTAATCTAATTTAGCCCCAATGGCGGCTCTGGCTATAGATGAGCAGTTCTGGTTGGATAGGAAGGGTTTAACTGCGTTTATGAGCTTTGTGGTGTGGGCAGAGGCAGAAGCAATGGTGCTGACCTGTCGTGCCATGGATAAGGTGGAATCTAGGTAGACCCCTTGTGTTTTAACTGAAGCGGAGACCGTGATGGTGGAGTTGTTGACGGTGAAATTGCAATATTGTTGGTTGAGTTTAGCTAGTGTTTCTTTGGGGCCCATTATGATGATCTCAGTTTTGTCCCTGTTTAGACATAGCCCATTGGCTGCCATCCATGCTTGGATGGTGTTACTCACCTGGTATCCACGGGGCGCCACCCAGCCCTGGTTGGATGATTTCCACTCTCGAACCCTCTCCCGGTCCCTTGGTAAGGCCTCTGGTTAAAGATGGGTCTGCAATATAGGAGCGCTGGATTCAATACCAGATTTTCTTTGTTTTCCCACCTCCCTTGGCCTCAACCCCTTCCTCCCCCTTGGGCCTTCTCCTTACCTTAATATTGTAAAAGGTGGATTCTCTTTCCTGCTCCTCATGGCAGGGGTGCGTAGATGTGGGAGGTGAGCAGCGACCGAGTTACTTCACTGGTGCAAGCCCCCCTGTGGGAATCCAGGCCTGCTGCGACTCCGTAGGTTTGCGGCTTTACAGTCTTTATATGCAGTTCTTATGTTCCTCTTAGTTCGAATAATAATGTCTTGCTTCTTTTCTTTTAGGTATGGAAAGGTATTTTGGTGTTGTCATGCAGTTTGAAGATGAGCATGAGCCGGTAAGCGAAGTGCGGTGTGCGCGATGCTTTCCAGGTTATGGTATTCCAGGATGAATGCGGTGCCGGATGATGGAGTTCGTACCTTCAGGTGAGCGGAACTGAAGTCAGCAATGAATTGAAGACAGGATACTGTTCCAGGTAAGTTTCATAGTGTTCTTTCTCTCTCTGCAGGTCCTTGGTTTCAGGTAAGCTGGCATCAAAGAACTGGACACGGTGAGCGTTACGCTGCCCACAGCAGAATAACGCAAAGCATGTTCTGCTGTTTGGGTGCGGTTTAAATAGTCTCAGGTAAAGTAGTCCAGGTAAAATAGTCCCAGGCCTGCCACACCCAAAAGACTAGACCGCATAGCTCAGTTCCTTGTAACTGAGCTATGTGTGTGCCTCCATGTTGGCTGAACCCCCCAAGTTAAATAGGCCCAAGTAAATAGTCCCATTCTAATGTTGTTATTCATGATGGTTATGAGCCTGGCGCCAAAGGCGCCAGGACTGACTCCAATAGAGTCTTGTATGAGGGTTTAAGGCCTTTGACCTAACTGGAAGGCTGACTTGCCAGTGAGGGCCCGGGGCAAGGGTCATGACAGATGGTGGCGTAAATCCTCGTGAGGGCTGCAGTGTCTTGGTCATACGAGCCTGAGAGTGGCAGGAGTACCCGCGTATCCTCGGCATAGTTGGTATAAGCTATGCCGAAGGAGTCCAGTTTGTCAAAGAGTGGTTTGGTGAACGAGTTGTTTAGAGTGGGTGCTCTGCAGGAGCCTTGTGGGACTCTGCAGTGGATGGTTCTGCATTGGCGTGGTCCGAGAACACCTTCATGGCTCTTCCTTCCAGGATGTGCTTTACCTTTGAGATTACCCATACTCCAGGGATTACAATAGGGTGTTCCCTGACTTGAACACTAATCTCCCGAACCTCATTGATGATCACTGATGAGATGGATTTTCAATCATCCCCATCATGGAGAATAGGAAAAGACACTGATTATGCAATCCCAATCAAGGTAGTGTAGCCAAGCAGTAAGGTTTAGGCTGAGGAGGCTGAGAGTGTGGTCTAGGGCTACAACGAGACACACTCTGAGTACTCCAATAATTCCAGTTAGACAGAAGATGTACAACATATATAATTATTTCTGATGTTTGTTAATCTGCTTAGAATCACATGCTGTGCATAGGTCCGACATCCAGTGGTCACTGCGGAGTATTGCATTTTGTTTTTCGTAGTCGAAAAGGGGACGTCGACAAGGCGTGTCTGTAACACTATCCCTATAGTGACGTGCGTTGTACCCACAATCCCTCACGCGTCGAGGTTCCTCAGATTGTTTTTTTCCGCCCAGCTTCTGGTCGCCTTACGCGGAGCTCCTAGAGAGACATTGCAAAATACTTACTACGGACCTCGGTCCTTAATTATACTTATTATATTGTTAAAGATCCCTCCACTCGACGTTAGCTGTGAAGCTGTTTCTCCGCCGAGCAAGTTTTCGACGGAGGGGAAGAGACGGAGGGGATCCTTCGGCGCTGCCGAACACGTGGCCTGGCCTCGTCGGCCAACATACAGTAGGGAGAGTGGGGGTTCGAACTTTTATCTTCTCTTTGAGAATGTCTTTCTTTCTCCCCTATCTTTCCCTTGGGGTTGTTATCACCAGTTATTATTGCCTCAGCTATGGAGAGGACTCCTTTTAAGTTTTGCCCACGCTGTAGGGGCAAATACACTTGAAAGGATAAACACAAGCTCTGTAATCGTTGCTTGCCCCTCGATCATAAGGAGGACAGCTGCGCGGCCTGTAAGCTCTTGAAACCAAGAACTCTTAAAGAACGGAAAGTTAAGAGGTGGGCGGACTACGCTATGTCGAAGTCAGTTTCCTCACCCGCCGCCGCTGTTACAGAAAGTGACGAGGAGGGTGATAACCCGACGTCGGTTACGGAAGTCATTAACCCCCAGAAGGAGCGCTCGCGCTCCTCGACGTCCGTCCCCGGCCCCGACGGGCTCGGCTCACGCCCTGCTTATGGGGATGAACACCCCGGCGACAAGGACGCACATAGACCCCATAGGCCTAAGCACACAACCCACGGCTCTTCTTCGTCGAAGACGAAGGATCCATCAGCGCCGAAGGGGATGCAGGGCACTCCGGCGTCTACCTCAGACCGTAAGGGTCTCAAGCCCCACCCGCAAACGCAGCCGCGACCAGCAATTTCATCAAACACGGGCGCTACCTCAAAATCATCCGACGTAACGCTCCATAGAGCGGCCGTCCAGGAATAACGCGTAACACAGGCAACTTCGACACCAGAGCCCTCTACTGACGAACTCGTTGTCGAGAGCCTGGCGAGAATTGTTTCCGAAGACAAACGTAAGCGGACGACGAAACAGACGTCGAATACCGCACAAAAAGCTATAGAAACGCCGAAAAAGCAGAAGAGTAGCCAGGAACTGCCCCTTTCATCTAAAGGCACTTCTGAACTACCGGAGGGCTTTTCTGAGGGCGACGGAAACCTTTCTTCGACGTTGTGGGAGCGTTCTAAGCGTTTGGGAGGTGAAAACACTGATTTCCCCCCTCTAGACTATTCAGGGGTCCCCCATGAGACCCTTGAAAGACTCCATTCTTGTATGGAGAAAATGGAAAGGTTTTTGGGAAGCCAAAACCCGCCCACACACAAAAGACCAAGAGAATGGCCCCAGGATGACCCTAGGGTCAAGATCGCTAGGCTGTTTCCACCTTCTACAGACGTATATGACCTCACTGAAGAGGAGCAATACCTCCAGGAAGATGAGGAGTGTTTGGGTGGAGAGGAAGAACATGAGGAAGAGGGGTTTGAAGAAGATCCTTACACTAGTGCAGGAGTTTTTGAAGAAGATACAGCTACCTCGCAGCCCTGGCAATCCCCATCAGTGCAGCCTTGGCAATCCCCATCAGTGCACTCAGACCCCGATGCCTTTCACCCTTCTCCTCCCAAGGATTCACCTATTGGAAACACCTCTCCCATAGATGACCAACCTTCACTTAATGCACTATTGCGCAAGGCAGCAGCGCATTTTGAAATAGACACAGGGGAAACTCTTCCTGACAGACTTTGTAGAAAAAGTTATTAAAGAAAAAGCCCCTGTTAGTCAGTTTATTCCGCTGCTGGCTTCTATAAAGAGAAGAATAACTCCTTCCCTTTCCAATCCTGCCTTAGTCAGAGGGGTCAACCCTCGGATAGAAAAGCTCTTCAGCCCTTTGTCCTCTGACCCTTTGTACATCAGAGGACATTCTATTCCGGACTCCCTCGTAGTTACTAATACAAGAAAAAGAGCGGGGGTACCACTATCCACTAGTGAGGCACCACCTGACAAAGAGGGCAAGAAGCTCTATGCACTTGGGAAGAGAATCACGACCTCCGCCGCCTTCTCAACTAGGATTGCAAATAACAATTCCCTACTAGTTAGCTACGCAGATGCACAGTGGAGCAAGCTGTGCAGCGAAGCAGAGGACGCACCAGAACCCCTGCGTTCACGCCTGTTAGCTATGATCTCAGAGGGAACTCTTGTAAACCAGGGCATCGTAAAGAACTCCTTAGATGCCGCAGAGATGGCTGGCCGTTCCCTGGTTCAGGGAATACTTCTCAAACGCCATGTCTGGCTGCGCAATTCGGGATTTAAGCCGGAAACCCAGGCTTCCCTGATAAATAAGCCCATAGAACAAACGCACCTGTTTGGGAAAGCAGTTGATGAGGCCCTAGAACATGCGAAGAAAGAGTTTGATACCATCAAGACTCTTGACCAAATTTCTAGGCCCCCTAACAGATGCGGCTATGGCAATAGACGCTCCTTTCGTGGCCAACGCCAGCAAAACCAACAGCAATTTTACTCTGCTACCAACTGGCCCTCTAACCATATTAACAACCAGTGGCAAAGGAAGCGGTCGCAGCCCCAAAGGTTCCACGCCCAATACCAACAAATGACCCGAAGATTCGGGTCCCCTCCCATGCATCACCGGTCGGGGGCCGGCTAACATCGTTCCTATCAGCATGGGAGGGAATATCGTCAGACCGCTGGGTTTTATCCACCATAGCCCACGGATACTGCATCGAATTCAACGGTTCCCCGAAGTACAGACCCCCACGGAACCGACGCATGACACCGGAACACCTCACCATCCGTCTTCAAGAAGTAGAAGAGCTACTGAAAAAAGAAGCTATAGAGGCTGTTCCCCTATCTCAGGTAACAGAAGGTATTTATTCAGTGTACTTCCTTGTACCCAAAAAGGACTTAACCATGCGCCCTGTATTAGATCTGCGCCCAGCGAACAAGTTTGTCAAACCCCAAAAGTTTCGTATGGTGACCTTGCAGGAAGTAATCCCACTGTTATCACAAGGGGATTACATGACAACACTAGACATGAAAGATGCATACTTTCATATTTTAATGTTGCCAGCGCACAGAAAATACCTCAGGTTCAAGATAGAGAACAAACACTACCAGTTCAGAGTACTACCCTTCGGGATAGCATCTGCACCAAGGGTATTCACGAAAGTACTGGCAGTGGCAGCGGCCCACCTGCGCAGGTTATCCATCCCGGTATACCCTTACCTCGACGACTGGCTCATAACAGGGGATTCTTACGAAACATGCTTCTCCAATACCCAAAAGACCATAGACCTTTTTTTCCCAACTGGGCTTCTCCATCAACGAAAATAAGTCCAGCTTAGACCCCAGCCAAATCAAACAATTCCTAGGGGCTCTAATTCGAACAAAGGACGGCCTCGTCTTCCCCTCCAACGAGAGGGTCCAAAACATGCTGTTTCAGATCCCCCATTATGTGGCAGGTCGAGAGGTGATGGTACGCAAAGCAATGCGCTTGCTAGGGATGATGGCGTCATGTATTTATTTGGTACCGCACGCGCGCCTGCGCCCAATGCAAGAGTGGCTCTACAGCCAGTGGTGTCAGGCCAGCGGACAATGGGACGATCTAGTGGTGGTCTCGCAGGACTTGGTTCTCTCGCTACGGTGGTGGACAAAAGAAAACCTGTTATTAGGGAAAACTTTTGCCACACCCGCAGTGGAAGCCACTCTAACCACAGACGCATCCCTCACAGGATGGGGGCTCACCTATCCCATCAGACTGCTCACGGAGCGTGGACTCCGAGCTTAGCATCCAAGCATATAAACCTGCTGGTGGAACTACTAGCAGTGTTCAAAGCACTGAAGGCCTTTCAGGAACACCTACAAGGAAAGACAGTGATGGTCCTCACAGTCAGCACCACAGCCATGTACTACCTAAACAAGCAAGGGGGCACTCACTCTCCAGGACTGTCCAAACTGTCCCAAAATATATGGAAGTGGGCTCTCAAACACAACATGTTCCTACTATCACAACATGTACCAGGGGGAACTCAATCTGCTAGCAGACAAACTCAGCAGAGACTTCCCCCTGCCCGAAGAGTACGAATGGCAATTGCACGAAGACATCGTCTTAGACGTCTTCACGCAATGGGGATTCCCGGAAATAGACCTGTTCGCAACTATGGAGAACTCACAATGCCAAAGTTACGCCTCCAGGTACCCCCAGAACCAATCCAAGGGGAACGGTCTGTCGATTCAATGGTCAGGGAAATTTGTTTACGCCTTTCCCCCGACTCCCCTTCTCAACAAGGTGGTGCACAAGATGCACCAGGAACAGGTTACCATGATACTAGTGGCCCCAATGTGGGCCCGGCAGCCATGGTTCGCTCACTTGATGGAGATGTCCCTATCTCCCCCAGTGAAACTTCCCTGCCCGTACAACATGCTGTCACAGGACAAGGGCAGGACACTGCATCCATGCCCTCAGACCATGAACTTAGAAGCCTGGCTCCTGAGATCATAGAATTTGGACATTTACAACTCCCGCAGAGATGTATGGACATCCTCAGGGAAGCCAGAAAACCTAATACTCGCCACTGCTATTCTAGCAAGTGGGAAAGATTTGTCATCTGGTGTAAAGGTAAGAGCATCAACCCGGTTGACTGCTCTCCCACTAACATTGTTCTGTACTTGACCCATTTACTGGATTCAGGTCTAGTGTTCAATTCCATTAAAGTCCACTTAGCGGCACTTTCTGCATACACCACTTCCCAACTTAAAGTGTCGTGGTGGAAGATACCAGTTATCAAGGCCTTCATGGAGGGGGTAAAGAGAATACACCCTCCGATAGCTAACCCAGCTCCCGGATGGGACTTAAATGTGGTACTTTCTAGACTCATGTGCCCTCCTTTCGAACCCATGCACAAGGCAACTCTTAAAGACCTCACTCTTAAGACTGCTTTCCTAATAGCTATCACCTCCATTAGGAGAGTAAGTGAACTACAGGCTCTTTCTGTACTAGACCCCTTCGTAACAGTTCACAAGGATAAGGTGGTTCTACGCACACACCCAAGGTTTGCACCAAAATTCATCTCGAAATTTCATGTAAACCAGTCAATAGAACTACCAACGTTCTTTCAAAACCCTTCCAGCTTGGGAGAAAAAAGTCTGCATACACTAGATGTACGCAGAGCTGTCATGTTCTACATGGAAAGAACCAGACCACTGAGAAAATCTAATCAGTTCTTTGTCTCTGTGGCAGCAGGAAGAGAAGGAGATGCAGTTTCAAAGTC
The DNA here is from genome assembly GCF_040938575.1 of Ambystoma mexicanum. Taxonomy (NCBI): domain Eukaryota; kingdom Metazoa; phylum Chordata; class Amphibia; order Caudata; family Ambystomatidae; genus Ambystoma; species Ambystoma mexicanum. Next base: position 342,089,288 of record NC_090926.1, read on the forward strand.
CACTATATCTAGATGGATTGTTCAATGCATCACTCTCTGTTACACTCTTGCTAAGAGAGAACTACCCTTCAAGCCAAGAGCACATTCCACTCGAGGCACTGGGGCTTCCATAGCGTTCATTGCAAATGTTCCCCTTGTGCCATCTGCAAAGCGGCTACCTGGAGTTCTGTGCACACCTTTACAAAGCTCTACTGCCTAGATGCACACTCTAGATCTGACTCCCAGGTGGGACAGGCAGTATTAAGACATCTTTTCTCTACTGTTCCTTCTCATAACCCACCGCCAACTCCGGGTACTGCTCGCTAGTCTATGCACAGCATGTGATTCTAAGCAGATTAACAAACATCAGAAGACAATGCATTACTTACCGTAAAAGCATTTCTGATGGTTGTATCTGCTTAGATTCACATGCGCCCACCCTTCCTCCCCGCTCGGATGGAAGGAACATAGACATCCTTTTCTATATTTCTCTCTTTTCTGTACTCACTCACGTCTAGAAGGCTCCCTCAGGGCAGGAAAATACAAACAGAGGGACCTCGACGCGTGAGGGATTGTGGGTACAACGCACGTCACTATAGGGATAGTGTTACAGACACGCCTTGTCGACGTCCCCTTTTCGACTACGAAAAACAAAATGCAATACTCCGCAGTGACCACTGGATGTCGGACCTATGCACAGCATGTGAATCTAAGCAGATACAACCATCAGAAATGCTTTTACGGTAAGTAATGCATTGTCTTATTAGGGCTTGGAATGCTCTATAAGCAATGAAAACCTCAGGTAAGTATTGTCCCACAACTGTCATACACATATACATTCACCATTGGGGATTTTGCTAAACCCACACTAACACGTTACTTTTAAAAAAGTTACTTAATAGTCAAAAATGTTAAAAGCAACACTTTAAGTAACAACGTATGGTAAAGCAAGTGAGAAACTGAGCAGATTGGAATTTAGAACCAGCTGGAAACAGTTAAATAAATAGGTAGAAAACAAGATCCGTTCCTTAGTTCTTCCTATCCTGCTTGGATTTGGAGCCTAATGTCAGTCACCATTTCCACAATATGTACTTTGCAGGAGGGTTTACTATCTGATTCTTGAACAAGAGTTGCCTAAGCCAACGGTTGCAGGTAAAAGTTCCGGAATTCGATTAAAAAGTGAAGTAAAGTTCTTACAAGTTTCCCCCCTAATCCCACCACTCTAGGGAAAGCCCATACAACCCTATGACGGGAGGGGTCTATGACTAGCTATACAAGCACCCCCCTTTATTCCGATCTCTTCAGCGATCACTTCTGGGATTCCTGAATCTGCTGGTCCCACCTCCTTCTAGGCTTTGTCCAGTCGAGGGAGGTCTAGGGGGCCATTGGTTCAGAGGTTGCTTTCAGTGTAAGGAATGAGACCGCATGTCTTGATGATAAATCTTCCCGACCTGTGTCAACCCCAGAACCTTTTGTTTGGACTTGGTCTTTGTTACCTTGTCCCTGGGTGAGTGGGAGTCTTTTTTTCCCCCTCACCTATTCTTTCACTCTTTATGGGTGCACTTTGTATGTCTCTCCATAGTGTGTGATTGGAGTTAGTTTCCTATAACAGTAGACTGACTATAATGTACTATGGCAGCACACAGCATTTTAAATGCAGTGGTTCCTTTTTAAGTCTTATTATTTCTCGGGTGAACTATAGTTCCGAAGAAGTAAAGTGGGATTTCCATCCTCTTTACATTTTATATGGTAAGCTAGCACACCCCACCTTATGTGGAGTGCTGGGGGAATGCAACGTATCCCCTTTCTTACTTACCTTGTAACATTTTTGTTACAATTGCAAATTTACTTCAATGGCTGGTGGAAGTGGTTTTACCTTGGTGACTTATTAGTCTTATTGCTCGCAGGCTGTTAAATCAGCCTCGGTAATGCACAGGAGGGCCACCATTCTGCTGGAATGGTGAGCTCCTTCTTTTTTTCACCATTTCTCGTTTGCTTGTTTCGGAGGTCTTCCCCTGCCACTCTAGGTGGGAACGACCCTGGTGGAAGTTTTGCCTTCGGCGGGAATATTGTGTAGGCTCCAGAGTGTCTGAGAAGCCAGGGAGCGAGGGAGGAGTCTAAACCTCTGCAGCCCTTTGTCTTTCACCTTGCCTGAAAGGAAACAAGCCCCAATGGGGGACTGACTCTCCTGAGTGGACAGCCACACCACCCCTTTCTGTAAACTACAGGGAGAGTTTGCAGAAGCTGTGCTGTAGTTCCTGATAAATACTCTGAACCTGGCAACTGCTGGCAAGTCGACCATTGTAGCTGAATCTGAAGAGGAAGATGAAGAAAAGAAGTCTGTAGCGATTTCCAGCGACCAGAGAGCCTGCTGTGTAACCGGAGCCTGAACCAACCCTTCCCTCCATCAGCCTAAAGGACTCAAACGACTCCTACCAAGACCTTGCTGGGCTGCAAACAGCCAATACCCTGGGACCTCGAGCCAGAGTGTGGAGCATGGTCTTCCGAAGTCTGAATCCGTCCGAATCTTTGGTGGACTCCTTCTGGATCTCCAGACACGATTTGAATCCTTGTAGTCCCCCCACCAGAGTGCAGGACCAGATTAGTGAAGAGAATCCAACCAGCGATATTCGTAATTCATCTGGCTGCTGTAAAAAGGCACCAAATCCACAGAGCTGTGAGAAAGCGCAAAGAGTCCTTTGCTGGAAACCTCTGACTGCTACTGCAAGTTCCCGTCCAGTTCTTTTGTCTCCAGACCAAGAATCCAGGGACCGGGTCCTGTGCTGCTGCATCCAGAAGGCATCCTCTCTGAAGCTCTTATTTTCTCCCAAGGTACTGTGCTGGCTTGGGTAATACTTACCTTAACTCTTGTGTGAATCCTGTGAGGCTGTGCAAGTGATTTCTGTGGTTAGTTTTGTCATACCCCTTGCCCAGGCTGGAGTGCTGGAGTGCATTTAGGGAGCGTTCTCTGAAGTCCCTGAACACATTTAACTAACTCTGAAGCTAATACTTGCTTGTTAAAGAAGATATCCTCTGGAAATCTGACTTTCCTGCAGCTAAACCCTATCCTTACTTGCCCACAGCTGGCACCTAGTTCACTAGGGTCCCTCTTCTGCCTCTTGAGAATACTCGTGCTTTAGAATAGGGAAAGACTTTGATATGGATTCTCTTTGGAAATGTTCACAAGTATAAAGTACTTGCTTATCAGTAAGTGTTGTAACTGTAACTACTAGTTAAAACAGTGGCACTGCCATTACTGTCATTTTCCTGTAACAATTGTAGGTGCGAGTCACTACTATTTAGGCAGTCCCATATACAAGTATGCAAGTTGCTTTACTAACTTCGAATGGTGTCCCCCCCCCCCCTTCTGAAAAGTAATAAGTATTGGTACTGTTTTATTATTCTTAACTGAATGAGTGTAAAAGCTTAATAATAGGGTCTACCTACCTTGAAATACATTGTGTACTATTGGGTTTTGCTTTACCTGTTCTGCTTTATACAGATCGAAACCAGTCTTTCAGTTAATACTTGTCTTTGAGTTGCTTGTAGACCCTCTTAAAAGTATAAAGGTCTTACTGCCAGATGCACGCTTTACCTGGGCTCTTTTGTGGGTCTGGTCGGGGAAGAAAAAGGGTCTGCCCTTTCGGGGGCCACCCGACCGCTGATAGATCCAGCCTCTCCCTCCCCCTGTTCAAAGGGCAGATCCTGGTTTGGGGAAAAACCAAATAATGGGGAAAAAAACTGCAGTGTAGAAGCATCATTTATTTTATTGTGCATTTGTAGAAGCATAGTCAAAAGTTACAAAACAGTAAGGTATGGTGGTGTTGCAGAGGAGTTCGAGGCAGATGAGGGGACAACAAGCCAGGACTGGGCTTCAGCAGAGCCATGGACAAAGCGAAGAGGAAGAAGCAACACAGGATAGGGATGCAGGAGCACCAACAATAATAAAGGAGCAAAACACTAAAACCAGGAATAACGAAGGTCAGTGTAGAGCAGCTTGCAAGAGAAACAAGATCGAGGGGGGGGGGAACAAGCGTTATAGCAACAAGGAAACAGTTGCAACGCAAGAGCTTACCAGTGCCAGCGATTCTTATAGGCAGCATAAGGTTGGACTGCCTCCAGCGGTCCGCATTGCGTTTGAAGCGTCGGCTATCTTGGGGAGGTCATAGTGGAGCAACGCGGCATCCATGTTGGAATGGGCACCTTCCTTTGCCAGCGCCACCAGACCGAGACTCGCGGCTGCATGCAAGTCACTCAGACACTTATCTTTATTAGCTGCTGCTGTTCTAAACTTGTAACCTTGGGCTGTGCTTCCCTGAATATCTTTGGTGCTATTCTAAAATAGTTTCATAAAGTTATTACTGACCTTAGAAACTGTATTATACACTTCTTAAATGTATACTGGGTATAACTAGCTATTGGGTAGCATATAGTTATGTACCCATAAGTCAATTACTTAACTTGAAATACTTAGTGTCTTTCTTAAAGTGTAATTGGGTTTTACTTTCCCTGACTTGCTTAGTGCACTCTAAAATAGTTATTGAGTGTTCATACTTATTGAGTAGCTTAAGGTCCTTCCAGAAAGGATGAGTTGTTTTACTAGCTTATTTGTAAAGCGCTTATACACAAGTGAAGTGCTTCAAAGCGAGAAGGGAACAAGGGAATACAGTTGTCATTCTTAGGCCTTGGAGATTCCCGAATGATCTTTAAGGCAGGAAGGTAACAAGGGTATACTTGTAACAGTGTTTTATTATGTGATTTCTCTGAGTGTCACTGCATGACTGACATGTTCTACTACCCTTGAGTTACTGATGGTATTCAAACATAGTATATATAACCTGGTTTTACTCCCCATGAATAGCTAGCTGCCATTCTGAATGTGTTGTACACTTGACTAACCTTGACTACTGATTGAAGTCTTAATTAGTTTCTACTTTGGGTTATCACCCAGAAGTATTAAGTTGTTTTTTGTAATTGTGTTCAAATGATGTTGATAGTACTTACCTTTCCCAATATTTATTTTGGTCTACTTGTTTTTACAATACATAGAATGCTTCACAAAGTAAGAACTTGCACAGCAATGATGAAGAAGGTGAGACTATCCTACCCTTCTCTCTAAGTCTGGCAGGAAGAATTTAAAAAAGGATATCCTGATCTCCAACCCTGGTCTCCCTATCGCTGACACGTATACCAGCGCTTCCTCCAGACAAACCCTGACCAACATCCTTTGTTGTTCTTTCACCAGATCTACGGACTCTTCATATGGTCTCTGTGCTCTCTCCTTTCTCCTCTTCTGCCATTAATGCTGGCACCCACTGGGAGACCCTCCTGGCGTCCTTCCACTCCTCTAAGGTCATCATTAATGTTTACCATAATGGCACCGTCTTGAGCCAAGGCCCTCGAGCCAACCTCCTCCTCTTTGACAGACACTTCCCGAGACGTATACATTTCCTTTCCTTTCCTCTCCTGCTGTGCCCACTCCCTTCCTTGGCTTTCTTGCACCCACCCTCTGCCACCTCCCTGGTGCCCTCCTCCTCCTCGGCTGCCTTGACCTCTCTTCCTACCTCCTCCGCCCTCCTTCTTCGCCTCGGCAGGGAGTACCTCTAATTTGTACCCCATCCCGGAAGTCTTTCAAGCATGGCAACCTTCTCCACCTCGCCACTCTTAACCCTCGCTCAGCTGCCAAACACTCTTCTGACATCTGCCGTCTCCTGGAAGATCTGGACCTTGATGTCCTTGGTCTAACCGAGACCTGATTCACAGCCAGCTCTGTCACGAGCTTTGATTCTCCTTCCTAATGGCTACAAGATCCTCTCTGTGCCCAGATTGAACCGTCCTGTGGGGGTGTAGCCCTGCCTCTATCATTCCTATACAAGCCTACTTCTCATTTGAATGCCTGGTCTCTCTCTCCCTCCCTCTCTCTCTCCCTCCCTCTCTCTCTCCCTCTCTCTCCCCCTCTCTCCCCCTCTCTCCCCCTCTGTCCCCCTCTCTCCCCCTCTCTCCATCTCTCTCCCCCTCTCTCCCCCTCTCTCTCCCTCTCTCCCCCTCTCTCTCCCTCTCTCTCCCTCTCTCTCCCTCTCTCTCCCTCTCTCTCCCTCTCTCTCCCTCTCTCTCCCTCCCTCCTGGCCACACTATTGAAGTTGCTACTATCTACTGGCCACCTGGTCAGATCACTGTTACTCACCTGGTATCCACGGGGACGCCACTCAACCCTGGTTGCTGGATTCGCCCTGGGCCCCTTCCCGATCCCGAATGGTGCCTTCGACAGAAGTCAGGACTGGATTTAGGATCAGATTCAGTCACCTCCCACCTGCACTGGGTTCAACCCGATGGCCCTCTCCTCACCTTGTGATGTCTGGCGTGCTCTCCGTCCTGCCTTCTTTGCAGGGGTGCGTAGTCTTCTGCGGGCTTGAGTGACCAAGTTAACTTCACTAGTGCGAGCCCATTCAAGTGTCTTTTAAGGTAGGTAAGTCTGATTGCAGCAGTCTTTATATGTCCTTGCCTTTCTTTCTTGTGATTAATGTCTTTTCTTATTCCCCCTTAGGTGAGCGGAGGTTCGGGATTGCGCAGCTTGGATCGGGCTCTTGCCAGAATGGAGGACGCAAGAGCGTACTACAATAATAATGCCCGAAGTGCAGTGCTGTTTTGCCTTTTACTTGCTAACCCGTACTCTTTCTTCCTTTTCAGGTCACAATGGACTTTTCTGTCATGCAAGTTGTTCCGGAACGATGCCGGCCGAGAAATGCCCAAGCTGGTGAGGTTCTTGTGATGACTGCGGCAAGCGCCGTAAGTGACTTGCTTTAACGTTGTCTGTCTTTCTCTCTCTCTCTCTCTCTCTCTCTCTCTCTCTCTCTCTCTCTCCCTCCAGGTTGCTTCGTTCCGGTGCGTTTGTGGTGTCCCGAAGCTGCTGATGACTGGATGGATGACCGCGAGCAGCAAAAGGATGGATGAACAACAGACAGGCAGGATGGAATTCGCAGGTAAGTAGAGACTAATAATGATGTTCTTTGTCTCCTCTGCAGGTCCGTTGTTCATGGATCGCCGGTATCAGTTCATTGGACACAATGAGCGGTACTCTGCTGGCTGCAGCATAACGCGAAGCACGTTCTGTAACTTGGGTGTGGATTATATAGCCCTCTGTAAAGTAGTCCAGGTAAAGTAGTCCGGGCTACCACACCCCAAAACACTGCACTGCACCTTCTGGTTCTAGGAACTAGACGGTGTGGGTGCCTCCATGTTGGCTGCAGGCCCCCACAGAAAAAGTAGTCCCTTCCTATTCTGAACATGAGCCTGGCGCCAAAGGTGCCAGGACTGACTCCAGGAGAGTCCAGGAAGATAGTGCAAGGCCCCTGAGACCCCAATTGAACCCTGAGTCCTGGCCCTACCTGGCATGTGGGCATGCCAGTGGGGTTTTGGGTCAAGGGTCGTGACAATGGCCTCCTTCCTCCCGAAGTGGGCAGACCGCTCTCCCTCCTGGCCTCAACCATTCAACTGTTCCTCCTTGGAGACTTCAACATCCATCTGGATGCCCCCTGTCCTGCCACGGGACTCTTTCACGACCTTTGCGACTCGCTGCCTCTCTATGCTTCCCTCTAGCCCGACTCACTCTGCAGGGTACACTCTTGATGTTCTGATCCCCTCGGACCTCCCCCTCCCCAACCCTCTGACCACTCCTCTCTCCTGGAGTGACCACTTTCTCCTCTCCTCACCTCATCTTAATCACCTCCAGGCCAATCCTACCCTCAACTGCCACCCACCTTCTCAGTCATTCGACCTCGGAAGTGTCTGTCAGTTGAGGCTTTCGCTGCATCTTTCTCTCCCCTACTGCACCTTTGGCTGACAACACACCCTGAAACAGCCCTCTCCATGCTCCACTCTGCTATCTCTGATACTCTCGATGTATTTGCCACTGCCATGAGGATCTGCGTGAAGCCTAAAATCAAGTGCAACTCCTGGTACGACTCTGACCTCGTCACCCTTAAATGCAAGTATAGGGTGGCTAAGAGGAAATGGTTGGCATCTTGTACATCCTCTGATAATGTACATCCTCTGATAAACTGACCTACCGCCTGCTCCAAAGGCAATACCGACTCTCTGTCCTTACCATGAAGAGAGGTCACATCCAAGCCCGTGTTTCGGCAGCATCCTAAACTCGGCCGAACTCTTTAAAATCTGCAAGGAACTGGCCAATCCTTACGCAGTCTCAACCACCCCTGTCCCTTCCCAGGCCCCCTGTACGGCCCTGGCATCTCACTTCATCTCTAAAACCCAGGGCATCCTGTACACCTTCTCTGCCTCTCCTGCTTCTCCCCCCACTCTCTCCTCTTCCTCTGGCCCCCTTTGCTGCCATGCCCCCCATCCCTTCTCTGCCTTTCCTCTCATCTCCCCAGACGAGGTTTCTAGACAGTCCACTCTATGAAAAACTCATCTAAGCACGTTCTTCCCTGTTCTTCCAAAACCATCAAGGACCACATTGACAACCTCGCTCCAGTCTTGGCTGATTTCTGCAACCACTCCTTTGCCTCTGGAACCTTCTCCATCCCCCATAAGCGATTGCACCCTCTCCTCAAGGAACCCTCAGCCGACCACTCCCTTCTGGCTAATTATTGCCAAATCTCTATCACTCCTTTCCTGGGCAAACCCTTGGAAAAGCTGGCCATCTCCCAGCTTAATCTTCACACTGAATCTGTTGGTTGCCTCCCTGAACATCAATCCTGGCTTCAGAGCAGCCAGAAGCACGGAACTGCTCTCCTGAACATCCATGAGGACCTGCTCTCCAACCTTGATTCTAACCTCCCCTCTGTCCTCATCCTACTGGATCTCTCTTCTGCCTCTGACACGGTCAACCATACCATCCTGCTCAGCCGGCTCCGTGATAATCTGGGTGTCACGGATCAGGCTCTGGCTTGGCTGACCTCTTTGCTCTCTGACCGACCCTCCCAGGTCCAACTTGGGTCCTTCCTCTCCTCTATCTCTCCACCTGTGATGTTCCCCAGGGGTCTAACCTCTCTCCCTGGTTATTCAACCAATACCTGGCACCCCTCGCCCTCTGCATTGCTGCTCTCTGCTCCAACTTCCAGTGCTGTGCGGATGACACCCAACTCGTCTTCAGGCTCCCCTCTGCTGCCTCTTCTCCTTCTCTCATCCCTGAGTGTCTGTCTGCAATCCAGGAGTGGTGTGCCGCCAGTGATCTCTGCCTGAATGCTAGTAAGACAGAAATCCACCTCATCGGCACACCTGCACCCCCCCCTTTCCCACCACTCTCTGGCCGACCTCCCTTGGCCCTCTTAGCCTCTTCCTACATGTGAGGCTAAGAACCTTGGGTTTATCTTCGACTCCACACTCTCCTTCTCCCCTCACATTTGCTATGTCTCTAAGAAGTCTAACTACCAACTGCACCTCCTCAGAGGTATTCTTCCTTTCCTCTCCATCCCCCAGAAGCTCACAATCCCCAAAGCTCTGGTTCTCACTAGGCTTGACTACTGTAACCCTCCTTCACTCTCCGTCCTCCTCAACTCATCCAGAACAGCAGAACCGTATTGCAAGACTTGTCTTTGGGCTCAAGCCCAGGGATCGTATCTCTCAAGCGCTGAAATCTCTCCATTGGCTCCTGCATTGTCCAAAAGGCCTTCTGGAGCCTTGCACCAAAATACCTCCAGCTTTCTCCTCAGAAGTATCTTCCTTCTCAAGCCCTTCTCTCTTCCACCTCCTACTCCCTGAGGGTCAGTCGCTTTTCTAAGCAACAAGCCAGGGGCAGATCTCGCTCTTCGGCCGGCTCCTCCCTCTGGAACAGCCTACTTTGCTCTCTGAAACTTGAGCAGATCCACCTCTGGTTCCGGAAGCAGCTCAAAACTTTCCTCTTGGCTTCTGCCTTCTCTCTTCGACTTCCCTGCTGATCGCCTGTGTGATAATGCACTGGTTACCTGGCCACCCTCTGTATCACGGGCCCATGTCCCAGGTCCCTGCCCTCCCAGTTGCACACTAGCACTGCCCCCCTGGCAACCCTGCACTTGGGGGCTGTATCTGCATCCCTACAGTCCCCCTATTGCACTTATCCATCAATTGTTATCTGCACTTAACCCTTGCACTGCCACCTGTTGGCCGCACTCTTTTAAAAAAAAAATACATATATATTTATTATTCATTTATTTTTTTTAATTTTCTTTTTTTTTTCTTTGTCTTGATCCTATGTCCGGCACTTTTCCTCTGCCCCTTCCCCTGGCACTTGTTCTCCTTCCCTCTCCCTCGCGCAATCTCATTGTCACTTGGCCTAGTAAGATTGTTGTCCTCCCTTGTCCACCCCCTTGCCTTGTCGCGTCTTGAAATACTTGTGTATAGTGTATAGGCGCGCTATAAATAAAATATATCACATCAGATCAAGATTCTGTGAATTCTCATTGGCACCCCTCCTGGAATTTTATAGGCTGAAGGTTACTATCATCCTGTGTGGTGTCGAACTCTGGGATTTCAAAAACAGAAGGTTTTTGGTCTCTATAGAGGTTGCATTCTGAGAGGTCTTGGGCATACCCAGGTTTGTTTCCATTAGTGTTAAGAGCCTTGAATTGGGTCTACAATCCTGATGGTCCATGTACCAATACAAAAGTAGAAGATTACTTGATATAATCATAGATGAGGAGCAAACTGTAATATCACCTTACTTTAAGAAGCTCAGCCTAATTCAAATTAAGCAATCGTAAATTTGAGTAGGAGATGCAGTGTGTACATGGACAAAATGGACCTGACCAACATAGGCAATTTGGAAGTCCTAACGTCCACAGTGAAAAAATGGAACAAGATTTGGGACATCCAAGATTTACAGAGACTAAACAAGTATCAGACCTGGGCTCACTTATATTTGCCTCAACAAGAACTCGGACCCTATTTGAAGAAGTGTCCATCGGAAAAGTACCGACAATGGTACCACAAATGTAGATTACGTTGCCTACCCACAATGGAGATATTAGGACCTCAACTAACCATTCCATCAGAGCTTTGAAATTGTCGCTTATGTACCTCTCGGGTTCCAGAAACTTTACACCATCTGGTCTTGGAATGTAATCACCATGTGAAGGACAAAATAGTGGCCTTTGAGCCCTACATTCACTTCACGACAGCAGTGATAACGGAATCTGTATGGACCAGATTGATGATTGGTAGACACGTTTCTTTTCTGCTGGCACTGGTCAAGTTTTTAATAATATTTGGACAGAGTATCTGCATAGGGAAACCTGATTCTGGAGTCATGTACCTAAAATTATTGTTCAGTTCGAGTCGACATGGCTCTGAATTTTACAGCTTAACGCCAAGGTAGAGATGGGTCGAGGCAAATAAACATTTCTTACTAAATTAAATCCTCTAAATGGGATTCTAGTGCAAAGTTAAATGTTAGAGTAGCTTGTGACATAATGTGGCTGTCCAGCCCCGTATGAAAGAGATTGTTTGCCTGTCTAGGCAAGTCTATGGGACTGTATAATTATGTAAAAATGTTTTAATGTATTGATATTTTAAGGATGACTAATTATGTGTAGATGTTGTATTGAATTTGTTGTATAAAGTATCTTGTATGCTAATAATGCAACAATAATATTGAAAATAAATTATAATATGTATGCTACAATTTCGTTGTACCAAGCTACAGCCCTCTCTCCCCATAAGCCTGGCTGCTCTGTCCGTGCTACCCGCATTTTCATGTGGTACACCCTTAAACTAAGAGTGAAGCTTATGTACTGCCTCATATATGGTTTTTATGAAGTCTTGGTAAGACTTTAGAAAAACTGTCCTAACAGCCCTCCTTAAAATACACTGTGGTGAGAGCAGGTTTTAGTTCTAAGTTTGCTAACGTGGCTAAACACAAAGTACAGCAAATAAACTTTTATTTTCTGTTTCTTTTTTTAATACATTTCGTCCTTTTATAAAATGAAGAACGACAGCAATACAACTATTTACAATGACCATGTAGAACAACTAACACAACAACAAAAAAGGGGTGGAAGTGCTCCAAATGTAGTCATATCTGTCCAGCTGCCACTTTATACAAAAAGACACACTTTCCGTGCTTGCAAGGAGTGACAAATTATGCAACCAATCAACACTCGGTCGGACATCACTCTTCCAAAATCTTACCATCTGCTCCTTTGCCATCAAATCAGTTTAATGTCTTGTGTTAAGCTTGCACATGCCAAGATGGCTCCTGTTTCTGCCCATTCATGTCTCACTGGCCTTTTTATTTTAAAACCGGTTTTGGTACATTGTACCCAAAAGTACTGATTTTTACCTCAAGTGTGGCCCATAACTCTTTGATCTTTTCCTATTCGTCTAGAATATGCGACTTGAAATTTCTCTTTTTTCCTACTCCTTTTAGGTACAGGGATGGGATGATTGCCATCATCGACATCAGCCGTAAAGGAGAAGTCCTCTCCAGATTCCGTGGGCACGATGATGAGATACACTCCATTGCATGGTGCCCAGTGCCAAGAGAAGAAGTTTTGTACCAGCGTCCAGAGGATGGCTTGGGTGAGAAACTGATAGCCTCTGGTAGATAATATTCTCTTCTGTGATAACTGTATAACTTCTATCCACTACTCTGAAGAACAGAAAGCTTCTGGAATATATTCCTCCTCCTCCCAACAATATTCTTGCCGACATGTAAGGCTATCGAGTTTTAACGTCTTGTTGAATTGTGATGGCCACCACAGGCACATTGTTTTTACTCGCCTTGTAAAGGTCTAGACTTCTTGCAGGTCATTGCCTTAAGATCGTGAATGCTTCATTGCCACTAATAGATGGAGCACTGTTTATTTTAATTTTTATTTGTTTATTGGCTAAACAAGTTAACCTTTAACAAAGTTAAAAAAAAACAAACACTGTTTATTCCAGGCTCCATCCGAGTACTGCTTGCAAAATAATTTTGCTGTTTGCAGCTTCGTGCTTATCTGTCTCTGAGGGTGGATCCTTTGTGACGGATCCAGCATGTGCACTATCTCTCCCAGCTGCTCACAAGGGATGTCGAACCCACAATGGTGCTTCAAAGAGCTCCCTTTTTTGTATGTTTTAGGTTTGAGAACTTTGTTGTGGCAAAATCAGCCTCTCTGGCTTCCAACTTTGCATTTCTGGAAGATTACTGATATTCATTCCATGTGCATTGAAAAAGCAGTAGTGGGTCTGTGGCTGACAGTGAATGAAACGTAGTACCAAAAGCATGTCGGTGGAGTGTTGGATTTCATGTACCTTCAGTTTTCTTATGGGTATTGAATGAAGGCTGTACTAATGTAGCAGGGTGTGCCAGAAGGAGCAGACCATGACCTGCAGTGATGTATTTTCACCCTAACGGCAGCCCACTGTCTGTAATCATGTCGGAATATCTGGCAGAAGGGTAGACCACTGCCTATAGAAATGTTGTAGCCTGCGCATTGCCTCTAGTGACATCAGTGTGCTTTTAGACGGGGAAGGAGTTGGACAGTGTCAGTAGGATTGCTCTTGTGTGCATCAGGGAACAGACTGGTGCCTGTAGTGATGTCATAGGGGCTTTGTTGCCTGTAATAATGTTGCTGTATCTGCCATAAGGGTAGACCATTGCTTATAGTGATATCGGTGTGTGCTGGTGGTGAGGGTAGAATTGCTGTTGACTGGTGCCAGGAGGAGCCATTATGTGCCAGGAAGGTTTGAGATGAGGGAGCAGGATGGTGCCTTTAGCAGTGTAGTAGACAAAATGTGCCACTTGGTCGGCCATTTGATACATTTTTTTTTTTAAAGGTTTTATTGATATATTCAAACAAAAACAATACAAACCACACACGCAGTACGTGCATCAACAATACAAATGTTCGTCGAATTGTTCTGGTCACTGCTTCCCTCATCCCACCCCCCCCCCTTTCGAGCCTATTTGTTCCACATATTCTGTATCTGCCTCGCGTGGTGGGGTCTCGCACTCCGTGGATCCTGTCAGGTCTTGTGCCGTCCCAAACAATTCCGCTATTAATGATCTCCATGCCATCAAGCTTCCCGCCTCCTCTTCTCCCCCTACATTACTCGCCTCTTGCCATACCATGGTTTCTGCCTCCGCCCACTTCTGCAAATCCTTCCACCACACCTCCACCCGTGGCTTATGACATGTCTTCCATCCCATGGCAATCCTTCTTTTTGCGAGCACATATGCTAAATCCCTCAATTTACTAACATGCCTGAGTTTCTGCGATCTGGGGAACCCCCCCAGCAAGCAAGCCCAAGCTGTATTTACAACCATCGTGACCCCCTTTTCCTCCAGTTTCTGTGCCACTTCACCCCAGAAGCGCTCAATTACTGGGCATGCCCAGAACATGTGCACCATGCCAGCCTTCTCTTCATTGCATTTGGGACATGCTGGTCTCCCCTCATCCTTGAACCTGGATATCCTTTCTGGTGTCATGTATGCTCTATGCCTAAAATACAATTGTATCTGTTTCAGTCTTGCATTCCTTGACACCTTCTTGTGGTAGCCCAAAGCACGCTCCTACATCCCATCCTCTAGCGGGCCACCCACTTGTGCTTCCCAGTCTAGTCTCAATTGTGTTAACTCCTTCCCATCCTTGGACATCATCATCTCATACAGCCTGGAGATCTCATGCCCCCCCTCTGTCCTATCATATATCACGTCTACAGTAGCATCTGGTTCTTCCTTCAGTACCGTTTCGGGCCATGTTCTCCTAATTCTCTGGACCATCCTGTGATATGTAATATACTGGCCCGTGTGTAACCCCGTCTCCTCCCCCAGCACTTCAAAGTCTGTGATGGTCCCCTCCTGCCAAATATCCCCCATTGTCACCCCCCCAACCGCCTCCCAATGATTCCTAAGTGTCATCCTCAACTGCTTATCTCCCCCCGCCAGCGCGACTAGTCGTACCTGCGGGGAGCATGGGAATGGGTTTTCCATCATCTGGCACGCTCTGCGCCACATCTCCCACCAAAGCTTCATCATCTTGGGGCGCCCTTCCATTTCTGTCTTGGGCAGCCAGATCAATTCTTTCAGATAAAATGGAGCACAATCATGTCCAAACAACCTGGATTCAGGGGTCAGTTCATCTGAGAGCCATTTAGCTACATATTGCAGTTGGCTCGCTACATAATAGACCTCATAATTGGGCAGTTTTTATTCCCCCTTTTTCGTAAATGTTCTGCAGCTTCCACAATGCCACTCTGTTCTGGGTACCATGGCAAAGGAAATCCCTGCAAATGCTATTCAGTTTGGTGAAAAATTTCTTGGGTATCAGATATGGAATATTTCCAAAATAGTGCAGGAGCCTGGGTAGGACCACCATCGTAAGCATTGCCCCTCGTCCCATCATTGCTAGAGGCAACTTCTCCCAGAATTTCATACATTTCTCGATCCTCTTGATGGCTATCTCAGTATTGTATCTGTGCTCCTCTTCCACCGTGTGGTACACATCTATCCCAAGATACCTAAATGTGCCAACCGCCCATGGTGTTTGTAGCACCGGTAATCTTCCCACAGTGATTCCCTTATAACTACCCAGCGGGAAGATAGTAGATTTTTGAGGATTCACCGCTATGCCAGACAGCTCCGCGTATTTATACATCACTTCTAGTATGTACTGGAGGTTTTCCTCCGGATACCTCAAGTACAGCAGCAAGTCATCTGCATACAAGGAGATCAGGTGTCGTTCTCCACCCACCTCGATACCTATAGTGTCATATTGTTGCCTAAGGTATATTGCTAAGGGCTCTAAGGCTAGTATATAGAGCATTGGGGACCATGGGCACCCTTGTCTAGTGCCCCTGCTTAATTGCCATCTTTAAGATATCACCGATCCTGTTCTGACCCTAGCCAACGGTTCACTGTATAGCATCTTTGCCCACCTTATGTATCCAGGCCCCATTACGTAGCTTGCTAAGGCGGCAAGCAGCCATGGCCATTTGACTGAAACAAATGCCTTAACCGCGTCTAAGGACACAATCGCCATTTCGCCCTCGTTCTTGCTCCCCCACTCAACCACCCGATGGAGTCGTCTATGATTATGCATTATATTTCTATTCGGGACATAGCCCGTCTGGTCGGGGTGTATTAGTTTACCAGTAACTCTGCGCAGTCTATTCGCCAGGACAGCCGTCAATATCTTGCGGTCCTGGTTCAACATTGACAAAGGTCTATAAGAGCCGCAACTATGCCCAGGCTTGTTGGGTTTGGGTAGTGGTATTATCATCGCCTCTCTGAGTGACTCCTGCAGCCGTCCCACCTCAAACGCTTCATTTAACATTTCTAGCATGGGGGAGCACTTCCTCCTTATATGCTTTATAAAATTCACTTGGGAACCCGTCTGACCCTGGGTTCTTACTGGTACGCAGCTGCCTCACCACTTCCTCTAACTCCTCCAAGGTAATCGGTGCATCCAGCTCCTCTCTTTCTTCCACACTTATCCTCGGCAGTCCTATATCGGCCAGTGTTTCTGTGACCTCCCCAAGACTACTACCCCCATACCCCCACCCCCCTCATCCCCATATAGTAACCTATAATATTCTGGAAACTCCTGATTAACTCCTTCCTGGATGTCCGCTACACTACCATCTTCTCTCAATTGTTCTAATCGTGGGTCTGGGAGTTTCGCTCTTGTATAACCACGCCAGAAGCCTTCCTGTTTTATCCCCTCCCGCATGCTGTCTCTCTATGTATTTTTTATAATTGAGGTTACATAATCTTTCCCATTGCGCCGCACATTTTTGCTGCAGTTTCAGGATCGGTTCCATATCTGCTCCTCCCTCCTTCAATGCCTTTTCCAGTTCCATTTCTGTTTCGTGTATATCAGCCAAAACCCCACCTTGTAGGCCTTTTGATTTCACTATAGGTACCCCTCTCATCACCACCTTGAAAGCTTCCCACAATGTGCGCGCCGAGTCGACGCTGCCTGTATTTGTCTCAAAGTAGTTAATAATCACCTCCCTTATATCTTCCCTGAAAACGGGATCCTTAAGTGCCTCTGCCCGAAGGCGCCATGTCGGAATCCTTGCCCTCAGCAGGCAGTATTGCCACCCTATGGCCAGGGGCGAGTAGTCCGAAAGGACCCTCGCTTTATATTCTGCTTGAGTGCACTCCGTCACTGTTAGGGAGAATTCTCTGTTTCGGCTGAATTTCCTAACCTAGTGAGTCCCCCAGCAGCTTTGCTGGATTTTTGGGGTTTATTATTTTTCTCCTGCCCAGAGTGAGACTCTTTTACCCTCACTCTTGGGCATGATTTGAGTGTGTTTCTTTGAATCTAGATGTGTTTAATGGGCTATGGGGTCTTTTACTCCATAGGGCTTCTTGTGTTTTTGTGATGTGTGTTACACAGCACCCTCAGTGCAGTGACACAGGGGTGTCATAGTGACCCCCCAGTATAGACTCCATACCCTGGAACTGACTACTGTCTCCCAGGGCATGTAAAGTCACCATTGACTTTACTAGTCTTAAATTCTGAACAGAACCTGTACAAACCATCATATTGTGGACGTACTGGCTGGGGCAATTCGATTGCCCCAGGGTCTGTTAGTCGAGGGGGCACGTCTCCGTCCCCCCGATCGAGTTTTGGCTGGTGGCAGTGGATAATACTTTTAATATTCAACCGCGAATATTTTCCTATGGGATTTCCCATTGTTTTAGGCTACTACCTTTATTTAATTATTTACGGTAGCCTCGAACATACTGCCGGTTTATTTAATTAATATTAATTCTCCGGTTGGTATTTTTTGCCAAAACTTGATTCTAAAATGGCGTTTGTGTTCTCTTCTGTGACTCCAACCCAAGTTGAGCCCTTTGTTCCACTTTTTGGCGGGCTTCTCCACAGAAGCCCTCCAAAGTGGTGCCACTCTGTCTGGGGTACTTAGGATGGGTGGAGGGGGATTTAGGCACCCTGGACTGAGTTGCCTAGGAAACTCAAGTCGCACTCCGTCCTGAATGGCCCAAGTGGTGAGCCGGCCGGTGACAGCTAGGCTGAGTGAATGGGGGTTTTCTGCATAAAAGCAGGGCTTTGGGGACTGGAACTTCAGAAGTCGCCACAGGACCTAAGAATCCGACGAGGGAGAAGCTGAGCCGACCTGCCACGACACCACCACCGGTGGAGCCCTGCTGGACCGTCTCACCACTTTTCCCAACGACAGAGGAGATCTCCCGTCGGAGAGTCTTCTTCCTTTGACTGGTGGGGATAACCAGTTTCACCGTCTTTTCGCCTTCCCGACGTACTTCGTGGCCGCCTTGCCTGTGCCAAGCACCCCGGCAACCGGGATACCACGTTTTACCACGACCGCGAAACAAAGGTACCACCTTTAACCGGAAAACTCCACGGCTGGTTTCTTCCCTGGTAGGGAACGACCTTCGTCTTTCCTCCAAGTCGAGATCTTCTCTTCCCCTGGACGACGACGCAACTTGTACCCACTACCAGGAACAACTGCCACCGCTGGAGGATCCTTCCCACTTAAGGTACCGTGTCCCGTCTGGCTTCCCTTGCTACCGACTGTACGGGGTAGATTTAGTCCCCGGCTTTCGAACCTGGGTTAGCCTGGGACACCCTGGCTAAACTTTCCTAAGCCTCTCTAAACTCCCTCTGAAAGACTTTCTAAGCCTAGTGTAATTGTGTGATCTTGGGCGCATTTGTGCTCTGCTCTAAGAGTGGGCCCAGCCTTTGGACTTTGGCTCACCAGTGATTTTTGCTCCTCTGCCTTGCTAAGTGTTCCCGAACCTTAGAGTGGTGTACCTTTCCATATTCTGTCTTTTTCCCTCCCTTTCTCACAAACTTATTGGAGTGCCATCTAGTTAAGCGCTCACCTCTGTATGAAAATAAGTGGTGTTTACTGTGACTTATCTGATAAGGGAAAAGGGGTGTATATATTACAATAGTAACTGTGTTTAGAATATTTTACAACAAGAGTGCTGGAGTGTTTCAAACCGTGTGTTTTTAAATAAATAATTATATACTTTGATACCAAAGCTCTGGTCAGTGTTTGCTTGTATCATTGTGTCTGGGTGCCTATTGTGTATACTTTGCATACTGTCTAACTCTTCTTGAGAGAAGTCTGACTGCTCGGCCACAGCTACCAGGTAAATCTGGGTGGTGCAGACTGCTACCAAGTGGGTTTACTGCCAACACCTGTAGTCTTAAATCTTTTGCAGTGTTCCCTAAGGAACTGCACAGGTTTCTGCCTAACAGTCACCACGTTCGACGTAGCAAAGACATAGTCCAGCCTCGTATGTAAGTGCTGCGGGGCAGAGTAGTTGTGAGTATTGCCTATCTTGGGGGTGTCTTGTTCTCCACACATCCGCTAGACCAAAGTCGTCCAGCAGAGTCTGCAGCGCTCTAGCGCTGGGGCAGGTCTATCAATATTCCCATCCGATCTGTCTACCCCAGGGTCTAACAGTTAAAATCTCCCCCCCAGATCACTGCCCCACCCATGCATATGCCGAGGTTATGGCACAGAGTTCTGAAATATGCTGCCGTATTTTGGTTGGGGGCGTATGTATTCACAATGCTTATCTCGCTATTCTCCACTAATCCCCTCAATATAACCATCTGCTTCCGCCACTACCTGCAACAGTCGGAACGGGACATGCAGCGCCACCCAGATGAGTACTCCTCTAGCATAAGCGGAGTATGTCGAGCCCACCACAACCCCTTTCCATTTCTTCACCACCGTCTCCATTTTCAGTGTCGGGTGTGTCTCCTGCAACAGTGCAATATCTATCTTTTGTCTGTGCAAATTCAACATTACCTTGTTCCTTTTTAGATAACTATTAAGTCCCCTGACATTCCACGTAATTATTTTAAGGTCCCCCATGATCCATTAGAATCCCCCTCCCACCGGTGCAGTCCAGTTCCCACTTACATCTTAATCTATATAGGCTTGTTTCCCAATTCAAACTCCCCTTAACTACAAACACCCTCTCCCCTCTCCCACCCTCCTCCCTTCCCTTCCCTTCCCCAACTTCACCCTCCCCTCCAGTTCAAACTTTCCTCAACTACAAACACCCCAAACAACCCTCCCCATTTCCCTCCCGCCACCTTTCCCTTCCCCAACTTCACCCCCCCCCCAACCTGTTGACCAGCTCCATCCTTGGATCTCAGGCACCCCCGCATCTAGCACTTTCTGGCAATAGCCTGTACTCGAAGCTCAGCAGGGTGAGGTAGCCCTAATGGCTATCCTGCTACTTCTACTATTACTTGGGGGGGGGGTCTGTGTAAGGTGCCTGTGTTCTCCCGCCCCATGTTTGTACAATTCAACCACATACTAATATCCAATTTGCTCCTTTATACAAGGCTCTATATTCCAGTCCAATGCACCTCCATAAATCAGGGATATCTCGAGCTGGCTTCCACAATGCCCATCCCTACTCATCTAGTAATGTCTCCATCAAGTCTCTACTGGGAAACCCTCACAGCGTGATATACCGGTATGCATAGGGTGTCTTAGTCACTTATCTTGTTCTCCTCGGGCTCGTTCAGCATCTTCTTCCGGGCAGCCCTGTAGGTCCAACCATGTAGCAGCTTCCTCTGGTGTGTCAAAGAAAACCATTCGGCTCTTGTGCAACACTGTCAATCTTGCAGGGTATAGAAGCATAATTTGATGCCAGCCGTGCACAGCCTTCTCTTCACCGCTACGTAGCTATACCTCTGCCCCTGGACCAGCATTGTATAGTCAGGATAAGCTGTAATAGTAGCCGAGGCTCTGTCTATCGTTCCCCCTTTCCTGAAATACTCAAATCTTTTCACGATCTTTATAGTTGAAAATCTTGGCAATTATTGCGCGGGGATGGGCTCCGGGTTTCGGTTTCCTCGTGAGGGCTCTGTGCTCGCTCTACTGTGAATCCTTGTGAGAGTTTGTCTGCTCCTATCTCCTGCAGGATCATATTCTCCACATAGTCCGTGGGATCCTGGCCTTCTTCTCCTTCCAGCAGGCCAACCACACGAATTTTGTTCCTTCTCGCTCTGCCTTCGGCTTCCTCGGCGCGGTTCTCCAGGTTAGCCACCTGCTGTTTTAGTATATGGACTTCCTTAGCATTATCAGTGCTGGTGGTCGTGTTGGTTTTGACCGCACTTTCCAGGTTGCTCGTTCTGTCTGCCAGCGCCCTGACATCTTGTCACAGCAGGTTGACGTCTATCCCCACTGCGTCTATTTTAGCTTCCAAGCAGGTCCTTAAGTCCGCCATTGCTATCCCCCAAGAATCTTAGTTCCGTTATGGCTGCCAATATCTGGTGGTGTTCAGTTCCCAGGGAGCTTTCTGTGGGCCCACTTGCGCTCGCCTGCGCTGGCGTCGTTGGGGACTGCTGCGTTTTAGCAAATGCATCCATCGTGGATTGTTTGCACTTGCCTTTGATCACTCTCCCCGTCATTTTGTGATCTGGGATAAGTGACCCACACCGCTGCTTCCGTGGTGTAGCAATTCTGTTATTCTGTGTCGCCGTAATGTTCGTGGGTCACTACTGGTCCTGGCTGTTGTCTCGGGGTGTCCTGTGTGGATTTTGTGCGCCGAGCTATATGCTATAGTGGGTCATGTCCTCCCACGCTCCAGTTGGCTTATCTGCTACTCGGCGCAATTCCGTACCTTGTGCTTTCCAGTATCAGCTCTTGATGCGAAGGCGTTGTGTTTTGCGGGCTATTCTCCTTCGCCCGACGCCTCGGGGGTCGTGTGGCGTGGAGGTCACGCTGTCGTATGTCCAGACGGAGCAGGAAGGCCTCCCCTCTTCCTCTGCCCCCTACTCTTCTACTTTCTGAGCCCAGCGGTACAATCCTTTTATGTCAGGTGCTCTATAGGCATCTTCCATGTATAATATCTGCCACAATTGGTTCCGGCGCCAGACTCCAAGTCCCTTATGTACTTATGTCAAAGATAGCCCCCCTTTGCGTGTTAACAGCACTTCGTTCTAATCATTCCCCTTTCACCTCAGCCTGTCGTGTGGGAGAAGTGTCCGGCAAGCAGTGTCGGTCTCCACTTCGTGCAGTTCAAATTCTGCTGATCACTAAAGGCAGCAAGCCTTCACTCCTCATTCTCGCGAGTGCCTTCATTGCATGTTGGTGGCGCTTTGTTTTGGTAAGGTAGCTCCTCTTCATGTGGTTTAATGCTGCTAATCGCTGCATTCACCCGGGTGCTTCGTTCCAAGGCAGCAGCCTGTTTTCCGCTTTTCGTGCAGAAAACGAAAGAAGAGGGAAAAAAAGGAGAAAAGTGTCTTTAGAGGAGCCGTGCAGCTCTTCTGTTCCAGCTGGCCCAGCACCTCAAGAATCGCTGGACTCGGCGAGTCTTGTCCCCGCAATCTCTCCCACGCGGGTGCTCCTGTATAATTATGTGGCGCCCGGCACGCATAAATGGGACCTCTGCTCCCTCGTTCATTCCTCACAGCAGCTGTTCGCTGCCTGGGCCGTCCGCCATATGCCCGCCTTCATAGTGTGGCACCCGCTCCTTCTGTTTGTCTTCACTCGCAGGCGGCAGGAAGCCACTCACACAAAATCCCTCCGCAGCTGGGGGAGGGGGGGGACACGCAGACTCCAGTCACCGGCCTCCCACTTAATCCGCACCGCGCTCACAGCCTGGGCTGATCTGCTCCCTCGTTCTTCACACGGTAGCGCGACCTCGACCTCAGTTGCCGCTCACCGTTCCGCCGGCAGGGGTCCAAGCACATTCCCGGCAACAATGTAGTCTTGTTCTTGCCTCGCCTGGGTCTATTCCTCTGATCCTTCGTTCGCGGCCGCTTGCCCTTTGTTATCTGCTATTTTGGATGCTTTGTCCCAGGGCAGCCGAACGTTCTGATGTCAATTTCACCTCCGCAGTGCACACGAACGGCTCGATATTTCAGGTAGTGGCCTGGCATCTATTCACACGCCCATGTTTCCATAATTAGGGCGGATTGTCCATTTTTAGTGCATGTTATTTCGGATCAGCGTCGGATCACCGGAGCAGCTCTCATCAGGCACGTCCTCTTACATGGCAAGTTAGCCACGCCCCCCCGCCATTTGATACATGTAGTAATGTTGCAGAGCCCTCAACGAAGGGAGGCTGTGTTCTTGGCTAATTTAAAACTATATGCCGGAAAAGCATACGATTGTCAATAGTAACATTGTGGTGGAGGTGTGTCAGAATATTTCAAATCAACAAACCTGGAAAGAACTTTCATATGGTTCTCCATTATAGAAGTGCTACTACACTGAACAATGGAGTGGAGCCCATCACTACTCATTAAAATTAAATCTTCCTCTTTCCACACTTCTTTAAAGTACAAAATATTCAGATACTCCATGCATTGAATATATCTGTTGGTCATCAATGGGTGTAGGGACAAATGTTTTACATCCATTCCTGTGGAATACAATATTTTGTATTTTTTTAAAAAAATGTGTTAAGTGGACAATTAATAAAATCATGTTTTGTATAAGTGATAAACTTAATCAGCGGGTCATAATATAGCAATAACACCCAATCAGGTGGGCCGTATCGGGTGGTAATGGCACAGGGAAAATGTATAGGCACGAGCACAGCGAGGGTCTTAATGATGGGCCCGAGCGCTGTTAACACCCGGTCTGGCCCACCATCAGATCAAGGGTGCTAACAGCAATGTACTTTATACTTTTATTCTTGCCTATGATGGCCGCCTTGGCCGTGTAGCTGGAAGCAGAACCCCTCTTCCATTTCCACTTGAAACACTTGTTTATAGGCGTGTTATAAATGCCATATCATAACATGTGGCTGACAGGGACATGGAGCAGCAGCAGTGGCAGTGGCAGGGGGGGTAACCAGGGAGGGGAACAGTGTGACTGGGTAGCAGCCATCAGGTTGCTTGGAATGCAGGCTGCGATCATGGGATTCAGTCTGCTATCCAAGCCACCTGATCGGTTGGCTCCCCCACCCCGGGTGCTGAACAATCACATGTATTTGAACAGTCTGTTAAGCGTGTATGTATAATATCAGGACCCCCTTGTGTTGCAAGTTTGTATCTTGGGTGGTATATATCAACTGATTTCATAAACTGACCTAAAATATCATAATAAATGATTAAATATGCTATTTGTTTACATTAGTTATTTTCCTGATATGTCTGGCCATATCGTTTTTTTTCCCATTAGATTCTGGTGTTACAAATGGGGATCTTCTTCCAGAGGTGGAGGCCAAAGGATGCTACCTGGCCTCTGGCAGTAAAGATCAAACTGTCAGAATATGGAGCTTCGCAAAGGGCAAAGGTGAGTACTTTGTTGGGCCAGGAGGAGACAGACTAGAAGTTACCATTCTTAATAAGCTTTTATTCAAAATAATAAGAAAAGCTGATCTTTCCCTAAACTATGTCTTTCCCTACCTAACACAACTAACTAGTCTGCTTGTCGTCTGTTGTGAAGTCCAAAGCAAAAAGTCTGTCCTCCGTCTAACACAACAATTTGACTAAATACCTAAAGTGCAGGAGAAGGACTCCGTTCTCCTGGGGTGCTTTCTAAGCCAGTCTCTTTAAATATAGAATTGATGGTTCTTGGCTATCATATCGGTTCATTTAATTCACTTAAGGGACCTTTCCACGTCCCTTGGTTCTCTTTCTCTTAGCTTTTCAAGTTCTGTTGTATGGATGCTCTAGTACCTCTAGTGAAGCTGAAAGTCTTTCTCTCTGATTCCAAACTTATGATTAGAGGACTATAAACAAACCTTTCCTCAGTACCAATCTTAATGCTTTGATTTACTTGGTATTTCACTGGGATAAGTATCATCATCTCATCCGACATTTGTATAGCGCCTTTCACCCAACGCGCTGTAGGTTGAATGCCCTTTGGGTACCGAAGTCCATGTATGGGAAATTCGTCAGAGGTATAGAATGTGTGTGTGCATTTTAGCCAATACAAAGGTAGGTAAGGGCGGCCAAGTCCCTGCTAGACACCCATGTTGAGCTGGAAAGTGGATGGGTGCTGAGAGGTAGTCTGCAGAGTATGTGAGAGCAGGAGAATCTTTGTGTGCGATGAGACAGAATTTAGATGTGGGGGATAGCTGCATTCTTATGGCATAGGTGTTGTGCAATGTGCCTTGGAGTAGTGCAACAAATGAGTGCAGCTAGCCTGTGTTTTATCATGGGGGATAGCCACGTTCTTATGGCAGATGTGCTGAAAGGTAGTCTGGAGAGTGTGTGAGTAGTTGGGAACCTTCTGTGTGCAGCTAGGGCAAATTATATTGTGGGGGATAGCTGCATTATTATAGCAGGGCTGTTGAGCAGTGTGTCTGAGGGTGGTGCTGAAAAGTAGTCTGGACAGTGTGTGTGAGTAGGGTGAGAACATTGTGTGCAGCTAGACCAAATGTTATTTTGGGGGAGCTGCATTCTTATGGCCAAAGTGTTGTGCCCTAGAGTAGTGCATGATAGCAGATGCAAGTGGTAGGATGGCTGTGCCTTTTGCTAGTTTTCATAAGCATGGAGTGTGATCCATAAAGTGTCCTGGCTGGTTTCTTTGTTGCGTAGATGCAGCTGAGTTTGGAAGGGTGAGTTTCGAAACGCAGCTACATTTTTTCCATTGATTATATAGGTGCACCTGTAAAGCTCACCTAGAATCAGTTTATTTGGCTACATTCTAGAAAGCACCTAGATTCAAAAACATTGTTTACCTGAGAGTGCATCGAAGTGTACTATGCTGGCTACCCACGGTTACATCTGAATGCAATACATTGTCTGCACTCAAAGTTAGACTAAATGGAATACATTGGTTAGCCTCAAAATTCATCTAAATGCAAAGCATTGGCTACTCTCAAACTTCATCTAATGAGATACATTGTCTGTCCTCAATCTAAACTCAAAACATTGGCTACCCTCAGATTTGTCTGATGCAGGATATTGGTTAACCCCAAATTCATCTACAATCAGTATATTGACTACCCTCAATTTCATGTAAATGCGATAATTGGCTATCGTGATGATTCCTACGGATCCGCACTACCCTCAATGATGAATCCAGTAAAGATACTCACTCTTAGGATTTTCTGTGACTGGGACGAGTATGTTGAGCCCAATAATGACACACAGTTTCTTGACTTTTCATTTTTGTCCTGGGATGGGTATGAGGACCCCAGTAATGATTCACTTCCTCGTGACTTGTCGTCTCTCTCACTGAAACGAGTATTATGTGCGGGCGAATAGTTCTATTCGTTCCTTGCACTCTCGTGGAACTTATCACACCATTCATAAAAGTTGTCTCTCTTACTTGAGACTAAGGAGTCATCCCAAGGTACAAATGTTACTACTTTCTTGATTGTTTGCACTTCTCTCCCTGGGTCTCCCGATCTCCTAATTACCTTTTGTTGCAATGTGGCCGCATCACTCGGTTGGCTTCTTCCTCCATTGCCGTGTCCACTTTAGGACGGCCCTGGTTTTCTGAGCTTCTCACCGCTCTGCAACGCTCTTGTGTGCCTTCTTCTCAGTGGTATCGGCACAGCTTGAATTTCTTCCCTTTTCCCAAGCTTGCCACCGCTCCCTTCTGCGTAGTCCCCCATGGGACTACTGTCGGCAGGATTGGTACTCATTCCGTCACCTCTCGAGCTAGCGTGCCTAACTGCCGACTCATCACGGCTCCTTCCAGGGTTCTGAAGCTGTCTTTTCCCATGTTTACCAGCATGCTCTCTCCAGCTGATTTGAAACTCCCGGGCTTGTAGTCTCCTGACATCTCTCTCCTCCCACTTTTATGATGCTATTCTGGCGCTTTCCCTGCATTCTTTGGAAGTCCTTTCTTCGTGTCTGAGTCCTACTCATTATGACTCCTTTGGGTTTCTTCGTCCCAGTAACAGGCCAGTGCTTGCCTTCAGCTAAAACATCACAGTAGCAGATGCACAAACATTCTTCTTGTTTTCTTTCAAAAAGCTTGATATTGTGGGTTGCTGAGTGAGGTGGGAAGGGAGTTCCTCTTAGGAATGGGAGCCCTTGTCCCCATGGGGGGAGTCTCTCCCAGTGTGGTTCTGCTTGCCTCTACCCCTCGGGATGGTATTGCATAGCGGGCTCAACTCCCTAGTCTCACAAGGAAAGGCGCCCCGCCTGGGGAGAAGTGACTGAATCCCTCGATTCATCACAGTACATACTGAGTGCTGCAGGGACACATGAAAGAGCTACAGACTGAGCTGAAATACATTTCTCCTTTCTTCTACTAAATGTTTTGTCGTGGTGTTGGTAAGTGTTGGTGAAAATAATTGTGTGCATCCACAGGTTTTCGAATGAAATCCTGACTAGGTTTTGAAATGCTTTTTCGAAGTTTTGCTTGCTCCTCTACCTCCTAAACCACAATTTATCGTGCTGCTGGCAAAGGGCCTATGTCTGGGTGTCAGCTTTACAGTAATCCCATTGGTATTGTGTAACAGGATTTAATACAAAACCACTTTTAAGAGATTTCCAAATGTATACACTCCCCAGATTACCATTTGTCTGTTTCTTGTGTGAAAATGTATGGATGTTTCCAAGCCCATGTTCTCTGTTTTGGGCGTGAAGACTGTCCTGGGTCCCTGCAGTGCCACCTGTTGGAACGGGGTAATTTATAGATGGGTTATTCCATGGGAAGCTCAGCAACTTCAAAGACTTAACTATGAACCTTAAGAGGTGCCCATTCTCCATAACACAGGCATTTTAAAATGTTCTGGCTTGACACTTTTACTGCTTGGCAAGAGCCTCAGGGATGTGTCTTCCGCTGGGAACCATCTTCCTAAAAGCCACCCAAACATCAAATTGTTTTTGGGATCACCCTGTAAGCCATACTGTAGAATAGGCTGTCCATGGCTGTTTGGGGGCTGAAGGGCACTTCAGTGCTGCTCCTATTGCGTTTGCTCCCCAGTGATGTCAGATGGCCTGACTGCGGCTTTAAGTGCTACACAGAACACAAACATTGTCTACTTTTCATCTAGTTCGACATGACTTCAATAACTCTGTCCATAGCCCTCCTCATGTCTGACCTCTACTCCTTCTCCCCTGAGACTACTGTACGATCATCCATGGCGGGGACACAATATGCAAGCCAATCATTCTGATAGCCTTACGGCATCTTTTTTTTGTGCAGTATTTAATTGCCATAACAAGGAAATGGATAAAAGCGAGTACAGGTCTATGCAACGTGTGTGCGCGTGTCAATGGGTCTAGGCAAAAAGTCTGTGTGTGTCTTCCACCCCCACTTCTGTGCCCATGCCCCCTTTACCACCTGTATGTTAATGTTTACATTAAGACCCAGAACAGGTGAGTATGGAAGCGCCAGTGTAGACATGGGAAGGAACTGACGGTCACTTTGAACTGTGTGGGTCTTGGTATGGGCACAGATATCCCAAGGTCCTTTAAGTTACTCTTTAATTTAATGTGAGGGGGGTGACCGCAGCACAGGAATGCATCAAGGCTCAAACTGAGAGGTTAGTGTAATTACACGTAAGATCTCATTACAGCTGTATGCTTAAATGCCTTTTTCTGTTGTATCCCTTTAGGGTTGATGACTCTTAAACTACCTTTCTTAAAAAGGCGAGGAGGGGGTGTTGACCCCACCGTGAAGGAGCGAATTTGGCTAACTGTGCATTGGCCGAGAGGCCGGCCAACCCAGATTGTCACCAGCTGCTTTGGGTAAGTAAGTTTGCTATAAGATTGTTCACCTCCTAGTATTAGGGCAACCTTGCCTTGGAAATGCACCTGCTGCTATGAGTTTGAAACCATGCACCGGGTGTGTGACTGATTATGTTAACCTGCTCTGGGTTTGCATTTGGAGTATTTCAAGAGCTTGGCCTACCATTGACTAGATATTGAGAGGGACAGAAAAGGAGGCAAGGTGGAATGGACGAAAACCGGGAGGGAGAGAGAGCGTATGGATAGGGAGGTTGATGAATCAGGTAATGTCTGTGGATGCCCTGACAGTAATTAGTTATCAAGCTATAGCGGGAGCTCGCTGTGTACTCCTCTTGTGTGAGTGGTATGGAAGTAAGTATGTTATGCCCATAATGTGCTTGCTACTCAGTCATTCCATGTCTATAGCCTGGCAAATTTTTGCTTGCAGGGGTGAACTGCTTCTATGGGATCTGACTAAGTCTGGAAAACAGAAGTGGACTCTGCTGGGCACGTCATGTGAAGGGCAGAACCATTCTCGAATAGTCTTCAATCTCTGCTCGCTGCAAACTGAAGAGGGGCGAGACCTGCTACTCTCAATCTCAATGGATAGAGAAGTAAGAAACACATTTTTTTGTTTAAAGTGTTTGACAGTTTTACAATGGACTTTTAATCATTAGTCTGTCATTCAGGAATACTACAGGGATAGAGATACACATTTATACATGAACTGTTTAGTGTGTTGATGGCATCTGAGCAAAAATAAAGCCTTTTTTCAGTGTTTCCTCAAAATCTATTCATGACATCTCACTAAAAGATGGGAGGCGGAAGATGTTAAGATGGATTTCTGAACTCTGACCTGGTGGGCAGAGGTTCAGAAGGTCAGCCTAGTTTCTTGGAACAGGGTAACCTTCTGGACAAGCCAGACCAATCAAGGTAGCATTGGCGGCAGTCAAGACTAGGTCTCAGGATTGGTGAGGGTGATCGAAAGCCCACAATGAGCACACACAGTAAACGACACTACAAATTACTCTGTCAGGTGTATATATCAAGAATACATTTACATTTATTAAATGCCTTTTAAATCAAACTCACAGCAAATATCAGCAGTAAATTCTTAAACTAACATAACACTACTATCGAACATATATGCAGATACCAATGGCCTAAAAAGTATAGTGCACAATAAGGGTCCCACAACCTGTGAAGAAAGGGAGCAAACGGTGCGAATATACTTTAGCCAGTCCTTCACTTATCAAACCGTAACTGAGAAGCAGTGCAATCCCTATGAGAGGAGCCTTATGCTCAAAAGTAAGTTTGGATGCAGGGGCACGTGATTGTGCGGTTGTGCAAAAATGGGGTCTTTTGCAGGGGCTGTAGCAGCTCAGGAAGGCTGGTGAGGCAGTGAAGAATATGTTCCCACTATTCGAGGAGGGTCTTCCCAAGAGGGCAGAACAGGATCCAAGAGTTGGGAATAGCTCGGTAGCACAGGCTACCTTGATAAAGAAGAGTGGCCCTCAGGGGACACTTGTGCGTAAAAATTGATGGATGCGCCAGGGGCCACCGGGAAGTATTCACCGATGCTCGCTGCACTCCGGACCAAACCTCGGCAGTCGAGTCCACTTCATTTGCAGGTTCAAATCCCGTGTTTGTGCGGCGCTGCAGCTCTCAAGGGCCACACCTGGGGCACGTGGGAGGGGTGGCGTGGAACATGCAATGAAGTCTCATTGGTGTGTGGTGGTACCTGTGTAGGACCTTGAATTGGATTAGTTTAAATTTGGTGTTATAGGACACATCATGAGTTCGAGCGCACATTCGGGACCATCTATCATCAGTAATTTCAACCCGGAGATCCTCCTCCTACCTGCGCCTCAGATTTGCGAAGGGGGCGGGGGTGCCCTAGTCTGCAATAAGGAATAAAGTCTCGACACCTTACCCCTGAAAGAGAGAACGGAACCGAGCTCAGCAACTATAGGCTCATCGGGTGGCAAAGCAGGGAAATCGGGATACCTGGATTTGAGACTCTCCCGGAATGAGGAGTATTGCAGCCACACCGATGGCCGGCGTCTGAGTAAAGGGGGGAGATTAGGCCATTCAATAAAGTTTCCTTGTTCAAAATAATCACGAAGCATCAGAAAGCCAGCATCCGCCCAGTGAGAAACCATTGATCGTGAAATGAGTCGGATATCCGGGAGAAAGTTCCACAGTGGCAGATCACCATGAAATGGGTGGGGAGTGTCGACCATCGCCCAGAGTTTGGTTAATGCCAAGGATGTGCTAGCGACAGGATCAGCAGAGTTTGGATCAGGGGGGATTGGCTTGAGGATCAAAGATCCGATCACTCGGTCGCTGACCGTCAGCTTCTCTAAACGAACATGTGGGGGAGGGTTGATGGTGTTGAACCAGTGTGCAACAAATTGAGACTGGGCCCACCACCCAGTATCTGATAAAATCGTGGCCGTTTAACCCACCCAGCGTCTTGGGGGCGGTCAGTGTGGACAGTTTGAGGCGGACCGCCCCGAGTGCCAGAGGAAGGTGTTGATGATGGAGCACAGCGTTTGAAAAAAAGCAGTAATTGAGGTAATACCACCATTTTAAGTATACCAATTCTGCCTGCTAGGGAGACGGGGAGCCTAGACCAATAGGAGGTTTTTGTCACCAGGTTAGTAAGGTAACTCTGGTAATTGTCGTCCCGCAGCTGTGCCGAGAGACCACCACCCCCAGGTAAGTGAAACCAGACGGAGCCCAGTTGAACCCATGTAAATCAGGGGGTGGGGGGATCGAGTCGATTACAGGAATGGACGGGTGTCCCGGCTTTTTTGACATTTCCAAAATACTTATTTGGTGATATAGGAAAGGTCAAGGTTACAATGAGACGCCTGTTTAACCTTGGATGCTCGGTGGCCAAGAAATGCATATTGCTTAGATGGAAGTCTGGTTCAGCCTTTGGAATGTGGATCAGAGAAATGACATATGTAAATGAATGCGAGGAGTCCTACGTTTCATTAGTCCCCGCAAGTTGCAGACCTAAAGTTATATGAGAACCTTTTCGAGTATACTTAAGCAAACGTAGAACTGTACAATAAGACATGCAGTGTTGAAATGTATTATGATATGATGTTTATACACAGCCCATGAATGCTATACTATTACCCTGCCAAGATATAACAATTGTAATATTGTTGGTTGATGTCTGCGAGGACAAATGTACTGCACTGTATCAAAATAAAGCTTAAAAAAAAAAGGAGACGATCACGAGAGTCGGACGTCGAAACCGCGAATGGGGAGTAGTAGGCTGAGTGAGGTGGCAAACTGAATGAATGTTGAACGGGGAAGAGTGATAAATAAGGATAAGGTAAGGGAGGGTTGGTTGGGGTATTTTACTTTTTAAGTTAAGATGATGAACGTCATAATGTGAGACGATGAACGTCATAATTTAAGGTGTATATAGGAAATAGCGACTTGTAATATAAGTCCAGGATCCTACGTCAAGGACGTTTAGAAGGAGCTTGTCCTAAAGTCCGACGGGACATATATAGGCTACGAACGACCATAGGAGTCATGTGATGTATGTGGTAAAGAAATGAAATATTGAAAAGACGAGCGAGAAAAAGATTTTTGTGGAAGTAGAAATTTGAAAAGTAATTAATTATTTAGTGACTGATGATGTTTAGAGAATAAGATTGAAATAAAACGTGATATAGAGGTTTGGAGCTGCGACGATTGGTGCACACTCATATTGTATTATTCTGGAAAGCATTTATCTGTGTAAAATAATATTGAACTGTGATAGTCGAGTGTGACTAAAGTCACGATGGAGGACATTACTCTGCTCATACATTTGTGCAGACAGCTGCCAAAGCACGCACCTCAGTTGAAACAATACAGTGCGGTATAGGTTAAGGGCACGGCAGATAAAATGTTCATGCCATGGCCACAAGGGGATCGCTGTCTAAATCA
Source organism: Ambystoma mexicanum (assembly GCF_040938575.1). Taxonomy (NCBI): domain Eukaryota; kingdom Metazoa; phylum Chordata; class Amphibia; order Caudata; family Ambystomatidae; genus Ambystoma; species Ambystoma mexicanum. Next base: position 342,121,750 of record NC_090926.1, read on the forward strand.
GTTTCGTAGCATATGATGTCATATTTGCATGCTGCGTACACATAGATAAAGTTAGAAAAGAGGCTAGCAAGTTTAGAGCTCTGGAAGATGTACCAGGAGGAACGGGAAGACCTGCCTCCTGAAGACTGGATGCTTAACCAGCGTAATGAGGGGAGGGGGTGAAGAGCCTTCTGCTCCCCCTTCCACGCCTGAGATACATGGCGGTAGTCCAAAAGATGAAGAATTATATCCTTTAAGAGAGCTTAAGGCAGCAACAGGGTATAGCAACCCGACGTATAAATCACCTGCATGTAGCCATGACGAGAGTCCGGAAAAGACTCCAGAAAGAGATGTTATCACTAAAGTCCAATGGGAAAAGGAAAAAAGGGATAAAGAGAGAAGCGACAAACCAGCTATGTCTTTGGACATAGAGAGAGATAAAGAGATGGAAAGGCGAGAAAGATAAAACTGACGAGATAGCACTTTTACAGAACGAATGGATGGCCGGTCAGATATTGCTCAAACTTGATGGAAAGAGCAACGAGGAAGTAAGGCAAAGGGAATATCGGGATGAACAAGATAGGAAAGATAACGATGGAGCCAATGATAGCACAGCGAGTAGAGCGCTCACTTTGATATCTGTGCAGAGCCTGCTAACGCAGGTTCGAATCCCGCAGGGCCAAACTCAGACTTTCATCCTTCTGAGGTCGATAAATGAGCACCACACACCATGGGTAATAATGAGCAGCGCTCAGATACCTGAGGGTTTGTAGCGCTATATAAATGCTAAATTATTATTGTTATTATTTATTATAAAGAACGAGAGAAGCGATTGAAAGAAGACAAAGCTAAAAGAGAGAAGACAAAGGCGAGAACTTCTGTATCAAGATGAACAGTTGAAAAAACAGGAGAAGGCAGAAGAACAAAGGAAGTATGATAACAGGCAGAGTGATCGAAGAACAAGACAAAATAGAAAAGAGAGAACAACAAAAATTAGGAGATAAAAGAATGCAAAGAGGACGAGATGAAGTGCATAGTGCAAACGAGAGAAGGGAGATGAAAAAACAGGAAGAGGAAAAGGTTAGAGAAGAATCTAAAACGAAGGGAAGTTGATGAAGAAATGGAATGAAAGAGGAGACCAAGGGCATGCGATCTTGATCGCTTAGAAAAGGAATTAATGGAGCCTAATCCAGTAGTAGTACTAGAATTAGAAGAATTCTTCCCGACACGTGAGCCATTGCCAGGACCGTCTAGATTTGATCTACAGGATAATTATGATATAGGAGCTAACTGAGGAGAAACTGATTGGGTCTATTATGAAATGAGGGCAAAAAGTGAATTAAAAAAAGGGAAAAATGATTGATTTGGAAGTGCACAGCGTCAGGCAAAGAGGAAGGTTTATTTAACCTCAAGCACAAATCCCTGTGTTTTGACAAACTGAATCTGAATAGAGACTAGAAAGAGGGAAGCCACACCAGCTGGGGGCAGGATATGTCAGACGAAGAGGAAGAGGGAGAAGGTGCATTTGGACGAGAGGTGCTCTCCGGTAGAGAGGTGAGATGGTCAGATCTAGACTTACCCAAACCGAGGACGCCAGAGCCACTGGCACAGCTAGATGGGCCAGGTTAAGGAGCAGGTTAAGGTCATTACCAGGAAGAAGATGATGCATAACCATTGTTCCTGCTATGGACAGGCAGACAATTGGGGGATGAGTACGATTTTGGGATCTCGCAATTCCCATTGTTGGAGAAAAGAGGGGTCAGACCACAGTATATACAATGGCCCCAGATGGATAAGGATCATTTAAGATGTAAACTCCTGAGTCTGACGTCGGGTGCCGGAAAATGGATCTATGAATTAGAGAAAATGACAGGAGGAAATACGCTAGCTATAGAAGACATTAACAGTCTTTTAGCAGCTATACTTGGGGAGAGGGTACATGACATTTGGTCGAGAACAGGATATGAAGGAGTCACTGCTCAAAACACTGCTCATGACGGAGTGCTGTTTAATAATTGCAGAGTAGCAGTCTAGAAAGCGCTTACAGTATTCAGACACGTCTGATGTGGGAGCTATAATGTCACGAAAGATGCTGGAAGGGGAAGACCCGTTGATTTACATTCAGAATTTCCAAGAGCAGTGGTCTTTGGAACCGCGGGAACCATGGTCAAAATCTTTACTGGTGTTCTATCATATATTATGTCAAGGGTTACCGTATAATGTTCAGAGACTGCTCAAGAAACTGGTGGGTATGGAGGCGAAACGATGGGCAGAAATACAGCTGACCTTAGCACATCATTGCCAATTGTTGCAGGAGAAAAACCAAAAATAGGAAGAAGGAAGCTTCCTAAGATAGTACAGTAAAAGCTATCGAAGTATGCTATAGAAGGGGCAATGTTGACTAGCGGAAGGGCAAGGATCACAGCAAACAACAAATATGCCACAGGTGAATAACCAACTGCAGTTCGATCAAGGAGGGAATGGATTTGTACCTCGAGGAAGGGAAACTTCTGCGGAAGATGAGGCTTTCAGGGAAATTCCCCCCCCAAAAAACCAGGGTGGGTTTCAACCTATGCAGAATGATAATCGGGGCATGCAAGGAGGGCAGATTCGAAGACTTCCTCCTGTATGTTGGACATGTGGAATGACAGGAAATATAGTATATACATGTTTAAGCCAAGGGTGTGTACAGAATGGGCAATTCTCGAGGGGTAGGGGGGCGCTCTTCCGCCTGCCTATACCTCACAGAAAAGAGATGGATTTGCCCAAGATCAAACAGTGTATCAGACACAAGCGCCGAGAACGCCACAAGTTTTGCAATCGCAGCAAGCAACAATGAATTTGCCACAAGGGCAGTCACAGAATGCACCCATGCAAGTACAGCAAAGCGCAAATACACAACAGTTATTAACTCCTAGAATAGGGGGCGAAACCATGGAAGGTGGGAATCCTTGCACGGGAATGAGTATTTACTGACAATAGGACAGCTCACTGGGTGACTTGATGTGTTCAGTACTATCCGTAACGCCTAATCCTCAAGAGGAACCAAGGGCTGACGTCACGATAGGAGGCAAATCCTTTTCTTTTTTACTAGACACAGGTGCAACTCGCTCATGTGTACGAGAGGGAACACTTTTAATGTCGGGAAATGCCATGAATGCTCAAGGTTTCACAGGAGCTACAAGTAGAGTTCCTTTTACTGAGAAATGACCAGTCTCTAAAGGAGAATACGATATGTCTGTTCCATTGTTGTATTCAAAACAGACACTAGTTAACATACTGGGTCGAGATTTAATGACAAAGTTAAATATGACGATTTCCTTCACTGATGAAGGCATAGTGTGTTCTACACCAGGGATACATTATTTAAATGTGAGACAATTTATCATGACATTTACAGGACAAATGGCCATACGAGGAGTGTCGTTGGAGCCCACAGTTTTTCATTATGAAGTGCGCATTTTGTTAACGTAGCTGCCTGGCTTAGTAGGTAAGATTGTGAGAATACCTGATGAATTTCCCAAGTAGCTGTAGTACAAGGGGAATTGGCCATGCTTGAAGGATTTGATGACCATGGCAAAAGGTGGAGCACAGTGATTGCTATTGGGGAGGGTTGTAGATTGACTGACATCACTGATGAGGACCTATTCAAGGATGACCCATCTGATGACGAGGTAGTGTTTGAAATGAGCATCACGTATTGGGTTAGAGCAGAAAGACGTGAGGTTCCACAGAAAGTGATGATAGTGCGGCATCGTCCCACATTTTTGGATGAAGATATGGCAAAAGTGCCAGTCTCTTTATGCACTACAGGCCCCTATGACGTAGGTCTATTAAGGGGGGGGTTGGAGAGGTTAAGATTAAGCTGAAGCCAGGAGTAATTTTACCTAGAGTACGCCAGTATCCCATATCTCGTGAGGCAGATGAGGGTGTTTATAAGACTATATCCGCCATGATGGATCAGGGCATTTTGGTGACGTCGGAATCACCATGCAATACTGCGGTGTACCCTATCAAAAAATCGAAGGGGGGGGGGAGTTGTGGCGTTTAATTCAAGATATGCGCCCAATTAACCAGATTGTAGAAGCTGAGTTCCCTTTAGTTCCAAACCTGCTGACGATATTGTATAGTATCCCTATTGAGACGTGATATTTCACGGTGATTGACTTGAAAAATGTGTTTTTCTCAATGCCGTTGCATAAGGATTCTCAAGATCTGACGTCATTTACGTTCCGTCAGACTAAGTTGAAGAGCATGAGATTACCTCAAGGGTATTGTGAGTCGCCATCGATTTTCAATAGAGCCCTACAGATGGACTTAAGCAATATTGATCTGCCAAGTGTTGTGCTGAAATACGTGGATGACATTCTGGATTGCAGCATGTCGGAGGAAGAGTGCAGATGTGACTCTGTTCAGCTGATGATAATTTTAGCTGAGGAAGGATATAAGGTGGACAAAGAGAAATTGCATTATTGCCAAAAGGTGTTATACATGGGCCAGTTAATTTTGCATGAAGGAAAGAAGCTTACACCTGAAAAAGGCTGAGGCAATTTTGAGAACTGCAAAACCACACACGATAAAACACATGCAACAATTTTTGGGACTTTGCAATTATGTGAGGGCAGGGGTATTTTACTACAGTTCATATACAAGGCCATTGTTGCAGGCCCTCAAAAAAGGCTCAAGCGAGCCAAGAAAAGATTGAATGGACTGAAGAAATGGAGGAAGGGTTTGATGAGTTGAAAAAGGCAATTTGCATGGCTCCAGTTCTAGGGATTCCCAATTAATCTGAGGAATTGTTATTTTCGCACACCAATGGAACAGTAAGGACGGCAGTACTCGCGCACAGAACTATGTTGGGATACAAGCCTTTAGCATAGTACAGTGGGATGTTAGACCAGTGATGAGGGTTCACTTCCCCTGCAAACAATCGCTGGCAGACGCTGCGTTCGCCATTGAAAAATCTGCCAGCATAGTAATGGGGTGTTCCATGATGATGATTGTCGCGCATGCATCATTTGCGGTTTTGGAGAAACCTGAAGGTACATTGACATCTCAAAGAGCTTCTGCTTATGAGGTGGTCATATCAAACCCGGCGATCAAGATGGTCAGATGTAAAATAATAAATCCTGCCACGTTTGTAGCTGAACCACTGGCAGAGGATGAGCATGTACACAATTGCTCAAACTATGAAGAATAATATGACGAGAGCCCGAGGGTAAAAGAAAACGCTTTGGCAGCTGGGGAGATTCTCTTTATTGATGGTTCCTCGAAAATCGATAAAACTGATGGGAAAAGATATTCAGGTGCTGCTGTAGTTAAGGCACATGGCTAATGGGGAATTTTGAAGTCATGACTAGTGCATGACTACCGTCTCACTTTTCAGCATGGGCTGCAGAATTAGTGGCACTGATTGTCACGCTTGAGAATCACGCAGACCAGGAAGTAACTGTGTACAGTAACCCGGCCTCCGTGACGTCGACAGTACACACAGGGCTAGCATGTTGGAATAGGAGGGGGGTTACCTCCGATTGGACGGCACTCAAGTGCAACACACCACTTTATTGGACAGGCTTATTAAGGCACTACAACTCCCAGTAGCCATCGCAATTGTCAAGTGCGCAGCGCACACTAAGAGAGCAGACTTTATCTCACGTGGAAATCAAGCCGCAGACGAGGAAGCCAAAATGGTTACATATTCAAAAGATCTAATGCGCTTTGATACACCTGATATGAATGAAAGAATGGTGGTAATGATGATTATAAATTAAGTTTTAATAATCTGTCAAAGATACAGTTAATGGTAATTCAAGGTGAAGCACCACAAGATGAGAAAGATCTGTGGAAACGGAGGGAGTGTTCTTTATCCCCTTCCGAGGCACTGGGGCGACAGGAGAGCACTGGTAAACCGTTGATGCCTGTAGCCTTATTAAGGGTGGCATTGGAACAGCTACACTACCCTGTGCATGTCACTAGGGAAAGCCTTGCAGCAACTATTGCAGAGGACAGGTTTATACTGAATTTGTTAGAACACATTGCATTTTATGTAGTAAATAGCATTGTATGTCAAAAGTGTACTGCTGGGCACACGCTGCGAACAGTTAGAGGTGTTATAGCTCGACTGAATGGTCCATTTCAGCATTTACATATTGACTATATTGATGTGCTGCAGTTCTGTAACGGTTACCGATATATGATAGTGGTATTGTGCCCTTTCCCAAGGTGGATCAAGGCTGGTCCGTGCACACATCCAGATGCCACTTGCGCTGTGAAATTATTTGTCCGAGAACTATTCCCAGATGGGGAATTTGTGAGGTATTCAGATCAGATAATGGTCCACATTTTGTGAATGAGGTATTTGAGCAAATTAGCTTGTTGTTAGGACAGTTTTTCTGAAGTCCAGTTAAGTGCCTAGCAAAACCATTCTACTGAGGCAGTACAAGACTCCACTCTTAGTATAAGGCTGTACCACCCGAGTTCGGGGTAGCGTAGACGGAGCAGCCAGGCTTATCTTAGGAGGGAGAGAGGGCAGTAGATACAGTACAAGTGAAATTGTAATACAAATGATCCAAAGAAACACTGAAACACTATGTATTGTAAAAATAAAGGATTTATTTAAATACAGGTAGACCCAGATAAATCTAGGGGTTAAGTAAGTACTAACACATCATATGAAATCACAATATAACACACAACACTATACTTGAAAGTACACAGACCCAAGTATAGACCTTATTTGGAACACCTAACAGTAGTTCTAGAGAAGTCAAAACCTTGTTATACACATCTAGTATAGGTCAAGCCTATTCTTTGGGAGTAAAAGACCAATGGTTACTTTTAGATTACTTTTGGTAATACAAGGACAGTAGGCCCTTCCACTTGTACAGTGACTCTTGGAACAAATCACATAAACAGTCAACTGGAAAATATACTTTTGGTGAATAGTGAAACACTTATTCTAGGTGCAGTAAAAGCCTTTAACTACTTTTGTCATAACACAGTTATACCAGGTGAGTAAAACCTAAGGATGTAATATACAATTACAGATGCTTTGGAAACCAGGGAACTCCAGATTGAGGTAAGCAATAACTCTGGTAACTTGTTTTGGATGGCACACAGCTAACACAAGGTAAGTAAAACCCACATACTTTAACTTCACAATGAAGGGGAAAGTAAAACCCAATGTCACACTTTACTGAATACTTATTCTAGGTAGGCAACAACCTAACGTAGACTTATTAAGGACAGGCTAGCAGCAAGTCAGGGGAAGCAAGACCCAGTTGGGGGAAACTCGTACAGCTATCCTAACAGGACTAACCTGGTGATGCCAACAGTTGGAGGACACTCATACAATTACCCTAGAGGAATAATCTGGTGAAAACAACACATTACTTTTGCAAAGAGGCACAACCTAATCACAGGAGGGTAAAATACCTTCACATCTACTTTCTTTCAGACTGGTGAAACAGTTGCTAAGGAAGAAAAGATGTTAACCATACTTTTAAGAATAGTACATCACACATTCAAGATCAGTAAGAACTTTTGTAACTGTTCACTCTGAGAATTAGTTACCCACCAACTCTTTACAAGTAAGTAAAACACTTGATTTCTTTTCTAGGCAGAAGTCCCAATCCCTTCAAAGTCTTTCCCTTAGAGCATGAGTGTTCTCAGTGGCAGAAGGGGGGGGGGGGGTCACTAGGACTAGTGACCAACAGGCAGTGTTAGAATAAGTTCTTTAGTAGCAAAAGTCAGAGTTTCCTTAGGAAAACTGGCAAACAAGTGAGTACTTTACTTCTAGGGTTAGAAGAGGGTCCAGGGGCTTCACAGAAGACACCCCAGCAGGATTCTAGCAGTAGGACTGGGTGTACTGGACGAGGGACCTCACAATCACAGAAAACGCCCCAGGACTACACAGAAATCCCAACAGGCTTAAGGTAAGTATATACCCAAGCCAAAACAGTACCTCAGCAATGAAGAAAAGATTGCAGCAGGCGAACTTCAGGGACTGCAGCCAAATACCCGGTCAGTGGATTCCTTGTCCTGGAGACTGAACACAAGACCTCAGAAGGGACTTTGCAGCAGGGATCGATGAAGGCTCTAGGCAAGATTTCTCTTGCGTCTGAATGCGGTTCTGCGGGTTTGGCGCCTTTTAAAGGGGCACAGAAGAAGACAGAAAATCGCAATTGAATTCTTGTCGTTTAAAAGGTCCAGCACTCTTGTGAGGGGACTTTTTGGACTTGATTCGTGTTTCTGGAGATAGACCAGGATGCCCACGAAGTTTCAGCGAGATTCAGAATTCGGAAGACCGCGCACTGCACAGTGGCTGGAGGTCGCAGGGTATTGGGGTATTGCAAGAACGCAAAGTCGCAGCAACCCGTGGGATGGCTCAAAATGCAGATCGTCTTGAGTCTAGTGGGTCTCACCAGGCTCTGGGTTCAGGTTGTCGTTTTCGGAGACCCCAGGTCGATCGGAAGGAAGGGCTGCAGCAGGCTCCGGTTACACAGCAGGCTCTCCGGTCGCTGGAAATCATTCCCGCCGCTTTTCCTTCGTCATCCTCTTCGGTTTTCTGTTCCAGTGGTCGACGTGACTTCAGCTTCCAGGTTTCCAGTATTTATCAGGAACTGCAACACAACCTCTGCATTCTCTCCCCGCATTTTACAAGAAAGGGGCGTCTGGCTGTCCAATCAGGACAGTCAACCCCCCACTGGGATTTGGCCCAGTTGAAGGAAGGCCTAACACAAAGGAGGGGGAAGTTTTGGACTCCTTCCCCACTTCCTGTGCTTACAGACTGACTGGACCTGGGCGGGGTGTCCAGGGGGACTCCCGCCAAAGACAAAACTCAAACAAAGGAATTTCCCACCCTGGATGTCAGGGGAAGGAACAAGAAACGACAAACACTAAAATGGTAGAAAAAGAAGACGGGGGTCGGAGGGCCATTTCGGTAAAATGAGCACCCTTAGGTGCCTTTACTGCAGCTGTGATCACAGCCTGTGGTAAAGGTGCACCAAATTAGTAAAAGGTATCACTGCCACCAGCCATTAAAGGTACGCTTGTCACTGTAACAGAATTGTTACAGTTTTAATGTGAAAGGGGATACATTGTGTCTCCCCAGCACTCCACATAAGGTGGGGTGTGCTGGTTTCACAGAATCCAATGTGAAAGCGATCCAAAGATCCTTTCTACCCTTGGCAACTGTAGTTCACTCAAGGTTAGCACAAGAAAGTTAAATGGGGAGCCCCTAGGGCAACCCAGCAACAACAGACCCTTATTGCCAGTAAGTTGTTAGACATGAGAACTTTAAAAAGACACTATGGAGAGTCTTAAAAAAATGACACCCATAAAAAGAGTTAAACAGGTGAGTGTGGAAAAAGATTCCCACTCACTGAGGTATTAATGAAAAATATCCCACTAGAAAAGCAAAAAGTTCTGCAGTTGAACCAGGAAAGGAAGATTTACCTGCTTTGGAAATCTTACCTAACACTTGTTGCTCAGTATAAAACACAAGTTCTCTTTGGCTTATCACCCGCAGGCCAATGGGATATGCGAGAGACTCAACGCCCTGCTTAAAAGGATAGCCAAACTTCACATAACATTGAAAAAAAGGATGGTTGCATTGCCTGCCTCTTGCATTATATACGTTGAGGTATCAACCAGGCTCTGGCCACCATCTTGCACCCCATGAACTAGTAACGGGGAGGCGAATGAGAACACCTCTCACTCCTCCATCAATGACTAGAAGTGATGCCCAGACAACAGCAGAATTGTTGGGAGAGGAGTTACGTGCGATTTTGTTTGACTACAAGTGTCTGTCCTTTTAGATCAACTCAAGCGGACGGGGTGCAGGTCTCAGAACACAGATGAAGACCATACGACAACCAGACCGAGCAAACTTTTGTTACCTAAATTATTCCCTGGAGATCGAATTCTGATCAAAAACTTTTTTCGTAAATGGCAGCAACCGTGGTTTAACGGTCCTTTTGTTGTTGAGGACGTTACTCAATTGGCAGTGAAGGTACAAGGGAGGCACGCTTGGATATTCCTTGGTGACGTGAAGATCTACAGCGGGGAGACCAGTGCACCCCTATCCCAGTCGGAAGCAAGCAAAGGTGAAGTTGTTCAGCATGTGCAGACTAGACGATGACGAGGAAGGAGGACGCAGAGACTGTCCAGTAGACAGAGAAATAGTTAATTGAACTGTGGTTCGTTCGATGCACTCTTTGCAGCTGCTAAAGCAGAGAGTGAAAAAGCTATTGTTCTTGAGCCACCGAAGGTTGCTGATCATAGACTTTTGGAATGAAACGAAGAATGGCAAAATTGAACTTCTGTGTCAGCAATTGGAAGACAGAGCAGTATCCAGATTCCTTTTTCACCAAGTTTCTCTTTGGTGGTGCTGAACATTAATCGGATCATTTTTGCTGTTTTCCTCTTTATTCTTCGTGCTTACGCTGCACTGGTTGAGAGAACTACTGACAACTACTGACAATCGTGAGGAGACTGCTTGCAGCTATAATCAAGCACATCAGCCAGCTTCCTGAGTACTGTATGGAGAATACAGATGCCCCTGTCTGACAACGCTAATATACTAGTTGGAATCGTCTTTTATTTTCTGATTGAGGAACGCCTGAATCTTGTTGGAAGGCAAACTGATGTCCAAACATTTCTGAGGGATCCTAGGAATCAAGTTGCAATCAATCAATTGCTTCGTAATACCATTGAGCAAGTTAGTTAGTTTTCTGAGGCAATGCAGTAAGATTCCTGATGGTGTTGACAAACTAAGACATTCAAAACTTATTGGCTTTGGTTTTCTATTTCTTATTGGAAGTTCATCCACATCTGGTTTGGTGAACAAACAAGTCTTTCCTGTTCATCGGGAACCCTTTAATCGTCCTGCAAATAGCCAGCAGCAAGAGGAACTTGTGGAGCAGATCCAGCAACTGCCTGAATAATTTGTGGTTACCCAAATAAAATTAAATGTTTCCTTCCTTAAAAGTAAAAGTAGAAAATGGGTAACATTGATAGTAACAGCAATGTGGCAAACGACGAGAGACCACCACAACATGCAAGGGTCTATTGCTGTATCCAGTGGACCGACTGGTATATCATTTATACCTGCATCATGTTTGTTATTGTTTTCCTTTCTCTCTCCTCTCTCAATACGTACTGTCTATCATGTTCCAAACAAGGCAGTAGTTCCTGTGTATCTTCTTATGCAGAAGGAGCGTACAGAAGTGACAAGTGTAAGACCACCAAGACCGTATGTGATTGTTCCTACTCCAGAGATACCTTTTTGAAGGCACCTAGTCCTGTGATAGATACATCTAGGCTTCCTTTCGGGAGGAGGTTACGTATGGAAGTTACACGTGCCTGTTATCTTTGTATTATGTTAATAGGATGAGGCTTCTGGAGCTTTCTCCTACACAAGTGGCACATGATATGGTACCAGTTCCACTGACAAAAGTTCAAATGATTCCCCCATTGATGAGAAATGATGCTGACATACTTCATGAGATGATTATAGCAGCTCATGAGGCAAGAAGGAGACCTAAGAGAGGTATTAGAGAAGATGATCATGACTTCAATGAGTATCTAGATAGTACAGCACATTTGGGAAACACGTGGTATCGGCACATGAAAGAGGTAGGCAAACTAACATCAGGGGAGGAATGCTATGTATGTGCACTCCTGCCCTATAGTATGGGGAAATCTAAGATATTCATAGCTATTGAAGTAGATGTTCAAACAGCACACTATCTATCTCACATTGCACTCTGCAGGGTAAGAGGTCAATTCATGGGCCGAACAGCCTTTCTAGCGTGAGCAACAGAATGGACAGATCCAGATGAAGATGATTATGTACAACATACAAAGACAAGAGAAAGAGCCCACACCAAGAATCATGTGATAAGATACGAACAACATGGCGTGAAAGGAGCTGGAATCAGATGGGAAGTGAACAGAAGACTTGAGAGTCCAGGAAAATCTGAAGAAAATATTAAAAAATGGAAGAACAGAGGCCAAATGCAGATTTGGGGATCGGTGCTTTCTCCAGATGGATGGGAAGAAGGTGTAGTTATCTGCAGAGCCTGGGTAATAATTGATCGCCCCAATCCGACCATTGACATTGTACAGAGTGGGTGCAAACCTCTATGGCTGGAACTTGCTAAACTATTGACATGGGTTGAAGATAAGAGGACCCTGGCAGATAGTGCCTTTGGAAAGTGCAAAGCTGTGCTTCAGGAATAATGGCACGAGAAAACTTGGAGAAAATCAGAATTGTGGTTGAATCTTTGACGTGCCAGGAATGAGCATTGGCACAGCATTGATAATGGATCACTACTGGGCCTGTGGATCTAGAGCTTACATGAAGCTGCCCAAAGATTGGGGAGGACTGTTTTATAGTAAACGTCCACGTTCCAGCGTTGGTGATTCCTAAAAGTGACCTGGACATTGGTGAATTTCCAAAAACAGATGCTCACCTGAGAAAGAAGAGATCTGCTGAGCTCCTGAGTTGTACGAAGAGAGAGAACTATTTCTCAGCCAAATTGATGGAAGCCTTTGATTCTATTCCATATGAACACAGATTTTTTAGTAAGACTTCACCAATATTCACGATAATCTTCATGCCCAGGATCCAGACTGATGCGAAAGCTAAGTGGTTACAGATAACCAGATGGGAATTGTTGCAGATGATCAACACTACCATAAAAGGATTCAATGCTATATCAAGGAAGAGCTGAGAGCCATACGACTGATGACTCTACAGAATAGATACGTCTTGGACATGATCACAGCTATGGATGGAGGGGTTTGTGCCAGAATTGGAGAATAATATTGCACATTCATACCCTCTCATGATGGCGAGAATGGCACAGTGACCGAGGCTATAGGGATGCTGACGAAGTTACCCGGCCAGATGATAGACGAAGTGGAAGACATTGCTGATAAAAGTTGGTTTGGATCACTCTTTTCGTGGGTTCCATAATGGATGGCAGACATATTAAAGTTCCTTGGAGCCCTGATAGTGATGTTAATGTTTGGGTTCTGTGTGATTAGGATAATAATCTCACAATGCAAGAAAACTGATAAGAAAGCTGTAGGAATGAAGATCATGATTGATGTTGAATCAGGATGGAATACTAAAGGGCTGACAGATGAAGAAATCGGAGGCTATGTGAAGGCCAGCATTCATGCACCGGAGGGGACAAAGTTCCTGTATCCAAAGAACCATAAGAAGTACGTGGGGAAATGGATTTATTGAAGTCTAAGCGGACAATGCATACTTATGTCTTGGAGTAAGGACGAGCATACAAAATCATCAGGATGCCTAAAAGGAGTCATAAAGAAATGGATCCCAAAAAAGCCTTTTTACAGACAAGTATGTCTAGATGTGAAGACTGAGGAGAGAGTGGTCGTTGAATAGCCCAGAGGGGGGGGGGTGTAAAGGTGGAGCCAAGTACCTCCACCCAAAGCTCCTCCCCCATGTTGCCTATATGTTGGGAGCCAGAGTATGAGAAACGAGCAGTTCCCATAAGGATACCTATACCAAAGAGGATCCTAGAAGCAAGGTTCCCATTGAGAAAGCCATACATGCACATACCACAATATGACGGTCATTTGAATGAAATCCCGGAGGAAAAGGGAAAGAAGAGCGAAAGTGCAGATTGGTGATGTCATGCAGAGAAGAGCTAACATACTCATAAGAGGTGATTAAGGAATATAAGCATTCTATAGAAGAAAAGGAGGAGATGTTAAAGATGAGCAACATTTCGGGCTCGAGATGAAGAGGCTCATGCTACAGAAAATAATAAAGCTATCAAGTCATGTTACAAGTGTACAGTCGCAGCAACGCAAGTAGACAAGTATTTGTTAAGGCTGGCTATATAGTGAATAGATTGTGGCGATGTGCCAACGTATACGTATAGGTATACATGGGTCTACAGATATTCTATAATGCATTTTAGCAGCGCTGGATACTGAGCAGGTTTTTTTCAGCATGTCGCAGTAAGAAATTGAACACTTAACCATGGAGATGAATCTATGAAGGTATTGGTTGGCCTAACACCAAGAAGTCAAGGCCACCACGAGTCAAGAAGTTCTTACAAAAGCTACAATTAATGTGTGAAAAGGACAAACTCCTACTGAGGTGAGGTGGAGAAACACCAAAGACATCAGAGGTTCTTCATTTAATGGAGTTTAACACAGCAAAATGCTCAAATCATGGTCTGCAGTCACGTGGTTGGATGAAAATAGACACTGAGCTGAATCAAAACTGGGAGGCAGGGGATGCTCTCACTCCCTCTTATTCTTGGACACTGAGAACATTTTCAAGGCTGAATTCAAAGCCCTAATTGACTGGCAGACAGCAGAGTGTTGAGAGATAGGGGGCTAATTGGTGGGAAGCTATGGCTATGACCAACCCACCAAGCACCTGGGTGCCAGCCTGCGTGCTGCTTACACATGTGGAATATTACTGAGAGGTACAAGGGTGCCAACCAACTATAGAGGGACACGTAATGGAGAGCCCTATAGTTTGTATAACCAATGGAACCTCGTGTATTTGATGACATTCATGATGACCTGCACTAGAGGAGGGCTTAGTTGCCCACCTGATACTAGATACCCAATCACCTTCCTTAAACATTATGGAACGTATACCTAGATGTTCCTTGTAAGCCTATCCCCATTCCAAGTATGTTTTTGTAGTTTGTCATAGGTAAATGTCAATGATGACACACCTTTAGTATAAAAAAGTTGTTTTTTCAGAAATGCTTCGAGAGCTTGCTATGCGACGTCGGATGATATCCATTGTGCTCCCGGTTTTAGATAATTGACATTAAAACAGTTATACATTGCCAACTTCCTGAGTAAGTTTTGATTACTGATGTTTGAGTATATTCTGCATCACCATCTATCTCTTAAGTATTACTACCTCGTCTTAAATTGCTGGTAGATCCCATTCACTACCAAGGTAGAATCCACCACAGTTCTGCTGGTCCCACTATCCCTAACGGCAGGAGTGTCTACTCCATTGATCAGCACACTGTACTTAAAGTAGTGCTTTGTGTTATCTGGAATGCTAGCATACGCCTCTGAGACTTTAGGCTCCCAGGAACCCAGGGAAACTAGGACTACCTCAGATCTATCCCACTGGGGAAGGAGCCTGAGGAGAAGGATGCATCTGAGGCCAGACTCACAAGAGTGGACCCCCAAGGTTTTGACCTTATATCTGGGCCCCCCCTTCAGATGGTAATTTGCTCCACAAGCCACACAAGATTCACTGGGTCTTGGGACATAGGGAGACTTATCATAACCAGAGTGCTGCTTGGGAGGACAACCCCCACTACCCTGAACATTCTCTTGAGACTTAATCTTGAAATTCCTTTTGTGGATCTTTTGGCAGGAAGTATTAATCAGATCCCCCACCCTGTTTATCTTTGTGCTTTTCCCCTCCTCCTACTTACCAGGAGTAGTCTTGTCTTGTCTTCATGGGACACTCTGTGTGACACCCATAAATCTGCTGCCATGGCCAACATCTTAGGATCTAACCCCTTTGAATCAGCCAAGTGCTGCTTAAGCTCAGGGGACCAAGATGCACACATATGTCCAAGCATGTCTAAACAAATCATACCCTCAAAGGTGGAGACCTTATACCCTTCAACCTAGCCAGTCAGGTTTTTCAAGGAATCAGTAATACAGGACACCCAAGTGTTACCTTCTTTCTTTTTGTACTCTCTAAACCTCTTCTCTTCAAGTATTGGGCAGGAGTCTTCCCAAACTTTAAGATGAGTCTGCTTCAGTTTTACAAAGTCTACTCTTTCAGCCTTTGACATTTCCATAATAGCACTCCCGCCAGAATGGGGTAGTCGACTGAGCAACCATGCAATCTTGTCCGCATCCACAACCTCTTGAACTTCGCATACATACTCAAATGCAGTCAACCAGTCCATAATGACATTCTTCTCAAATTATACACTGAGCAAATTTTAAGGAAACCGTGGATGAAAGGAGGACACAGACCCCTTGGAGGAGCCATTTGAAACCTGAAGCTTGGCCAGTTCCAGCTGGTGATCCCTGTCATTGTTTTTCTGCCTGCTCAACTTTCAGCTTTGCCATGTGGAACTCAAGCTCCTTCTGCTTAAACAGCAGTTCGTTTCTTGAATTCCAGCATGGCATCAGCATCACAGCTGGCAGAAGAAACTTGGGACATCACATCATCCCTGTCATCATGGGTACCATGGACAAGTGCAGTGACAGATCTGTCATTGAGAGCAACCCCACCACCTTCTGCACTTTCGTCTGTGGTAATGGCTTTGAGTTGGAACTCTTGCCAATCCATGATCCTTTGGATAATTTCACTTTGTACCTTGAGCAGGCAAACCTCTCTCAGTACACATCATTTTCAATGTTTCTGACTTGGAAGCATTGAAGGTTATGTTAGTAATTGTTTCCATGTCTTTAGATAGGTTGTTAGCCTTTACTGTTAGTTTACTACTGTTATGCTCACCTGGCTCCCACAGGGGCGTCGGTCGGACCCGGACTACTGCGGCCTCCACCAACGTGATGCGTAGTGCATAGATGACAGACTGGACTGGCCCTTCTTATCTCGTCTGCTTGACCCGTAGAAGGATTTTCCTGCAAGTGGAGAGAGGAATTTAGCCACCCGTGGATTCTAGTGATGGCACCTCCCTGCGCTCCCCACTAATCGCCTCCGAAATCCCCTTCCAGTACTCTCACCTTATATTCTTGAAAGATGAGCCCTCCATCCTGCATGGATTGCAGGGGCGCGTAGATACCAGTTGCTTCACTGGTTAGAAGGCGTTGGGGAGTTCCGGACGAGAGTTGACTCTGAGGTTCCTGGCGAAGACCAGTAAGTATAGAGTTCATAGAGTTCAATATGTCCGATGTTCACTCTTGTCCCATTCCTTTCTTATCTTGCAGTGGAGTTCGAGAAAAGATGGTCTCGTGGCGGTAGATGGCGTTCAGGTAAGAGTCTGTATTACCCGATGCTGTCCGGTAAATGATGCATGTATTTAACGTGTTGTTTTCTCTCTGTTTTCAGATGCGGCGTTTGAAGATGTGGAGAGTTAAAGAATAATGCCTCCAGTGGTAAATCCGGTAAGTCTATGGTGGTAAGAGAGATTGTATTTGTTGGCTCTTTCGGCTCACCTGGTATTTCTTTTGTCCCCAGATGCCGGAGCCCGGCGAAGAAATGATGGAGGCAGCGCCGGATCGAAAGGTGCTATGAGGACTGGTGTGTATGGCGCGGCGCTGCAGCTGGCGATGCGACGCGTGTATAAAGAATGTCCTTTCCAGGTGCCGAGACGTGATGGTACCGGAATCAGTTGAGAAACTGGAATAAAGTTTGTTTTCTAACCTTGCCTCTACTTTCCTTCTTCTCTAGGAGCTCCGGATTCAAGACTGGCGTGGCAGAGGTCTGGATGCTGACTTGCAGGCACGGTAAGCGTTACGCTGCTGGATGCAGAATAACGCGAAGCGTGTGTTGCTGGTCGGGCGTGGTTTAAATAGCCTCAAAAGTAGTCCCAGGTAAGAAGTCCCTAGAACCACACCCGAGTAAAAAAGTCCCTGTAGTAAAATAGTCCCTTCCAGGCTTCACGTTGGATTGGAGTCATTTGCAGCATGGTCTGCCTGAGGTAAGTAATGACTATATGAGCCTGGCACCTCAGGCGCCAGGACTGAACCCAGATAGCCCCTAGCCGGGGCTCCCGAGGTTTTAATAAATGTCTAGATGCCTGCTCCCGGGGCTGATGGGCTTGGTCCAGATGCCTGGGGGTAGGCATCATGACGACTACTGAGGTCGCTATGTGTCCTTTGTAAATGTAATCTGAGTACCTTTACCAGTACACAACACTGGGTACCTTAGATCCTATCCCACCGCTGTTCACCAATTTGTAAAGATGGATTTCTGAACTCTGACCTGGTGGTCAGAGGTTCAGAACGCCAGTTTAGATTCTTGGAGAAGCCAGACCAATTAAGGTAGCATTTGCGGCGGTCAATACTAGGTATCAAGAGGGTTGAAGGTGATCGAAAGCCCACAATGAGCACACTCAATAAACAACACTAAATTACTGTGTCAGGTGTATATATCAAAAATACATATACATGTATTAAAGGCCCTTTAAATCAAACACGCAGCAAATATCAGCAGTAAATACTTAAACTAACAACACTACTATCAAACGTATGTGCAGATACCAATGGCCTAAAAGGAATAGTGCATAGTGAGGGTCCACAACCTGTGAAGAAAGGGAGCAAACGGTGCTAATATACTTTAAGAAGTCCTTCACTTATCAAACCCTAACTGAGAGGCAGTCCAATCCTTACGATGAAAGGAGCCTTCTGCTCAAAAGTACTCTCGGATGCAGGTGCACGCGATTGTGCGATTGGGCAAAAATGGGGTCTCTTGCAGGGGCTGTAGCAGCTCAGGATGGCGGGTGAGGCTGTGAAGAATAAGTTCCCACTATTAGAGGAGGGTCTCCCCAAGAGGGAAGAACAGGATCCAAGAGTTGGGAATATCTCGGTAGCACAGGCCACCTCGATAAGACGAGAGGCCCTCAGGGGACACTTGTGCGTAAAAATTGATGGATGCGCCACGGGGCTACCTATAAGTGTTGCAAGTAGTCACCGACCCTCGGCGCAGTCCAGACCAAACTTCGGCAGTCGAGTCCACTTTGGTTGCAGGTCCAAATCCTCATTTGTGCAGCGCAGCGGCTCACAGGGGCTGCGTTCCAGGGATGATTCTGTGGTGGGACAGTGGCGATTTCGCCACCCATGATGAAGGGATCAGGGCGATTCCGCTGCATCAGCTCTGAGGGCGCACCGGGTGCCCACCAGCAAGACAACCAAAAAGTTTGTCTCCACAGCTGGGCGACACAACGACCACGTATACTGTGGTTCAGACATACTCTCTTAATCCCAGACCTAGGAATGCTAGGTGTACGAACATCAGCGGGAGAGTTCCTTATACCCAGAGCTTAGTCTCCAAAGTCTCAAGTGTCAACTCGAGAGGGTGGCGGTTCCAGGGCAAAGGTCCCGTGCAAGCTGGTCAGTTCGCTGGTTGGTCCAGGAACACTTCCGAAAAGTCTTGCTTTCAGGTTAAGTTGGATGTTCTGAGAATAGTTAGTCCCACTATTCTAATGAGTCAAAGCGCCTTTGCAGACCTTCTAAGTTTGATCAGAAACAGGGGGTCCAATGGGACGACAGCAGGCTCACGGTGCCGAACCTTCCAGCGGTTCCTTGGCTCTGCTTCTTGGTTTCAGGATACTTGGCTCCTATCCTAAGTTCGGGGAGAACTCGAGAGATCAACCTGGTATGGGTGTTTGGGGCCTTCTCTTATCCAGAATCTCCTTTGCGCCAAAGCGAAGAGGACTTAATTAGAGACCTGCTCCCATACAGCCATCCCAAACGTGGACCAATCATGGATCACAGTGGTCCCAGTCATTCCCAGCACACCAGACATCCTGGCACCCAGGATGTGTATAGGAGCTAGACAGTCCAGTCCACATCCTGGAGGCACACACAAGCCTTGCAGAATCCAGCGAAAGCTTCGGTTTGCGCAGGGATCTGCATGACCAAATACAGGTTTTCCGGCTCTGCTCGACCTAGGGAAGGCAAAGGGACAAGATGGCCAAAGGACAAAACAAAGGACCTTGTTGAATGGGCAATTTGGGCCATTCCACTGTCATGGGCCAAACGCGATATGGACCAAAAGAAAGGATTAAAAATATATGAAAAACAGCTACCACCAGCTCTATCCAAGGCGCATTTGTACCTCTACCGAAAAATCCTTTGGGGGGTATCTAGGGCCTTAAAAATAAAAAGACCCCAGCGCACTGTAAGGTACGTTGTGCACTGTTAGAATGTTTCTGAAAACTAACAACAAAGTGAGACTAAGGGAACCAAAGTCTCCCAGTACTGACTGTCTTTAAGGGCATGTCAGTTTCGCCATAGCAAAGTGAGCTAAAACCCAGCGGAGTACTGCAGATGGCTGGCGTCCACTGGCAAAAGTCAGGCTAGGATGGTCAGACAACAGCAGAAAGTTGAGGGGGTTCACAATGGGAGGGAAAATGACACATAAATGGAAATCTTGCCTAACAGAAGAGCGATCCCCAAGAGCCCCTTTACAACAGCTGAGTTTGGAGACCTGCTTTTGGGAGGCTTAGTTAGATGAGCTGTTCATGAGAACTCAATTCCTGAGAAGACCTATGGTAATTTGCTTGCACCTCTTTTAGGGGAAACGAAGAGGAAAGCAAGAGGTGTGTGTGTGCGCGCTCCCTCTTTGTCTTAGTGGTCAGTGCTGTTAATCAACCCAAGACCGACATTTCGAATCGTTTGTGTTCTCCCACGTATTCATCATTTTTGATATTAGATATCCAGCTTCAGATTATTTTATTCGGCAGGGTGCGCTGTGCGTCTATGCAGTCGACTCGATGTCCCTTGGAGTCTGGAGGATGGTGTTATCGAAGGTATATAAGGCACGCGCACTGCCCGTTGGCTTCAGTTCTGTTTTTCCGAGTATGCATACGCTTCGCAAAACTACAGCACGCTTTTGTTTTTAGTGCTAATGTCTTCTTCGACACCTATGACCCTGAAGACCGGGTTCAAGAAGTGTCTGTCTTGTGATTCCAAGATGTCTTTAACCGACCCACACTGAGTTTGTCTGTGGTGTCTCGGGGTGGAGCATAAGACCTTGGCCTGCTCCAAATGCCAGTCCATGACCGGAAAGGCTCTGAATGAGCGAAAGGGGAAATTGATGACAGGTAGGAACCTCCAAAAATCCCCATCGGCTACCCCATCAAAGAAACCTTCTTCCGACGAGCGGAGAGGCTTCACACCTCAAAGTTAGAAGGTTGAAAGATCAAGGCCGAGGAATGGCTCCCACCACTCCTTATCATCAAGGAAGTCGAAAAAGAAGCACCACAGGTCACCTTCTTTGACTTTGTTGTCGGACACCTCCCCTGAGAGGGTATCTAGTCCCATGAAAAGCTGCACACCTGCCGAATGGGAAGCATTTAGATCTGAAATGCTACACATTTTTCAAAAACCCTCAGCAAGCCATGCTGCTACCGCGCCTTCCAAACACGCTGGTAAGGAAAGGGCTCGAGTCAAATCCTGCGCGCCCTCAAGCCCGGGACAAAGGCCAGATCCTCATCGAGAACTGTCGAGGCCTCGACATGACAAGTCATTGAAGGATTCTTCGAGCCGTAAGTCCAAACATAAGTCGAGGTCATCGAGGACATCGACCCCAGCTGCGCCTTCGACACCGGCGGCACCATCGACGCCAGCTACGCCATTGAAGCCGGTTGCGCCTTCAATGTCAGCCTTGCCATCAACGCCAACTGCGCCATATAAACCAGTGGCGCCACAAAGCCGAAAAAGATTTCGATGACTCCCTGAGTGTCGACTTCAGTTTCTTAAGCCTATGATGCCTATCCCAGACAAGACACATGTTTCTTTACCAAGGAAAGATTATTTCAAATCTCTCACCTCTATTTATGAGGAAAATGAGCCATCAGACAATTTATGCGCCTTTTGGTCTTCAATTTGGTACACCAAATGTGCCTGAGAGCTTTATTTCGGAAGAGTCTAGTTTGAAAGATCTTTATGATAATTTACAAACGGCCAGTGGGGTAGACACATCACCAGAGCAGAATTTTGGTAGACCTGAAGCTGGTGAGCATGCAGATGCTTCATATAGACAACTAATAACTAAAGTTGTAGAAAGGCTTTAGGGGGTGGAGTACCCTACCCTTTGAACAGGATGATCTGACAGACATCCTTGATAAGGGTCCGCAAATGGATCCTATTTTACCATTTCACATCGCTCTCCCAAAAAGGGTGGCCGCAAATTGGGAGATGCCTGAGACTAAACCGGCAGTAAACAAAAACCTAAGCAAAAAATACTGCCCTTCCAGTAGTGACCCTGACTACTTGTCAAAACACCCCACTCCAGAGAGTCTGGTGGTGCAGGCAGCTACCGCAACTTCAAAGCAGGCAGCTTATCCAACTGTCCCTTCAGATAGGGATGACAAGAGAGTAGATGGATGGGCAAGAAAAGTAGTTTCTGCTGGGAACATGGCTCTTAAATCAGCCAACTCCACATGTGCTCTAGCAAAATTCTCATTCACTCTATGGGACTGTATTTCATGGCGGCAGAGCACATTCCTGAGGGGGAGGAAAGAGGCTGGTGCTTGGCTATTAGAGACGGCAAGGAAGCCATGTGTGATTTTCTTCAATCGGGTCTTGATTCTGCTGACAGCTTCAGCAGAGCCATGGCAACAAGCACCATAATACGCAGATTTGCGTGGTTGAAGTCGGGGTTTGCGCCGGATGTGCAATCCAGACTCCTCAACAGGCCTTTTGATGGGTCTCACCTTTTTGGCAACAAGGTTGACCACTTCCTGCTCACCGTCCCTCCTTCCCCATGTGCTTCCTCCCATTTCCTCTCCTAGCCCCCTGCACTGGAAGTTACCTTTCTAAATCCGCTCTATACCTACCTTTTCCTCCTTCCGCACTTCTCTGAAATCTCTCCTTCTCCATGCCCTGCCATGAAACCTTCCCCTCCTCTCATTCGCTCTCCTTCCCTCGAATCTTCCCTATGATCCTCTCTACCCTCCCCCTTCCCCTTCCCCTCACTCCTCCTTCCCTTCCTCACCCCTTCCCTCTTCCCACACAGATTTTCTCTACTTACCGTTTTATTGGTTTGATTCATGATTGTAAATTGCTTCTACTGTTATGTTCTTTGTATTCTGTTGTTACAATGTAAAGCGCTTTGGATTAAAGTGCTATATAAACACAATAAATACAAATACAGACTTGTGCTGAAGGCCTTTCTGCCCTCTGTATGGTGAAAGAATGTCCTGATGACGGACAACACAGTGGCCATGTACTACCTCAAGAAAGAGAAGAGGTGTAGGGTCACGACCACTGTGCAGATGGGCAATGCAGCTCTGGTACTGAGCAATTAGAGAAGGAATCTCTCTATTCACAGTTCACGTAGCCTGAGAGGAGAATGCGGCGGCGGACGCTCTGAGCAGGCAGAGCAGTCTCCCATGATTGGGAACTAGTTCAGGAAGTCCTTCAAGAGATCTTCACCCTTTGGAGAACCCCTCAAGTGGATCTGTTCGCAACCAGTGTCAACCGGAAATGCGAACTGTACTGCTCCAGGGAATTTCCTCCAAGAGGAGCTCTAGGAGACGCGTTCGTAGTGGACTGGGAGTTTCCACTCCTGTACCCTTTTCTTCCAGTCCCAGTCATTCCTCATGTGATCAGAAGGTTGAGAAAGTTCGGGAAACACATGATCCTAATTGCCCCATATTGGGCCAGGAGGACGTGGTACCAGAACCATCTCGGCATGTCCATCTGCCCTCCAATATGTCTTCCACTAAGAGAGGACCTTGTCTTGCGAGAGGAGGGTCGAGTTCTCCATCCAGAGGTCAAGACATTCAGCATTCACGCATGGTTTCTGAGAGGCTGACATACAAGGATTGCGATCTCCCGGATGACGTAATGGAGATTTTGCTTTTGGCCAGAAGGTCAGAAATAAAGTCCTTGGACTGTTGCCGTTGGAACAAATTCTGCAGCTCGTGCAAAGACAAGAATGTAGACCCTTTTGTATGCAAAACACCAGAAGTGTTATCTTTTCTACTATCCTTAGCCAATCTGGGCTCCAGGTTGGAACAACTAAGGGCTTTTTGGAGGCGCTATCCATCTTTAAGCGCTCATCAGAAGAATGTTCATATTTCAAAATTCTACTGGTGTCACAATTTCTAAAGGGACTGTCCAATGCTCCCACCCCCACCCCCCCAAACTCCTCGCCAGGTTCCCGTTTGGGACCTTAATCTGGTACTAACATTTCTAATGTGTGCACCTTTTACATTTGTGTCTGTGAAGGTTGTTAACATTTAAAACCATTCTCTTGCTATGCTAGCATTGACATCAGCCTGTAGAGTGAGTGAAATTGCAGGTACTTTCATCCAAGCCACCCTTTACTATCTTCCACAAGGATAGGGTTGTTCTGAGGGTTATGCCTTACGTTTTTACCCAAAACCATTTCTGATTTTCATGTAGGGGAGAAAATTGTATTGCCCACTTTCTATCCTCCGCCTCATTCTAGCAATGAGGAGTAGAGATTACATAGATTGGATCCACGCAGAGCTCTGAGCTTTTACATATCTAGACTATCCAAACTTTGTAATGATGATCAGCTTTTTATAGGCTATACAGGCCACAAACTGGGTAACAAAACAGACCTTATCCAGATGGATCATTCTGGCAATTTCTGAATGCTACAGGCCGACGGGCAAGGATTAGTGATGTCTTCAATGACATTTGTAATGTCATCTTTGATGTCCTAGGTGTTAGTCTTAGCAGTGCACATTGGTGGTATGAGTTATGGTTGCCTAGGTAACTATAACTGGCGAATTTCTGGGGTTTTTTGGTTTTACTTGTAACCATAAGATGGATAGGTTGTTATTAGTGCAAAGTAAGTGTAATGTTTCTTTCAAGTAATTGTTGCACTGAATTTGATGAGTTTTTCTTAGGGCAACTGAAACATATCGTCCCTTTAACAACATTTTTTGTCAGTGAATTTCATAGGTTTTTACTAGTGCAACTTAAGCATTATGTTCCGTCAGCAACATTTTTTTAGTGAATTGCATAGGTTTCTAGCAGGATACCCTTACTTTTTGAAGATGTACTGTACAACATACTGAACCTGTGGGCACCAGGTTGATGCGCACAGCAGTCTCGGAGTATGCGTCTGGTCGCGACAACGGATGGCATCCAACCTGCTCAGAAAGGCAGGGGCTGTCATGCATAGTGGTACCATTCAGCAAACACAGGGAACATATGCAAGCAGCAGCATGTACATGAATTGCAAGGTAAGATAGAGTAGATCTACAAACTGTGTACTCTTATGAAGCAAACAGCACAAAGGCATACAGACTACACCCTAACGGAATGCACCAAAAACAGAAAGGATGTCCCCCTTCAACAATCTTACCTCACTGCTACTGTGCATGGGAACAAAGAACGAACGGCCAGAGTAAGGACGGGAAAGTACGAAGACAAGAACATCACTGCAACGTACCAAACACCTAGTCCCTCCACATCACGGCCTATATTCTTTCTAGCATGTACTTTTCCCTTTTACCACTGTTTTGTTGTTTTCTCTATGCTCTGTCATGTAACTAATTATTCTTACTCTGTAACCAGCAACCTTCTCTGTAACAGCGCCACCATGCCTCTGGGCTGCTGCGCGCTTTATAAATGTGAATAAATGAATAAAACACATTACATTTTGTCTGATAATTGTGCAGGTGGTGCAGTATACAATAGTACATAAGCATAACGTTTTTTTTGGTACGTAGCAATTGGAAGCACCTTACAGTGACAGGAAGAAAATTTCCCTCATGCCGCCGCTGCAATGACTTACAATACTAACCCCATTGGTACTCACAGTAGTGGGAAACGTAAATTATGTAATATATATTGCTTTATCTACACCTAACACATTTTCATTTCCGTAAGAAAACATATTGGAAAGGGAAGCAAGGCCGCACAAGCGGCACCCCTTCCACAACAGCATACGGGCATAGAAAAGGAAAGAAACTCTGTAAATAGCAAAATGGACTGCCTGGAAGCCAAAATGGAAGAATTGATGAACAATTGTGCCGCGTTAAAAGATTGCGTACAAGGTTATATTATGGACTAAATAAAACAGCACTGCTAGACCTGCAAGTGTGCCACTTCCACATGTCACAACCCGCCATCCCCTCAAAATCCGTGTGATCGGAGACGGTTACGGTGATAACCCAATCTCTTCCTCCCTTCAAAACCAATTTGTGGACATCCCCAAATCCCTGCAATAACTATCCACTTCTGCTACCCCTTCCCTTTCCTAATGGTGTGTATGAATGTGTGCAAGTAAACGTTGATATTTAAATTGTTGCTGAGTGTATATGTGGCATTGTTTTTTTTTTTTAATACTGTTATGACGCTGCGGCACACAGTCCTAGAAGGAATTACCGCAATTAAGATAAAGGTAGGTGCCCTACAGACACCGCACCTGCCCGGCCTATCCGCAATGACAATCGAGGCATCCGTACCACGCCAGCACGATCCACATGTCCGCATGTTGTGCACCACCTATATTTACATGTGAAGTGGCCAGCGAAGTGGCCTGTTATGCCTGGGAGACTATGAGCGGCTTACTGTGGACTGTGACGTGTGTGCCTACTAATGTGTCAAGAAAATTGACCACGCCCCTTGTTCGCGTTTTGTTTGAAAAAGGGACAGGCGCGCGCCCATGTGAAGTGGCCAGCAAAGTGGCCTGTTACGCCTGGGAGACTGAACGGCTTACTGTGGACTGTGACGTGTGTGCCTACTAACGTGTCAAGAACCTGTAAGAATACGTGCAGCACTTGGAATACTGGACATTTAAGTACTGCTTTCATCTGGGAACGTATAGATTTTATTAATACAATATTATCCATTTGTTTTTAGTGGCCACGCCCCTAGGGACGTGGTTGTGGTTCAATGGTTAATAATGGGATGTTGGAAGAACTGTGCAAACAGACAAGGTTGTTGAATGAAATATTTATGGCTTTGACTGCAATGCCTGATATATGTTGCCAAACATGGTTGCGAATGACGGAAGTGAAGGCACAAACTAATAATAATGACATGCAGGCAAATGCTTCTAAAAACATTTATGAGGAATCAAAAGATAATGGCGCGGATCTAGAAGGCACTGCTAAAAAGAACTTAGACGCAGCTATCTGGGTGCCGATCAAAGACATTCAGCCCCAAAGGGATGATAGAAATCTAATCTCTGAGAAAAACCCTGTACTGCCTGATTTCATAATTAAAGTCTCGGAAAAAAAAGAAACAAAAACGAGGAAGAATACCCAGGCACTTGCACAGGCGCAAAAAGCCCTTCTGTAGGAAATTCTTAAGAGATCCAAAAATAAGGGAGGGTGAAAAACATGAAATGGTGAATGGCGATGTCATCTTCGTGAATGAGGCATTAGATACTTATTATGAGAGACTGAAGGAAGATCAGATAAAGGACAAAGCGTCTCAGTGTACCTACATTGAAGGTCCGAATACATTATCCGAGGCTATGAAAAACAAAGAAATGTCGGGAAGAATAGACAAAAATCTGAAATCTATAGAATTAGGAATGGAAAGATATCTTTGATATATTTAAAAATCCTAATGCCCCCATGAACATAGATGGTCCTGAACCAGATGCACCAATAAAGGCCTCAAATGTGTCATGCTGGAGTGTTAAGACTCAAGCTGCCTTAAAAAGATACAATAATTGTGATAAAGATATTGTGGCTATGAATAGTGAGATGAATGTGTATGGACGGAATGAAGAGAGGTTAACAAAAAATAAAATTAATGATACTAAGGAATATCCAGAGTTAAATAGAAAGGAACAAAGAGAGTGAAGAAGTGCAACCCATCAGGAACGGTGAAAGTAATACAGTGGCAATGGAATTGGAAGGAAACGATTGGAGGCAAGATAAAACATTCCACATGATTGAAGAAAGAAAAGAGATGAATAGTCAGAATTTGAAGTCAGACTTAGATATAAGAAAGATCGTAGAGGATATATTGAGGAAGAAGAACAAGTTATTCCTTACCTGGTAACGTTCTTTCGATGGGATGTTCCTCCGACGTATTCCTTATCTATGATATTTGTATCTCCAGCTTGCTGGCCTCGGAAACATTTTTTCCCAGTAGAGGGCGCAGTGCGTCGACGTCCGTTCCTCGACAGCCACCGTATCGACGTCGACGTCATCATGCCTATAAATGGCTACGCGCAGCGTCCGTTGCTCAGTTCCGTTTTGTAGAGTAAGGTAGTTATTGCATGAATGGTTACTACCCTTGTAGGAACGTAAGCTGCAACCACAAGGGAAATGTTACTGCGGGGATGGATGGGAGGGGCGATAAGGAATACGTCGGAGGAACATCCCATCGAAAGAACGTTACCAGGTAAGGAGTAACTTGTTCTTCGAAGGGATTGTGTCCTCCGACGTATTCCTTATCTATGATAGACTCCCATAGCAGTGGTATGTGATTGGAGGCGGGAGTAAGAGATGCCATATTACTCTTTAAGAATGAACAGAGTGTAACACAGCTTTGCCAAATCTAGTCTCTTGACTAGAGGAGGAATCCAGGCTATAAAATTTGGTAAAGGTATGTGCGGACGACCATGTGGCAGCCGCACATATGTCTCTAATTGGTACCCCTCTTTGAAGAGCTGAGGAGGCTGCGATACCCCTGGTCGAATGAGCCCTTAGATTTTGAGGGGGCTCTTTCCCTGCCAGTTTGCAGCATTCCAGAATGGCTAAAATAATCCATCTGGAGATGGCTTGTTTGGTTATTGGTAATCCCAATTTATG
Source organism: Ambystoma mexicanum (assembly GCF_040938575.1). NCBI lineage: Eukaryota > Metazoa > Chordata > Amphibia > Caudata > Ambystomatidae > Ambystoma > Ambystoma mexicanum. Next base: position 342,150,162 of record NC_090926.1, read on the forward strand.
TCCTGCGTAACCTACAAAGAGTTGGTCTGCTTGTCTAATTTTAGCAAGTCTACTGATATAAAAACTCAAGGCTCGCTTAGGGTCCAGCCTGTGTAGTCTCTCTTCCTCTTTCCCCGGATGGGGAGTAGGATAGAATGAAGGTAAAGTAATCTTCTGAGTAATGTGAAGTTCAGAAACTACCTTTTGGAGGAAGTTAGGCTTCACATGTAGAACAACTTTGTCCTTGTGAAAAATTGTATGAGGAGGTTTACAAGATGGGGCTTGTATCTCGCTAACCCTTCTAGCAGATGTTAATGCTACCAATAAAACAGTTTTGAGGGTGAGAAACTTCAATGAACAAGAGTCGAGTGGTTCAAAAGGAGCACACTTTAGGAAGTTTAAAACTAGATTTAAGTTCCATAAGGGAACTTGGAATGGTCTTGGAGGGTAAAGATTAGTTGGACCTTTCAGGTGTTGTATTACCAATGGAATTTTGAAATACGATGGCTCCTCTGCAGTGCGCTTAAAGATCGATAGCGCTGCGAGATAGCCCTTAATAGTACCAACTTGAAGGCCTGAATTTGCCAAATAAAGTAAGAAGGATAACACTGCAGGTGTACCACATGAAAAGGGTTCGATATGCTTTTCTCTGCACCAGCTGCAAAAGTTATTCCAACGGCAGCGGTATAGAGTTTTAGTTGCTGGCCTTCTGGCCGAAAGCAACACCTCCATGACGTCATCTGGAAGGTCCCAATCCTTGTACCTCAACCTTTCAGATACCAAGCGTGAAGGTTGAGGGTCTTGATGGCTGGATGGAGAACCTGACCTCCCTTCTGCGAGAGAAGATCCTCTCTGTACGGTAGACGAATTGGAGGATGGATGGACATGTCCAGAAGGTCCGAGTACCACGTTCTCCTGGCCCAATCCGGGGCAATTAGGATCATGGTCTTCCGAAACCTTCTTAACCTCCTGATCATTTGAGGAATGACAGGGACCGGAGGAAACGCGTACAGAAGTGGGAACTCCCAGTCCACTACGAACGCGTCTCCTAGAGCTCCTCTCGGGGGAAATTCCCTTGAGCAAAATCTGTCGCACTTCCTGTTGATACTGGTGGCGAACAGATCCACTTGAGGGGTTCCCCAAAGGGCGAAGATCTCTTGAAGGACTTCCTGAGCTATCTCCCACTCGTGGGAGACTGTGTTCTGCCTGCTCAGAGCGTCCGCTGTCAAGTTCTTCTCTCCGGCTAGGTGAATTGCCGATAGAGAGATTCCTTCCTGAATTGCCCAAAACCAATACTGCTGCATCGCCTCTCTGCACAGTGGCAGTGACCCTACGCCTCCTCTTTTGTTGAGGTAGTGCATGGCCACTGTATTGTCCGTCATTATCAGGACGTTTCTCCCCCGTACAGACGGCAGAAAAGCCTTCAGTGCCAGTCTGATGGCTCTCAGCTCCAACAGGTTGATGTGTAGTCTGGACTCCGATGGAGACCAACGACCGCTGATGGTCAAGTCGTTGGCTTGGGCTCCCCACCCCGTGAGTGAGGCGTCTGTGTCTACTGTGATCTCCGGCCATGGTTGCCAAAACAGTTCTCCTTTCAAGATGTTCTCTGGATAGGCCCACCATTGAAGGTCGTGGGCTACCTTGTCCGGAATCTGGAGGAGATCTGTCATCCTCCCTGAGAATTGTGACCACTGAGTCCTCAGTGCCCACTGAAGGGATCTTATTCTCAGGCGAGCCTCTGGCACAAGGGATATGCAGGATGCATGAGGCCTAGCAACCTCAAAAAGACGTAGGCTGGGAGATGTTGGGCATTTTGAAACCTGGTGACCATCTGCAGAATATCTTGAGCCCTCACCTCTGGTGGCGAGGCTTTTCCCAGGGACGTGTCCAGGACTGCTCCAATGAACTGGAGTCTCTGTGATGGTATCATCTGTGACTTCTTTAAATTGAGGGAGAAGCCCAGCTTGTGAAGGAAGTGGCAGACATAATCTAGTTGGATCCGAGCCTGTTCCGAAGAAACTGCTCTGATCAACCAATCGTCCAGGTAGGGGTAGACGTGAATCCCTTCCCTCCTTAGACTTGCAGCCACAACCGACATTAGCTTGGTGAAGACCCTCGGGCGGAGGTCAGCCCAAATGGCAGAACTCGAAATTGATAATGAGAGTTGCCAATTGCGAACCTCAGGTACTTCCTGTGCTTGGGATGGATTGGCACATGGAAATAAACATCCTGAAGGTCCAGAGATACCAACCAGTCCTGAAGCTGGAGGGCCTGAAGGATCTGAGGGAGAGTTACCATCTTGAACTTGTCCTTCCTGAGGAACTTGTTCAATTCTCGTAAGTCCAGGATGGGTCTCAGTCCTCCGTCTTTCTTTGGTATGAGAAAGTAGGGGGGAGTACCAGCCCTTGTTCCTGTCTGCTACAGGTACCGGTTCTATGGCACCTTTCTCTAGCAGGTCTACAATTTCCTTCAAGAGGAGCGGATCCGGCACTTTCAGAGAGCTGTTCCCCGGTGGATGACTGAGGGATGCGTAGAAAAGGCAGGCAGTAACCTTGGGCAACTGTCTCCAATGCCCAAGCATCTGACGTAATAGCCTGCCATTCCGTCAGATGATGAGTTAACCTGCCCCCTACAGGTGTCTTCTGATGGGAGACCTCAGAGTGGTTTGGGAGCGGCTGATGCAGTTGCCGAAGGTAAAGCGGCTCCTGCTCCTGCTGATGCAGCTTTCTTTCCTCTACCCCGTCCACCACGGGTACATTTTCCTTGGCCTCTTTGAGCCGGCCGTCCTTTGCCTCTTCCATATGAGGAATAATAGCGAAAGGACCTTCCTCTCCAAGAGGGTCCTCAGGGACGAAAATTAGTTTGGCGGATTGCAGCTCCTAGTGACTTGGCTGCTGCTTTAGATGTTTGCAGTTTTTCCAAACTGTCATCCGCCTTTTTACCAAACAGGGAAGAGCCGTCAAAGGGCATATTTAAAAGTCTGGCCTGTACGTCAGAAGCAAAGCCAGACTTTCTCAACCACGCATGCCTGCGGATTGTGGTACTTGCCGCCATGGCCCTGCTGATACTGTCAGCAGAATCAATGCCAGTTTGAAGGGACTCACACATTGCATCTTTACATCTCTGATGATATTTAAAAATGCGTCCCTTTCTTCTCCTTCCTGGAGGCAGTCAGCCGCTGATGAAGCGCACTCCCAAAGAGTGTGGCTGAACCTAGCGAGCGTACAAGTCGCATTAATAGATTTTAAAGCCATGCTACAGGCCGAGAAGACTTTCTTAGCCATGGCATCATATTTTTTTTATCATCCCTATCCTGTGGAGCAGTGGGGTATGCAGATGTACTGCCTGATGAAGTTGCAGCCTGGACCACCAGACTCTGGAGTAGGGTGCTTAGATAGGTATTCAGGGTCAGCAGCAGATACCCTATATTTCGCTGACAACTTCTTGTTAACCGCAGGGACAACGTCAGGAGTTTCCCAGTTAGTTAAAATCTTTCTTTGTAAAGCAGAATGAAAGGGAACCACAGGATCCTCCTGTGGACCTTTATCCAGAATATCTGTGAGGTCATCCTGTTGAAAAACGGGTGAAGGCGCAGACCAACCCATGAACTCCATAATTCTTGACATTAGGGTTCTATAAGGGGTTTCAGCATGTTCCCCTGGGTCTGGATTGACAAATTCCACTTCTGGGGAAGTGTCTAGGCCACTTGCTTCCTGTAATGCATCCTGAAGGTCTTTCAACCTTCTTTCCTCAGAGGCAAAAGTCTCTGGTTCAGGTGATGTGGTCCTCTGCAGCCCAAAAGGGCTTTCTTGATCAGAATCTTCCCTTGAAGTTAAGGGGGGATGCTCTGGCCTGTGAAATGGTATAAAACCCATCTCTAAAGCAGAGGGATCCATCATCAGTGGCCTTGAAAAGGTCGATGTCGTTGACGCTGATGTAAAAATCCTCGAAGGCGCCAACAAAGGCGTCGAGAAAACTGGAAGAGGCCTCGAAGAACTCGAGAGGATCGGAATCCAGCTCGAGGAGGTCGACGACGATCTCAACGTCGTGTCGGAGGCTCTTGGTGTAACCGTTGGCTGTGGAGTAGCCGTGGGTTTTTCTTTTATCGGCGTCGAACCCTTCGATAACGGCGTCGATGGCACCGATCTATGCTTCGAAGGGGCTTTCGACGTTGGCATCGAAGATGCTTTACTTCCCGATGGCTCAAGGCGCTTTCGGGTCGACTCTTTCGCCGGGTGCTTCGACTCGCGGGGTTTAGATTTTTTGGGCTTTTCACCCGGGGTATCACCTTCAGCTGACTTCGAGGGGGGTCGAGGCAGCTTTCTCGAAGACGCTTAGCATCTTTTTTTCTGAATTCCTCCCACTCAGCCTGAGAGCTTTGTTTTGTGGGGCAATTTACTCTTTCAGGGGAACTAGAAGACGACGACAAAGGAGATCTTCTACGTCTCTTTTTCGAGTGTCTAGACCTCGACGAGTGGTGGGAGCCACTTCGAGACCTAGACCGAGAATGCTTTAGACGGTGAGGAGACGAATGTCTCGACTCTACCGCGGAAACTTTCGAGGAAATTAAAACTGACTTACCTCTCTCGAGCTTCCCCTTACGCTCCTTCAAGGCTTTTGCCGTCATGGATAGGCATTCCTCACACTCCGAACACTGGTGTTCGATTCCCAGATGCCACAAACAGATCCTGTGAGGATCCGTCAACGACATTTTCTTCCCACAGTCTCTGCATTTTTTGAAACCGGACCGAGGAGTCGTCGGGTCGGAGGAGGAAGCCATATGAATAATGAATATGAATATATTTCGACTGACGAACTGAGCAACGGTATTCCGAGGCACACGAAGCGCGGAAAAACGGAACTGAGCAACGGACGCTGCGCGTGGCCATTTATAGGCTTGTCGACGTCGATACGGTGGCTGTCGAGGAACACCTACTCGACGGACGTCGACGCACAGCGCCCTCTACTGGGAACATTTTTTTCCGAGGCCAGCAAGCTGGAGATACAAATATCATAGATAAGGAATACGTCGGAGGACACAATCCCTTCGAAAAAGTATTCTCCTGAAACAAACACGACTGGCACAAATGAGAATGGTGCAAGAGGAAATGAGACCAAGGAATGATTGTATGATTGATGAGGGAAGAAATAGTATCAGGAATGTAGACTTTGTGTGGAGAAGGACTTGGAAGAAATGTATGTGAACAAAATCCTAATGAAAAAAACAGAAATCGTGAAACTCAATCGCATCTAAGAAAACCGAATATATCCACAAGAGCATAGTCTAATCATGTGTAATATATTTGAAGAAGATAGATTCCAACCATTAAATAGACCATTTATTTTGAGCATATTTTGAGAGATCCCAGAGCTAAATCTGATCTCGTCGACAGATATTAAATTGGTTGATTTTATACATATGTATAGGTTTGACTTTGTGCAGATGGTGATACCCTCTCCTCTGGTGAGAGCTTTGATCCTGAAAGAAGTTGCCACAATGCAGAAAAAAGAGTTTGATATATAGGAGTTCCATCAAAAAAGGGAGCAAGATGGTTTTAGGCCCGACTCTAGTGCTATTAGGAATATTCAACCTGAAGAAGTACACGAGCCTCTTGAGATTCATGGAACCAACACCAGTCTGTTAAAAGACATGCGTGAGTGGCGAGAGTTAGCAATGTCACTCAAAGAATCTATATCTCAACTAAAGATTATGGGAAAACCCCTTAGCACAAAAGCGTGTTATGGTTTGTTATCATGGAATTCTAGGGGATGGGCTCACCTCGCTTCTGACAAAAAATTATGCGATTCTATGCAAAATTATGACTTATAAAAGCAAAGACGGGCAACAAGGGTCACCCAAAGGGAGGAGTGGTGATTGCAATAAAAAAAGATAATAAAGTGAGAAGAATCTCTGATGTTCAATTAGGACTCTGTCTTGATTGTATCATTGGAGATAGATGCAGATGAAGGTGTAATTGATGTTATGCTGATAAATATTTACTGAAATGCCATAGTTAAATCTGATAATGATCTAGAAGAGGTTATTTTGAAAATGGATAACGTAGTGGGTGAATGGAAGGATTATAAAACTGGAGGTGAAATTATTATGGCCGGTGATTTAAATGCAGATTGTCATTTAAAACGAAAGCGAAATGTTAACTCCTTTGTTAGGGGAGAGTGACAGAAAGTCATTGCAGAAAAGCAAAAGGAATAGAGGAAGATTATGGTTAAGATTTGCTGAGAGTTGGGGCTTTGAAATCATGCATAATACGGTCTCCACTTGGCATGCTGTAGGTCTAGAGTCCATACTAGACTATATTTTTGTAATCACGTCTATTACTAACGATGGGAAATGTTGTTTCTGAGGTGGAAGAAAGTGATCACTCTGTTATCTTGTGCGCTACCCTGGCGGAAAAAAAATACAATGAATGACGGCGCCGTATATAGTACGAATATAGAGGTAAATGTTAGAGGTTCAAGGATAAAATGGAATCCTGGTAAAATTGAAAAGTTTAATAACCTGATAATTGTTTATGATGCTCAGACTTATGAGACTAAAATTAAGTTGTACACCATAGGCAATTATGACATGGTTATTGAAAAAGTGCTAGAGGAATGTCATACGCCCGGTAGGTTGAAAGAAGCTATGCATAAACATCACAAGCATAACAATGATATAGAAATTAAAAAACGGAAATGCGCCAAGAATCGACAAATTTGTGAATTAAAAAAACCTTTCCCGAATGATGATGCATTAAGAAAGAAGATCAATCAATGTAAACATCATTACAGAAATTGGTTAAAAAATCATCAGATACTCCTACAACAAAATGATGCCGAACTTATGTTTCAATCTATGAGGAGATCTACGACAAGAGGTTTTTGGGCTCTGATAAATAGCACGGAGCAAACCCAAATCCAGATGGCAATGAATCCAATAGCTAACGAGGATTGGAAAAAATATTTTGAAAATCTGTATAGGGAATTGAACTCTGAGGATATTGAATGGGATACTAATCGCCACAGAGATTGGACTCTAGATGTGTCTGCAATAAATATTCAGAAATGCATAACAAAAGCTAAAGCCTCAAACACCCCAGGTCCAAATAACCTCTCTTTTATGATGATTAAAAACAATAAGGTGTTATGGGTGAATATACTTTTTTTTTAAATTTCTTTATTATTTTTTAGAGAGAAAAAAAAACGAACAGATATAACATACAAATAACATAACTGGCATGTTGGCATTTCTATGGGTTTCTTCTATGGGTTCATTTTCTCGGCGCTTACTGGCCACCTTGCCATCTTCTTCTCCGGCTGCTTATGTGGGCAGGTTCGACCTTCCCGTTTATACTGTCTTTTGGTTGGTTACCCGTGCTCCACTAACTTGTACCCATCATTGTTCTCGCGCCTCCTCGGGGTCCTTCTTCTTCTTCCTCCCCCTCTTGGCCAAATAAGTCCTGTACCAGGGAGTTCCATGCAGCTATTTTCTGTGCTGTTTCTCCTCCCCCCACCCCCTTTGCACTGCTCTTATCCACACCGCAGTTTCCGCCAATGTCCACTTGCGGAGGTCTGACCACCATGACTCTACGGTCGGGCCTTCCCTTGATTTCCAGGACATCGCTATCCTTCTTTTGGCTAATATACATATCAAGTCTTTCATCTTTGCTAGATGCGTCCCATGTCTGCCTCCTCTCGGAAGAGGCCCAGCATGTATCTCTCCGGGTGCTCCGCCTGTATCTGGAGTCCACTGTCTATTATTTTGGCTCTGATACCCTCCCAGAAGGTTTGTATAGTTGGGCAGGTCCAAAACATGTGAAGCATGTCTGCTTCATCGGCTGAGCATCGGGGGCACTTTCTAAGATCTCCCTCATACATCTTGTTCATCCTCTTGGGTGTGAGGTACGCCCTGTGTGTCAAGTACAGCTGTGCCTGTCTGAACCTTGCGTTCCTAGACACTTTCTTTGGATATTTTAACACCCTGCCCCATTCTTGGTCGCTAAAGGGCCTGTGGAGTTCCTCTTCCCAGCTCTGTCTAATGTGTAGCTCTTTCGTGTTACTGGCTCTTAACATCCGTTCGTATAACCTGGAGGTCGTGTGCGTTCCCTCAGATATATCATACCATGTGTCTAGCTCCCCTGTGGCGTCCTCTTGGTCCTCCCATTCCGGCCATCTTTTCTTGATTGAGAGGATCATTCTGTTATGGAGGATGAATTGGCCTTCGTGTATATCGTGTTCCTCCACCATCTCTTGAAAGTCTGCCCACCTCTCTTCTCTCCGCAGATCCGCAATTTGCGCTACGCCCTTTATTTCCCATTGGGTTCGGTATATTGTTAGAGTATTTGTGTCCGTACCCACAAGGCCCGCTAGTGGGATTTGTGCCGATTGGGGGTCCTGTGTCCCTTGTAACTTCCACGCTCTGTTCCATAATTCCACTGCGAGGCTGAGTAGACGTGGTAGGGTCCTGAGTAGGGGGTTGTCCAGCCATAGTATTTCTCTCAAGTAATATGTTTTTAATGTTGGTTGAAAGATGATTGTGTCAATTGTCTCTTCCTCTCCCAGCCACTTGATTACGAATTGCAGCTGCCCTGCTAGATAGTATTTTTCAAAGTCTGGCAGCCTAATGTTCCCTTCTTCATAGTCTTAGTAGGGTTTTCAGCACGATCCTGCTTCTCCCTACCCCCCTCGCCCCCTGCCCACAGGAAGTTCCCTGCTATCGTGTTTAATTTGGTGAAGAAGGCCTTGGGAATCCTATGTGGGATATTTGTGAGGTAATACAGCAGGCGTGGGAGTACCACCATTTTCAAGAGGGCCGCCCTACCCATCATTCCCAGTGGCAGTGATCCCCAAAATTTCATGGACCTTTGTGTTTTTTCCAGGGCTGCCTGCGTGTTATGTTGATGAGAATCTACAGTGTTATGATGTATCTCTATTCCCAGATATCGGAAGGAGTGTGGTGCCCAGGTTAGGCCCAGGTCCGGGAGCTCTGTCAGGGGAACCTCTTCAGGCCAGCTAGGGGAAAGATCAAGGATTTTTCTTTGTTGATTGCTATACCGGAGAGTCTAGTGTATGCCCCAATTGCTTCTAGGAGGCAGGGCAGACTGGTACGCGGATTTCCCACGAAAAGCAGCATGTCGTCTGCATATAACGAGATTTGATGCAGCACTCCGTCCACGTCTATCCCTGTGTCTCCATATTCCGCCCTGAGACAAACCGCCAGCGGTTCAAGGGCCAAAATTTACAACATTGGTGACAGTGGACACCCCTGTTTGGTTCCCCTATGTATTCTCCATTCTTCCTTGATATATCGCCCGGTCTTTACCCTTGCTCTGGGGTCCTTGTACAATAACCTAATCCATCTAAGTAACACTTTACTGATGCCGAAATGGGCGAGGACCTGCAGTAGCCACCCCCAGTTCACTGAGTCAAATGCTTTGACGGCGTCCAGGAACACTATCGCGCATTCCCCCTGTCTCTGGTTTGTCCTATCTATCACATGATGTAATCTGCGGAGGTTCCATGACACGCTCTGACCAAACAGGCTACGTCCCAGGGCAGAACACATCAAGGTGGGGATTACTTGCTACAGGCGGTTGGCTAGAACCGCCGTGAGTATTTTGGCGTCTTGGTTAATGAGGGAAATCGGCCTGTATGCAGCGCATTTCGTGGGTGGTTTACCTGGTTTGAGGATCGGTACAATTATTGATTCCGACATGCTGGTCGGTAACTGTGCGCTTTCATATGCGTCTTGGTATGTCTAATAGTTTCGGGGTGATGATACATTTGTATGTTTTATAAAACTCTCCTGGGAATCCGTCTGGGCCCGGGGATTTGCCGGTGGGGAGCTCGGCGATTACGCTCTCTATCTCTTCCACCGTGAGTGGGGCATCAAGTATTTGGGCTTGCTCTTCTGCTAGCTTTGGCAGCCTTATCTCTGCTGACGCATCTGTAATGTCCTCTGGGTCAATTTTTGGGTTAGGGACATAAAGTTGCTCATAAAAGCGGGCAAATGACTGATTAATGTGTTCTTGGTTCCTGATTTCCATCCCCGTTTCGTCTTCTATGACTATTATGGGGTCCCTTTTAGTTTCTTGCTTGGTGAGCCATGCCAGGAGCATACCGGGCTTATCCCCTTCTGCATGCAATCGTTGTAGATACCTCCCATAGTTCAGCCTTCCCAGTTTCTCCCATAGCTCTATACATCTTGCCCTCAACTCCTTCAACTCCCTAGGCTCTTCCCCCACCGCCTCTGCTCCTGTCTCTATCTGCCTTTCCAGTTTGTTGAGTTCTTCTATGGCTGCACCTTTCAGTCCCCCCATCCTTCCAATAGCCGCCCCCCGTATGACAACTTTAAATGCTTCCCAGAGTGTAGCGTTACTTTCTACGATTCCCTCATTATTTTTGAAGTAATTTTCGATCACCACCTGAAGGTGCTCCTCAAACTCTCCCTCTCCCAAAGCTTCTGCTCGGAGTCGCCATGTTGGTATCGGGGCTTTCTTGTGTGTATGTGCCCATGTTGCTAGTATCGAGGCATGGTCTAAAAGTGTTCGGGCTTTGATGTTAATCACTGTGAATTCCTGTAGTGACTCAGTGCCCGTGAATATATAGTCTATTCATGGGAGTGTTCCATTAGGTGCGCTATATTGTGTGTACCCTCTTTTCCCTCAATGTACCTGTCTCCAAACGTCCTCCAGCTTTAGACGGTCGAGGGCTCTGAGCAGCTCCTTGGCAGGGGGTGCTGGTTTCTTGTGCTTGTCGTCCGACCTGTCCAGGAGCGGGTCCAAGGTGCAATTAAGGTCTCCGGTCCAGATAAACGTGGCTTCTCTGTACTGGGCCAGCTTGTGTGCTAGCTTCTTGAAAAATTCTGTTGCGTCGTTGTTCGGAGCATAGGTGTTAACTAGGCACACCTCCTTGTTCTCCAACATGCCGTGCACTAGCACCAGCTGCCTTCTGAGACAGTTACTCGTTTTATGAGCTGGAATGGCACCCCTGGAGCAATGCATATTAGTACTCCTCGCGCATAATTTGAGTATGTGGCACTATATACTTGCCCTCCCCATTTCTGATCGACCTTAGCCTGTTTCGCTGGTGTCAAATGTGTCTCCTGAAGCATAGCTATCTTCACCTTCATCTTATTCAGCCAGGTGTAGACTCGCAGCCTCTTGACATATGCGTTAAGTCCTCTCACGTTCCAGGTTGCAATTATTAACTCATCCGGACCCATGTGTATTTATTTGGTCAGGCTCCGTCGTCCCATAGCCTCTTGCTTGTCCACTGTCTCTTGCGCCTGCACTTGGTGCTGCTGGAATTCTCCCATTATATTTTTTGTTATCTGCTTTGCTGCCAATGCCTTTCACAAACCATTCACACAAGTCAATAACTCGAACTGTAACTAAAGAACTGACGCCCAGCCACCCTCCCCCTGCTCGGGCTTCGCCGCTTCTCTTGTCCTGCTCCTCTGGATGGAGCCGACTCGCCGCAGCGTGATGCCTTAAAACTGACATCCAAGCTAGCTTACGCTTTTTCCTGGGGGTAGGTTCCTCTCAGCTGATGCGGCTGGGTAGAACTGGTTGCTCCTTTACATTTTCTTTTCTTCCTGACTCATATATTTGTCAGATGCTCGGCGTCGTTGCTCCTAACTGCCTATGGGCTCTTTCACCGGGGCTGATTTGCACCGTTGTTGCTATTTCTCTGCTCTAGCTGGGGAATCCCCTGTGCGTCCATCCATGCGTGAGCCTCTTCCATGGACTCAAAGAAGCATGTTTTCCCTTTGTGCAACATCTTCAGTTTGGCCGGGAAAAGGAGCATATATCGTATTTCTGCTCTTTTGAGGTGTCCTTTTGTAGGCCCAAACTGTGCTCTTTGTTTTTGGACCGCAGCTGTATAGTCCGGGTATATGGTGACCATGGAGGAGCCCCTGGTAATCTCTCCTCCTCCCCTGGAGAATGCTAGTATGCTTTCTCTGTCCTTAAAATTCATAATCTTGGCGATCATCGCCCTCGGGCCGGGGTCTCCTGGTTAGGGCTCTGTGTGCCCTTTCCACCACAAAATTGTGGGAAAGTGTCCCATCTCCGATCTCCTGGAGAAGCATGTTTTCGACATATTCTGTGGGGTCGTTTCCGGAACTCCAATTATGTGAACGTTGTTCCTCCTTGCCCTACCTTCCACATCTTCAACTCTTCGTTCTAGGATCTTGACTTTCTGCAGCACTTCTGACATTTTAGTCCGTGTGACGGCGACATCTGCAGTGTTGCACCTGCTGCTCTGTTGTCGTTACTCTGTCCGTCAAGTTCCTTGCGTCCTGGCGAAGGAGGCCAACGTCCACCATAACTGTATCTAGTTTCTGTTCTAAGGATGCTTTCAGGGCTCCTATAGCAGCATCCATCTTGTTTTCAAGGGATGTCTTTAGGGTGGCAGTCGCCTCCAGGATCTGGCCATCCTTTCCGTTTTCTAGTTGGTGCGGTGTGCTCGTCTCCGCCATTGCTGGGTCCGGTGGGTTCTGCTGCTTATCCCCCGATACTTTGGCAAAAGTGTCCATGCTGATTTGTTTGGTTTTTCCTTCTGCTTTCTTGTTGGGCATGGCCGCTGTGCGTATTATACTACTCCTGTGTGCTTTGCGTGTGGCCCGTCGTGAGGACCTGTGTCCGGCTAGTTGCGGTCCTCTGGTTTCCTCCTTTCACTCTCCCCCGGGCTTATGTCCTCGATGCTTGTTGGTCCAGCCTCTATAGCCCCGTGGGACAACTCTCCAGTGGGTGTTGGGGCTGTGATTAGTGTTTGTCTGCCTTGTCCCTGGGGGCTTGTGCGTCGGGAACCCTCCTCTGTCGCAGCGTCCGCAGGAGGTATCGGCCTGGTTTGCTGTATTATTCCAATGTTTCTCTCCCTTTTATTTTTCCTTTTGTTTTAGTCTTTGCTTGCGTATCTGTGTCTTCTCGGGTGTGTTGGGTGCCTTCCGCACCGCTGGCCCACGGGCGCGTCTCCGGAGCGGGACCTGCTCGCCTCAGCCCCCCTTCCTCCGTCTCCTGCGTGCTTTTATGGGGCTGCACCGCCTCCTGGTTCTTGGCCGTCCTATGTCCTCGAAGGAGCGGAGGGGCGCTCCGACTCCTCCCCACCAGCCTCTGCCTGTGGCGCAGATGCCCGGTCCCGTGTGCGGGCCTGCGGCGCTGCTGCTTTCTCTGGAAGCGGGAGGGGAATGGAGTGGGTTCTTGTCACTGGCTCATCTTCTACGCGGGCCGGCGGCGCCTTGCCTCAGGTGTCCCTCCGCGCGTCTAGGGTGACCGGGTTCTTCCCATGCCGTGGCTTCTGCAGAGGTCCTCTCGGCCCCGGGCTCACTTTCACGCCGCCTCTCCTGCGTCCGTTCTCTTCTTCCCACTCTGTGGCTGAGGCCACGGCCTCCTTTCAGATCACTGCGCAGGAGAAGTCCCCTCGGCAGGCCGCCATCTAGTTTCTTGCGATTGGCTACTTCGTTGGGCCGTTTCTTCCCGATCCCCGGTCCGATTTTCTTCCAGAATCGGGCCCAGTGGTCTGCAGGTGTTCCGATGCCTTTCAGCCGAATTTGGGCTGATTTTAGTCAGTTTACGAGGATCGGAGTCCGGATCTTAACGGAGCTTTCCAGTAACGCGTCTCACCGCATGATGACTTTTTGTTGTTTGATACAAAGAAAATAGGGCTGCAAAGACTAATATGTGCCTTTGAGGACTTTATTAAGAAATGGAATCTAAAAATAAACGTTGAAAAAACATTGATTATAAATATAGGGAGAAGCGCTAAGGTCACACAGGGATACTCATGGTATTGTGAAGGTATTAAAATCAAATCACAAAAAACTCTGAAGCATCTTGGTTTTGTATATGCCAACAAATAATTTTATTAAAAAACTGTCTAAAACAAGAAGCAATGGATTCAGCCAAGCAGTTAAGGATAGTAGAAAGGATATATGGAAAATACACTCTACTGCCCTGCTTGGAATTCTCATAGAATTTGTCCCTGAGGCTCTAACATATTACTTAGAGGTCGTAGAAGCCATGATATGGAGGAATGTCCTATTTTTTTTTTTTTTACCCAAATGTCTAACATTTGAAGCAATAAGATCTTGGCTTATATTCACTTGAAAGTTACATGAAGTTGAAAAAGGCGGGTTTATGGAGAACATGTATGTTAAGTGATTCTAATTCGCTGTATAATAGGATGTTTAATGATATAGGAAATTTCTCAAGGGAACTTAAGGCATCAGTTGAAAAATCCATGTGCAGTTTTGGAATATCGTTAAGTATGCTGATAGAGAAGTCTTTGAAAATATTAAAGGCCTTTGATTGGCTTGAGAAAAATGCCTATCTAATAAATTCGAAATTATACATGAATGTTGTATCATTTTGGAAATGGGAGCCGAAGGCGGAACCATATTTACTTAAATACCCTTCTCGTATGATTCGCAACTGCACAATGAGAATCCGAACTAACGTGTTAAATACCCAAAAATTAAGAAATGTACGGTTTCCTGATGCAGAGGAATTTAAATATTGCAAACATTGCAGGTACAAGGTGTAAATGAAACATTATATCATCTATTAGTAAAATGCCCGAATCTTATGGGGACGCAACTAGAGTACTTTGAACAGTTTGTTGTAGATACATCATGTGTAAATACTGAATTATTGTGGTGTGAGATGCTACATGGGAAATTGGTGGTGCTGAAAATGAGAACTATTGCCTTTTTAAAAAATGTATGCAGCTTGGAGTAAGAACACCTGTGAGGACCGCTTGCCAAAGTTAGTGCTGTTCTTGAAGTTCTGAAAGTGAATTAAGGTTGTAAATAAATTATGAATATAAGGAAAATATATATTTATATCAACATAGCTATGTTTTATATGAATTAAGAATTTTAGATATGTAAAAATGAAGTAAAATTGTATGTATCGTATATATAAATGGTTTGTAATGTCATATAAGTACGTTTGTAAAGGATTGAATAAACCAAGACAAAAACAAAAAAATGTTTTACATGTGGGAGCAGACGTTTGTTCGTTGTGCAAGTAGACGCTTGTGTATGTGTTCCTGTGTGTCCTGGTAACACTGCCACTGTGCAGCATATGCGAACGAACTTTAATTAGCTTGAGGCGGCCTCCCACTTCCTACAGGTAGCTATACAGATAAACATCCCACCTGCTATACCCTGTAAACAACCAGTGTCTTCCAAAATGGTCGGCGCACGTGTGTCGCAGTATTATTCAGGAGACAAGTGGCAACGGGGTGCATCGGACACTTTTTAAAAAATTATTATTTTTTTTTTCCAAACATAACCATTTCGAGGGGATTGGGTCCTCCGATGTGTTCCATATCTATGACAGGTAATCACCACAGCTGTGCTGCTTCGGAAACTTTTTCCTGCGTCGATGACGTCGATGCGCCGTCGTCGAGGACCTCCTCCGATGTGATAAGTAGGACGCACGACGCCCGTAGCCTCAGTTCAGTTTTTTCTGCGAACGTGTTGCTTCGTGAATCTCGGTTACGCCTCGACTCTTTGGAGTTCTGTTCTTCTTGGTTCTAAGAACCTGTTCGTGTGGAGATGTCTTCTACTTCGTCTTCAACCCCGCTTCCCGCGTGGGGAATGTGGGTCCAAGATGTCGGTGACAGACTCGCACGACGCCTGCCTCTGGTGCCTCGGGGAGGCCCACGACACGGATGACTGTATCGACTGCCAGTCGCTCACGTCCAAAGCCTTACGGGAACGTAAGAAGAAGTTGTCGGTAGGTCGGGTGTCCAAGCCCCGGAAGTCGAAGTCTGCAGGGCTTTCGACGGATGATTAGAGAGGTGACTCTCCGCGTCACTGTCGTAAGTCTCGTGGGTCTCCTTCTAGGAGTCGGTCTCGCCACTCCTCGGACTCTTCGAGGCATTCTCGGAAGCGCCGACAGCGGTCGTCTTCCAGGTCCTCTTCTGAGGACTCTGCCCGGCACGTCGCTTACCCCACCAGCCGTGCGACGCCGGAGGAATGGGCTTCCTTCGGGAAGAAAATGCTGGCGATTCTCAAGTCGCAGGGTACTAAGCCGTCCGCGCCCCCGAGTGGGGTCGGCCGTGAGAGGTCGAGAGACACCGCTCGCAAGAGTGGTCGGCACGAGTCACGGGAGAGGTCCCGTTCGGACAAGGGGACTCGTTCTCGACATACCCGTTCCAGGTCCCGGTCCTCGACGCGTTCGAGACCGCGTGCACCTGTGATGTCTTCGAGGAAGACATCGACGCCTGAGGCGTCTGAGGAAGTCGTCAAGGCCGTCGACGCTTAGGTCGTCGAAGGGCACACTCGGAGCTCCGGCTTCGAGGACTGTGTCGATGCCGTCGATGCTGGCGGCGCTGCATCTGATGTCGACGCCGATTTACTTGACGCCGATCCTCTCGGCGCCGATGCCTGTTCTCTCGGCGCCGATTCACTCGACGCCATTCGAGGCCGGGGTGTCGGAGGTACCCTCTGGCATGGGGGAACCCCCTAGAAAGGCTCTGGTTAAGAGCAAGCACTCTCGGGTGCCTTCTTTTCACCACCTGGAATATATTTCGGAGGTGGATGAGGATTCTGATGGCATGGTTCCTAGTCAGGTTCCAGATGAGATGGTCTCGGGCCATAGCCAATTTGATTTGAGGCAGTCACTGCATGATGCCAGTGGACTGGACACCTCTCCGGAGGTGGAGTTTTGTAGGCCTGAGCCTGGCTCTCATGCCGATTCCTCGTACCGGCGCCATATGGCTATGGTCTCCGAGTACTTGGGCTGGTCTGCTCCCCCAGGGGAGTTTGTGCAGGATGATCTCACGGACATCCTTGATTTTGGTCCCCCAACTGACCCGGTACTGCCGTTTCATATGGCTCTACAGAGAAGGGTGGCGGCGGCTTGGACTGCTCCGGAGAGTCTCCCGGCGGTGGGCAGGTCCTTGTCGCGAAAATACCGTCCAGGCAGTAGCGACCCCTGCTACTTGACCAGGCACCCCACTCCGGAGAGTTTGGTGTTGCAGGCGGTCACGGCCCCGGCAAAGCAGACGTCGTACCCTACCATCCCTCCTGATGGGGACGACAAACGTTTTGATGGCTGGGCGAAGAAAGTGTTTTCTTCGGGGGGTATGGCGCTTCAGGCGGCCAACTCCATGTGTGCCTTGTCTCGTTTCACACACACTGTGGAACTGCGTTGCGTTAGCGGCTGAACATATTCCCGAAGGGGACGAACGGGATGGTTTCCTTGCTATGGTCCAGGATGGTAAGGATGCCATGTGTGAGTCTGTTCAGTCGGGTTTGGACATGGCTGAATGCGTCAGCAGGTCCATGGCGGTGAGCACCGTGATACGCAGGTTTGCGTGGTTGTGGAAGTCGGGGTTTGCTCCTGATGTGCAGTCCCGGCTCCTCAACATGCCCTTTGACCGTGAACACCTTTTTGGCAGCAAGGCTGACGAGAGCCTTGAGAGGTTGCAGACCTCCAAAGCTGCAGCAAAGTCGTTGGGCGCTGCAGTTCGCCTTCCTCCGCCTTTTCGTCCTAGGGGACAGCAATGGAGGGGTGGTTCCTTTCAGAATTACTCGCCCTTCAGTAAAGCGAGAGGAGCTGGCAGTCAAAGAGGCCAACGCAGGGGTGCCAGAGGTGGACGACTTGGTACCCGTGGTGCCAAGGCCGCTCGGGCAGTTGCCTCTT
This sequence comes from Ambystoma mexicanum, assembly GCF_040938575.1. Classification (NCBI taxonomy): domain Eukaryota; kingdom Metazoa; phylum Chordata; class Amphibia; order Caudata; family Ambystomatidae; genus Ambystoma; species Ambystoma mexicanum. Next base: position 342,167,798 of record NC_090926.1, read on the forward strand.
TGCCCTCAGGTAACGCCGCAGCCGCTACCACTCAGTCATGAGGCCATGTCCCATGGTTCGCCGGTTGGGGGAAGGCTGGCGCAGCATCTTGTAGAGTGGCGTGCCATTACTTCAGATGTGTGGGTTCTGGAGATCATAGCCCACGGCTACTGTCTTCCCTTTCGGCAGAGGCCTCACGACAATCCACCGGTGAACCTCTTTGCAGAGTCTGTATCCGCTCCTTGCGCAGGAAATTCAAGCCCTGCTGGAGAAAGGCGCCATAGAACTGGTGCCTGTAGCGGAGAGGAACAAGGGATGGTATTCCCCTTATTTTTTGATTTCAAAGAAAGACTGGGGATTGAGACCCATCATGGACTTGCGCGGTTTGAACAAACTCCTCAGGAAGGACAAGTTCAAGATGGTTACTCTCTCTCAAGTCCTCCAGGCCCTTCAGCTTCAGGACTGGTTGGTGTCTCTCGACCTCAAGGATGCTTACTTCCATGTGCCGATCCATCCCAAGCAAAAGAAGTACCTGAGGTTCGCGGTTGGCGACTCGCACTTTCAGTTTCGGGTCCTGCCGTTCGGATTGACCTCCGCCCGAGGGTTTTCACCAAGCTCATGGTGGTGGTGGCAGCGCATCTCAGGCAAGGGGGGGATTCACGTCTACCCCTACCTGGACGATTGGTTGATCAGGGGGAGCTCTTCCGAGCAAGTCCTGGATCATCTGTCCGTCACCTGCCACTTCCTTCACAGGCTGGGCTTCTCCCTCAATTTAAAGAAGTCCCATTTGACGCCAACACAGCGGCTCTAGTACATCGGAGCAGTGCGCGACACTTCCCTGGGGCAGTGTTTTCCTCCCCAGGTGAGGGCTCTTCACATTCAGCAGATGGTACACAAGTTTCAGCATGCCCAGACGCTCCCAGCGTTCGAGTTCTTGAGGTTGCTCGGCCTCATGGCATCCTGCATTCTTCTGGTGCCAGAGGCTCGCCTGCGGATGAGATCTTTGCAGTGGGCACTCGAGATGCAATGGTCGCAGTCCTCCGGCAGGATGTCGGACCCGGTTCAGGTGCCACCCTCGGTCGCCCAGGACCTTCTGTGGTGGCAATTTGATGAAGGGGGGCTCCGTCTTGGCTTCTCTGGCCGGAGGTGACGATTGTGACGGATGCATCCCTCACGGGATGGGGGAGCTCATGCCAACGAGCTGACAGTCAGCAGTCGTTGGTCTCCGTCGCAGTCCAGACTCCATATCAATCTGTTGGAGCTGAGGGCCGTCAGGCTAGCCCTGAAGGCTTTTCTGCTGACTGTGCGAGGAAAGAATGTCCTGATCCTGACGGACAACACAGTGGCCATGCACTACCTCAACAAAAAGGGGGGGGGGGCAGGGTCACTTCCTCTGTGCAGGGAGGCGATGCAGTTCGAGTTCTGGGCCATCCAGCAGGAAGTTTCGATCTCGGCAGTTCATCTGGCCGGAGACGAAAACGTGACGGCGGACGCTCTGAGCAGTCAGAGCACGATCTCTCACGAGTGGGAGTTGGCTCAGGAGATTCTCCTGGGGATCGTCGCCCTTTGGGGGACCCCTCAAGTGGATCTCTTTGCCTCCAGTATCAACTGGAAGTGCGAGAGGTTCTGCTTGCGGGAATTTCCTCCAAAAGGAGCCTTAGGAGACGCGTTCGTGGTGGAGTGGTCATTCCCACTGCTGTACGCGTTTCCTCCAGTCCCCGTCATCACGCAAGTGCTGCGGAGGTTACGGAAGTTCGGTTCCCGAATGATCCTCATTGCTCCGGCGTGGGCTCGGAGGACGTGGTACCTGGACCTTCTCGACTTGTCCATCTGTCCTCCAAGTCGTCTTCCCTACCGAGACGATCTGCTCTCACGGGAGGGGGGTCGGGTTCTCCATCCAGAGGTCAGATCCCTCAACCTTCATGCTTGGCTTCTGAAAGGTTGATGTATAAGGATTGGGACCTCCCTGAAGACGTGATGGAGGTGTTGCTCTCGGTCAGACGGCCAGCAACAAAGTCTCTGTACCGTTGGCGTAAGTTCTGTGACTGGTGCAGAGTTCAGAATGTGGATCCTTTTGCATGTGACATCCCCATGGTTCTGTCCTTTTTACTTTCTTTGGCCCACAGGGGCTTGCAAGTGGGTACCATTAAAGGTTACCTGGCGGCGCTGTCCATCTTTAAGCGCTCGTCTGAAGAGTGTTACTACTTTAAAATCCCTTTTAAGTTCACAGTTTCTGAAAGGGCTCACTAATGTGTTCCCTCCGTCGCCTTTCCTGGTGCCCGGTTGGGATTTAAACCTTGTTCTCCAGCATGGGGTCTGGCATGGATTCACATGCTCATGAATATTCCCCGTCGTCAGGCTGGGAATCCTCGGTAAAGAAAAAATCAGTATCAGTTTCGTTTCTGATCTGTCTTTCGTAGTAGTAACCAATCACTGATCTCTGCGTCATACTGACCACAGCCAATGACTGCCCTCTCCCTAAGCCCCGCCTCTGGCAGCCATCTTCAGATTTGGTAGCACGTGAAGTGGCAGTCTGACCAAGTGAAGAGCCGCAGAGGGGTAGGCGGGAGGGTTCGCATGTGAATCCATGCCAGACCCATGCTGGAGAACAACAGTTACAGGTAAGTAACTTGGTTCCTTCTCCAGCATGGGGTCTGGCATGGATTCACATGCTCATGAATAAAGAATACATAGCAGTACACACATGCACAACCACGGGAGGTGGCAAAGGTTCAACATTAAGCATTACATCATGCAGCCACCTGGTCTTCAGTAGATACATTTGTACGTCACTATTCCCTCGATTCCATCCGAGGACCGGATCTGGCCTTTGGCAAGGCGGTCCTTTGCTCTGCTATTTGATTGGCAATTCTAAATTTTGATTCTAAATTCTTTCCCTCCTCCTTGCTCTGGTACTGCTTTGGGAGTCTGTCATAGATATGGAATATGTCGGAGGACCCAATCCCCTCGAAGAACAAGTTACTTTCCTACCTGGTAACGTTCTTTCGATGGGATGGTCCGACGACTTATTCCATATCGCTCCCTCCCTGCCTTCCCCGCTGCAGAATTTCTTTTGCGATTGCAGCTTACGTTCGCAAGGCTTTGTCTGACTGGCAGTTGACTAATGTCGCATGTTCTGGGGGAAAAAACTACAACTGAGGCTATGGATGTCGTGCGTCCTACTTATCACATCGGATGACGTCAGACGTCGGAGGAGGTCCTCGATGACGGCGCATCGACGTCATCAACGCAGGACGCAGACGCCGAAAAAAGTTTCTGAAGCAGCACAGCTATGGTGATTACCTGTCATAGATATGGAATACGTCGAAAGAACGTTACCAGGTAAAGTAACTTGTTCTTTTCAGGATCAATCTTAAGACATTACATTTATTAATGCCCTTCTACGTTTTCACCCCCCCTCCCCAACAACTCGAGCCGTCATATCCGTGCCATCCACCTGGATCTCCTCGGGTGTCTCAGTTGTCATCAGATCATCACAGTCCTGCGTTTCATGGTTGACCTGGTGGGGGTTTGCCATTGAGGCCACCAGTTGTCTCCAGGCTATTAGAGGGCCTACCTCTTCCTCCCCCCTTTAGTGACTGCTTCATACCAGACCGCAGTTGCTGCTTCAGCCCATTTCAGGAGGTCTTTCCACCACATCTCTACTCTGGGTCGGTTGGCCGCCTTCCAGCACATTGCAATTCTACGCTTGGCCAAGATATAGGCTAGATCTTTCATTTTGCTAATATGCTATTAAATTACGTGGCCTGGAAAAACCCCCGAGCATACACGCCCATGCAGACTCCACATCCAGCACCACCCCGCGACTGGCTAATCTCGTCTTCAATTCCACCCAGAATCTATTCACCACTGGGCAAGCCCAGAACATGTGCAACAGCCTAGCCGCCTCCTCCCCACACCTGGGGCATTTCTGTACAGCTGCGCCTCCAAACCTGGCTATTCTGCCAGGGGTCAGGTAGGCTCTGTGGGTGACATATAGCTGAATCTGCTGGAGTCACGCATTCTGGGACACTTTCTTATGGTACCTCTGGGCTCTATCACATTGTCCCTCTCTCATGGGTTCAGCCACCTCCCCCTCCCAGTCAAGCCTCAGCTGGAGCAGCTCGCTCCCCGCCTTCGCCCTCAGGAGCTCGTATATCCGAGATATTTCGTGCCCACCCTCCGAGACATCATACATCACTTCTACAGTGGCATTGTGTGCTTCTGCCAGTACTGTTTCAGGCCATCTTTTCTTTACCCGTTTCATGATCCTAGTATAAGTGATATATTGGCCCTTATGCACCCCTGTCTCTTCCTGCAACCCCTGGCATTCCAATGCCCCCCCCCCCCCCTCCTGCCATATGTCACCAAGGGTGGCCAGGCCCACTGATTCCCAGTATTTGCGGACCCCTTTTATCAGTTGGTAGTTAGGGAGAATTTCCCAAACCTAGTGAGTCCCCCAGCAGCTTTGTTGGATTTTTGGGGTTTGTTTTTTTCTCCTGCTAAGAGTGAGACTCTTTTCCTCCCACTCTTAGGCATGATTGGAGGTATGTTTTTGACTTTTTGTGTGCTTATGGGCTATGTTTTTTTTTACTCCATAGGGTATCTTCTGTTTTGTGTATGTGTTACACAGCACCCTCAGTTTAGTAACACAGGGGTGTCATAGTGACCCCCAAACATAGACTCCATACCCTGGGACTGACTACTGTCTCCCAGGGCATGTAAAGTCACCATTGACTTTACTAGTCCAAAATTGTGAACAGAACCAGTACAAACCATCATATTGTGGAAGTACTGGAAGGGTTTAATTCGTTTGCCCCTGGGTCTGTTTTTCGAGGGGGCACTGTCCAGTCCCCCCTTGTCGAGTTTCTGGCTGGTGGCAGCGGTTACCACGCAAAATATTCCACCGGAATATTTCCTATGGGATTTTCCCATTGATTTTTAAACGCACCAATTTTTGGTGCAATGTTAAAGATACCTCTGGTTTATTTATTTAATATACAATCACCGGTTGGGTCTTTTTGCCAGAACTCTTTTCTAAAATGGCGTTCAAGTCTGTCTCTGTAACTCCAACCAAGTTCGGGCCCTTTGTTCCACTTTTTGGCGGGCTTCTCCACAGAAGCCCTCCAACTGGTGCCACTCTGTCTGGGTTCCACAGGATGTGTGGGTGGGGGAATGGGCACCCTGGACTGCGTTGCCTTAGCAACTCAAGTCACACTCTGTTCTGATTGGCCCAGTGGTGAGCCGCCCGGCTCGCCACTTAGCATGTATGAGTCACAGCTAGGCTGTTGAATGGGGGTTTTTCTGTATGAAAGCAGGGCTTTTGGGAATGCAACTTCGGAAGTCGCCACAGGACCCAAGAAATCCGAAGAGGGGAGAAGCTGAGCCATCTGCAACGACCACACCACCGGTGGAGCCCTGCTGCAACGACCTCACCACTTTCCCGACGACAAGAGAAGATCTTCTGCTGAAAGAGTCTTCTTCCTCTGAGCTGGTGGAATCAACCAGTTCGCCATTTCGCCTTCCAGGACGTCTCTTGGTCGAATCACCCGTGCCAAGCACCCCGGCGGCCTGATAGCCAAGCTGCACCACTGTGACCGCGAATAAAAGGAACGCACCTTTTAACCGACGAACTCCGCGGCTGGTCTCTTCCCTGGGCAGTGCAACGACTCCAAGTTTCCTCCTCGACGAGCTCCTCTCTTTCCCTGGTCGAAAACCACAAATTGCGTCCACTGCCAGGAACAACTGCCACCGCTGGAGCTTCCTCAACTTTAAAGGTACTGTGTTCCACCTGGCCTCTCTTTCTACGGTTTGCTAAAGGTGACCCTTAAATCTTTGGCTTTCCAACTGGGCTGGCCCCCAGACCTTCTAACCTTACCTTCTGAAGCAACCCAACCTCTTTTGAACATTTTTACAAAAACTTGAATGCATTTCTAAACTGTGTGATCTTGGGCATATTTCACCATGCTGCATTTAAAGTGGACCTTGCCTATGAACTTTGGCTCTACAGTAGACTCTGCCTTCACTAACTTGTTTTGGTCTTCGAAAAGTGTTGGAAACTGATTTATTTTTATGACCTACCTTTTCCTCCCCCTTTTATTTAATTATTGGAGTGCCATCTAAGTTACGCACTCACATCTGTTTTGACAAATAGTGGTGTTTTGACTTAGACTTAATTCTGATTTATAGTGCTAGTGTATTTCTTAAAGTGTGTGTTAAATAATTATATACTTTTGATACAAAGCTCTGGTCAGTGTTTGCTTGCTCTACTGTGTTTGTAGCCCTATTGTGTATCCTCTGTATGCTGCCCTACTCTTCTTGAGAGAAGTCTAACTGCTCAGCCACAGCTACCAGGTAAATCTGGGTGGTACGGACTGCTACCAATTGGGTTTACTGCTTACTCCTGTAGTCTTAATCTTCTTGCAGTAGTCCCCACGGGAACTGCACAGGATTCTGCCTAACAGGAGTCCTCCCCACATAGCACCACCAGCGGGACCTCCTGAGAGAGCGGGTCTGGGTCACCCACAGTTTTCCATGCCCTGCGCCAGACCTCCCAACCCAGCACCAGCAGTCTCCCCATCCCAGACACTTTCGTTTTGTGCAGCCATACTGTCTTTCAGAAAGTATGAGGCAGAGTCTCCCTGCAAAAGCCTGGCCTCCGCTGACTCCTCCGCCGACAGCCACCTGGCTACATACACCAGTTGTCCCGACAAGTAGTACAATTCAAAGTTAGGCAGGGTTATGCCCCCATTATCACACGAGTTTTGTAGTTTCCACAGGGCCACCCTATTCCTAGAATTGTGCCATATGAAGCCCCTGCATAAGCTGTGAAGTCTGACAAACGTCTAGGGATCAGGTACGGGACATTTACAAAAAAAGTGTAATAGTCTGGGCAGGACCACCGTTTTGAGCAACGCTGCTCTTCCCATCATGGCAATGGGCAATCTGGACCAAAACACCATGCTATTGTTAATGCCTTCAACTGCTTTCTCCGTATTATGCTTGTGCTCTGCCTCAATCTCATGGTATATGTTGATGCCTAGATATCTGAACGTTAGTCTGCCAGGGAATCTGCAGAATGGGCAGTCTTCCCAGTGGAACACTCCTGTACCTACCCTGGGGGAACATGCTGGACTTCCCGGGGTTTACCGATATGCCCGAAAGGGCAGCATAGCAGTCCATCACTTCCAGCACGTACAGCAGGTTCTCTTCCGGGAACCGCAGATAGAGGAGCATATCATCTGCGTACAGCGATATCAAGTGTGTGTTCCCTGTCGTACGAATCCCCACCTCTCCGTATTATTGCCTAAGGCAAATTGCCAATGGCTCCTACGCAAGAATATGTAACATGGGCGACCAGGGGCATCCCTGTCTGGTCCCCCTGCTGAGCTGCCACTTATCTGAGATTATAGTACCTGTCTTGACCCTTGCAATCGGGGAGCTATATAACATCTTGACCCACCTGATATATCCTGGCCCCATCCCGTATCCTTTCAGGGTTGCCATCAGCCATGGCCACCTCACTGAATCAAAGGCTTTGACCCAATGGGCAACTCGCCCGGGTCTTCCTCAGTTTGCTCAATAATGTGGTGTAGCCTCCTGTGGTTGCCCGTGATGTTTCTACCGGGGACATAGCCTGTTTGATCCGGGTGTATCAAGTTTCCAATTAATCGCTTAAACCTGTTAGCAAGTACTGCTGTGAGAATTTTACTCTCCTGGTTAAGCATCGACAAGGGCCTATAGGACCCACAGTCCACACTCTGCTTGCCTGGTTTCAGGAGCGGGATAATCACCGCCTCTCGGAAGGATTCCGGCAGCTCCCCTTGTTCAAAAGCCTCATTGAACGTGGCCAGTAGTTGCTGGAGTAGTTCCTGCTTATACGCTTTTTTGAATTTGCTGGGTAATCCATCTGACCCGGGCGCTTTACACGTGGGCAGATGTAGGATCACCGCCTCCAGTTCGTCTGACGTGATTGGGGCTTCCAGCTCCGATCGTTCCGAATCGTCTAAAGTGGGCAGCCCTATGCCTTCTATTGTTTCAAGAATTTCCTGGTTCATGTCTATTCCTGCATCCTCATATAAACGTTTATAATATGAGAGGAACTCCTCGTTTACTCCTTCTTGGGTATTACGGATCTGGCCTTCCGCATCTCTGACTTACCTGATCACCGTCCTGGGTGTTTCATTTTTATATAACCAGGCCAGTAGCCTGCCTGGCTGGTCTCTCCCCGCATGTTGCCTCTGTGTATTTCTTGTAATTTAGCTTACATAGTCTGTCCCAGAATTCGCTGCTAGCCTTCTGTAAGTCTCTTATCCTTGCACTGTCTTCCCGGGCGGTTCCCCCCCTCCCACCTACACATCAGGTCCTCTGACTCCCTTTCAGTTTCCTGCAATTCTCGTTCTACACCCCCTTGGAGCCCTTTGGATTTTGAGATGGCTACCCCCCGCAGCACCACCTTAAATGCCTCCCATACCGTTCCCATGGAACGGTATGGGAGGCATTTACGCTCCTATATAAATGACAAAGTATTCCTCGATAACCTCCCTCAGGTCCACCCGGAAACCCGGGTCCTGCAGGACCTCAGCCCTGAGCCTCCACTTCGGGATTTGCGCGCTTGGGGGGTGGTATCGCCACTCCAGGACCAAAGGCGAATGGTCCGACAGCACCCTGGCTCTGTATTCTGCGCTCACCATTTCTCCCACTGTCTCAGCGGCGGCGAAAACATAGTCCAGCCTAGTGTACAAGTCATGTGGCGCCGCGTAATGCGAATATTGCCTGTCCGTTGGGTGCAACCGCCTCCACACGTCCTCCAATCTGAGGTCCGTCAACAGTGTCCCTAACGCTTTATCTGCAGGCGCGGGTTGTGCTAGCTTGTCATCTGACCTATCCATCTCAGGGTTCAGGGTGCAATTAAAATCACCTCCCCACAGTAGCACGCCACCCAACAGGGGGCTAATTGTACCATATAAGGACCTAAAATAGGCTGCGGTGTCATGGTTAGGGGCATATACGTTTATGATGTTCACTTCTCTGTTTTCCAGGATTCCCGCCACCACCACCATTCTGCCTTCTGGGTCTATCGTCGACCGGAGCAACTGAAACGGCACGTGGAGCCACCCATGTAACCACCCCTCTTGCGTATGCTGAGTATGTGGCTCCCGTGACGCTACCCTTCCATTTTCTCTTAACCACCTCCAGTTTCTCCTTGTTGAGGTAGGTCTCCTGTAGTAGAGCTATGTCAATCCTCATCCTCTTTAGATACATCATTACTTTGTTACGTTTTAGGTAATTAATAAGACCCCGCACATTCCAGGTCACTACTCTAAGGTTCACTGATTCCATTGACTGGATGGCCTCCCACCCCACTCCATTTCCCATGTCGTTCTTGATGGCTCGTTTTCCAGCTCTTTTCCTTCCCACCCCCAACAGCTTCCCCCTCCCCCTTCCCCAACTTTGCCCCACTGCACAGAACTCTCCCCCTCCCCCCCTCCCTGCCCAACCCCAACAAGTGCCCAGCTCATCCCTGGATCTCAGGCCCACCCACGTCTGGTCCGTTCTCGTGCAACCAAGGGCTAGGACCCCGCGGGGCGTCACCAGGCTAATGGTGACCTAACTAAGCGTAATGCTATGGGGTTCAAGGGTTGTCACCCAGGAGCTCCCACTTATATAATTAGGATTGTTTTGTTCAAGCGGATCTTGCAGCCATGTATTTTCCTAGCAACACACTCTCTGCATGCTTCATTTAATACTATATTCTAGTCCCAGTGTCTTGCGCTATGTCACCAGAGATGACCAAGCTGCATGTTACTTATCTTCTCCGGCTCCTGTCTGGATACCCGATTCTTGTGGGCGGCTCTGCATATCCAGCCATTCCATAGCATCCTCCGGCGTTTCAAAAAACAGGGTTTTGTTCTTGTAGAACACCTTCAGTTTGGCCGGATAAAGCAACCTATATCTGTGACCAGTTTCCCTCAATCTTCGTTTCACCGCCCCAAAGTTCATCCTGCTGCGCTGTACCTGCAAGGTGTACTCCGGGTATGCTGTAATTTTCGCAGGCCCCCTTTCGACCGTTCCACCCTTCCGGAAGAATTCGAGTATCTTTTTCTTCCCCGTGTTTGGGGCCATCTCCTTTTCCAGGTTTCCAGTGCACTCTGCGAGCGTCCTCACCTCCTGTCTCAGCAGATTCACATCTTCCTGGAACGCTCCGACCGTAAGGTCCAGTGCGACTTTTAGTCCGTTCATTGCCAGGCCCAATTTTGTCTCCCAGGCAACTTTCAGGTCCGCAATCGCTGCCAGCACCTCCTGGATCGTGCCCGGAGTCTCCTCTACCGCCGTGGTAGTTTTGTCCTTACTCTTGCCCGTTTCTGCCCCTGGAGATGTCTTGGCATAGGCATCCAGCGTGGGTGGTTTGTTCTTGGGTCTGACAACTTTATTGGACATTGTGCCGTGCCGAGCAGGTGTGAGCCGGCAGTGCTACTCCACGCATAAAAGTCCACGTGGCAACGGGCAACTCTTAGTGTTTAAGGGCCGCTTCAGCCGTGTTAGGGGATATACCTCTTCTGCCCGCCGCACTCCCAGAATGGGCTGTGTCCTCCCACGTACCTGCGCTCACACAGTGTCGCTCCGCTGGCCCCCGCTGCACTCACTCCAGTGGCTGGCGGTCAGGCGCTCACGTTGGTTCTGCACCCTTCTACTTCGATTCCCTATTGGGCCCCACGGCCATCTGGCCCACAGTCTAGTCTTAGAGGCTTTTATCCGGTCTCCTGCCCAAGCAAGCTGCCCTTGGTGTTTTCCTAGGGTTCAACAGGTGCTCTGGGGTGAGCCACCCCCTCTGCCTCATGCAGCTCGTGGTGGGGCTCCACAGAACACGGATCCTGCTCGGGCAGTTAGGTGTGCTGTGCGCTCTGTTGGGGCGGTGATGTGGGAGTCACGGCGCCAATGGATGGCACCGACTTAGGTGCAGCCCCACTCTGTCCGCAGGCCAAGGTGCACTATTTGAGGTCCTAACCGACCTCTCTGTTCTTCACCGCCAGCCCATGTGCAGCGGCGGGTCACTGTGTCCCCCGGCCCACTCCAGGGCCACATTCGTCCCTTCCCGATCCCGTTGTGCACTCCCGAGGGGGTAAGCGGAGCACCACCCCCGGGGCGCATCCACCATCCATTGTAGCCTCAATAATCAGGAGAGCTGTTCGTCGTCGCTTCTATGCTCTTATTCGGCTCGTCTGGCTTCGCCCCGGCGAGTCAGAGCCCCCCGCCGGGGGTGTCCCAGCTCGATTACAGCACTGACACCACTATTGTCTGGATCCCCGCTGGAGCCGCCACTTCCCGGCCCCCCCCCCCCACGGGCCAAACACTACGCGAGCCCCCGCTCCACCAAGTGCTGTGTATTCCGGGTCCAATGCCCGTCGAGCTCCGAGCCCACCGCTTCAGACCCGCAGCGCCCCGTGCTCACAGCACCATCTGGGGCAATCCAAGCCGGTTCTCTCCCGTGTCCAGGAGCCGGGGTGCGCCGAGCGGTCCTGCCGCTCCTCCTCTCGTCCTGGCTCCGGGGTCTGCTTCACTCACCCGAGAGCACCTTGCGGCTAGATCTTCGCGCCGCTCACGGGCTGGGTGATTTATCCCTCCCGGAGCCGCGGCGGGCCGAGCAGCACCCGCCTGCGCTCCCAGCCAGGATGCTCCGGTCAGTTTATGACCCTTTGTTCTTAGCTGCCATCTTTGCTCTGTCCTGGTCCCGAGAGCCCGGCTGCTCTTCGGTGGCCTTAATTCATCCAGTTTTTCGCAGATCAGCTGCAGAGGTCGCTCCGCACACGCACCGGACCATCCCCTGTCTGGGAATGTGCTTCCAGCATGCCTTTTCGTCCGGAATGTCTACTTTATCCACAGGATCTGTGGCGGATCATCGGGAGCTCCTTGAGAGCACGTCCCTTCACAGAGCCATCAAGCCACCCCCCCTCTGCATCGGACACTTATGCTCATGTTCACAAAGTATTCCGCCCAAAACGTGTCCTGCGGACAGCCGTCCCAAGGGAGAACAGTGGCGACGTCACCAGGCGACCGCACCCACGCACGATTTGGACCCTCGGACAGCGGAAAAGTGCAGTGTTCTGCAAAGTCGGGAGTGTTTTTCGGAAAGTACACGCTTACAAACACACCACAATGTGCCTTTGCACATGTATATATGTTTGCGAACAATGTAGGCCTGGTTTCTGGGTGCAAATTCTCCATAGCAGCCCTAGAAAAGGCCACACACTCAATCTGTTTGTAACTTTTCAGAACAGAGTAGCAGGCCACATGAGTTTGCCCAGTAAGTGAGGTTGGACCGAGTCTGCTGTGCTGCATTGTCTTTGCAAGTAATGGCGACCTTGTCAACCTGGCTCAGTACGCACAGTAATGGAGAAAAGTATTAACGGCCCTTCTTGTAACCCACACCCTCAGTTGTGATTGCCCCTTTAGTGGCCTGTCAATGATCACACCAGAGCTGAAGGTTCAGTTAGTGCGATTTTATTAACTCTTCACACATAGCACTGCCTTTATATTTTAGTCACCTTTCATCATAAATTTCAGCATCTACTTATGATTGCTATTGTCCTGCTGATGGTGTCTGTATTTACTCACTGTACCCCCGCCTCCCTGTGCCCCTTCTCGTTTCTGATCATTTCAGCTCCTTGCCCCCCTAAACTGCAATTCTCTCCCTCTCTCTACACGCTCGATTTCCTTCAACCCCTCCTTCCGTTCGTCCTTGAAATCCCATCTTCATTCCCCATCCTGTTAACCTCTTTACTTCCCTCTTACTCCTTCTCTGCTTCTCTGTTACATACCTAGTTAAATTCTCCAGCATGGGGTTAGGCATGGATTCACATGCTCATGAATATTCCCCGTCGTCAGGCCGGGAATCCTCGGTATAGAAAAAATCAGTATCAGTTTCGTTTCTGATCTGTCTTTCTCAGTAGTAACCAATCACTGGTCTCTGGGTCATACTGCCCCCAGCCAATGACTGCCCTCTCCCTAAGCCCCACCCCTGGCGCCATCCTCAGATTTTTACCGCACGTTCAAGTGTTGGGAGTCCTCTTGCTTAGCTCTCGAGCTTTTGCTGCGTTTTCACGCTTTTTTCAGGAGATTTTCTCATTTTTTCGGTTAAATAGAGCCTCAAGCTCCACCGTTTCTACTTCGGATCAACGGGGATCCATTTCGGAGTTTCTACGCCCCTCAAGGGTGAAGATTTCGTCGAGTTATGCTTTTGGAGGATTCCAGAAGTTCCGAGGCCTACCCCGGACATGGCCCAGGAGAAAGGGAGCTCGACGCCCGGGAAGCTGTTCAGGACCTGCCCTGGATGCCAGCTTCAGAACGTTTTCAAGGAGGACGAGCATTCGTTATGCCTCTACTGTCTCCATGAGGACAAGACGTACAAGGAAAAGGACTGCGCGTTTTGAAGGATCGCCACCTCCGTCTCGCCAACTGGCTGGGGAAGGTAAGAGCCCGCCAGGCGAGAAGAAGAAAAAGAAGTCCGAGCGGTCTTCTAAGTCCTGTGAGAGTGCTCCGGCGACGGGGGCCCAACAAAAGGCTAAGCACCGCGAGTCTGCGGGCACAGGGAGCACCAAACGGTCGGGCTCCTTGGCTGCCAGGCAGGGCGCATCCTCGCCGGCGCCATCGACCACGAGCCAACGCTCTGGCTCGGGTAAGAGGAAGTCTGAGAACCTGGCGGAGCTTCTGGAGAGGCCCAGGTCGATCCCGAAGATTCCGGCAGAGGGGGAGCAAGGCTCGGACCCTCCCCCCTCAAGGTGAAGGCCCCAGGCGTACAGAAGGTGACGTTGGCCTTAATTCACCCGACTAAGACCTCGATTGAAGATGTCGCCGCGTCCCTGGCTCAGCCTGTGGAGGCTACACCAGTAGAGGCGCCCTCAGGTACCAGAGTCTCCCTGCCACCGCGGAGGGAGTCGTCTTTCAGGCCCATCGAGAAGACCCCCACAAAGTCCTCGTTGGAAAGGGTGGGGGAGGGGTTGGTGGCCGTCGTGGATACGGACACGACCTCTGTAGAGGAGCTCATCCAAGTCGTGGAGGAGGACCAGCCCATCGGGAGGGATCCTGACGACTGTGACGCAGACGAGGCTCCTCAAGAGCCATCGCTCCCGTCGTTTCCGGCGCCGCAGGACACCTCGGCGGCCATTTTGTCAGCCATCCAGTCCTTATGCTCGGAGATAAGGACTAGGTTGCCCCTTCCCCCGACAGAGGTGCCTGAGCCAGACCCGACGGAGGAACCGGAGCCAGGACCTTCGGAGAGCCCACCACTTAAGAGGAGGACGACGCATCCTAGGTCTCCTCTCCCGCCTCTGCGGCCTTCTCTGCCTTCCCCCCGGTCCACTACCCACGGGGATGATACAGGCATGGACACGACTACGACGGGTACGGATGACGACGGAGGCGACGACGGGACGTGTCCCCCGTCGCCCCCTGCCCGGGCGTCCCCGCCCGACGAGATTGGATCCTTCCATGGAATGATTTCCAGGGCATCCGAGCTCTTCCAGCTCTGCCCCGAGGAAAAGGAGGGGTTCCTTTACCAACGGCGCAAGGCTAAAAGGAAGACGGTCCTCGCCGTACCGCTTCTTGATGACATCTGGGATGAGGGGCTCGCCCTCCTCAAGAACCCTGCCACGGCTCCGGCGAAGAGGGACCGGTACGAGAAGTAGTACCGGGTCCCTGACGCTGCCCCCCTGTGCCTTAGGGCGCAACCTACCCCGGACTCGGTTGTTTCGGCGGCGGCCAAGAAGAAAGCGGGGGGGGCATCGGCCTCGACTTCAACCTCCCCTCCGGACGGCGAGGGTAGGAAGCTGGATGCGATGGGACGACGGGTCATCTCATCTGCAGCGACGACCATCAAGGTGGCCTACGCCCTGGCCATGGTAGCCTGCTACGACAGGGAGTTGTGGTTCAAGATCTCCCCTCTGTTGGACTTCCTTCCGGATGCCAAGAGGGCTGAGGCCCTGGAAATCTTGCAGGAAGGTGAGATTGCCCTGGACCACGCCATTACGGTGGCTACGGACATCGCCGACACCGGTTTCCGTCAGTTGGTCAACAGCGTTTGCCTGAGATGAGGAGGATGGCTCAAGGCGACGGATTTCCGCCAGTACGTTCAGACCATGGTTTTGGACATGCCTTTCGATGGGAACAACCTTTTTGGCAAGGCGGTTGATGAATCCCTTCAGGCGATCAAGACGGACACGGAGACGGCCCGTGCACTGGGTGTGCTCCAACAGCGACGGCCGTCCTTTCGGAGCTCCGGAGGCAGACAGGGTGCCTCCAAGGGAGCCGGCAGCCGCTCCTCTACGTACCGTCAAGCGGCAAGGTCTTTGTCGCAGGAGGCCTACAGGGGACGCGGCAAGTCAGGTGGATCCCGCCGTCGTCGCCAAGGTGGTCAAGGATGGAAAGCGGCCTCCAAGCAAGATTGAACCGACCGTCGGGTCGGGCCCCCGCCGAAGCACCCCGGTGGGAGGCCGGCTGACGAAGTTCGTCGGCGTGTGGGAGTCCATCTCCACCGACCATTGGGTGCTGGACGCCCTGGCCCTGGGGCACGCCCTCGAGTTCCAGAAGAGGTGCCCCCTCATTCCTCCCGTGGCCAGGAAGGAAAATCACGTCCCTCAACTGCTGTTGGAAGTAAGGGCGATGCTCAGGAAAGGTGCCATCGAGCTCGTCCCGAAGATGCTTCAGGGCTCCAGAGTTTACTCAAGATACTTCCTCGTGAAGAAGAAGCCAGGAGGATGGCGTTCCATCCTGGACCTGCGACGACTAAAATACATCAAGGCACAGAAGTTCCGGATGGTCACCCTCCAGCACGTGCTGGGACAGCTGGAGGAGGGCGTTTTCCTGTCGTCGTTGGACTTGGAGGATGCTTACTTCCACATCCCTACTCCAAAGAGACACCGAAAGTTCCTCAGGTTCGTGGTCAAAGGGCGGCACTACCAGTTCAAGGCCCTCCCGTTCGGATTAAAATCGGCGCCCAGGGAGTTCACCAAGTGCCTAGCACCGGGGGCGGCGCGGCTGCGCCTGCAGGGGATCCACTTCTACCCCTACCTGGACGACTGGCTCATACGGGCAAGGACAAGGGAGCTTGCTGTGGAACACACTGCGAAGACCGTCCAGCTGCTCACGGACCTGGGGTTCTCCATCAACTTTCCAAAATCCCACCTGGCCCCGTCGCAAGTCGGCCTGTTTCTGGGAGCACAGCTCGACACAGTGGCGCGGCTGGCCTCACCGTCGGAGGAAAGGATAAGGACCATCCTAGGAAAAGTGCAACGTCTGCTGGCCACGGACGTGGCCAGAGTGAGGTCTATCAAGTCCCTCCTCGGAATGATGTCCTCCTGCATTTATCTGGTGCCCCACTGCAGACTCCGGATGCGGCCCTTGCAAGAATTCCTCGACGCCCACTGGATCCAGACGGGCAGCTTCGAGGACAGGATCCCGCTCGACGAAGCGTTCCGTCAGGTGATACGATGGTGTGGTGTCCGCGCTCATCTGACAGCGGGAACAGGTTTCCTAGCCCCGGCCCACCAGGTGACGACGGATGCCTCCCTGGAAGGTTTGGGAGCGCACACCGGGGGTCTCCACGCGAGAGGCCTTTGGCTCCCGGAGGAGAAGACTCTCCAGATCAACATCTTGGAGCTCCGCGCAGTGTTCTGGGCCCTCAGGTCCTTCCTTCCGTCCCTCAAGGGCAAGGTGGTGAGGATCTTCACCGACAACACCACCACGATGTTTTACATTCGGAAGCAGGGCGGAACCAGATCCCCTGCCCTATCCAAGGAAGCCCAGGATCTGTGGCATTGGGCCGTCGCCCAAGGGATGTTTCTGGTACCCTTTCATCTGGCAGGGATAAAAAACACCATCCAGACTCACTCAGCAGAGAGCTGTGCTCGTGCCACGAGTGGGAACTGCGCCAGGATCAAGTGGACCGACTCTTCCGACGATGGGGCAAACCCCAGATCGATCTCTTCGCGACGGCAGCGAACTCCAAGTGCCGGAGGTTCGCCAGCAGGTTTCCCCAACCGAGGAGCATGGGCGATGCTTTCTCGTTCCCCTGGGACGGCCTGTTCCTTTATGCATTCCCGCCGTTGCTACTCCGGCTCGTCAACCAGCTCCAGAGGTCCCGGTGCAGGATGATCCTCGTCGCACCGGCGTGGCCGAGGCATATCTGGTTCCCGTACCTTCTGGACTTGTCAGCGTCCACACCAGGCAAGCTGCCGACGGACGCGGATCTTCTCGCCAGAGAAGGAGGCGCCATTCTTCATCACGAACCAGAGTCGCTGAACTTGCAGGCCTGGCTCCTGCAGCACTAGAGTTTGGAGGATACGACATCCCGGCCGACTGCAGGGAGGTTCTTGCAAAGGCCAGGGCATCCTCAACTCTCAAGTGCTACGGACATAAATGGAAGAGGCTCTCTGTCTGGTGCCGTGCACAGAAGATTAACCCTCTGCGGATTACGGCCCCTCAAGTATTGCCGTACCTACTGTCTTTGGCCAAGGCTGGCCTATCTCACGCTTCCATCAAGGTACATCTGGCTGCCGTCTCATGTTACACCAGAACTACAGGACGGGCGTCCTTGTGGTCTCATCGTCTGGTGAAGGAATTTATGAAAGGACTGTTCCGATCATTCCCGCCGGTGAAGGCCTCTGCCCCGGCGTGGTAGCTCAACGTGGTGCTGACCAGGCTCATGGGGGCCCCATTCGAGCCTATGCATTCAGTGCCGTTGAAGTTTCTGTCGTGGAAGACAGCATTCCTCATGGCCATCACCTCTGCACGACGAGTGGGAGAGATCTAGGCCCTGTCTTGCAAGCCTCCATACTTGACTTTTCACGACACGAGGGTGGTGCTGAGGACGCACCCCTCCTTCATGCCCAAGGTGCCGTCGGACTTCCACCTCAACGAGCCCTTGGTGTTGCCAGTTTTCTTCCCGTCGCCGGCTCAGAGGACTTTGCACTCGCTGGATGTAGCTAGAGCGCTGAAGTTTTACGTGGACCGCACGAAGAGTTTTCGGAAGACGTCACAACTGTTTGTGAACTTTGGGACTGTGAATCAAGGGAAGGCTCTCTCGAAGACTTCCATTTCCAGATGGCTCTCCGGCTGCATCATGCACTGTCACCAGTTGGCAAACCGACCGTTGCCAGGCCATCTGAGGGCCCATTCGACCAGAGCGATCGCTGCTACTACGGCGTTCCTGTCTGGTGTGCCCCTGCTCGACATCTGCAGGGCTGCTACGTGGAGGTCGACGCACACCTTCACGAGATTCTACTGCGTGGACCGGGATTCCAGGGAGGAGTCCAGAGTCGGCCAGCCAGTGCTGCGCAACCTGTTCGCCTAAGGTGAGCCTGGTGAGGAGGTAAGAGTTGCTTAATGTTGAGTTGTTGTATTGCTTGATATTGAGCCTTTTGCCACCTCCCGTGGTTGTGCATGTGTATACTGCTATGTATTCTTATATTCATGAGCATGTGAATCCATGCCAGACCCCATGCTGGAGAAGGAACAAGTTACTTACCTGTAACTGTTGTTCTCCAGCATGGGTCTGGCATGGATTCACATGCGAACCCTCCCGTCTTCACTTGGTCATACTGCCACTTCACGTGCTACCAAATCTGAGGATGGCTGCCAGGGGCGGGGCTTAGGGAGAGGGCAGTCATTGGCTGGGGGCAGTATGACCCAGAGACCAGTGATTGGTTACTACTGAGAAAGACAGATCAGAAACAAAACTGATACTGATTTTTTCTATACCGAGGATTCCTGGCCTGACGACGGGGAATATTCATGAGCATGTGAATCCATGCCAGACCCATGCTGGAGAACAGCAGTTACAGGTAAGTAACTTGTTCCTTGTTCTACATATTGTTTTTTTGAAGTTTTGTCTGATGTTTATAATTATGCTTCCAATTTCTCTGTGATCTTGTTGCCATGTAAAGCGCTTTGGATTAAAGCGCTCTATAAATTTAATAAAATACAAATACAAAAATGCAGGTGAGTCACAGTCTCTGGCAGGAGGTTGCAGGGGAGAGCGTATGGCAGCCTATTCCTCCGTGGCTTGCCAGGCTCAGAATGTCCTGAACAGGAGCTGCCGCTCGTGATCTTGCGGCCCCTCCCAAAGGACTTCCTCTGGGACCTGCCTAAAGTCCTTTGCTGTACATACCTCCTTTTGTTGGACAACGTTGGTCTTACTTCATCACATAGTTGGTGTAGTTTCCTGGTCGTCTTCTTTCTCTCTGTGGTCGGCTGTACTCTGGATTCTCTTCTTCTGGCGTTGCAGGCTTTTCACTGGGTCTCCCTTGCCTTGTCGCATTCCTTCTGGGACTGGCTTCCGCCTGGGATGGTGCCCCTATGTCCTTCATCTCTGCATGTCCGGACTGTTCCCCCATTTTCCGGTTCTCTTTGGCCAAGTTCTCCTCTTGACTTCTGTGCTGTTATGTTACGGGGCTGAGTGCTACTTCTGTCCCCCTTTCGTACAGTGCTACCCTCTCTAGGTTTCACCTCTTGCCGTCTTTGGTGCATATATGGTTTGTCCCTCGCTGGGCATTCTCTGCTGTTGCCCCTGTGGCACTTTAGCGGTTTGCATTTCACTGCTGCGTTATCTCTGGCTTTGCGTTGTCCTCTTTCCATTCTGCCTCAGCATTGCACCCACTGTATTTCAGGTGATTGCGCAGCAATTCCCCACTCTTTGCGCTTGGAGGACATCTCTTTTACCGCTATCGCAATCTGGATTCCTTTATCTAACACTATTTCATTTTCAGGAATACATTTGGCTTGTACCTTTCTGTTGTTCGTGTGGACTATGAGCATGTTGTGGATTCTTTCCTCTAACATTGCTAATGTGCATAACGTAGCCAATTCTCTTACCTTGACTACGTAGTCCTCCACGGGCTCGGCCGGTTCTTGCTTCCTGCCGTAGAATCTGATCCTGTGTAGTACCACATTTTCTTTGCATGTGAATCTCTTTGCTATTCTCCTTTTTGCTTCTTGATAAACATCATCACATTCTCCTGTCGGGGCTTCTGGGTTCAGGCCTGCAAACGTTCTTTGTCCTTCCACACCCAGCGCATTTAGTAGCATGGCCTTCTTGCGTGCCGCTGGATAGCCTGTTCCACCCATAGCTTCCAGATAAGTTTGAAACAAAGGCTCCCATTGGAGCTATGGAATGGCTGGCTTGCCAGGGACTTGCAGGAACAGTGGTGGTGGCGTTGCTCCTTCATTGTAGAGCAGCTGGGCCGATCGATCCTCGTAGTGGCCTGTCAATTATCACAACAGGCCTGAAGGTTGTTAGTGTGCTTTTATTAACTCTTCACACATAACAATGCCTTTTTATATTTTAGTCAACTTTCATCATTAATTTCAGCATGTATTTATATGATTGATATTGTCCTGCTGATGGTCCCTGTATTTAGGTGAGTCAGAGTCTTTGGCAGGAGGTTGCAGAGGAGAGCGTATGGCAGCCTACTGCTCCGTGGCGTGCCAGGCTCAGGCAAGGGCCGTACCCCAATGAAGCAGAAACATTCCTTCCTCCCTTTTCCTCTGCCTTCTTTCCAGCACGCCGTCATTGGTTGCTGTTAGAATGTTTCACACGCATCCACCAATCACATTGAAGAGCTCTCCATGTAACAGTATCAGTTATGTACACCAGTCCTCTGTGTAAACACCATACCCAGAAACGGTATTGTGCAATTCCTCACCCTGCCCAGTCCCATTTCCATGGCTATCCTCAAAATGCCCGGATGTAGGGGAGTTTGTAAGGGCGGCTCTGAAAAGAGCGGTAGATGCTTCTAGTAAAAGACCTTTTTTCGGTTTTTATTTGCTTTTGTCTTTACTTGTGCTCACATTCTAAAGTCTTCACTGCATCCTGTAGACGGGCAAACAAAACGGCATTACCAATGGGCGACAACGACATGCCATTTGCTTGGAAAAACTCTGCATTTCCACAACTAATTAGTTCATTGTTGTAGAAGAACATCCCACCAACGGACAAAAAAATATACATAATTCTGTTGGAGACACACCTGCCAACCTCTGGCTCGGAACAACTTCCATGACCATTGTCCCATACTCTTCTTAGTGTTATGGACGAGAAAAGCACCTTGGCAGTGCGAAAAAGCCTCTTCATGACATTGAGCAACCTCGTCAGTCGACGGAGGAAACCTAAACAAGCCAGGTAACCCATATGCATACCGCCGTAGTGCATGACGATAACCTCGACTGTATGAAAAGTGTCCAGGTCTCTGCAAAGTCCCCCTCCCTTGCCTCGTAGAGCCTTGCAAAACTTGTGTATAGGCGCATTATGAATGCCCTATCATATATCATACACACATTGCATTCATAACAGGATGCCTGCCACTTACTTCACAGGTTTTTTTTCCCCCCATACTCCACTTACTACACATTTTTCAAACATTATCGCACAAAAACAGCACTGAATGCATGCTACCAACTTCAAACAAGTACATACACTTCATACATACAAACAGGAAGCCTGCCACCTCTCACCAAGTGCTGAGAAACTCCACACATCACACCCAAATCACAATCGACATTACACTTCATCCTAACTCATGCCTCAATACATCCACGCCCCCCCCCACACAAGCCCACCCACACCACCCCACCCAATCTCAATAGCACCAAATTAAAAGGAGGCCTCATAAACACCAGATGACTCATGGCGCATGCACTCGACATATCCAACCTCATATCAGCCAACAACCTTGACTCCCTAGCAGTCACCGAAACTTGGCTACACACAGTAGCAGGTCCCTCACTCATGCTCGCCCTACCTTGTTGTCTTATAATTGTTCAAAAATGATGTATTTTATAAAATTGTAACAGAATAAAATGATATATTTTTAATAAGAACACACTCTCTGGTCCTCAGCATGCGCTTTCTGAAACGCATTTATTGAATTTTTCAGCACATAGGGCATCCTCTCTGTTTATAGATATCTGACCAGCCTCCATCATCAAAGAAGGAGCCAAAGACTTTGCACCCTTCATCACAGTACTTATGAACTCCTCCTTCGCCTCTTGCTCGGTACCTAAGAATCTCAAAGACTCCTGGATCATGTCCCTTCTCAAAAAACACACTTTCAACCCCAACATCCTTATTAACAACCGGCCTATCACAACTGTACCATTCTTGCTAAAAATCTTAGATAAAGCTGCATACATCAAAATTCAGAACCACCTCGCAACTAATAACCTGCTAGGTCTCCGTCAATCAGGTTTCAGGCCCAGACATGGCACCGAGACAGCCCTGCTTGATCTAAAGATCCAAATGGACGAGGCCAAAGATGAGGGTCATCCCTCCCTTCTCTTACTATTTGATTTGTCAGCTGCCTTCGATTTGGTAGACTACAGCATTCTGACCTCTCATTTAACCTCAGCAGCCTCATTCTCACCCAACGCAGCCAAATGGATCCAATCATTCCTCTCTGACAGATCCATGAGGGTCTTCTCTGCACCTGCTTCTGCAGAGCCTTCCCCCATCACTTGTGGAGTCTCGCAAGGCTCTTGCATCTCCCCAACGCTGTATAACAACTTTACCAAGATGTTATTCGACCTTCTAGATGACATGGAAGTCCCCTGCACCAACTATGCGGACGATACACAAATCCCCATCACTCTTTTAGGCTCCTATGACAAGGACTCTGCACGCCTAAATGTCATATACAGCAAAATCCAAGACTGGCTGGTCAAGCACGGTCTTTGTCTCAACGATGACAAAACCAAGCTTTTACTCATCGGATCCAGACGTCGTCTCGATAAACTAAACCGACAATATTAATCCTTCAACATCGATGGAAATCTCATCAATGTGTCCAAAGATGCCAAAACGCTGGGAGTCTATCTCGACTCAACCCTCTCACTCTCGAGACAGGTTAATGACACAGCATCCTCCTCGGCTTGTACCGTCAAGTTAATAAATGCATGCAGACCTTTCTTATACATACTGAGTTGCATCACGCTGGCCAGAGCCCTAATAATCTCCACATTGGATTAATGCAATACCCTTTACCTGGGACAAGCAAACAGAACCGACACAAACTCCAAATACTACAAAACAACCCTCTCCGCGCAACCCTCAATATTCCACGCTCGGACCATATCTCCCAAGCCAGACGTAATGTCAAATGGCTACCCATACAAGACAGGATCACTTTCAGAACACTTATGATCACTCACAAATGTCTGAATAACTCGGCTCCCAAAATACCCTGCTGATAAATTTGTCAGAAAATCATCAACTAGACCCATCAGATCCAACTATACACACTGCCTCAGCATTCCCAAGTTTAGATTGCAAAACTCTGGTGGCTCCAGCTTCCCTGACCTGGCTGCCAGAACTTGCAACGCTTTGCCCCCAGCGCTCGGGGACAAACCTTCCTTTCTAGCCTTCCGATCCAAAGTCAAATCCTGGCTATTCTCACTCATCCCATCATCCTAGTACTCCTGTAAATGATTGCTTTCATCGGTGTATATTCTGTGTATTTAGTTTTTTGCCTGACATATATGTCAATTATGTAATTTTGTTTTCTCATTTCTTTTGTACATTCCTTATATCCTGCCTTCCATGTATGTAACTTGTTCTCTCACTTAAGCCAAACGCCTAGTTACCCTTGGGTTCCGTGCACTATGCAAGCAAATAAACTAAGCTAAACTAAACTGCCCCTTAGCTTGCACACTTCCACCATAGCCATCTGCACTTCTTTGTACAAAGAGACCCTCTGCCACAGTATTTGCGTACACACCACAACCACAAACCTATCGCTCCACAGTCCCATTTCCATGGCTCCCATCCTGAAAATCTCCAGATGTGGCAAGTGTAATCCTGAAACTACAGTGGAATCTGCAGAGTTTTCGCGCTAGGAAGGGGGCGGGGGGCAGTGTCAAGCAAGGTAGGGGAATAGGTATTTAGTGGTCCATCTGAAAAGGTTTTTTTGTTTAAAGTGTATTTTTTGGTACGTGCTTGCCAACAACCTTTTTTGTTTTTTCTTTTTGTATAACTTTGTTTGCTTCTCCTCCTTCAATTTGTACAAAATCATAGTCAACGCTTCTTGCACAGTGTAAAAGAAAATGGTATTGCCAAAGGCGTTCAAAGAAATGCCATTTGCCTTGAAGCACTGTGTATTTTGCAACTTCATGCTCTCATAGTGCGGGGAGAACATCCCATCAGTGGACATAAATGCAGACATGCTGCTGTTCATAAGACACCTTACGAGCTATGGCTGGGGACAAATCACACCAGCATGGTCCCATGCTCCTCTTGGTGGAATGGATGAGAAAACGACCTTGGCAGTGGGAAGAATCTGCATCACAGTATTCATCAACTTCTTCAGGTGACAGAGCAAACGTCCACACGACATGTAACCAAAATGTAAACCTCCATAATGCACCACCACAAATTCAACAGTAACAATAGAGGCCACATATCTGCAAAGGCGCACAATCCCTCCGATACTGGATGCATCGAGACTGGCCCACAAAGCGTCCACTCCTTCCAAACCGAAATTAGCAGCAACGCCTCTTTGCACGGCATACCTGTGCAAATCTTGTACAAATCTATCACCTACGATCAGCACCGTGCGTCTGTCCATCTCTCCCAACCACAGGCAAGAACTCTGCATCCAACACTATAATTTCTGTACAGCACTGCATATTTACCATTCAACACTCCAGTACACGTCGCGTGTGCTCCCAAAATACCTTCGGTACAGGTGTCTGCAAAAGAATCCACGGTTTCAGCATCCAAAATCATCCAGAGCAGCACCCATCACGCCATGCACCTTATAGTCTAGGCCTTTGCCACACCCACCGCAACATAATCCAGCCATGCATGGCAACATGACACCAACTACCAGAATCCACACACGTACCACAGCCACCAGAACTCCTACTCAACCTCCACGCTGTTATACAGCTATGCATAGAAAGATGCACCGTTTTGCAGAATCTACAAACTTAACACAGCCTCTGGCACCCCTACCCACTTTCATTCACATACGATGGTGTTACCGCCAACCGAACCAACCAACACTATATGCATGTCCATTGACTTCTGGTGCTGTAGCAAGTCTAAAATTTGCTCCACAACCATTCTGTAAAGGTGAGCACCCTCTGACAGATGCTGTTTAAAAAGCATTGCTGCGGTGGATGTGGGGAATGGGTGCATGGCCTATGGCCTTCTGCCATGCACCCAATAGTCTAGGCCTTGCCCACACCCACCGCAATGTAGTGCAGCCATACATGTCAACATGTGCCCAAGCACCACACTCCGCACACATACCACAGCCAATGCTACCCAACCTCTGCACCATAATACAGCTATGCACGGAAACATACAACAGTTAGCAGAATCTACAAACATACCACAGCCTCCGGCACCCATACTCCCTTTCATTCACATAGTATGGTGTTACTGCAAACCAAACCAATTTTATTTCTTGCTACACTGCCCCTGCTCCCAGCACTCTATTCAGTAAAGAATGCGCTATGCAGTTTTCTGTTATCCACTTCTGTGCACATACTACTTAACTATTGCACCCACTTCACACACTGCAGGATCCATGCACATATTGGATGTACTTCAACCCTACCCTCTTCTGTACTGACAGTATTCCAACACTGTACTCGGTGCACACACTGCAGAACTGTTCACTCCATTACCTGCAGCCATAGAGTAAGTAGTGTAGGATGCACTAAGAAGCGCCACTCGCATGGAATGAATAATGTAGGCAATGTTGACAAACCACACGCAGAAGCCAACAATGTGAAACCTAATTGCAACCACAGCACATAGTTGTCAGAGTAAGGCCTCCATCCGTGCATTGAATGGGCTACACCCTTACCACATGCGACACACCGCAGTACACGCTATCATACAATATGCATGTCATGTGCAATGCACTCCCCTTCTGCATTTGAGCTCTCACCAGTCACCACGGAACGAGGTCTCTGCACCAGCTATTGTGTTGTAACAAAGCCTGCCTGCATTCAGCACACATAGTAGGCGGCTGTGCAGAGACCCGCAAATTGGCGCTGTACATGCGGACACTGCAGTCACATCAGCGGCTTCATCCACCTATTGATATAACTCATATGAATCACTTCTCACTCCTCCACCTTTTCCATGCCTTCCTCCTATCACCACATGCCATATTATATGTTTTGCTATGCACTACCCGTCTGCTATTCAGCTTTCAACAGTCAGCCCAGTAAAAGGTCACGGCACAAGCTATCGTGCCATAACGAACGCTGCCTGCATTCACCACACATGCTTGTCGCCTGTGCAGGGACCGGCGAATTGGCGCATTACGCACAAATACTGCAGGCACACCACTGTCTTAGTCCACCTAATAATCTCACATATTAGATGACCCACTTCTCTCTCCCCCACCCTTCCCATCCCCTCTTCCCACCACTAAATGCTGTACATTGTTTGTCAGTCCCTTTCGGCACTGCACTGTCCTCTGATACACCATGTCAGCGTTTTCCGAAAACTTTGATGCACAGCACGCTTCCCTCCAGCCAACCACCGGCCGCGTTCACAGTTCGCCGCCAGCGCAGTGTTTCGCAAGCCAATGAGACTTCTGTCCGCGGAGCGAACAGGGAAATCAGTCCGCAGAGCTGAGGCAGATATCACAATTTTTTTTAGACTTACATTTCAGTTAAGTGCAACAAAAGTACTGGACGGATTTCCACCAAAACGCACACAAGCCCGCTTTCTGAACCAAGCCTCCGTTCCTGCCGCACGTTTGGTGCAGAGTTTTCACCCATCCAGTCTATGGAACAAAAAAACTGGCGGATAAATTCAGAGCGGGCCATATACTTTTTTTACAAAGTTTGGTGAGGATTCCTCCAGGGGGAGCGAAGTTATAAGCCGCCAAAAAAATGGTCTTACTGTGGATTTAGCAACTGAACCATAACTACAGGGCCGTGTAATATATATATATCTCCACCAACATACTGATAACTTGCCGCACATTTCAGCAATCTGTTGTCTTCCACCTGGCTTACAGGTAGTATTGCCCCACAACAGCCTTGTAGTAAATGAGGACAATCCTATCCCTTTTTAAACTGTTGTTGGTCAACACTTCTTAATTTGATACATTTAACTATTGACAAACTCGATGTACAATTCAAAACAAATCCATGTTACAAAAGCATTCATGTGTCTCAAAGACTTCAATATCACAAATATTATATTTATACGTTGTAATCTGTTTTAAAAGCGTAAAAAGTGGAGTCTATAAATATTAGGAATGCCTATGTTAATATTAGCTATTCTGCGCTTTGGTGCCTCTTTGAGGTTTTCAGCACATTATAAATAAATGAATAATAGTGTTTAATAATAGGTTAACCAAAAAAGTGATGGGTGGAAGATTTTGAATGAATCTGAACCACTGGCAGTGGTCTGGGCAACATTCCACACCACCGTTATTTTTAGCCTGTCTGCCCCATGAGTTCAGCCTTATACAAATCAGTCTGGTACTGCCACCAACGGTAGCAGCCCAGCCCGAACTGCTAGGCCAGGTCCCCTCTGCATGGAAACACAAGCAACCCCAGACATGTTTCGGCCTTGTTGGGCCTCCTCGGGGAGGTGGAACTTGGTTCCCTATGGCACAGCGAGCATGGGACCCAAGTCTGGGCATACCCTATCTCACGTAGTGAGACAAACTGCAACCAAAAAAGTGATGGGTGGAAGGTTTTGAATAAATCTGAACCACTGGCAATGTTCTGGGCAACCTTCCATACCACTGTTTTTTAGCGGTTCTAGTTTTCATAGATAGTAACCTTAGCTTTAAAGAATACATCCCTATAGAGTTCCTCCGTTTTTGCAGGATTTTTTAACTTGTGCTGCCAATTTTGCTTGGAGTACCGAGGTTATGATTGCTGGTCTACTTTTTTGCGTATGTTTTGTGGATCTGTGCAGATTAATTGTATGAAGGGTCAGAGCAGGACACAATTTGAAGGAACATGTGGATTGACAGCGTCCACCTTGGTGTTTTGCGGCAGGTAATGACAAATATTTAGCTTTTTCCTTTCCATTCAATTGCTAGTTTAGTGTGTGTTCGGACTCTGCAAACTTTCATACTCTGGGATTCTAACCCAAGTCGTCAAGTTCCCAGACCTAGCACTTCCCCACTAGATCAAATGGAAAGCGTAGCAAATGTCTGTGTAAAATCTCTCACATTGAGACTTGGCTCTACAGTGAACATGTTTATACAGATGCTTTTGTTTGAAAGGTACACATGTTTTATACTTCAACAGCACCATTATAGGAAAATCTCCTCTCTGGTTATTTTTGTGTTGATTTTCTGAAAGGCAATTTATTTTTCCTGTGCACTTCCTTCAATTAGGAAAGGACAATTGAATGAAATGTGCATAATCCACTTTAAGTAATGTTCGCTTCCTGTGACGTCAATTCCTTTTTTGTGTGCTAATGAGTCCCCCCCCCCCCCCACTTTTTTGTACTTAATGCTGCCTTACTGAATGTGCGTCTTGAATACACCAATGGGGAACAATGCACAACAAAGTGCTCTTTGCCCTACTCCTTATTGCTGCTCATGGGATACCTTTATAAGAATCAACCAGAAAAACTTGTTTTATTTAATTTCCTCAGTTCACCCTCTTCAACTTCTTCTACACTACGCATAGCCACTAACGAATGACTAGACTCTCCTCGGTTAAATGCATCAATCATTACAGCTCACCCCATTCTTGATATTGGCAAATTGGTAATGTACAGTGATGCCTATACTCTAAAGGAATACAGCTGAGAAATATTGGTCTGATTGGAACTTTGCTCAGCATTTGATACCATCAGCCACCAGTTATTGCTAGAACGCCTTCATGCTGCTGGGGTTCCGAATCTGGCTTTAAGGTTGATTTGATCTTTACTGCCTGACCGTCAGCAACACGTCCAACTACACTACCCTAGAAACTGGAGTATGATGTTCCTCGGTATGACTTTTAACGCTTTAAAAAAATGTAATATCTACTTGACACTAATAGCTGAGATATTTTGATATTGACATCTTGAACTATGCTGATGATGCTGGGCCCATTTATAAACTCCAGCCTACCATCCTGGATGACTAATTGAACAGTAATGATTAAATTGCTATTTAGCATTGGATGTGCACTACGTTTCAAGTATTAATATGCCTAGGTTATTTGAACTGAATGCCTTTCCTACTCTTTTTATAATACAGTAAAAACCCATGAGTAGTAAAGGATGCACCCCTTTCTATGACTTTCCAGGTAGGATCAATAGTGTAGGATTTCTTAAGCCTTAAGCTGTTGAAACGCATTGTCCCTTTTCCTGCAGAGTTCAGGTGGCGATTACTGTGGTGTTATCACAACTGGACTAGCCCAGTGGCCCATTTTAGAAATTGTTTCTTTTTTCCAGCATTGGGTCTGGCACGAATTCACATGCTCATGAATATTACTCATCGTCAGGCCGGGAATTCTTGGTAAAAGAAAAAGGTTTCACTTTCACGTTCACTTACAAACTGTATTTCTCCCATAAACCAATCACTGAGCTCTGGGTCATGCTGCCCCCAGCCAATGACTGCCCTCTGCCTAAGCCCCCCTCCCCTCTGGCAGTCATCTTCAGATTTTTACAGCACGTTCAAGTGTTGGGAGTCCTCGTGTTTTGCTCCGTGAGCTTTTCTACATTTTTGTGCTTTTTTCGATAAAAAGATCTATGCTTTTGAGCCTATGCATCAGGCTTCTCTAAAGTTTATTTTGTGGAAAACAGCTTTCCTCGTGGCCATCACCTCTGCCAGGAGGGTACGTGAGATCCAGGCCCTTTTCCTGCAAACAGCCTTATTGACTTTTCACGACACATGGGTGGTGCTGTGGACGCACCCCTCTTTTTGTCAAATGGAGCCTGTGTGCTCTTTCGCTCATTTGACCAGCAAGCAGGGATCCGTTTGTCGGCATCTTTCAACGCCCTTCAAGGGCAAAAATCGATGAAGTTTAATCAAAGATTCCAGAAGGCCATCGGGCCTACACCACACGCCGGCCCATGTCAGAGGAGGAGGAAGACTCCCTCTTCAAGCACTGCTCCAGCTGCGGATTGAGGAACATATTTGTAGAAGACAACTACTGTCTCCATCTGGACCACAGGGAAGAGGATTGTGAAATCTGCCTTGGGTTTTCCGAGCGAACCGTCAAGGTTCATCACAGTAGGCTGGCGGCTTGGCTCTATCCCGTGTGGCAAACGGGGGCATGCCTCACCCAGGACTGGCCGGTCCGAAGAGCAGGCTTCTAAGTCCTTTGAGGGTGCTCTGTCCATGGGGGGCGGGATTCCAAGAAAAGGCCAAACACAAGTCTGTTTCCATCGGGGTTGCTGCGATGGGCAGGGCACGCTCATTATCACAGTTTGCCTCCTCTCCAGTCATCGCTCCAGCTCCTCCTCGAAGAGCAAATCACCTAACCCAGGGAAGCTGCAGGAGAAGCCGGAGAAGACCACGGCGCAGGGAAAGGTGTCAGACCTGCCCTTGAAGGCCCAGGCGGCCCAGGTAAAGTCATCCTTGGCAATCGACCTGGTGGCGGCCGCCCTCTCTAAGGCAAAAGGGGCTGACCCGGTCCAGGGGATCCCGGCAGTGCCCAGACTATCCCTGCCCCCAAGGCAGTAGGCCTCGGCCAAGCCGGTGGAGAAAACGCCAGAAACGAGGATGCCATCCTCAAGTCCGAGACCGACCCCTCAGGATGCAAAAAAGGGGTGGGAGAGGAGGCCTCAACCTTGCTCCAGGGCATGGATATTTCCCAGAGGACGTGGGGAACGACGACGAGGGCGGAAACGGCGAGGCGGACGACGATGGAAATGGGCTTCTCCCGAGGGCTTCTCCCCAGGCGAAGTGGGGTCGTTCCATGCCATGGTCGCCAGAGCGTCTGAGCGCTTCCAGCTGACGCCAGACGAGACCAAGAAGTAAGGGTTCCTTTACCAACGGCGTGAGACCAAGAGAAAGACCATTCTGGCGGTGCCTCTCATGGATGACGTTTGGGACGAAGCCCTGGAGTTGATGAGAAACCCGGCCTCGGCCCCGGTGAAGAGGGATAGGCTGGAGAAAAAGTACCGGCTGCTGGAGTCTGCACCCAAGTGCCTACGTTCGCAGCCTTCTCCGAACTCGGTGGTCTTGGCGGCAGCAAGAGAAAAATAATCTATCCCCTCATCTTCAGCCTCCGTTCCGCCGGACAGCGAAGGGAAGAAGTTAGATGCCATGGGTAGGAAAGTGATCTACTCAGCAGCAACAACAGTCAAGGTAGCTAACACACTGTCATGGCCAAGGGACAAGGGCCCAGGCCTTCATCACCCCCAAGGGCCACTTGGACCCAGTGCTGGCGCCTTTGGCGCCAGGCTCATAGAAATATGTGCTTGGAATACTCTGTGCCTTCGGGCCAGGCGTGGCCATAGAACCGCATTGTGAGGCACATGCTGGAATCCTCAGGCGGGGCAAGGTGGTGCCACAAGGAGTGGCTAAAGGGAGGGGCCGGAGCCAGTCTATATAAGGCCAGCCAAGCTGCGTGCCCTCGCTTCGCGTTACTCTGCTTTTCAGCGTGACGCTTACCGCCTTACCTCACCTTGATTCCGGTACTCCAGCTCTGAAGATGATCTCGCTCACCTGACTGCAGCCGCTCCATCGCTGAAGACGCGCTTAACCTGACTCCAGCTGCTCCAACGCTGAAGGCGTGTTTGCCTGACTCCAGCCGCTCCAACGCTGAAGGCGCGCTTACCTGACTCCAGCCTCCCCATCGATGTGGTGCACCCTATCTGCATTCCGCCAGAGTCGGGCCTCTTCTCTTCCGATTCGGACTTCTAACGACGCGGGACCATCTCGCTTCTTCTCCGCTTCACCGCGGAACCTTCCTCTGGAGCCTTCAAACTGTCTTCTAGCCTCCGGACTCTGCTCCACGCCGTCGGACCGCTCCTACAAGGAGAAAAGAACACAACAGGTTAGAAATCTCACACTCACGAACTCTGGGCTGCATCTCACCCGAGTCTCGACTTCCATCATATCAACCAGTGTACCTGTTGTCCTTGAGAGTCGATCATCCTCAGGGGAATCCCAGGAGCTGCTCCATGCTTCCGATCTTCATCTTCACACCTATTGGGGAGAGCAGAGACATAGCAAGTTATTATTGCTTATCACTACTTCAATACTCATCGCTAAAGACTTTATTACAAAACCAAAGACTTACTTCAAGTGGATTGGTCACAGCCGGTCTGGATCACCACTTCATGGGCCAGTGAAGCAACTAGGCCCGCTCTATGTGCCTCTGCTGAAGAAAGCAGGACGGAGAGCCCAGCATCACAAAAGAACAGGTGAGCTTGCATGGGAAGACTCTTGCGCACACTGTTTTGGCACGAAAGGGGCAAGGGGATTCAGGACACCTCCACGCCATCCACATTCCCTCTCCTCTCCCTCAGGTTCAACACCAGTATCCCGAACCCTATTCGCAGAGGCAGCTGGGGAAGACAACCGACACCAGGGAGCCAAGTCGTGGGAGGGTTCCAACCAACGCCCCTGCAGAGACCAGGTGAGCGTAACACACACCTGTAATCCGGCCCAGATACAACAGGGAGCTGTGGTATAAGGTGGCCCCGCTGCTGGAGTTTCTGCCCAACGACAAGCGGGTCGAGGCTCCAGGAGGGCAAGGTGACATCGGACCATGCCATCACTGTGGCCTTGGATATCGAGGACACAGAATTCGGACAGATGGGGAACAGTGTCTGCCTCCATCATCATGGCTGGTTGAAAGCCACCAACTTCTGTCAGGAGGTCAAGAAGAGGGTGCTGGACGTGCCCTTCGATGGGGACAACCTCTTAGGGGTGACCATCGATGAATCGTTGCAGGCCATTAAGACAGACACTGAGACGGCCCATGCCCTGGGCACACTTCAGCAACATTAACCTTCCTTTCGTGCCTCAGGAGGGAAATCTGGCAGATGTTGGAAGGTCTTTGGTGGGGGATCCTCTTCATACCGCCAGCCCTCCGGATCCACGGCCCAGGAGACCTACAGGGGCCAATGCAAGGCTTTCGGCTTAGGTGGCTGCCTTTGCTCCCAAGGCAGCACGCAGGCCCCGAAGCAAGAGTGAACTGGCCAGGACGGCGGAACCCCACCCATGCACCCCGGTGGGAGGCCGGCTGGCGGGCTTCACCAGCGAGTGGGAAAAGATCACTGACATATGGGTGCTGGACGTTCTTGCCCAAGGACACACTCGAGTTGCAACGGAAGTGTCTGGATGCCGCACGTGGCCCGGCAGGAGCAGCACATCCCTCCGCTCCTGCAGGAAGTACGGGCCATGATCAGAAAAGGGGGATAGAGCTGGGTCCAAAGCGGCACGTGGGCTCTGGAGTCTACTTCAGGTACTTCTTGGTAAAGATGATGACTGGGGGCTGGAGGCCCATTCTAGACCTGCAGCGACTCAACAAATTCCTCAAGTCCCAGAAATTCAGGATGGTCCCTTTGCAGCACGTGCTCTGCCAACTGGAGGAAGGAGACTTCCTGACGTTGCTGGATGTGGAGGACGCTTACTTTCATGTCCCCATTCACGAAAAACACAGGAAATTCCTGCGCTTCGCAGTGCAGAAAAAGCAATATCAATTCAAGGCCCTCCCCTTCGGACTGAAGTCAGCACCCAGGGTGTTTACGAAGTGCCTGGCACTGGTGGCGGCCCATCTGTGTCTGCAGGGGATACACGTGTACCCGTATCTTGACGACTGGCTCATCAGGGCCAGGTCAAGGGAACTGGCCGTCGAACACACAGATAGGACTGTCCGGCTGCTGACAGATCTGGGGTTCTCTGTCAATTATCCTGCTTGATACCATTGCAGAACTCACTGTTCCTGTGGGCCAGACTCAACATGGCCTCCTGCCTGGCGGTTCCCTCGGACGAGCAGATAGCGGCCCTGCTAGGCAAGGTGCAACGGATGTTGACACTGAAGACCGCCACAGTGCAGACCCTCAAGTTGCTGCTCCGCATGATGTCGTGCAGTTACCTGATCCAACTCTGCACGTTGTGGTTGCGGCCCCTTCAAGAATTCCTGGACGCTCTGTGGATTAAGGTGTCCGGAAGCTTTGCAGACAAGATTACTCTCCACGAGGAGTTCCGTCGAGCAATAAGGTGGTGGGGCGTGCGCTCCAACATCGCTGGGGGCACACATTTCCAGAC
The DNA here is from genome assembly GCF_040938575.1 of Ambystoma mexicanum. Taxonomy (NCBI): domain Eukaryota; kingdom Metazoa; phylum Chordata; class Amphibia; order Caudata; family Ambystomatidae; genus Ambystoma; species Ambystoma mexicanum. The sequence continues at coordinate 342,201,973 of NC_090926.1, forward strand.
CCCCCCACCCCCCCCGTACCAGGAGACCATCACCACGGATGCTTCCCTGGAGGGCTGGGCAGCCCACACCAGACGTCTCCACGCCAGAGGCCTGTGTTTGCTCGAGGAGAGGGATCTCAACATCAATGTCCTGGAGCTTCAGGCAGTGTTCTGGGCCCTCAAGTCGTTCCTTCTTTCCTTCCCTCAAGGGCAAGGTGGTGAGGGTCTTCACGGACAATACCATCACAATGTTCTACATCAGGATGCAGGGGGGAACCAGATCCCCAGCGCTCTCCATAGGGGCGCAGGACTAGTGGCACTGGGCCATCGCCCAGGATATGTTCCTCATTCATTTCCACCTCTCGTGAGTCAAAAATGCCATTGCAGACTCCCTCAGCAGGGACCTGCGCTCTTGCCACAAGTCGGAACTACGACAGGATCAAGTGGACAGCTTCTTCCTCAAATGGGGCAGACCCCAGATCGATCTGTTTGCGACAGCAATGAATTTCAAATGCCAAATTCGCCAGCAGGTTCCACGAGCCGAGGAGCATGGGGGATGCGTTTTCCTTCCTGCGGGAAGGCCTGTTCCTGTATGCGTTCCCTCCATTCCCTCTCCTGCTGCGAGCCATCAATCAATTTATTGCTGCTGTGAGTCATCAATCAACTTAAACAGTGCCGATGCAGAATGATACTCGTCGCCCCGGTGTGGCCGAGTCAGATTTGGTACCCGGATCTCCTCAGCCTGTCAACGTTGCCCCCGGTCAAGATGCCAGTGGCCGTGGATCTGCTCGTCAGAGGAGGCGGCGCAATCCTACATCACAACCCAGTATCGCTGAACCTGAAGGTTTGGCTCATGCAGCCTTAGAGTTCGGAGGCTACGAGCATCCGGCGGACTGCAGGGAGGTCCTTGCCAGGGCGCTGTCAACTATGAAGTGCTACAGGCACAAGTGGAAACGTTTTGCGACGTGGTGCCGGATGCAGAAGATCAATCCTCCGAGGTTCATGGCCCCGCAGATTCTTCCATACTTGTCCTTGGCCAAGGTGGGTCTGGCGCAGCCTCTATCAAGGTGCATCTGGCGGCCATCTCCCGCTACACCAAGTCCCCAGGGCGGTCTTCTCTTTGGTCCCACTGTCTTGTTAAGGAGTTCCTTAAAGGACTGTTTCGATCGTTCCCGCCGGTGCAGGTGCCGGCCTAGGAGTGTGGGATCTCAACATGGTTCTGACGAGGCTCATGGGGAAGGGGGGTTCACTTTCGAGCCTATGCATCAGGCTTCTTTAGTGGAAAACGGCTTTCCTCGTGGCCATCACCTCCGCCAGGAGGGTAGGTGAGATCCAGGCCCTTTCCTGCAAACAGACTTATTGACTTTTCACGATACGAGGGAGGTGCTGTGGACGCACCAGTCTTTCATGCCAATGGTTCCGTCGGAATTCCACCACAACAATCCTTTGGTGTTGCCTGTATTCTTTCCGAAACCTTCGTCGCCGGCTGAGAGGGCCCTGCACTCGCTGGATGTGGCTTGTGCGCTGAAGTTCTATGTGGCATGCACAAAGAGTTTCCGCAAGACGACTCTACTGTTCGTGAACTTTGGTCCTGTGAACCATGGTCAGGCCTTGTTCAAGGCTTCCATCTCCAGGTGGCTCTCCGGCTGTATCACACGCTGTCACTGGTTGGCAAACCGACTGCTGCCCGGCAGGTCGAGAGCCTGTTCCACCAGAGCGATCGCTGCGACAATGCCATTCATGTCTGGGTTGCCCCTGCTGGACATCTGCAGGGCTACTACGTGGAGGTCCACGCACACCTTCATAAGATTCTACTGCATCGACAGGGATTCCAGAGCAGTGCTAGGCCACCTGTTTGCTTGAATGTGAGCCTGTTCCGGAGGTAAGAGTAATTGCTTCTGTTGAGCCTTGCCACCTCCAGTGGTTGTGTAATTTTGTACTGCTATGTATTTATTCATGAGCATGTGAATCCATGCGAGACCCCCTGCTGGAGAAGGAACTAGTTACTAGTTACTCTCTACATTCTGTGTAGGGAACAAGTTACTTATCTATAACTATTGTTCTCCAGCATGGGTCTGGCATGGATTCACATGCTCATGAATATACCCTGTCGTCAGGCCGGGAATACTCGGTAAACCAAACAGTTTCACTTTCACTTACAAATTGTATTTCTCCTCTAAACCAATCACTGAGCTCTGGGTCATATTGCCCCCAGCCAATGACTGCCCTCTCCCTAATTCCCTCCTCTGGCAGCCATCTTCAGATTTGGTAGCACCTAAAGTGGCAGTATGACCAAGAAGAGCCGCAAAGGGGCAGGAGGGAGGGTTCACATGTGAATCCATGCCAGACCCATGCTGGAGAACAATAGTTATAGATAAGTAACTTGTTCCATACATAGAATGTAGAGAGTGCAGAAAGTAGGTTCTCGTCTGCTGATGCATAGGTGAAAATTGAACGAGACCTTCTCGGATCTCTGCACTTTGCATTTGTTCCTACTTCATCTTGTTAAAGCTGCATTTAAAAAAATAAAAAAAGCCTTCTATGATCTGGTCACCAATTCTTCAAGACCAGGTTTTCGCATTATAAACCAATGCAAACTTTACACTCCTCTCTTGCCTTTTGGCCATTCGTTTTCTATTTTGTTTTTTTTTTAGTTTTTTTTTTTAGTAAGCAGAGCAGGAGGAGCAGCCTCGGAGCAGGGCAGCCATATTGTGGAATACACTTCCCATTAGCGCAAATGTTCAGAAGATCACATTCCTTTCAAAAGACATCTAAATATTATTCTCTTCCTGCTTCTCGTTTGTTGCTTTGTGTTTTCTTTTTCAGTGCCAAGAGACCACATATGGGTGGTGATTTGCGATTTTTACGTACCCGAAACATATACAGGGATTGCTCTATTGTGACTGTACCTAATTTGTCAAATTGAAAATGTAATCTGATTTTCTATACTGTGAGAAACCAAAGGATGTCTAGCATGCTAGTCCCCTCTCTCAGGCAGCCAGGGCACGGCCATCGCCTTTGGATGCAGACCCAGGGGGTGGACCAGTGTGGGAGGATCACCTGGGTGAGGGGTCTTCGAGTAGAGGGGGGGACAGCCGATGTTGGGACGCGGTATTCCTCCCTTTCCCACACCCATGATACCTCCTACTTCATAGGATTCTCCGATGTCCCAATCATCCATCAGCATATACACCTGTATATGCTGATGGATGTCAAACTAAACTAGGAATATACTAGGATTAGTAGTCTAGTACTGTGCAGACTGGAGTGTTTGCAAGAATTAGTTATCAGGTAGATCAAATATTTTGCAACAGTCATTTCTAAGTATGCTGCAATTGTGATAACTTGGCTGTTAGAGATGGCTAAATACAGTACAAGGATTGTCAAACTGTAAATCTAGTATTATTGGGAACATTAACAGCCAAAAATGAACTGGCATAGTGCAAACTAGAAATGTACTGGTGTTGGGAAAACTGAGTATTCTGGGACTCTACAAACTGGGATTGAACTGGGACTGTAATGAGATTGTCATACTGAGAATAACTCCGTCCTGCGCAAACCAGTTCAAGCAGAAGTTAAACCATACATTTCAGGGTGTTTGAAAGTCCATCAAACCTTGTCTGCTAATCTGCCAAATAGCTTTGATCAAGTTCAATCAGCTGTGGCCCTGCAGAGGAGTGAAATAAATGCCCCCTGTCCTGCAGAGGCACGGACAGCCACCCAGAGGTCCGTGGAGCATGCTTTCTGCCCCACCTCTACATCAACACATGTTTGTTCTTTGCAGCAGTTGCAGGCCAACACGCTCTTGAATTTCGTTTTTATAAATATCCTTTCTTTTTGCAGTGTTCATGTTAGCCAGCTGAAAAATATTTTTGTAAATCTGGGGGGCACGCTGACAACCATAACACCAGGAAATCCATGTGTAGTGCATCTTGGGGGTGTAGCTACAGGGCTGGCATGGTGGTGGTGTCACATGGGAGGTGTTTCGAGAGGGCCTACTGGGAAATATACTGATGTCAAAATGGTTTGGATAAACCAAGAATGTGAAAATGCAATAAAGTGGGTTGTTCCACTGGTGTATAATAAAGTTAACAAATTGTGAGAATTCTGGATTTGTAGGAGTGGCATTTACTGGGACTTTGTAAAGTGGGAAAGTACTGCTTTTGTTTGACGTTTGCTTCTACGACTACCTTTTTTTAGCAGGCATACACAGTACGAAAGCCAAATGTAGTTCTTCTACTGAAAATATGGGCAGCAGAAGTCCTGTCACTGATGCAGCATAAAGAGCATTGCATATTGGATAATTTCCCTGGTGCTGCTAAAAGCAATGTATGTGTGTCAAACCATTAGCCAATCCAGAGGTGCTGTTATTTGTCCCACTCAGACCTCCCCTACGGTAAGGGGAGGGGTCTGCAACCTCTAACTTTCCTGATGTTTTGGACTAGGGCACCCATGATGCCTGACCTTTGTCTTTGGTGGTTAGAGCTGATGTGAGTTGTAGTCCAAAACTTCTAGAAGACAGTTTGTAGACCCCATGACTAGGGCAAGGTGGTCTTTGCAGTATACCCCACCCAGATGGCCTGCAAGTTAGTAACAGGCACTGAATGGGGTTCAGAGGGGTTCTACACAACCTGTAACACTGCCTGCTGTCTGTGCAGTCCCTAGACCACATTATGGATCATTGGCCTTCCTTCCTTCCGTACTGGCTACAGAATGTAAATCTTGCTACAGGTTGACAGTTTTTGTCATGATAGGTTAGCAGACCATAATCTTAATTGGCCATGATGCTCAAATAGGGCATAACAGTTACTGACAATTATGTGTTAAATTGACATCATGTAAATTAGCAGTGATGTGCTGGCGACCAACCATGATGTGCCAAGTGGGATTTATAAAAGATGCCTTCATATAAATGAACAAAATGTAATTTGATAGCTGGCCATAATGAAAACTGTTAATGAACTCCCAGTTTAGTTCAAATATACATACCTAAATAAAGACAGTATTATTTATTCATCAGTATAATGTGATTTTCACTTTTGCTTCAGCTATTTGTTATAGCGCACAAAACGAAATGGATGTCACTGGGAGACGCACATCCAGGGACATGTAGCTGGAACAATATTAGACCACACAAGACATTTTGTATGTTTACATATGTACATTGCCCACTCTTAAAATTTAGGTGCCCAGACATAGTGATTGGCCAAGAATCAAACTACTTTGATCGCATTGTGAACCAAGAATTATGATGCACTGTTAGGATTTTCCGAGAACATAGGTTTAGGGCTCAGGAAGGCCACTCTACAGATTTGTTGCAGGACGCATTGGTAAAGTGCCTCTAAGGGGTATGAATGGATGGGAAGTCAACAGGGGAGATGGATGAAAATTAGCAAGTGCAGGGGTAACCTACAACAGTACATGTATGAAAATATATTCTTTAGGCTCTTTACTCTCCCTCATTGCAAAATCTCTTGGCTTTACCATCAACCGTGATCTCTCTTATAAAACTCACATTGCGAAAAAGACTTGAGCAGCATGGTATCCCATTGCACGTCTCTGTAAAGTTGAGCCTTTCATTCCTGCCCCAAGTTTCAGAATCGTTTTCCAAGATCTGGTCCTCTCCCACCTGGATGGTGGCACTGCCCTACTAGCAGGCGTCCTAGACTACCCCTCTGCCCCTCTGAAAGCATCCCATCATGCTGCATGCTACATGACAGGACTACGAAAATTGGACCACATCACCCCACATCCGCAAGGAGCTGCACTAGCTCAACCGTCAATCGGGGATCCTGTTAAGACAGCCTGCTTCGCTTATGAAGCAGTCCCAACCAAACCATGCTGCCCACTTTATAAATCCCATAAATACATAGCTTTGGCAAAAATTGTTGTTTGGTACGGTATTGGTGAATCGCTTTATAGGATATTCTTTAGGGTTTGTGGCTTCCTCAAAAGTCAATAAATGTTCATAAAAGTACCTTCAATTCCAGTTTGTATTGTTTTTTTACTTCGTGGATGAAGAGCTGGTCAAACTCTGTGTTAAACAGGCTGAAGCAGGGTGAAGAATCTGCACTAGGCACTGGCTAGTGATTTTTGCCTCTTGGCGATTAAGAAATGGTTTGCTGTTTGAGTAAATAAAATTTAGGTGGTGACAGCATCTTTGTGCGGAGTCAGCATACTTAGTGGATGTGCACAGCTTTTACTCAATTTTTCCTTAGGACCACAGTACTGGGCTATAAAATTAAGCATGTCTTAACCCCCCTGTTATGGTGAAGATGGGGTGGGCAAAGTCGCGGCCCTCTTCAGGGTGTTCAGGTGGCGACCCCCAGCCAAAGTGGGAGGCCAAAGGCCCCATGCCAATGTTTGTACATAGGAAAAGGTTAACTTGGTCCTTGAGCGTAGTGCAGCTACTTCTGATATTGAGATTACACCCTTAGTAGAAACATCAGTGCAGGTGTAGGCACAGCAGTTCAAGAGCAAGTAAGATGATGTTCGTTAAGTCTGGGTCTTGGACACTAACTACTGCTGATGCGTAGCATTTTATTTATATATTTGTTTGCTTGTTAGAGGCTTACACAGGAAATACATTCTGTTTCAAAGCGCCCACAGGGCAGCAGGGAGGAAACAATGGATAGGGGGAAGGGACAGCCAAACCTACTATGCCTTGTGAGTATTCAGAATGTGCTAGTGCATGAAGGAAGAGAGCAATGGGGTAGGTGCTGAGTTGTCCATGCTCGAGGGTGAGCCGCAGATTAAGTGCAATGTATGCTAAGTGCTATGCGGCCAGGAGCCGTGTTAGGTGGAAACGTGGCTCCTGGCTGCACAGCTTGCGAGTCAGGGCCCTGACCAGGTTCCCCCCCTCCCTCCCAAGGTAGGCAAAAACTCTCAATGGGTAACGTATCACAACAGTCAGGATACACTCTGGGAGGAGAGGAGTTGGTACCATATAATTATTATTAGTCTCCTATACATACACAAAATACAGCTCACATAATATACTGTAAATATATTTGCCAGTTGTTGATGCATTTGGGTAAAAGACTGTCTTATACGTACACATCCCAACAAAGTAAACATGTGGAAAAAGCACAGTGATGGATTAGGTCTATCATATCATATCATGACAACACAATATAGGGGACTGAGCTAATGAGTGAGTATTAAGTCTGTATGGTCCATGAAAAGAGTAAGGACAAGGGTTATGGTACTGTAGGAACCCTGTTCAGAGGGTCAACAGACACAAAGTAAAACTGGAAATGCAGTCCTTGGCCTGAATAGGCTATATAACCTAAAATTACAGTTTATTTTGAAAGTGCCAGAAACTTAAAGAGGGAACCATGGTAATGTTTCAGCTAAGTAGTTTGCCACTTTTCAAGAGTTTCAAGTTTCCAATGTTTCTCCCATAGAAATCAATTGGACAAATCTACAAGACTTAGCACAGTGTTTGGGAGCAACTAGCCATGTTCTTCTTTTACCCTGCCGGTGGGAGGAGCCCAAGGAACCCCCACTGAAGACTTACAGCCCTGGGTTTGAGAGCCCACAGGCCATATGAACTTATTTCAGAGGGGATCTTGCACATCTAATAGTGCAGGTCTTTTGCTGCATTTTCAAGTGGCTTTTTTATGGATTGCAGGCCCCCCCATACCCGTCTCCCACAACCACAATCCTGCCTCCACACTACCCTAAAAGTAATGTTTTAAATGTACACCTCTTATATAAAAAAAAAGAAAAAAGGCAAAACCGCCATTTTAACGATGGGCTGACACGTGCCGAGGGGACCTCAAGACCCACTCCAGACTTGGAAGCTAAATGGTAGAAAGGGGAAGCGGGGATTCAAATACCCACTAGTCCCGGTCCCAGGAAACCCTTGCAAACAGTACCAACTGCAGGATCAGCACCTGAATTCGACCCAGGAATGGCAGGTGCACATGTTGAGCTTAGGTCTGGGGATCAATGAAGAAGACACCTGGAGAGAAGATCCATGAGACACATAAGAAGAACAGAGCCCTACCAGTATGGGGCCAAACCAGGGTTCTCTGCAGTAGCCCATCTTCACAGCAGTCTTCTGGTGAGAACGAGCTGTAGATATGAGGGATGCACTAGGTCTTGCACAGATAACACATTCACTCAAGATATGACCAGTAAGCCAGCCCAAGATGCTTGGTTGGCACCACCTTGCAACAACAGTAATTCAGACCATAAACGTAGTTTAAATGCATAAGGAGCGCACTGGATTGTAAGCCAGCACACCAATCGCACTTTAGGCAACACACAAAGGTTTTGATGGTCAGCCAATCAGACTGACCCTAAAAACTGCCAAACACACAAGCACTCGCACACTAGATGTAGATTAACCAGTCTGAACCAGTTTAGGGGTGTGATCCACACGAAAAGGGCGAAAGACAAAATGGATCGTAGCAGGTCTGAAAAATATATTCGGACACCATACAGGTGCATTGGGGTACTAATGTTGTAAAAGTGGCTTGAGCTCTGGTGCAGCCACAACTAAACACACCTGCCACCAGCCTACTCCACGGCACACTTTCAGGGGGATAGACTCCTCTGGACCAAAATGGGGTACTATAGCGAACCCATACCCCGTTAGTCATATTGGCTACTAACAGCATCACACTAGAAAAAGGGTTGCATTGACAGAGGTACTTCACTAGAGGTCTCTTTGGTCACAAAAGAAAAGTTGAAAAACAATGGAAGGCAGCAATTAGGAAGCAAGAACCCCAAAAACGAAATTCCCCCCTAAAAGTGTTTCAAGATGAGCCACTTTTCAATACTTTTTTACAGTTTTAAATAATTTGACAGCTCTCCCGTAGGCTGGAACTCATACGCTACCATAGTCCACATCCCCTGCCACTTGCCCCCTCAGGGTGGTCTTGGTCTGTCTTTTCAAGATCTGGGCTCGTGGTCTTCCTAGTTAAACCCACTGGGTTGGGAGTGACAACCAGTCCGTGGTGGCCAGACCATCAGATGTGAAATCTGGTATCTTGGAGAGCATCGCACAGCTTAAACTGTATCCCATTAAATAGGGGGGCCTTTGTAAACTATGAGGTAGAACTTGTGTGGGCAAAACGGCCAACATGATTGATCCTGCTCCATTGACACTCCTTCAAGAAGAACCACAAAGAAAATGGCTAGGTTACAGGCCATAAACAATTTGTAGCCATGTTGCTGTTCAGGGAGCAAGTGGCTACTAGCATGGTAAAATGGCTGCCACGTGGTGCCACTTGTAACTCTGACATATTTTTTGGGTGAGGGAACGTTCCACTGGACAAAAGCGGGCACCTTACATTAACCACTGCCTGGTGGCCATGTGGGCTTCTTAGGGCAGCACATGAAGTGAGTTCTAGTCATCAGTGAAGCTTTTAAAAGGAGCCTCATTGTTAAAAAAGGAGGCTCTCACAGATGACAAACGGGTACTTTGTTCCCACCACCTCTGACTGATTGTGCCCAATAAATCTCTGTCACTGAGCATGCAACTCATAATATTGTGTGCCCTTGGGACACTCTTAGAGACCCTAATGTATGGGCCACGGCACCGCCTAATTTCTCTGGGTAAGTAACCTGGTCAGGAAGATCTTTTAGTTTTGGCGTGTGGCAGCATACTTTGAAGCTGTGGATCAACAATGTGTGAACATTTTGCCAAAAAATAAGCTTTTTTCTCCTTGGAGTCACTAAAATGGGAGTCTCCTGGTTATGTAAAGTCCAGTAACCGGGCAACTGTATTTTGTTCTTGTTTGGGTTTGTGTGGTGACCGGGAATACCCATATAGGTCATATTTGATGTAAGTTCCCCAGACAGGAGCTCACAGAGGCTTCAGTGGGTGTGCCTGTCTATGAATGGTGTTGGATGTTTGGCGTTTCTCTTGAATCCTTGTTCCCTGACTTTGCTTGGAAAGGTTTGTACGTGGCAATCGGCACTAGTTGGCTGGCTGCCAAATGCATGACTGTGTGATTGGAGGATGGTAGTTACCCCTTTACCTCCAACTGTCACCGGGTTTACCGACTGGCCACAGTTTAGTCATATGAGCAGACACTCTGCACCAGTATTTTGTCAAATGCGGAGATCTGCCCCAAAGTACAAGGAAGTAGGGTTAAACTAAGGACAGATGTGGATGCTCTGCACCACCCTCTCTCCAGCTCTGAAAGTCCTACTCGTAGCTAGAATGAACTCTGTCCAGTGCTTAATCCCCTGAAGCTACTAGGACAAGTAGGAGCTCCACCTCTGAAAGGTATTTTTTGTGTTCGGTTGACTTCTATGGGTTGCCTGGGCCCTTATCCTGAAGTCTGAGCTCGATTTTCTATGAACCGGGCATGGTTGTCACTCCTGCTGGACCCTTTACTTTGCAGCTGAACTATGTCATAGGACCTTGGTACCATCCTACTAGCTTGGAAACCTCCTTGTATCATCTACTGCCATCTATTGTTTCAGTGGTAACCTGTGACTTTGGCTAGGGTCACTATTGCTGTTCCGTCAGTCCAAACCCACTGAGATGCAGTTTCCTCGTACTGCCTTCATCCATGGGACTAGCCAGTATCACCTGGAGTCCATGGACTGCTCTTCTGGGGCTGGACACATCTAACCTTGCCCATCTGGACATCTGTGACCTCTCCGACAGCTGCAACAAGGGCACTCTTGCAGGCTATTCACTGGCAAGGCTTCAAAGCCCTTTCTTAAGATGAGCATCTTCATGTATGTCCTAGGGGTATACCTGAAGTTTTGGTTGCGCCCAAACTGCTGCAAGGTCCTTGTAGACCCTCCCATCCATAGTCCACCATGATGCTGGCTACTGAGCCCAGCGCTCACTTCTGTAAGCTCTGACCCGGTGCTACCTCAAGCCACTTTCTTCTGCTGGATCTTTTAATTGTGACTCTAGGAGTCACATCTCTGGTTTATGGTTCCATCCCTCTTGCACAGCAAGGCACCCATTCTTCAACCACCACTCCTGCGGCTGCAGACATCGGAGCTCCTTTACAAACATTAAGCTGACATGGTGGGAAGACTTCTGGGGTGATAAACACCTCATACAGGGTGGTCCTCATATTCTAGGCCTTCATTGGGTCTGTCAGCCCGTAAACTAACAGTGGGCCATTGACCTACATTCTGAACACCTCGGCTAATAAAAGGGAATGAACTGTGGATATTATGGATAGGGGAATTACATTTGTATGAGCCTTTTTTAGGGTTTGAAATTGAGGGAAGCTGGGAGCTATTTAGTTCCTACTTGTAGCCTACAAGAGCCTGGTTAGCTTGAAACCTTCAGCCAGCTACCATGAGTGACGTTTGGCTCGCCACCTGCTTTTACTCTAACCAAAGGTCTAGTTGGAGCTAATACAACTTTGGAAACTTTATAATCCTGAGTGGTCCTGTTTTCTAATGTCTGATTTTTTTTTTTTTTTTTTTTTTTTTTTATAATGTATTGCTTTTTATTCATTTTATTTTTATGTTTACTCGCAGGGTGCCTCTTCAAATCACCTGGGAAGAACAAAACATAGACATCTGGTACAATGCAGGTGTGACGTATATAAAAGGAATAGGATGCAGGAGGTTCTCTTCACTGTCGAGGACCAGTAGCCTAGTAGTTATCTTTGCAGGGTTTTTGGCAATGAAAGATTAGTTAGATATGGGTCTGTAGTATTTGCGTATCTCTGGGTCAGCACTAAACATTTTTAGGAGGGGAGTTAATGGTGACAGCATTTAGTGATGTCTGGATACTGACTGATGTTAGTGATGAATTACAAAAAGTGGTCATGGTTCCACCACGGGGCTCACAAAAACAACTAACCCACTTGCATCGGTGAGGAGATTGTTTGAAACATTTTTTTGACATTTACTACAAACCACCTATGTTTGCAGTAAATGGTAAATACATTTCACTGTGCATGGCTGGCCTTGGGTGGCAGCATTCTACCAAAAATATAGCGTGCTTGGTATGACATGCACCATTTTATATACAACACTGGTAAATATTTGGGCACCAGTCAACCTGGGGCAAGTGCATTTGTCTTAAGTAGAGGATCTAAACTAAGGAACTCTCCCTGCAGGTCTATTTGGATTTTTAATAATTTGCAAGGCCTGCACTAGGTTAACTATGTTTTCCCTTAATCAGGGTCGCTGGCAACGGGTCTGATTTTTCTGCTGAGGTGTTTAGTTTCTTACTGATATTAATCAGGTCTTCAGGTGTAATGGAGCTGAAATCCATAAACTTAGGCGCATGGCTCTGGTGTATGGTGGTTGCTCAATGCAATAGTTTCTGGTGATCAACGTTGGCTTGAGATTTGGCAATTTATCTCGAAGGGCCCTACCAAGAGAGTTGGCCAGTTCCTTTGAGGGTTGGGCTTGATTACCATTTTATTGTGGGTTGGTTAGTTCATTGTAAGCTTAGAAAACGTCTTTAGTTTTACATTGCACAGAGGAGATACAGTGTATATATATATATATATATATATATATATATATATATATAATTTTTTTTTTTTTTTTTTACAGTGGCCCTTTTGTAGCCCTTGCTATGAATGTTGCATGCTAGTTGTCATTAGGTGACTTTGATTTCCTCTGTGTTCTAGATTGCAACCTATCCTCTTCAGTGAGCAGGGTTCAAAAGTGAGGGGAGGTGGGAGCTATTTAGCTCTTGCTTGGTGCCAGAAGAGCCTGGTTAGCTTGATACCAACATCTACCAGGAGGTTCTTTTGGCTCCTCATGCCAACTGATGTCAAATAAACACATCTATCAAATGTAACTGTGCGTTTGTGGCAATCTACAAATGTTTGTGTATTATGAGGAATTTAGATTTGCGGAACCCTATGTACTAGCTCCTTATTCCCCAGTGGTAGCACCTTGTCACTGCATAAACATAGCTCCTGCTTATCCAATTATTATTTCGATCCATGGGGAGGCCAGTTCATCATCAAAACGTTTTGTTATTGATTTTGGTTATGGTTTTTATTCTTTTTATTTTCTTTGGTGCAATATGATAGGATATGGCATTTGTAACGCGCCTATACACAAGTGTTTCAAGGCGCGATGAGGCAAGGGGGGGGAACAGAGGGAAAACAGACAACGATCCTACTAGGCCAGGTGTCATTCAGATCGCGCAAGTGCATGGGAAGGGGTAGGGGGGAGGCAGTGTCTTAGTGATTTCTGTGTTCTGTTTTTCTAATAAGAGGGAAGTGTTTTTCCGGCATTATTGTCCTTATTGGGTGGTGTGATAAGTTTCTTCAACGGTTTATTTGTTGGCTTGCTACTTTTTGTGGTATCGGTAATATATGGTCGGCATACATAATGTCACAGAAAAAAGGTTGTGGCGACATTATATATGGTGACCATATGTATGGGTTTCATTGCCAGCAGGGGTAGCAGGGGTGTCCCCTGCATGTTGAATGTAATAATGTCCCTGCAAAAAACAGCAATTTTTTGGCGACGTGTTTGCCAGGCGACATTTTTGCAGGGACATTATTACATGGAACCCTTTTTGTTTGTTAAGGATATAGTGTTCTTGGCTATAATTTTTGGTTAGATTATCGATGTAATGATTGTGGATTTCCCATCCATTTAGTAGCAGGTCGTAATCCTTGAAAGCAACACACGTCTGCCTGAGGTCTAGTTCAAATCAGTAAATATGGCCAAGGGCATGTTAATCTTTGTGTAGGCTTGTTCATCCAGGGTTTGAAACACAGATTATTCATGGTTTGGGTGAATTGATTAAAATATTTGAATTATCTGGTTGGTTAAGCAATAGGCTTCTCCAGCATGGGGTCTGGCATGGATTCACATGCTCATGAATATTCCCCGTCGTCAGGCTGGGAATCCTCGGTAAAGAAAAAACCAGTATCAGTTTCGTTTCTGATCTGTCTTTCGTAGTAATAACCAATCACTGGTCTCTGCGTCATACTGACCACAGCCAATGACTGCCCTCTACCTAAGCACCGCCTCTGGCAGCCATCTTCAGATTTTTACCGCACGTTCATGTGTTGGGATCCTCGTGCTATTGCTCTCGAGCGTTAGTGCTATTTTTTCGCGCTTTTTACAAAAAACTTAGATTCTTTCGGTTAAAAGAGCCTCAAGCTCCACCGATCCTACATCCGATCAACGGGGACCCGTGTCGGATTCATCTGTGCCCCTCAAGGGTGAAGATTTCGTCGAGCTACACTTCGGAGGACTCCAGAAGCTTCTCAGGCCCTGTCTCGGAGATGGCCCAGGAGAAGGGAAGCTCGACGCCCGGAAAGCTGTTCAGGGTCTGCCCTGGATGCCAGCTGCAGAACGTCTTCAAGGAGGACGAACACTCTTTCTGCCTTTACTGCCTTCATGAGGACAAGACGCACGTGGAGAAGGACTGTGCGTTTTGCGGCAACATGTCGGAACGGACCATGAAGGACCGCCATCAACGTCTCGCCAACTGGCTGGAGGGTAAGAGCCCGTCTGGCGAGAAGAAGAAGAAATCCGAGCGGTCTTCTAAGACCTTTGAGGGCGCCCCGGCGACGGGGGCCCAACATAAGGCCAAGCACCGCGAGTCCGCTGGCACCGGGAGCGCCGAACGGTCGGGCTCTGCGGGCGCCAGGCAGGGCGCACCCTCCCCGGCACCATCAACCACGAGCCAACGCTCTGGGTCGGGTAAGAGGAAGGCCGAGCACCCGGCGAAGCTCCTGGAGAGGCCCCGGTCGAGCTCTAAGGCAGAGGAGGAGCGTGGCAGTGCCCCCTCCCTCAAGGATAAGGCGGTGAGCGCACCTAAGGTGGTGAAGGCCTTGATCCATCCGGCCAAGCCCTCTATCGAAACGGTCGCGGCGGCCCTGGCTCAGCCTGTGGTGGCTGCACCAGTGGTGGCGACCTCAGGGCCCAGAATCTCCCTGCCTCCTCGGAGGGAGTCTTCCTTTGTGCCCATCGATAGGACCCCCGTGAAACCCTCCGTGGGGAAGAAGAAGGGGGGGCAGGGCGTCGTCGTAGAGTCGGCCTCAACCTCAGAAGAGGAACTGATCGAGGTCTTAAGCCACGGCCTAGGCGTGGAAGAAGGCCAGCCCGTCGGAATGGACCCCGACGCAGGTGACGACGACGACGACATCGTCGAGGAGACCGACGGGGCCCCTGCTCGCCCGTCGGATTCCCCTCTGCCAGCGCCGCAAGACAACTCGGCGGCCATTTTGTTGGCCATACAGTCCTTATGCTCCGAGATAAGGACGAGGCTACCGTTACCGACGGAGGAACCTCTCCCGTCGGGGGATCCAGAACCGGGACCTTCTGGTGTTCCCCCTACCAAGAAAAGAAGGATCCATCCACCACCTCCTTTTCAACCGTCGCGCCCCTTCCAGCCCTCCTCCCCGTCCACCCGAGGGGATGATACGGGGACTGACACGGCAGCGACGGGTACGGACGACGAGGCATACGACGAGGATTTTCCGTCGTCGCCTCCCACCAGGGCCTCTCCGCCCGACGAGATCGGATCTTTCCACTCCATGATCTCCAGGGCTTCCGAGCTTTTCCAACTCTGCCCTGAGGAGAAGAAAAAGGAAGGCTTCCTTTATCAGCGGCGCGAGGCCAAGAGGAAGACGGTCCTCGCAGTGCCTCTGTTGGACGACATTTGGGATGAGGGCCTTTCCCTCCTCAAGAACCCTTCCACGACGCCAGCTAGAAGAGACCGGTACGAGAAAAAGTACCGGGTCCCGGACACGGCCCCCCTATGCCTCCGGGCGCAGCCTACCCCGGACTCCGTCGTCTCCGCGGCAGCCAGGAAGAAAGCGGGGGGGGTGCGGCCTCCACATCGACTTCCCCGCCGGACGGCGAGGGAAAGAAATTGGATACTATGGGGCGTAGAGTCATCTCGTCGGCAGCGACGACGATTAAAGCGGCCAACGCCTTGGCTATCGTGGCCCGCTACGACAGGGAGCTCTGGTACAAGATGGCTCCTCTGCTGGATTTTCTGCCGGACGACAAGAGGGCGGAGGCCCTTGAGATCCTGCAGGAAGGTGAGGTGGCCTCGGACCACGCCATCACCGTGGCGACGGACATCGCCGACACTGGATTCCGCCAGCTGGGCAACGGTGTTTGCCTTCGACGTCGTGGATGGCTCAAAGCTACGGACTTCCGGCAGGACGTCCAGACCAGAGTCCTGGACATGCCCTTCGACGGGAACAACCTGTTTGGGAAGACAGTGGACGATTCCCTTCAGGCCATCAAGGCGGATACTGAGACGGCCCGGGCCCTTGGAGTCCTGCAACGACGGACGCCCTTTCGGAGCGGCGGAGGCAAGGGCGCCTCCAAAGGTTCCGGCGGCGGTTTCGCTTCCTACCGTCAAGCGGCCCGCTCGTCGTCGCAAGAGGCCTACAGAGGACGAGGCAAGTCTAGCGGACCCCGCCGTCGTCGCCAAGGAGGTCAAGGCGGCAAGGCCGCGTCCAAGCAGGATTGAACCGGCCTTGGGGTCGGGCCCCCACCGAAGCACCCCGGTGGGAGGCCGGCTGGCGGGCTTCGTCAGCGTGTGGGAGTCCATCTCCACCGACCGTTGGGTGCTGGACGCCCTGGCCCGGGGCCACGCGCTCGAGTTTCAAAGAAGGTGCCCGCGCGTCCCCCCCGTGGCCAGGAAAGAACTTCACGTCCCTCAACTTCTCCTGGAGGTAAAGGCGATGCTCAGAAAGGGCGCCATCGAACTCGTCCCAAAGAGGCTTCGGGGCTCCGGAGTCTACTCGAGATACTTCCTCGTGAAGAAGAAGACGGGAGGATGGCGCCCCATCCTGGACCTGCGACGTCTGAACAAGTTCATCAAGGCGCAGAAGTTCCGGATGGTCACCCTCCAGCACGTCCTGGGTCAGCTGGAGGAAGGAGACTTCCTATCGTCATTGGATTTGGAGGATGCCTACTTCCACATTCCCATCCTAAAGGGGCACCGCAAATTCCTCAGATTCGTGGTCCAAGGGCGTCATTACCAGTTCAAAGCCCTTCCCTTCGGACTACGGTCGGCACCCAGGGTATTCACCAAGTGCCTTGCACCGGTGGCGGCGCAGCTGCGCCGCGAGGGGATCCACGTCTACCCCTACCTGGACGACTGGCTCATCCGCGCCAAGACGAGGGAGCTCGCCGTGGTCCACACGGCAAGGACCGTCCAACTCCTCACGGACCTGGGATTCTCCGTGAACTACGCCAAATCCCACCTGGTGCCCGCGCAAGTCGCACTGTTTCTGGGAGCGAGGCTCGACACAGTGTCCCTTCTGGCCTCCCCGTCGGAGGAGAGGACCAGGACCATCTTGGGCAAGGTGCAACGGATGTTGGTGGCCGACGCGGCCAAAGTGAGGTCCATCAAGTCCCTCCTCGGGATGATGTCTTCCTGCATCTACCTCATTCCCATGTGCAGGCTCCGGATGCGCCCGTTGCAAGAATTCCTGGATGCGCGCTGGATCCAGACGACGGGCAGCTTCGAGGAAAGGATCAAGCTCGACGAGAGTTTCCGACGAGCGATACGGTGGTGGGGCACCCGCGCGCATCTGACGGCGGGCATGGACTTCCAGACCCCAGCCCACCAGGAGACTGTGACCACGGATGCCTCCCTGGAAGGGTGGGGAGCGCACACCGAAAATCTGCACGCAAGGGGACTCTGGCTCCCGACGGAGAAGTCCCTACATATCAACGTCCTGGAGCTCCGTGCAGTGTTTTGGGCCCTCAGGTCCTTCCTTCCGTCCCTCAAGGGCAAGGTGGTGAGGATCTTCACCGACAACACCACCACCATGTTTTACATCAGGAAACAGGGCGGAACCAGGTCCCCAGCGCTGTCCAAGGAGGCGCAGGACCTGTGGCATTGGGCCGTCGCCCAAGGGATTTTTCTGGTGCCGTTTCATCTGGCAGGGATAAAAAACACCATCGCCGACTCACTCAGCAGGGAGCTGCGCTCGTGCCACGAGTGGGAACTACGGCAGGATCTGGTGGATCGCCTCTTCCGACGGTGGGGCACACCCCAGATCGACCTGTTCGCGACGGCGACGAACGCCAAGTGCCGGAGGTTCGCCAGCAGGTTTCCCCAGACGAGGAGCATGGGCGATGCTTTCTCGTTCCCCTGGGAGGGCCTGTTCCTCTACGCGTTCCCTCCCTTGCCTCTGCTAATCCGGCTCGTCAACCAGCTCAAGAGGTCACGGTGCAGGATGATCCTCGTCGCACCTGCGTGGCCGAGGCAGATATGGTTCCCGGACCTTCTGGACTTGTCAGCGTCCCCGCCGATCAAGCTGCCGGCGGACGCGGATCTACTCTCCAGGGAAGGAGGCGCCATCCTCCACCACGACCCGAAGTCGCTGAACCTGCAGGCCTGGCTCCTGCAGCACTAGAGTTTGGAGGATACGACATACCGGCCGATTGCAGAGAGGTTCTTGCAAAGGCCAGGGCGTCCTCGACTCTTAAATGCTATGGACACAAATGGAAGAGGTTCTCTGTCTGGTGCCACGCACAGAAGATTAACCCTCTACGGATTACGGCTCCCCAAGTACTGCCGTACCTGCTGACGCTGGCCAAAGCTGGTCTGGCACATGCGTCCATCAAGATTCATCTTGCTGCGATCTCCCGATACACCAGAACCACGGGCCGGACGTCCTTGTGGTCTCATCGTCTGGTGAAAGAGTTCATGAAGGGACTGTTCAGATCGTTCCCGCCGGTGAAGGCTCCGGCCCCGGCGTGGGAGCTCAACGTGGTGCTGACCAAGCTCATGGGACCTCCGTTCGAGCCTCTGCACTCGGCCCCGTTGAAGTTTCTATCGTGGAAAACAGCTTTTCTTGTGGCCATCACCTCCGCACGACGAGTGGGAGAGATCCAGGCCCTTTCCTGCAAGGCCCCGTACTTGACTTTCCACGACACGAGGGTAGTGCTCAGGACGCACCCCTCCTTCATGCCCAAGGTACCGTCGGACTTCCATCTCAACGAACCCTTGGTGTTACCTGTGTTCTTCCCGTCGCCTTCGTCGCCGGCTGAGAGGACTTTGCACTCGCTGGATGTAGCTAGAGCGCTGAAGTTCTACGTGGACCGCACGAAGGGTTTTCGGAAGACGTCACAACTCTTTGTGAACTTTGGACCTGTCAATCAGGGGAAGGCTCTCTCGAAGGCTTCCATCTCCAGATGGCTCTCCGGCTGTATCATGTGCTGTCACCGGTTGGCAAACCGACCGCTGCCTGGCCGTCCGAGAGCCCATTCCACCAGAGCGATCGCAGCTACCACGGCGTTCCTATCTGGTGTGCCCCTGCTGGACATATGCAGGGCTGCTACGTGGAGGTCGACGCACACCTTCACGAAATTCTACTGCGTCGACCGGGATTCCAGGGAGGAGTCCAGGGTCGGCCAAGCAGTGCTGCGCAACCTGTTCGCCTGAGGTGAGCCTGGTGAGGAGGTAAGATGCTTAATGTTGAGTTGATGTGATGCTTAATGTTGAGCCTTTGCCACCTCCCGTGGTTGTGCATGTGTGTACTGCTATGTATTCTTTATTCATGAGCATGTGAATCCATGCCAGACCCCATGCTGGAGAAGGAACAAGTTACTTACCTGTAACTGTTGTTCTCCAGCATGGGTCTGGCATGGATTCACATGCGAACCCTCCCGCCTACCCCTCTGCGGCTCTTCACTTGGTCATACTGCCACTTCACGTGCTTCCAAATCTGAAGATGGCTGCCAGAGGCGGTGCTTAGGTAGAGGGCAGTCATTGGCTGTGGTCAGTATGACGCAGAGACCAGTGATTGGTTATTACTACGAAAGACAGATCAGAAACGAAACTGATACTGGTTTTTTCTTTACCGAGGATTCCCAGCCTGACGACGGGGAATATTCATGAGAATGTGAATCCATGCCAGAGCCATGCTGGAGAACAACAGTTACAGGTAAGTAACTTGTTCCTTATATCACATATCTCCAGGATGTTTTTTGAGATGGCTTGTATTCTAGCTATGGGAAAGGAGAGATTGGTGCCGGAAAGGCGGTAGATCTCAATAACTGTCATGGAAATGATGTTGTTGATGTAGCATTTGCACTCATTTTTACTTTATAATATGTTCATAGCCAACAATGACTTTACATATACAAACACACATCATAAACACAACTTTACCTTTTTTCATTAAAATATACGTAAATACCATCAGATAATTCATATAAAATTGTTAAAATAATCTCATAAAATCTCATCATGTGAAAAATCAAATTAATGCCATTTCCTTCCATCGGTCTTGGCCATATTTTTTCAGTCTCTTCTGATAGACACGTGTTCTTATGTTAGACAATATTTGACAGGCAGTTTACATAGAGTTTCGCATTCACTAATTAAATGTTTAGCCGTCTCACTCTTTTCCCACCCACATAGTCTGCATAATCTTAAACTTCTCACAATGCCAAGTTTTGCACCTAGTATCTCCATGGTGTCACATCTATTGAACTCAAACCTAAGATACAGACTGACTATTGACTGATTAGGAAAGGCATATTGGTATTTCGGTTTCGGCGCATCAATAGCCCAATATTCTAAAAATAGGCCACTAGTTGATTTTGTAGAGCGTGAAATCATGTCTCTTTCTTTAGCACAGCCGTAAATCTCCCTTTGTAATGACTTTTTAATTTTTGCATGCGAGAAGCCTAGCCAACTTGAGGCATTCCCCTTGGCCCATTTCTCATACGTTAAATATAACGCGTACAAGGTTTTAAAATGTTTGTCATGCTCTCGCTTCTCAAAAATGTCCATCAATTCCCTCACAAAGGTGTTGTCAGTGTACTTAACTTTACATATAACATAGCAGATTTATACACTAAAACATCTCTTGCATATCTAAAATCACATTCCAATCAAATATATTCACATTATACAGATGCCGGCAGTCTAAAAAGCCATTTTAAGATTTTTCCTTCTAGTTTGCTTATTTCATCTAAGTACCTACGAGCCCGCGGCATATAGTAGGCAAGATATTATTTTGCGGAATAAAGCAGTAAAATCGTATTCAATGAGACACCACCTTGCCTACCTATGAATTGGCTAAGAGCACCTGCTGTATTTAAGCATTTAAGTTTAGTCTCACACCAATGCAGTTTCCATGACCGCTTCTGTTCTATTAATACTCCCAAATATCTATAACATTCAACCCTTTTGATGACTTCTTTTTTCACCGCCCATTCATATGTATTGTAACGGGATTGTTTAGTGGGGCCTAAAAAGGCCATCACCTTTGTTTTTGCTATATTTATTACCAAGCCATTAGTTTCAGAGAATTGTATCGGACAATTTAGCTTGTTTTGGAGCCCTACTATCGTGTAGTCCAACAGGACCGGGTCACCCGCATACCCTAGCCAGGCTAAGTGTATCTTACCCAGCTTTATCGCATCTGTGACGGTCTTTTCCATCTCCTTCATACAGTCGGACAAGTAAAGATTAAATAACATAGCTGCTAAACTACACCCCTGTTTTACTCCACATACTGTTGGAATGGCCTCAGACAAACGTCCTACACCATCTAGATGAATTCTAACTGATGTTTCTGAATATAGCAACTTTATCATGTATAATAGTCCTGGCGGGATCCCCCAATTTGCTAGTTTTATCCACAATTTTTCCCTTACAATGGTGTCAAACGCAGCGGAAAAGTCCATAAATACAGCATATACTGGTCGTTTTCCCACACCCCAGGAATACTCTACCGCAGACATTAAATTGATGATGTTATGGGTTGTGGATGATTTTTCCTTCTAGTTTGCTTATTTCATCTAAGTACCTACTAGCCCGCGGCATATAGTAGGCAAGATATTATTTTGCGGAATAAAGCAGTAAAATCATATTCAATGAGACACCACCTTGCCTACCTATGAAGTGGCTAAGAGCACCTGCTGTATTTAAGCATTTAAGTTTAGTCTCACACCAATGCAGTTTCCATGACCGCTTCTGTTCTATATCAAGCCGGATTTTGCACGAAATCCGGCTTGATAGATTGGTAATATTTCGGTCTCTGCTATCCATTGGTTCACATCTTCCAACAAGACCCTAGCAAATATTTTTGCCAGAATATCTAGCATAGCTGGCATTCGATAGTTTCCACTCGCCTTTTTTATGAATAGGGAGGATAATACTGTCTCGCCAGGTTTCTGGGATTATCCCATGTATACCAATCCTACAAAACAAAATGTTAAGTACTTTGGCCCATTCCTTGGGCGCACAACGTAACAATGCGTTGCAAGTCCCATCAGGGCCAGTTGCTCTGGAGTTATGTAGTTTAACTATCATCCTTTCTAAGGAAGCTTCTGTAAAATAATTCCCTTGCCATTGCGCTTGCCTAACTTTGAAGCCTTCCTCTTTAACAGCGTGAGACCTTAGGTCGTATTTTTTGTGTGTTGAATCCAATCCATTTCTGTCACACTATTATTATTTTTGCTCCATTTATAACTTTCCATATGCCCTGATGATTATTACTCCTGGCTTGGGCTGCAATATTAAGCCAGATTTCCTTTGATTTTTTTTTTGATTTTTTTTTTTTTTTTGTGGGTTCGCAGCCAGATAGCATATTGTTTTTTTGCCCATTTTATCTGTTTCGTGGCATCATTCGCCAGGGAGTTTGCTGTTTTAATTACTTTCCTTAATGCATTTTTGGCCTTATTAATTTCTGCATCATAGGTATTACGCTTGTCGTGTGAGAGATTCCATCTTTCACTATTACTGCAATACTTCCGTTTCTGCATCGAAACTTCTTTAATTTTATTCACCAGATTTTCAAATTTCTGTATGGTGCCATGCGCACTTACTTCTTGATTGTTGTCCATCATGGACCTGAACACTTCCAAGTTCTTTTCTAGCAATTTCATTTGCTTTTTCAAAATTAGTGGGGTTCAAGATTATCCTATGTGCCGCATTGTTAACTGCAATATTACCACTCATATGATAGGAAGTCTCTGTTTTCGGGTATTCCAGCATCACATACAGTGGAAGATGGTCGCTCTCCTCACGACAACCCACCGCCATGTCATTGCACATATCATAGGCTCTTTCATTTACCATTATATAATCTATCGTTGTTAATCTGTCCCCTCCCACGCAAGTTTCCCTCCGTTTAGCATCACCTTTTTAAGTGGCCATTTAGCATTGTCAATTGGTATTTCACAATCATATCGCTCCATGATTTACCAAATGTATTGGAGAATCCGTATTCAATGGGCCCCGGACCCCTCTTTTCTTCTTTGTTAACATCAGGGAGAACGATCTTTGCATTGAAATATCCAGTATTATAATAGGCAGCTCTCTTTCACATTCTTTTATAAAGTTAGATACTGTCTCCACATTTGCTTTATTCTGTATTCCATTGGGTGGATTATATATATTTATTACCATCAGGCTCGGAAACTGGGTTATGGTGGTTTTCACCAACACTGCTAACACCATCTAATTGGACCAACTGGTTTTAACACCAGACCAGGGGTGTTTAATGGCTGTTAGTAAACCTCCTTTCGGGCGTCCTCTCAATCCTTTTGACGCTAAACTTTGAATACTTCACCACCCATCCATTTCACACAGTTCATGTAGCCATGTTTCCTGCAGTGTTCCCATACAGAAACTGTTTAAATGTGCTAACAGCCCATCTTCCTTTTCATAATGTAGATTTCCTCGGGTGTTCCAGGATATCATCACATTCAGTTCATCAGGGACGGTGTTCTAGTTGAGGTTTAAATTCTATCGGGATCTATTGCCAATACCCCTCGTTCTTCTTTGCCTCCCTAGTTATCCCTTTAGTCTGCATGGTCCCAGAGTTCCTAGAAGTTGTTGGACTATTATTGGCAAATGGATGTCCCTTTGCCCCTGCACCATCCCGTTTTTGCAAATGTATCTCAGTGTCTGAGGTCTCTTCTAATGTTACATCTTTTGATTAGTATTCCTACTGAGATCAATTGCTATCCTCTGATTCTTTACCTTTCGCATGGAGGTTTCAGTACATGTATATCCCACTTTGTTAAACAATTCATGATGACTTGATATGAATTCTAAAATTGTGTTGTTCATGCACCACATATTGATCGTAACGAGCAAGGGGATCACTAGTTGATCAACAATTTAGAAGTCACTCGAACTCACCATACGTAACGAAACCAAGTTCCCACATATCTCAACAATGCGCTGTCTATTTAATACCTCTATTGTATTAACCTTATTAATTGCTTGGAACTGCAGTGCCCTTACAAAGTTTAAGGGATCTTTCTTATATGTGGGTTCATATTCTTTCATTTTAGAGTCATCAGAAAATCGCACTGCTTTATTACCGAGTGTCATCTGCATATTACAACCAATTGGCGCCCCAGCCTTAGTCTGCGATACTTGCTCATTCACACATAGATCTTCATTAAATAGGGTCTTTATCGCTTTCAAGACTTTAGTTGTAATTCCATGTTCTTTGTTCATAATATTTACATTCTTCCCTTTCTTTTTGATTGGGACTACCCATTCATCAAGAGTCGGCTCCACCTTCTTATGAGTAGAATCTGTTGCCACTACCGCTTTTTGCAGTTTCTTCATTTTCTTAGATTGTTTTTTATTAGACATATCCATACTTGGTGTATGTATAGACACTGTATGTGTCCCAATGAAGTTAGGTTTTTTTTTGTCATTGGAATTGGTTTTAATCTTCAAAATTCCACACTGACATCTATAACTGGAGGGGCTACCAGTTCTACTATTTTGGAGGCAACTGTTTGTATTACAATGCACCCATTCTTACCTCTTTCCTTCTGTGAGTCCTTGTACATTACTGCCTTTTTTCAATTAATTTGTTTCCTCCGCTTTTTCCCTTTTCTCAGCATTCTCCTGTCTCCACTCACAACGTCCTCACTTGTTGTTGTATATCCCACTGAAGTATCACAGTGTGGATTCTCCATTTTCACAACAGGTGAGCCAGATCCAGGTTCTGTTAACTGAGGTGCATTTAACATCTCAGTATTACTTCCTACCTCCCTACAGGTTTTACGTCCTTTGTTAATGCTCTTGTGTAACAATACAGAGTGTACGTCCAGCTTCCGTTCAATTGTTTATCTACCAACTCAGTGAGTACCCTTTCTAGTGCTTCCCATAATTCATTTTTTAACGGTGCAAAGCTCTCATTATCCTGTGACTGTATACTATTAGCTGTAGTATTACTAGTATACATACTTGGGTTTTGTTCGAACTCTTGTGTGCCACTGTTCTGAGACAGATCTACAGAGCATAAAATTAGACCTGAGACTGGGTCAATCATGAACCTTTCATGTTCATTGTTTTTATCAAACTATTCTGGGGATATTGATCTACATCTTGACCTACAGATGCAGCACATTCTATATGTGTGCTTTCACTTTTCGTTATTGGCTCCTGAGGCTTATTAGGCGATTTACCATTCCCACTTTGCCCTTTTGCTTCATTCTCTGTTGTTTTTGAGTTTTTATCTGGCATATCGCCAGTTCCTAATGGAGTGTTCCTAATGGTAGTGACAGATTGTTTTCCTTCCCAGATTGCAATCTCTGTAAACATATTATTTATTTTAGGGGCACATCTTATCTTCAACTCCTTCATCATTTTATCGCTGATAGATTCTGAAAACATACTAGAGAGCAATTTAGCTCCAATACATGGCAGACTTAATGTTAAATCCTCCACCAATTCAACTCTTATTGCATTTATTTCTATTTCGTTTTCAATCATTGTTGCCTCATTCGTCTTTGGGGTGTCTATTTTGTGGAAAAATGATGTCATTTTGGCCAACTTACTTTCTGGTAACAATCCCTGTTTATATATAACCTTTTGTTTGCATGTTCTGTTAGGCCTTTGTAAACCTTCTGCCATTCGGGTTTCAATTTTAGCTTTGCAGTTGGTAGATCTTAATTCTATTTCCTTTCACTCTTTTCCACACGATTTATGTCAGCACACAATATTGGCACATTCTCACACTTTCAGGCCGTACTAACCTGGTGTACAGTCCACGCTCAAGACTGGTTACAAAGGTTTCCTTATATGCTATACACATTTGGACCAGCTATTCGTCTCAGCTCGCGCACTGTGAACAGTAAACAGTACTTCCGTACTTCACGGTGCGCACACAGGGTGCGCTGGGACTTGAACAGATATAGCCAGTTCCAGGTGATCCCTGGTGGGTGGGGTTACTTCAGTCAGTCAATCAGCTAAGCTGGAAAACTATAGGGGGGACAGGGGAGGGGAGACACAAAGAGCAGACCTAGCTTTCTAACTTGCTTCAAATCGCCACACATTGGGGCTCGGCCTCATGCAAACGCTATCGTTCACATAGGTAAATTCAGGCTGCATACAAATATAATTACTTTTAAAGGGCCAGCTGTCTTTAGGTGTTGCAGCGATTTCGCTCCTCCTCTTGCTGCAGTCCTGAGCATTTTCCACACCGTGGCAAGTCCAATAAGGCTAGCAGGCAGACTCTCCGTTCCAGCTCCGCCACAGTAAACAGTACTCCCGTACATCACGGTGCGCACCACACTAATTTTTCAAACTGAGGGGTGTGTCCCGAGTGTCTCTGGGTAAGTGAGGGCTGCTCTGCCTCCTCTTGTCAGACTTTATTTTTGGAGACAGCTATTTTGTTTTTATTATGGAATCGTGACTATTTAATAATTTTCAGTGAACCATGATTCTGTGATTCCTTCGAAATCCGTGTTGAACTAGTCTATGCATTGACAGCCATTGTTTTTTTAAATTTTTTTAATTATTTTAAAGAACACATCAAACTTAACCAACACATAGGACATTTCCATAAATGCACATCTTGTCTTACATTCACATGTTATGCTTTACAGTCCTCCACCCTCTTAACTCAAGTTCCTACTTCAATGCCTTAAGGTTCGCTAATTAAGGTTTATCTCCTTTATTTTTTCCAGGCGTATTGTCTTCACTGGATTCGACCTCGGGAAGTCCCGACATCGCGGTTACCATTTGCCTCCATGCTACCAGGGGTCCTGTTTTCTCCTCCTCTCCTCTGCTGACTGCTTCGTACCATGCCATCGTCTCAGCCTCTGCCCACTTCAGGAGGTCATTCCGCCACACCTCTAGTCTGGATCTGTGGGCTGCTTTCCAGCCCATAGCTATTCTCCGTTTGGCCAGGATGTAAGCCAGGTCTTTCAGTTTGCTAATGTGTTTTAAATTACGTGGTCTAGCAAATCCCCCCCAACATGCATGCCCATACTGACTCCACCTCCAGCTTGATCCCCTTTTGAGCCATACATTGTTTAGCCTCCTCCCAGAACCTACCCACCTCCGGGCACGCCCAGAACATGTGAATCATCCTGGCATCCACCTCCCCGCATTTGGGGCATTTCTGTATCACTGTATTTCCAAACCTGGCGATTTTACTGGGGGTCATGTATGCCCTGTGGGTGATGTATAGCTGGATGCAGCCCCGCATTCTGGGACACCTTCTTGTGGTTCCTCTGGGCTCTTTCCCATTCCCCATCCTGCATAGGTTCTCCCACCTCCTCCTCCTCCCACTCCTGCCTCACTCTGGACATCAATAATTGGTAAATTTGGGATATTTCGTGCCCGCCCTCTGAGATATCATACATCGTTTCAATGACTGCATCGGGTTGTTCTGTCAATACTGCCGCGGGCCACTTTCCTCCCACTCGTTTGATGATTCTGGTATATGTAATGTGTTGTCCTGGGTGTACCCCGGTGTCTTCCATTATCCCTTGAAAAACTAGTGCCTCCCCTTCCTGCCATATGTCTCCGAGGGTCACCAGGCCCATCGGTTTCCTGAATTTATGGATCCCTCTTATCATTTGCGTGTCCTCGCTGCATAGCTCTACCAAGGGTACCTGCGGGGAGCACGGAGTCGGGTTTCCCAACACTTGGCATGCTTTGTGCCATGTTTTCCAGCCTAGTTTGAGCAATCTCGCACGTCCCTGCATCTTTGATTAGGTAGCCATATTCGTTCCTATAGAAAGAATGGAGTGCAGTCCCTGCTTACAATCTCGCTTCTGCTGTCTCTTCTTCCGATAGCCATTTGGCCATGTACTGAAGCTCGGCAGGTTTATGCCCCCTCTATCATACGGGTTCTGCAGCTTCCATAGGGCTACCCTGTTTCTGGAATTATGCCATATGAAGCCCCTGCGTAGGCTCTGGAGTTTCGTGAAAAAGCGTTTGGGGAGCATGTATGGAATGTTCGTAAAAAATTGTAACAGCCTGGGCAGAACCACCATCTTAAGCAAGGCCGCCCTGCCCACCATGGCCAGGTGGAGTTTGGCCCAGAACCCCATGCTATTCTTGATGCCCTCCACGGCCTTCTACATATTATATTTATATTCATCTGCGGCCTTATGATATATATCGATCCCCAAGTATCTAAATGTTCTAGTCTGCCAGGGTATTTGCAAGACAGGTAGGTCTCCCGGTGGGGACCCCTATATTTTCCCAGAGAGAACATGCTAGATATTTTAGGGTTTACTGCTATGCCCGAAAGGGCCGCGTAGTGTTTCATCACTTCCAAGACATACTGCAAGTTTTCCTCTGGGAAGCGCAGGTATAGCAACATATCGTCAGCGTACAGTTCATATCAGGTGCGGTTCCCCCCTTCATGTGGATGCCTATCTCCCCGTATTGTTGTCCGAGGCAAATTGCTAATGGTTCTAATGCCAGTATGTATTGCATGGGGGACCAGGGGCAGCCCTGCCTTGTGCCTCTGCTAAGTTGCCATTTGTCCGAGATTATCGCGCCTGTTTTGACCCTAGCTACTGGGGAGCTGTATACCATCTTCACCCACCTCAGATACCCAGGACCTATCCCATATTCTTTTAGGGCCGCCATCATCCACGGCCACCTCACAGAGTCGAAGGCTTTTATTGCATCCAGCGAGACTATCACCATTTCACCAAGCTCGCTCTCTGTCTGTTCTACTATATGGTGGACTCTCCTATGATTGTCGTTTATGTTCCTTCCCGGGACATATCTGTTTGATCAGGGTGTATGAGTTTATTACCCTTTGTAGCCTATTTGCTAGCACTGCCGTAAGGATTTTGCTATCCTGGTTTAACTTGGATAGGGGTCTGTATGACCCGCAGTCTGTGCTTGGCTTACCGGGTTTCAGAGGCAGAACAATCACCGCTTCTCTCAGGGTTTCTGGCATCCTTCCCCTTTCTAATGCCTCATTTAGCATGGTCAGCAGGGGGGGGGGGGTTGGAAAGAGTACTTCCTACCTATAAGTTTCATAGAATTCGCTGGGGAGCCTGTCTGGCCCCGGGGCCTTACAGGTGGGTAAGTGCAGGACCACTGTCTCAAGTTCCTCTAATGTAATTGGGGCCTCCAGGTTCTCCCTTTCCTCCCTGTTTAATTTAGGCAATCCTATGTCTTCCTATGTCTTCCAATGTTTCCAGCGTCTCCTGCCCTGCTTCCTCCCCTGTATCTTCATAGAGGCGTTTGTAAAATCTAAAGAACTCCTCGTTCACTTCTTCCTGGGTGTTCGAGATCTACCCTTCTTCTCCCGTTATCTCTCTGATTACCGTTCTCGGTGTCATTTTTATATAGCCATGCCAACAGCCTCCCTGTTTTGCCCCCCCCCCCCTGCGTGTTGCCTTTCGATGTATTTCTAATAATTCAATTTCCATAGTTGTTCCCAGAGCTCCCTGTTGGCTTGCTGTGATTGGCTCACTTGTTCGGCATCCTCCTGTGAGGTGCCCCACTTCTGCATCATTGCTTCCAATTTCTTCTGTCTCTTGTAGCTCTCGCTCTGTACCCCCTGGGAGCCCTCTAGT
Source organism: Ambystoma mexicanum (assembly GCF_040938575.1). Taxonomy (NCBI): domain Eukaryota; kingdom Metazoa; phylum Chordata; class Amphibia; order Caudata; family Ambystomatidae; genus Ambystoma; species Ambystoma mexicanum. Next base: position 342,231,667 of record NC_090926.1, read on the forward strand.
TTTGGATATGGCCGCACCTCTTACTACCTCTTTAAACGCTTCCCATAGAGTTTCTTCTGACTTCACACTCCCTGTGTTAGTGTCAAAGTACTCGATAATTTCCTCCCTTAAATCCTCTCGGAACGCTGTGTCCCATAGGGCCTCGGCTCTAAGCCTCCATGTTGGGTTTCTTGCTCTGGGGGGCTGTTGTCTCCCCTCGACCACCAAGGGGGAGTGGTCTGATAGCGTTCTTGCCTTATATTCCGAGCCCACCATTTCATCCACGAGTTCGGAGGCAGCGAACATAAGTCCAGTCTCGTGTATAGGTTTTGTGGGGCTACATAGTGTACTCACACTACGCAGCCCCACAAAACCTATACACGAGACTGGTGCCTATCATTCGGGTGTTGCTGTCTCCAGATATCCGCTAGCCCAAAGTCTCTCAACAAGGCCTGTAGTGCTTTTGCGGTGGGGGTGGGCTTATCTAGTTGCGTATCGGACCTATCCATTTTGGGATATAGCGTGCAGTTGAAATCCCCTCCCCACAAAATCGCACCTCCCAAGAGGGGGCTAACTTTGCCATATAGGGTCCTAAAGTAGGCCGGTGTGTCTTGGTTGGGGGCATAGGTATTTATGATGCTCAATTCTCTATTCTCCAGCAGCCCCCCGTATTACAATCTTCCTCCCGTCTGGCTCCACCGTGGCTTGGAGCATCTGAAATGGCACATGTGGTGCTACCGAGGTAACCACCCCCCTGGCATAAACTGAATATGTCGCTCCCACGGTGGTCCCTCTCCACTTTTTCTTGACCTTCTCAAGTTTGTCTTTGGTGAGGTGGGTTTCCTGTAGTAATGCTATGTCCACTTTCTGCCTCCTCCGATACATCATTACCTTGTTCCTCTTCAATTAGCTGTTAAGACCCCTCACGTTCCAGGTTACGATTCTGAGACTTCCCATTGCCATCCGTATTTTGTTCCCCCTCCCCCATTCTCTGTTCCTCTCTCGAACTTAGTTTGGCATGAGTATGGGCTTGTTCCCTGTCTAAATTCAACATTAACTCCCCAACTAACCCCCCTATCCTGTTTCCCCCAACTTTGTTCACTGCACACATTCCCTTCCCTCCCCCAACCCTACCCATTCCCAACTGGTGCCCAGCTCCATCCCTGGATCTCGGGCTCTCCCGCATTTGGTCCGATCTCGGGTTGCCGAGATCAGGAACCCAGCAGGGTGCTACCGATCTATCGGTATCCTAACTAATCTATTCACTGGGGTATAAGAGCGGGTTCCACGGGGCTCCTGCAATTTACTCTATATTTCTGTGCCTAAGTATCCTTATCAATGCCGTCTATATAGCAAAAGTCACAACTGTCCATGCCCTATCTTATATTCAAGTCCCAATGTCCGAGTCTGCAGCACTTTAGGTACTGCAGCTTCTATGTTACTTATCTGTGCCGCCTTCCTTCTGGGTGCCAGGCTCCCTGCCCTGCAGCCTGCCTCACTCCGGCTGCCTACAGTCCTAGTCCTCTGCAGCCCGCCTTGCAGCCTGCCTCACTCCGGCTGCCTACAATCCTTGTCCTCTGGGCTCCCTGCCCTGCAGCCTGCCTCACTCCGGCTGCCTACCGTCCTTGTCCTCTGGGCTCCCTGCCCTGCAGCCTGCCTCACTCCGGCTGCCTACAGCCCTCGTCCTCTGGGCTTCCTCCCGTGCAGCTTGCAACCCTCTGCTGTCTCCAAGCCCTTGTTCCCTGGGCTCCCTACCTTGCAGCCTGCACCTCTTCGCTGCCTACAGCCCTTGTCCTCTGGGCTCTTTCCTTGCAGCCTGCTCCCTCTGCTTCCTTCAGCCCGTGTCCTCTGGGCTCCTTCCTTGCAGCCTGTCTCCCTCCGCTGCCTACAGCCCTGCTCCTCTGGGCTCCTTACCTCGCGGCCCTATTCTTTTGGGCTCTCTGTCTGTCGCCTACTACTAATCTATCTCTGTCCTGTTCTTCTGGACTCCCTGCCTTGCAGCCTACTACAGTCCTCCGCAGTCCAATACAGTTTGCCTGCACCTAGTGCCACTCTTGACTGCAGACCTGCTTCCTACTTTGCAGCCCTTCTGTTTTCCTGACTGCTGCTCCTTGTTCTCTTCCTTGAGTCCTCTGTACTCCACCTTAGGTTATCTATTTCAGTCTATCTGCCTTTCCTTCATTTCCTTCAGCTAGATTGCTCATTGACTTCCTTTTCGCTGGATATTTCTGTTCTTGTCTTCTCATGTGTCTTATCTAATCCCTTTGTACAGAGCTTGCCTGTTGGTTTCCGGCAGGCAACCTCTGCCCCTTCCTTTGTCGCGTTTTCAGTGTTACAGACACCCACTGCTGCTGTTCCCAGCCATGAGCATACAGCGTGGGCCTCTGTTATAGCAATCTGTGCAGAAGGCTGGAGTTTCCTAAGGTTCGTGGAACACTCTTTCCCATTTCAGCATACACCCCAAGAGGGAATCCAGTTTGTTTGTACCTTTGTATCTTTTGCCCCTTTTGGCTCACAGCTACAGTTTCCTACTCTTCTTTCTTTTGAACTTCCTGCTGTGTGTGCTTATCTGCTACCTTACTTCAGCACAGCCACCCAAAATCTACCTGGGTACCCTGTGCCACTCTTGACAGAGTGCCATTCCTGACACCATCAGTGTATAATCCGGGTATGCCGTGATGTTCGCTGATGCCCTTTGTATCGTTCCTCCTTTCCGAAAAAAATCTAAGATTCTTTCCCTGTCTGGATAGTTCAGGATTCTGGCGATAATTGGCCTCGGTGGGGCCCCTGGTGGTGGCCTGCGCGTTAAGGCCCTATGTGCCCGTTCCACTGCAAATCTTTGCGTCAACACCCCTCCCGTTATTTCCTGCAGCAGCATTGTTTCAATGAAGTCCATGGGGTTTGATTCCTCTGCTCCTTCCGGTAGTCCCACAATACGTACGTTGTTTCTCCGGGCACGTCCCTCCGCTTCTTCTGCCCTATTTCTCCAGATTACTCACGCGTTGTTCTAAGATGTGAATCTCTGATTTGTGAGACGCGCATGCAGCTGTGTTCGGGGCCGTCTTTTTCCAATTCGCCTGTACGTTCTGCCAGCGTTCTGATGTCTTGCCTGAGGAGATTCACCTCTTCCTGTACTGCGCCCACTTTAAGTTCCAGTGCGGCCTTCAGTTCGACCATGGCCGATTCCCGTTTAGTTTCCCATGCTAGTTTCAGGTTCGCGATTGCTTCCAGGATCTGTTGGTCTTTGTTCCCCAAGGCGGTATCTGTGGCTGGGGTCTTTTCCTTACTTCTGGTCCCTTCTGACATTTGCGGTGTTCTCGCATATTCCTTCAGCATGGGTTGTTTTCCCCTTTCCCTTGGTCTGCTTATTCGCCATCTTGACGTCGCCGTATGTTTCTCTTCAGGTACCCAGGAATATGGTTTTTGGCGCCTCATGGATAGTCCGTACTTGGGTATGTTGCCCGCAGGGTGCTGTAGTGAGAGTTCTCATGCGCCGTCTGTTTCGTGACGCAAATGGATTATGTTCTCCCACGTCCTCGGCCGCTGCTGTTTCTTTCTATTTATGCACTCTGACACTTAGTGGGGCCTCTCGCCGTCTGCGTGTCCAGGGGCTTGGGGCCGGTGTTGATGTTACTGTAGGCCCTATAGGCACCAACAATGGTCAGGTTTGCCACTTTACGCGGTGATTCTGCTGTCGTGATTTCCGGTGGCCTCCTCACGTGTCTCTTGGAGCATTTAGATGCCCGTCCCGCTCTTCTGCTGCTGAGTCTCAGATGGTGCTTGGTGCAGTGAGACCACGTTGATGTGAGCCTGCATCCCGGTAGTAGATTGTAGCTTGGGCCAGTCTGCTTTTGGGCCCGTCTCTCCTCCTGGCAAATCCTGCCCGCATGGCGTCGTCTGGTCACCAGAGCCGTCTGTTTATGTGGTCCTCAGTGGCCCTTAACGCAGGGCACGCTGCGTGCCCCCTCCTTCTGTCACTTCCAGGATTAGTGGGTGCCTTCCGCGCTTCTGGGCCGCGGGTCTGTAGGGATTAGTGTGCGTCGGCTGCTTTATTTTGGGAAGGGAAGTTGCCTCCGGTCTAGGCTAGTTCTTTGTTGTGGGCGAGCCGGAGTGTGCCTCCCCTACTTCATCTTAGTGTGGTGACGGGCGTCAGCCATCTAGATTAATAGTAGTCCACTTTTGTGGGGTCGCCTGCGGCCTGGTCCGGTCCGCCTGCCGTGCTGGCTCACAGCATTTTCTGCTGATTCCCTTGTCCAGTCTCCACCTGCGAGCTAGAGACGCTGTGCCCCATGTGCGAGTTACAGCCCCCTCAGGCACATCCAGTGCGTTTCGCCGTACTTATTACAGGCCTCTGCGAGTTCCCGTGCCTCTGCCTGTGCTTAACTGTGTGTCTAGAGTTGCTGGGGCGGCGTTCAGAAGATGGATGCGGCCACGTATTGTGTTCCCCCGCACCGTTGTGCTGGCCGACTACGCTGGATGAACCTCCGGGGCTCGCCGCAGGCTCGGTTGCGGGTTGTTAGTCCCACTTGTGCTGTCTGCATGGCCCTAGTTAGTGCGCCTCGGCGCTATCTCCTCATATGGACTCACGATCTCCGGTCGCTCCTCAGTGCGAATTGTGTTGGTGGGGGTGTGCGCGCAGCCTCTGATCCTGCCCTGTGGCACCCCTGTGCTCTGTGTGCCGCGGGCAGTGTGCCTTGCTGGACTCGTCACGTTTGGTTGGGGGGCCCACGACCCCCCCCCGGTCCTCACGATTCACGCAGCACCCCGACCCTTGGGTGGCTTTGCTGCAGCCCTCTATGGTCCGTTCCGTTGGTAATGGGCCTTTGCTACTTTGTTGCGCACCATCCGCGCTCCGTTCGGCCAATGCCACAGTGTATCCATGTCTCACACTGGCACCCGAGAGCTTGCAGCTCTCCCCTAGTCCGCCCCTACCGCTGCGCGGTGCAACAGTGTGTCTTGCTGAAACAGGCAGCGCAGATGTGCTTGCAGTGAAGAAGCACCGCGCTCCTCTTCTCAGAGCGGACGCCGTCCTGGTTTCAGTGGGTGCCGAAGCGCCAGCTGCATCTTGGCACGGCCCTTTGTTCGGCAGCGTCCGCCATCTTGTCTGTAGGTCTGCGGACCGGGTCCTCCAATTCAGTCCCTGCCGTTGCCGCCTTACACAATCGATCAGCTGCTGGTTATGCGCACCTTGAGCCCCACGCCTTCCGACAGTTTTTCTGAAGTTTTGAGGCCTTTTGTTGTACTTTAGTGCCAGGATTATGCACAGATCCGCTGGAGCTCCCAAAAGAGCAGCCTTTCCATGGCTGCCAAGCCACGCCCCACAGCCATTGTTTTCATTTTTTATAGCTGATCTACTGTTTACTGCGCATATTTTTAGAGATGTGATCTCTGATTTTTTGCTTGGGGTAGAGATTGTGGGTATTTGTGGGTTTAGGCTGGTAGATGGGGGTAGGGTCTTGTATAGTATGTAAGGCTTACCCTGGAATTGTGGGCGGTTGGAGCCTTAGCCTTTGAGGTTATATAGGTTCCTACTTGGAGCAGTTTTATCCGGTGGTTTCCCTGAGTCGTTGGCATTGGTTGATTTCCTACGTTGCTTAGGGGTAAAGTGTTTGGAGGGTTACGAGTCAGGTGCAGGTTCTTACTGTCTTGGAGTAATCTTGTAAGTTTGGGTAGTATCATCAAGTTCAACTATGGACGAGATTTTAGCCTGCAGCATGATGCTTCAATTGTTGTATATGTTTATGGTCCGTTTGTTTTTGTGTGTGGCGCAATGGTTGTATCCCAGTGTAGTCCTCTGTTTTAAATTAATTGAAAAGGTTTTTAGTTTAATCTACCAGCGATGTAGGCGATTAGTAACAATGAGAATGTGGCTGCACCAGTATTTATAGCCCCAATAATAGTTGGCAGTTAGAGTGGTCTCTGTTTTTGTAGAGGGATTGCTGTAGACATTTTCATGCATAATATTTTATAAAGAATATCTTTCTTACTACATAGTCTGTGGGCAGCCCCCTATTAAATGCCTATTCAAATTGTTCATTTTACCTCAAAACCACCCTTCTCCTTCCAAAGCACGTCACTGCTCACCCACACTACCACTTTTAGATTTGGGATACCTTTTGAGTAAATACTCTGTAAACCAAGTAGTGCAATATATCTGGATACTAAGCATGGGTCCTAGAGAAATCTAATACACTCCAGCAGGCCTCCGTAACATAGTCACTGTTAAGATGGATTTCTAGAATTCTGGACTGTTGGACAGATTTTAGGAGGCCACGCTAGTTACAGTGAACAAGGCACTCTGAGAGGTGGCCAAAACCCAATCAAGGTAGCAATGGAGAGCAGTCCATGCTTCTTCTCGGCAGTGTGAGTGTTGTCTGGGGTCCACAAATAGTCCACACAGTATAGCGCACAATAATTCAATTTACACAGTTGTGTATAAAAATACTGGTTTTTTATTATTATTGACCTTCTGACCACGCTAGAAAATTTTAAAAGGTAGGATTATCGCACAACCCTCTAATACAAATATATACAGTCACCATAGGTTAAAATATGCACCAAATAAGTTGGTTAGCAAAGCAGGTAAGTATTTTAGATGCATTCAGTGATGGAACCAGTTCACAAGACAACCTATCTTAAGAAGTCCAGACCCTAAGAAGGATGGGGCCTTATGCCCAAAATTCACAGGAGCCACAATGTTTCTCACCAGAATGTAGTCGCTGTAGGTAAGTTACATAACATTGTGTTGTTGATAGTTTAAAAGTTCTACAACAATTTTACCATAGGTAAGTATGCGTTTTATTCCAGACCCAAAACTAACCCAGGGGAAGGTTCGTCAACCAAGGTATGATGACCAAAAGGTGAGTGGAATGTAATAAGGAGACAAAGGGACTTGTTCACAATGTTATCCTACGTAGGACAGGGTGGGAGAGCTGCACTGCTTTTACTTACCCCACCTGACTCCGATTTTCCCAGATGACTTTGTGGATCGTCTTGGGGTTGATGTGGGCTCAATCTTCTGCCGTTGGTTACCGGGAGAGGTTCCCAGGAGTTGCAGGTTCAAGAATGTGTCCAGTTGGGTGCAGCTGAAAATTAAAACCTCTACCTGATGAAGAAATGCAAGAACCACTGATGCAGGCCACTTCAGGACACATCACAGGTTGGAGGAAGGCAAGTTTCAGCGACGGTTTCCTCACACAGACGACGATGGGTGTTCTTCCACCTTCGGTCACAGAGGCAGCTCAAGGACAGCATCCCTTGCTGCTAGGATGCTGAAATTCGGGAAAAAGGAGACTTGTGGCAGAAGCTGACAATCACCGAAGTTCCAGACTATCGACGCGGAACAGCAACTTCTGGTGAAGTAGCCCACAAGAGAGCTGGTCAGTCCACTGGCCAACCAGGGACACTTCCGAAGGCTCAGAAGGGCAGGATTTTCGAGAAGGCATTGTGACTAGTTGGTCCCATTAATCCAAGGGCTAAAGCACTGCTCCGGGTCTTCGGAGCTAAGGTAGTCAAACAGGGCTTCACTGGGCCAGACGCAGGAAGGGATGCTGGGCAACTTCAGAAGTCATCTACGGATCTTAAGCAGGCTTTTCTCCTTTGAGTGTTTCTTGGCTCCAACAATTATCTGAAGAAATCGCTGTAGGGGTCCTCTTCTTGTCCAAACTCTGAGCTGGAAGCAAGTCCAAGCCCACTAATGGTAACGATCTGCACCATTCAAACAGCCAGTAGTTGTCCAGTGAGGGACAACTCTGGTTTCACATTTGCCCCATACCTAGGCTTTCTGGCACCAAGGACGAGGAGTGACACTAGACAGTCACACCCCTTTCCTGGGAGACAGACGGACACACCTACACTTGTTTAGGCCACTAGCCATGCTTAGTAGCGATACGTGATAAATGTGAATGTGCACACTAAAAATACTGCAGAAATGGTAAAAATGTTTCAGCTTATCTTTAGGCACATATACAAGGGTATCGGGTAATAAAATCGCAGCAAAAATGTCAGCGGTAAAAACAATTGCGGCAAAAATGCTGTGGTTTAACCCGGTAAAGGTGTACCCCATTATACCATTTAAGGGGAGCGGGAGTGTCCGGTGATTGTGACGGCAAAACCACAGCATTTTTGCCACGATATTTTGTATACACAGCCATTTTTGCCATGATTTTAAGGCATGGAACCTATACAAGTAGACATAAATTCCATGTGTAAGCAGCTACGGTGATGCAAAAGTATCCCCATTGCACTACACTTTAACATGCTATGTGCAATGCTAAAAAGCACAAGAATTCATACTGGAACCATAGTTTCCCATTACTGATGTTCTGAAGAGGTGGTCAGTTTCCCCATAATGAGAAAAAGGGAAGTGAAGCTGAAGGCTCTTCATCCCTTTAAAAAAAGTCAGGTCAGGATAGAAATGGAGCAAAAAGAATGTGGTTACATAGAAAACTATGAAGGGAAAGATTCAAAAAGAGAAATCTTTCCCAACAGTCACCAGTTAAGTATCTTATTTCAAGCACTAACTTGGGAAGGAACGTTCAGTTGAAATGATTGAGGCTTTGGACCTGAAGTAATCATCAAATTGTTCTCTTAATAAATCAAGTAGAGCACCCTTCTCAGTGTAGGAAAACGGTGAAATTGAGGGAAAACCCTAATTGTGTGGCAGTATCAATAACTCCTGGGTAAGAGCCTGTTGTTTTGCGTCCTCTGTATATGAAGAAGGGGTTCTCTCACTTTGCGTTCTGCAGTTAGTCAAAACAGAGTTCATCTACATAGAAGGTATTACTTGAGGACCCTTCCATCTAATGTCCATCTAGCGGGTGTCCAAGCCCACTATAAGACCTATGTAGAATGGCAGGCTGACCAAGGTGTTGGGATATCAGCATAACATTCAGTTCATATATCAAAGCCATTCACTTCTGTTGCCCCCATAGTCATGTGCCGTATTAAAAAGAAAATTTACATATAGATGGATTAGGTGCATGTCGATGCACTGTTCAGAGACTAGAAAGCCAACAAAGGAACATGAAATGTTATTGACCTGTAGAATTTTGTTTGTATTCACGAAAAGCATGAGCGCCTCTCTTCTGAGAAGGAATAGGACAAATGATCTGCTCTATGTTATGTTATTGTGCTTTATGCCATGCACTGCTGCCATTTTCATGGTCTCCAAGCGCTTTGGCAGATCTGAACATGAAAGTGGTTGGGTGGGCTTAGTTGGTGGGATTGAGAGGGAAAGAGCTAGAAAGCAATGTGCTGTTGGTAGTTTCAGTTCAGAAAAAACAGTCACTGTGTGCTGATTTGTTTTTAGATTGTTGGTGCTGTGTGGTGTTTGGTGGAGATTTGTGTGCGATTGGTTTAGTTTCCTGTTGGGTGCTGTGGAGTGTCTGCAGTTTGCGGTTGGAATTGTTTTGCGTCGGATTTATATGTCTGATCCGTTCAGTGTTTGAGGGTGAGTGTGCAGACTATTTATAGTGTTTTTAATAGGATTAGTGGGCAGTCTCTCTTTTTCTGCAGGTTATGTTGATCCGAGTTGGTATTAGTCTGTGGTGGTTTGCCGATTGGTTGCTTTATTTCTTTGGGTGGCACTGTTTTGCGAAGTATGTTTTTCGTTATCTTCAGTGTTTCTATTGTGCTGTGTTGGTGGTTTCCTTCTATGATGTTTCCCATTTAGCCTGGTGAGTTGAAGAGACATGTTTTTAACAGTTTTCTGAACTTTAGGAACCTTCTGTTGTTCGCATTTCCTTTGGGAGCGAGCTCCCTAGTCTCGCCACTATGCAGAAGAATGCTGATCCTGCTCGAATTTACGCTTTAAGTATTGTTTCGCTTCTAGGCGAAAGTCGTTGCTGGATCTTAATGCTGGTTTTGGTTTGTAGATGGAGATTGTTTCCTGTATGAATTCTGCTAATTGGCTGTGGATTGCTCTGTGTTATACAGAGTGTTTTGATGAAAATGTGTTTTTTAACTGGAAGCCAATGAAGTGCTCTCAGTGCTGGTGCAATGTGTTCTCTCTTAGTGAGTCTGAGGAGTAATCTTTCTACTACTTTCTATATTGGTTGTAGTTTTTTCATAAGGTATTCTGGCATTCCAAGATGGATGCTCTTGGCCTAGTCTATTCTTGACATGACGAGAGGGATGACAGCAAGAGTTCTGTGTGGGAAGGTGAAGAATGGTAATATCCTCTTGATTGTATGTAGGTGACGAAGCATTTCTTTATTACTGCTTTGACTTGCGGTTCGAGTATTCAAGGTTTTTTACCAATTTGGAGGGTTCTGGTGGGTTTCCCAGTTCGGTGGGCCATGGAATGTGGTGATGGTTCACGTCATTGGGAATTGTGGAAAGGATACATTTGAAAAATATCACTTAGGGCCTATGGCCCTGTGCCATGTATTATTCTAAGGATGTTTTGCAAAAAATCCAGTGTGAAGTGACCTGTGTGCAATAAATGGAACATAAAAGGGGCCAAGCCAGCTGGGGAGAAGAGTGAAGTAAGTGACAAGGGGTGCATCAGGGCGGTGGGGTGAGTGGACAGGGGAAATGGCGGATATGGGGGAGTTGTTTGGGAGTTGAAACTGGTAGGGGTTTTGGGTGTCCGACAGAGGGGAGAAGGGGAATAGGGAGGTTAGGAGGCTGGGGAATGGAACAGAGTTCTAAGGGTATCACCAGGAAAGGCAGCTGGGGTGGGAGTCTCAGGGAGATGGGTGAGGTGGGGGAGCGAAATTGCATCCTATTCGCAACAACACCTGTTGAACAAGAGTCTCATCGCAAAAGGAGTTATATAAAGGGTACATTTTGAAAATCTACATAGGACAGTTCTGTGGGATGGTGCCCATTCAAGATCTTATACTAGAGGAGAAATAACAATTTGAAGATCCGTCTGATCCCGCCACAAGGACAGTCCAGCACTTCAATGCTCGGCACAGTTCCCATCTGAACTAGTTCCCAAACAGGTGTATACACTTTGAATGTCATTCATGAGTTATGCCTGTAGTGCTTTATTTCTAGTCACAGAGAGCAAGGAGGCAGTGTCTGGATCTTAGTAGAGGGACTCTCACATGTTGGACAAATATTGAAACACTGGAGGTTTCACTCTTGGTTAGCAGTGCTCGTCTGGTAAGTACTCTTGTGACATATGGGGCTTAGTTTGTTTAGCACTGTGTAGGTAAGATGGAAGTTCTTATATCCTGTATTCTGTAGCGATCTAGTGCAGGGTTTGGGGCTTTGAGTAGATGTGGTCAGATTACATGGAGCACATAGCATTCCTGCATTAACATGTTGCTTAAGAGTTAATCAACCTGCTTCTGTTATTTCTGTGCTTGAATATTTGCGGCTCGATTCCTCCTCCCATATTCTATCTGTTCCGTATGTCTTTTACTTTGTGGCTGATTCTTAACTCTGCCCGCAGGTGAAGTGCTGGGACCTGTCTTCCTTGGACTGCTGCTGGACTCTTCCCTCCCTGGGAGGCTTTGTGTATACCCTGGCTTTCTCCCCTGTGGATGTGGGTTGCCTTGCTATTGGCAGTGGAGATAGCATGATCCGTGTGTGGAATACGCTGTCCATCCAGAATTCATATGATGTGAAAACGTTTTGGCAGGGGATCAAGAACAAGGTTACAGCGGTAAGTGTGGGTTCATAATAAACAGTTAGTTATCTCCATGCATAGGTTTCTCTAGGGGTCCGATTTTGGTACTAAGAATCCTGACCTCTGGAGGGGGCAGTAGTTTATGCATGCAATACAAGCGGGCACCGAATACACTGACATATGATTTGTGATGCAACCAAGGCCAGGAATATCAGAAAGTTAAGACCAGTTATTTAAATATTAAGGGCTCCTCAAATCCTAAGTAGATCTAGTGCACAAAAGATTTCTTTAGGATGAGTATGTGTTTCAACATAGCTGGACTGTGGGGTCAGTGGCTCACATATAGGACAGATCATATATTTTCTGTTACTTGTATTCAGTGATATCAAGTGATGGTCATAGCGCCATGCAGTGTTCTCTTCCAGCACTCGTACCTATTTAAGGGAATGCAGTGCAAAGTGCTGTAACAGCTTTTGTAACATAGGCTGGTAAACGTAGAGATGAAAGTACTGCCATTTCAACATGTAATGACGAGAGCCTGGACTGCTGTGTAACTTAAAGGCATGGTGGAGTGTGAGCACTGTGCCAATTTTGCAGGGATGACCATTGTTCATAGCCGGTGGAAATAGCAATCAAAAGATACAGAAGAGCCAAGCACTTCTTGTAGAAGAACACTGAATTTATGGTTTTAAAGAAGACTTTTCTTTTTGCAACTTTCCTTCCATTTACATGACCCCCCAACTTTTATGTCTTGAACTCAAACCTGACTTTATAGGTAAGTAAAGCCTTTTTACTTTCACTTATCTTGCTCAACTAATTTATTTTGGGGGCACTTTCAGCCCATAAGATTACCAGTGCAGTGGGACTGTCCCCTTTCATGATTTCCTGTATTTTTAAAGTAGCACACCTTTGTACCTCTTGGTTGTGTCTAGGAAAGACTAGTGGCACTGAGCCATGTTTTACTTATTTTTCCATTGCACTACTGTTCACCATCTTTTTACTGCATAATGATAATATGAGTACCACATTTTATGTTATCCAATTTGTATACTGCGCCTACCATAGTGGTACTTAAAATGGCTGTGCCATGATGTTTAAAGTCATGCAATGTGCTTGAAGTCATCCTTTGACTGTCTTGCTTTCTGGCAACCTTCCTTCCCTCTCAAAATGGTACATTATCTTGCATTTGTATAGCGCTTCCTGACGTAGATTATGGCATTGAAGCGCTTTGCCTGTCAGAGGCAAAGCAGTATAAAATAACTTTCAGTAGTGATAGGTAGGAGGAAAGTCAGGTAGATAGTTGGGATGAGGGCAGAAGATGGATAAAATGCTCAGGAAGGCATGAGAAGGAAAAGGTGGAGGAGCAACGTGCACAATTGAACCACATTTATTGTGGGACTTAACTGTATTCTATTGGGCACTGCGCCAAAAGGAGAGATAGCTGGAGAGAGGTGTTGGCTGCACCAAGGGGGGGGTATGCTGGAATGTATTCACTGCATGGTGAGCCTGGGCATGTTGAAGCGGTGTCCAAGCAAACAGACAGCAAAGCCCTTCTGCTAACTTCAATATGTCTGCAACAACATTTGGGGGGTTCTATGTTAGAAATCCGAATTTGCCAAGTTTGCATAGGCTCCATGAAAAGCAAGCAAAACAACCTCTAGGCTTGTGCTTCTGGCAGAGTGCTTAATGACACAAAACCTGTATTTGGCTCCGCATTGGTGAGGGTTGTGAGCCTTCCAGTTTCCTGGTGAGCCAAGGCATGTTGAAACCATGCCCAACAAAACACAGCCAGCAAAGCCCTTTTACTTACTCCCCTAAGTCCAGAGTGGCTGCGAACAGCCAGCTTCTGTAGATGGGGGGAAATATCAAAGGAAATATGGCCACATTTAACTGGGGGTGGGATTTCAACCACTGGTTTCCTGGGAGCAGAAGCCCCGGTCCAGGCTTTCTGGAGTTTCCAGAGTCCTGCTAGGACCTTTATGGGAAAGGTTATTGCGGTGTGTGAGGCATGAATGCTCTTAGGCTGGATGCTTATGGGAGTTGAATTACATAATCCAGCCTTGGACTTGCCTTCTCATCCTTGGCTGCAGTTATTGTGTCCTATTAATGCAGGGCATCATGTGAATATTGGGTCAACACAGGGTTGTGGGGTATAGTTAACGCATTAGATTTTCAGGTCTTCGTTCTGTTCCTGCGTTTGCTTGTTTTGGGGGATGCTACCTGCTGCGTTATGGTTGCTTCAAAGGGCATGAACATAAGACATTTAAAGCATATTATTATAATGAAACATCAACATAACATAACATGACCTAACCAGATGGCATAAAAGGAAACCACATGATATTCTTCCCCCAAAACCCCCACCGAACGGGGTGAATGAGTACACACAAATTAAAGTAAAAAAACAGTAACACTCGTGTAGATGCTAGTTACATTTAGCCTTATGAAAAGAACACATAGATCCCAACAGAAAAGACATTACACAATATGTTTCTACAGCATAAAGACATTACCTGGGGTGTAGTGTAACATAACACAGTGTAGCATACCTAACAGGAGTGTAGCAATTCAAAACAGGGCAGATCATAGACTATATAGCTTAGTGCAGGCACATAGCAAAACATGCCATTGCTAGGCATCCCAAACAAATAATGATGCAACCCAGCAGAGAGAGAGAGAGAGAGACACACACACACACACACACACACACACACACACACACACACACACACACACACACACACACACACACACACACACACACACACACACACACACACACACACACACACACACACACACACACACACACACACACACACACACACACACACACACACACACACACACACACACACACACACACACACACACACACACACACACACACACACACACACACACACACACACACACACACACACACACACACACACACACACACACACACACACACACACACACACACACACACACACACACACACACACACACACACACACACACACACACACACACACACACACACACACACACACACACACACACACACACACACACACACACACACTTTCTCCCCCCCCCCCCCCCCCCCTCTGGACGCCTCCCCAAAATCACCATTTCTGGATTTGAACTCGGCTGTTGCTCTTCGGGTTGACTGCTTTCAAGATGTAAATGAATGCTCTTTTGTAGGCCAAGGCCCTGTGCGTCAAAGGCAAGAGGACTCCACCCCTCATGCCATTCCTTCATATATGGTAATACACTGCTTGGATTCCTGGGCTAGTGCCCGTCTGTGTGGAAGAACTGGTCAGCGATGGGTTTGGGACGGTACCCAGTCAATTTACAGAGTGGTACATTTCACCAGTAACCATAATAACAAAAAATTATGAAAATATTAAATAAATATAGGGTAGTGGGGTAAGGGGTTGAAATGGGTCGGGATGGGGTAAGGGTGGCTTTATAAGGATTGACCCTCCCAAATGAAAATAAAAAGTGGTATTGTTTGGTATTGTGGTTGCGATGCAATGTACCACTCTGAATTTTCCATTGGTAAGATCACACATAACTTTTGGGACTGTGGTCAAATACAGATCCCTGCTTGGAAGTGTCTGTTGCTCAGCAGATATGTGGTGGGCTGGCGCAGCCTGAATTTGGGTTAAGGGGAAGAGCCCTGCCGCTGTTTCTCATGTCAACCACTGAAGCCAAGAATTTGAAGAGGAGCCTGTGCTGAAGACCCAGAAGACTGCTGCCAATAATAGCCAGAAATTGCTAAAGCCACTGGTGATGAATCCCCGCTACTTTCGCTGCAGCCACAGAAGGGCATTGTCAGTGCTTTAACCCTTGGACTGTGGGGACCGACACGTCCTGCACTTGAAGCCTGCTGTTGGAGGATGTCTGAAGTGTTCCAGGACCACCCTGGGGGCTGCCCATCTGAAAACAAGGCCTCTTTGCTGCACCGGTTGGCATTCGGTGCTGGAGCGTAGGACTGGGCATGGCCATCCACATATGGCCGAAGATTGTCTCTCTTACTTTTTGCTGCTCTTCCGATGAAGATGGGCCTTCTTGGAACCGGATCTGTGCCAGCACCATGAATCTGACCTGCCTGACTGACCTTTATTGAGGTTTCCTCACTGCTGTCCTGCCCATGCTGTGTCCTGGAGGTCTCTGCACATTGTGGGGCCTGCTGTGGCTGCAGTTCTGGATTGTCTGGCCTGTACAGCTGTCAGTCAGTCAGTCAGTCAGTCATCCCGGAAACTGAGATCGGAACCAATGTGGGGGTGCAGGCTTCAAACTTGTAGCTGTTTTTCAGAGTGGGGACGAAGCATCGGAGGCGGCTGATGTTTCATTCCTCCACACCTCCCACTGTTGGGTTCCTTCATCAATTCCCCGACTGAGCACGGCATGGGCACAGCAGTAACGTGTGTGGCTGCTGGCTGCCGGCTGACTGAGGCAGCCGTGGACGTACACGGGACGCCTTCCAGGACTGGGCTGAGTGCGAAGTGCTGGGTCCGGATGGGGCTTCTGCCTCTGTTGGCGAGCTGCTGTTTTCTTGCCTGGAGCTGTACCTTCTCCACATCAGTTGTTTGTTGAAACGCTCCTCTGTAAGTAATTGGAATCCTCCCATAAGCGTTTCCAGTTCCTGTTTTGGGGGAATATGTATAAGGGGAAGAACATAGGGGAAAAGGGCATTGTAAAAAAGTCTGTGGCTCCCCAGGCTCCCCTGACTGCTGATACATCCACCATGATCCTCCCATGGCAAGCCTTAGGAAAGGTATTCTTGTCCACTATGCCTATGGCTATTACCCCTGCTAACCCCCCAGTTGTGATCGAGGGTGGGACCATGGAGATTATGGAGACTATGGCCACCACCCCTAGGGCCTCCTCCATGATACTGAAGGGGGATCTTTTGTCTGAGGTTCGGGCACTGAGCCCTACGTGAAAGGACGGATCTGCCTTTGGTCAGTCCTAATAAACACCTGGAATAATGATAAAAATGAACAGGCTTGTATTAATGTGAACCTGACAATAGATAAGGCTACCATCTCTGATAATCTTCTATTAAATCTAGGGGAAACACCCAGGTCTTCCCTGTCTGCAATTACTGCTCTAGATACAGAGCGGTCCAAGAATAACCCACAATTCCAAACTACCCCTGTGTTTATAGCAACGGCCAATTCGGAGGACAACTCCTATGAGCAGATCACCCCAGACCAATGGATCGTGGTAAAGGACAATATAATTAATCAATTGAATTTGTGCCAAAACATTGAGGATTTTAGTAATTGGATGGACTCCTTGGATAACTCTGTGGGGAATTAACACACTGTGAAGGTGGCAAAATCTTGGCCAACGGTCCCCATAATCATTCCACTGATGCAACAATATTTGGCCGTCTCTGATATTTCTTCCTGGCCTGTCCCTCCTATTACACAGTTACCATCCAATGACCTGGCTCCTATCATTGGTACCGAACCTTCAGCAAGGCCTTCTCTCTGTCTCTCTGTCTCTCTCTCTTGAAAGGTTGAGTTATCCACACTTGGGTCCTTCCTTTCCTATCTGACTCTCTACTTGTGGTGTTCCCCAGGGGTCTAACCTCCCTCCCTGGCTACCTTGCACCCCTCGCCCACCGCATTGCTGCTCTCTGCTCCGACATTCAGTGCTATGCAGATGACACTCTGCTCTTTTTCAGGCTTCCCTCTCTCATCTCTGACTGTCTGTCTGCAATCCAGGAGTGGTGTGCGCCAATGACCTCTGCCTTAATTTCCAGTAAGACAGAGATCCTCCTCATCGGAACTCCTTCCTTTCCTATTACTCTGGCTGGCCTCCCTTGGCCCTCTTCCCTCTCCCACCTGTGAGCCTAAGAACCTTGGGGTCATCTTCGGCTCCACACATCTGACATCTCTAAGAAGTCTAACTACCAACTGCACCTCCTCTGAGGTATTCTTCCTTTCCTCTTCTTCCCCCAGAAGCTCACTGTCTCTAGAGCTCTGGTTCTTTCTAGGCTGGACTACTACAACAGCCTCTTTTTAAATCTGCCTGCCACTACTCTCCGTCCTCTGCAACTCATCCAGAACAGGACTGCAAGACTTGTCCTTGGCCTCAAGCCCAGGGATCGTATCTCTCAAGCCCTGAAATCTCTTCATAGGCTCCCAGTGGCTGCAAGGATTCAGTTCAAGACCTTCTGCATTGTCCACAAGGCCTTCTGGTGCCTAGGTCCGCAATGCGTTAAACCCTCTCTTTCAGAAATAGCTTCCTCCTCATGCTCTTTGCTCCTCCACCTCCAAATCTCTCAGGTCAGTCGCTTCTCCAAGCAACGAGTTGGTGGTAGATATTTCTTCGGCTGGGGCCGCCCTCTAGAATAACCTCCCTGCCCCTCTGAAACTTAAGGAGAACCATCTTCGGTTCCAGAAGCACCTCAAGACCTTTCTCTTTGCTTCTGCCTTCTCTCTACCTCTTCCCCTGCTGATCTGTCTGTTTCTGCACTGGGCACCTGGCTACCCTCTGAACTCGGGCCCAGATCCCTACCAACCCAGCTGCAAACCTGCACTGCCTCCTGGCAACCCTTGCACTTGGGTCTGTATCTGCAACCCCACAGACCCCTTGCACTTATTGACACCCATTGTCTGCGCTTATTCTTGCACTTGCCACCTGCTGGCCGCACTACCTGTTTTGTTCACTTGTTCAGCACTTTGCACTACTCTCCTGCCCCTTGCACTTTCCCCCTTCCCTTCCCTCCCCTCTTCCCCTGCACTTGCACGTTCTCAATGTCACTGGGCCTAGTGAGATTGTTTTGTCCTCCCTTGCGCCCCTCCCTTGCCTCGTCGTGTCTTGAAACACTTGTGTATGGGTGCGCTATAAATACAATGTCATATCATATCACATACTCCTTCACTGGTGGCCCCTGGGACGTCCATAATATATCCTGATAAAGCGGGCTGTCCTGCGAAAGGTAGGAACCTCTCCATTTCAAAAATGTTTCGGTAAGTCTTCAATGCCACAGTTCAGGGACAAGATCATACAAGACTTTGTCATGGACAAAAGGAATATCATTATTACCAACATTGAAAAGCTAACTGGGAAAGAACCCAGGGATGCATTAAGGAACAAGGTCTTGGCCTGGCTTCGTCAACAAACTGGCCGTGGGGTGGTTAGACCCATAGATTTGAAAATTCTATGTAGGTTGGAAATAGACGAGTGGTGTACTCAGGAAAATAGGGACGGTGTCCTGGTCGGATGTGGGTTTCGTAATCTACCAATTTACCTTAGTAACTGCAACTATGTTCCTAGAGGATCATCGCATCTGAAACTTGTAGTGGACTAGCCTGAAGGCTTGTATCCCTCATTGAGAAGGATGCACTTGATGAATTCTGTCACTTTGCATTTATTGTGATGAAGGTATGTTGTTTTCTTTTTGTATTGTATGTTGTAAGATATTTTTGTTATGGCACTCCGATGCCTGCAGGCTTTTAGCGCCTTATAAATAAATAGAAATGTATACCTGGACCCAATCCGACAGTCATTTGCCACTGTATCTGTGACCCCTGGAACACCACCGATTGGATCAATGGCAGAAGTAAGTGTTCCCGGTGATTCAGTGGTAACTTGAAAAATCTGAGTAAGGTGTACAAGTGCATTTGCTGATTTCTATGCCTCCTTACTGCCTTGGGGATTGTATGGACGCAGAGTCCCCTCCCTAATACACTTAACTGTCACCTGTGGTGTTTTAGCTCAGGATCCCCCCCAAACCCACCAAGTTGACCGCTTGTATGGGGATTGAACGTGTGCCCCTGAAATTCTTACTTGCCTGTTAAATCCAAAGGTGCTTTTAAACTTAATCTTTTACTGAGAATGTTCAGCTACAGAGACAGGAACATTATTCTCCACTCAGCCAGGGAAAAACAGACTTGCAATGGGGATCCTCTACCATCAGGCTCTTCCTGGATTTCAGCCCGACTGTTCAAGAACCGAGTAAAACCTTTCAGTCAGTTAAGAACATCTTACGCGAAAAAGAAATACAATATGCAATGATGTATCCGGCCAAACTCAGGGTACAGTACAACGGCTCGACAATCTTTTTTACCTCACCGGAGGCAGCGGAGTGATTCGCTATGAACTTCCCGGACCCGGTGGGATCTCTCGGCACTCTCCCTGATGCCACCTACATCTCTTCTGTTGTCCGTGACCCAATACTTGGGAATTTCTGCAAATTAAGCTAAGCCCTGGGAGGGATGAATGTGTCCAGGGGGCGACACATAGCAGCAGTAGCCATCAGGAGCAAGTAGCCGCCCTTAGTGCCCCGTTTCCCGCAGACACTGCAGAATTGTTAAGTTATGTTGGGAATTGAGGGTAGGCGGGGGCATGGGAACCGTTAGGTTGTGGTTTCTGGCGTGGGTGGGTTAGGGTGGGATCAGGGGTTCGGTAGTGTTGGGGTATTGCGCTTCCGCTAGTTTGCCGGGTCTTCAAGGGGGACGGCTCGATGGTCCACTTAAGAAATAATGTCTGACTATACAAAATGATGTCACAACAGCAGTTATTAAGCACATGACATGATCCAGAAAAACACAAAAAAAGGGAACCATACCACACAACCTATTATATGAAAGCACGGAACATAGGGGAGAAATCGGGTAGCTTGCTAACAATGTCATTGAATGTGCGAGGGTTCACCAATGAGAAGAAAGCCTGCCTCATTGCAAACTTCACAAAGTGAATATACTATGTTTGCAGGAGATGCAACTGGCCTGAGGCGCTACTCTTTCCAAACTGGCGGGATGGGGTGTTTATAGATACGGCTCCTTGTATACCACACACTCTAGAGGGGTAGCAATCTATATACATAGCTCTTTGCAATACAGGCTGCACGAACAGATCAGCGACAAAGATAGGCGATTCATTGCGCTAGCAGGGGAGGTCCATGGGATGAAACTCCTACTTATAAACGTATATGCACCAAACACAGACTCCCCGGAGTTCTTCCGCCAATGTGCCAAACACATCCATAGATTCCCGGAATACAATACTGTATGGGCGTCGATTTCAACATGGCCCTCACCATGGAACTCGATAGATCCTCCACATCTCAACAATCTCCGCCCCAAGCCACCCAAGCATGGTCTACCATAGCCAACTATCACGAGCTGTGCCCTGTGTGGCAGCGATTACACCCGCTGAGAAGAGAGTACACCTTCTTTTCTGGCCTTCATGGTAGCTCATCCGGAATAGATTGTTATGGCATCCACACCCCTGATTAAAGTATCAGAAGCAACTATTCTCCCACGAACCCTCTCTGACCACTCACCAGTGTTGGTCCGCATATCTACTCCAGCAGACACCCCCAAACAATTAAGCTGGCGGTTCAGAGCCACCGCCCTGGAAGACCTGGCGTTTCCTAGTAAGATCAGACCGGATATATAAAACTTCTTCACCGCTAATATAGGATCGGTGCCCGACCCAGGAGTGATATGGGAGACTTTTAAAGTATATATAAGGGGGTGTTGTATGTCCAAAGAAGGGGGAGTCCTAAAAGCACTGCTCAGATTCATCCAGACATTAGAAAAGACCATTAAGGATCTAGAGAACCAACAAGGATCTTGCGAGCATCCTTGAGAACACATGGAGAGCAACTTTATCAACTGGCCATTATAGAGGAGAGGTTTACAGGCAACCCGATAGCCGCGACAAGATATGGTGAGGGAGACCGCCCCATTAAAAAACTAGCATGGGCCATTAGACAGGAATGCCAATCCATGCCGATTATGGAGCTAGAAGACCATAATGGGCACCTCTTTAAAGACCTGGAGGGGGTTAACAATGTTTTCCGATAGTACTACGACCAACTGTACACGTCTCGCCCGGGTGAGTGACAGGACGTGATAATGCAGTACCTAGATGAGATCGCCCTGGGGTGGATAGACCAGGAACAGGGAAGTATCTTG
Source organism: Ambystoma mexicanum (assembly GCF_040938575.1). Classification (NCBI taxonomy): domain Eukaryota; kingdom Metazoa; phylum Chordata; class Amphibia; order Caudata; family Ambystomatidae; genus Ambystoma; species Ambystoma mexicanum. Next base: position 342,253,162 of record NC_090926.1, read on the forward strand.
AATACTCCGGTGACGGGCGAGGCGATCCGCAAAGCAATACTATCCCTCCCCAATGGTAAGGCCCCCAGCCTTGATGGAATAACGGCGGGATTCTATGAAACCGGTTTAGCCCATCTACTCCCTAGCCTATGTGATAATGTGGGATAAGGCACTATCAACGGGCTCCCTCCCCGAATCCACTAGATCGGCATTGGTGACGGTACTCCTTAAGCCTGGGAAAGATCCCCGAAAATGTGCATCGTACATACCACTGTCCCTAATTAACACTGACAATAAAATACTCGCCAAGGTCATAGCCGATCGTATTCTCCCACATATTCCTGCATTTATTTCTGCCGGCTCAGGCAGGATTTATCACGGGCCGATCAGCCTAGAACAATCTACAGCGACTATTCACGCTGATGGATAATATAGAACCCAGCGTCCCAATGGCGATTGTGGCCTTGGATGCGGATAAGGCCTTTGACTCCGTTGAGTGGCCTTTTCTCCTCAAGGTACTTAGGCGCTCTGGTTTCGGACTTGTATTTCTCTGCTGGGTCCGATTGTTATATACTGTCCCAAGAGCAGCGATGTACACGAACGGATTAGGCTCAGATTATATTTTCCCAAAGAGGGGCACGTATCAAGGGTAGCCGCTCTCCCCAATTATATTTGCCCTAACAATGGAACCGTTAGATTGCCATATCCGCGAACTGCATGCACACAGGGGCATACGAGTACACTCACATCTCTCCATCATATCACTATATGCAGATGATATATTGCTCTTGTCAAACACCCTAAAATGAATCTTCCCCCCACTGACGCAGGAGATTACCACATTTGTTGAATTCTCGGGACTGAGAATCAATTGGAATAAATCCAAAGTGCTGCCCTTGACCCTAGAAGTTCAACAGGCAGATATAGGGGATGACTTCCGCTGGTGTCCCCAATGCATACGCTATCTAGGTATTATCGTGTCCACTAGGGCGGGGGACCTATATAAGGATACCTATGTCAAAGTTCTTGAGCTGCTGGAACACAAAGTAAAATAATGGATCCTCTTACCGTTGTCACAAGAGGCCCGCATAGCACTAGCTAAAATTGTCATTCTCCCCAAACTGCTTATGTTTTTAATAATGTACCACTTTGGGCCCCTACACTCTATTGGTCACGTATCAAAAGGCTGATGACTAGTGTGGGCCGGGCGGCAAGCCAGAATATCCTATGATACCCTCACATTGCCTTATGAACAAGGAGGGCTCGAATACCCTGATTTACACTTGTACTTCCTGGCAGCTCAGGTCCAGTACGTAGCAGGGTGAAAATCGGCTACTGCAGGCACCACCCACTCACACTTGGCCAAGGCGGTCATGCGGCAAACTGATCTGTTGGGAATGGTATGGGCTAATCGCACAGCGAAACGAGGTTCAACCCAAAGCCATGACATGCAAAGCGTGGGAACAATTAGGACGCATCCTAGATACTAACCTTTGTTATCTCCCAGACCTCCCTTTATACACAATCTGCGGTATCCCGCTGACACACGAGAACTTTTCAGATCCACTTCCAGAAGTTAGGGATCCAGACACTGGAAGACCTGGTACACAAAGAACAATTAATCAAATCGGAGAACTTACAAACCAAGGGGGAATGTAACGCAGTAACCATGCTTTTATACTTCAGGCTCAGGGGGACACTGAAAACCGAATGGCCCAGTTTTCCTCAGGCACCTGCAACCCCCACCCAGCTCCCCAACACACGATGAATGCCCTATCCCCGAGGAAACCAGTGTCAACCATCTATAAAATGCTGAGAAGGGGGAGAGTGGGAGGAGGGCAGACTTTCGGGAATACATGGGAGAGATCGCTGGGAAAGGGGCTGAGTGATGACCACTGGAAAATGGCGGGGCTACAGACACGTAATCGGTCTCTAAACGGTTCAGGCTAATACAATACAAACTCCTGCATCAAGCCTATTATTCCCCGGCCAGACTGAACAGGTTCTTCCCAGAGAGATCCCTGGCATGTAAAATGGACGCTGCAGATTTTTATCGTGTAGCCTGGGCATGCCCACACATCAGACCCTTTTGGGCAAGGATAGAGGAAGCAATGGCTACAATGTTATCAGTAGCACAGACCTATACACCAGAACTGTGGCTCCTGGCATTGATTCAGGAGGGCTCCCATTCTGAAAAGAAGCTACTGGGGATGACTCCGGTAACGGCTAGATACTTGGTGGCAAGGTCATGGGGAGAAAGTAATGCACCCACATTCACAAGGTGGCTGGACTTCATGAACATCTGTGAGCAGAGGGAAGCCGCTAAGCCCTGATTCTCCCAGCCACTAGCCGTCCATTGGACTATTGGTCCCCCTTTGGACAATATTACACAGAACTGCAACATGACATGCAGACAACTCAGGAATCTCTGTAGCGAATAAAAACGGAACAGTGGAAAAGTCCATATATTGACAATTGATCAGGGAATACAAGGAACATGTGACATGTACAACAAAGAGGTCACCTGCTAGGAGAGATTGCGTACCCGCTGGGAGTGGGCGCGGTACACCTTGAGAGGGTCGACCCTGCTATCTGGAGGGACTGTGCATTTATAAAAAAACACAGAATGTAATAATGTGATTGTTACGCAATCTATACGTGGCACACCATAGCCAGAGCGTGGCAAGAGAGGGGGGGGTGTCTAAAGGGGATGTATATGTTGAATGTTGGTACTTGGTATGCAAAAAAAGAAAGTTTAAATTATATATATATATATATAATATATATATATTTTTTTTTTTTTTTTTTTAAATGTAATCTTTTACAAACCTTGTGCAGGGCAACTTTTGAAACATCATACCCTCCTCTCAGGTACTTGGCTGGAAAATTGACTCTGAGCCACTAAACCTACTTACATGTCTGCCTTACATTTATAAGTAAGAGCATATGGTTTGTTTGAATCCATAATTTTCACTTTACTAGCCACTATTTCACTGCTTTACTTAGTTTTTAATACGTTTTAGTGTAAATTGTAGTTATTTTAACTTTGGGACTACCAACTGTGTACATATGTGTAAAGTGTGTTGTGTAAAATAGGCTTCTTGTAAGTCTTACTTGCTTGGTGTTTAAGTCCTAACAAATTAGTATATTGTTTTACTTCATTGTGGACTTTGCTGTATCTACTAAGTGATCCGACCGCGGCTGAATTTGCTGCGGCCGGAATGTTCGCATGAGAAAGGTGCGAACTACCAAAAGTTTGCACCTTTCTCATGCAAACACACTTACATACTCGCACCCACACACACAACACACCCATAACACCCCCCACCCACACCCTCTGCACACCCCTAACATAAACAAACCCCACTTAACTTCTTCACGCTGGGTTCCTGCGGCGCCAATTCACTTTCACTTCCGTGATCGGGAACCGGCATCGCTGGGTCCTTTTCTTTTTTTTTTGTTTGTTTTTTAAACAGAAGTCTGCGGCGGTGTCCCCCGCAACCCACGCTCACTAAACTATGAATTATAGTGAGCGGGGCGATGTGGGGGGGACACCCCTGCAGCCCCCATTTTCTTTTTACAATGCTACCACCAAAAGGTTCGAACTGGTGGTAGCATTTTTAGATCTAATGGTTCATGCGAACTGACCAAAACCCTACGTATCACTCCTGCTTTCTACCTTACTGCTCACGCCATGTTACCTTGATTGAATTTGGCTAAACAAACTGCAAATAAGCATGTTCCTCAACTAGGTGTGTCCCTCCATAACCCTACAACAGGACTGATTCTGAAATTCCATCTTAACAATTGGTGCTCCATGGTGGGATAAGGTGCGTATGATATAATCTGATCAGTCATTTATAATGTGCCTGTACACAAGTGTTTATAGGCCCGACAAGACAAGGAAGGGAAGACAGAAGGATGACAAAACACCAATCTTACTAGGCCTTGTGTCATTCAGATCGTGCCAGTGGGGGGTGTGGGGGGGAGTGCAAATAAGTTCTGCCAGGGAGGTGACTCATAATTGAAGAGAGTCAGTGGACTGTAGGGTTGCAGATAGAGTCCCTAAGTGGTTGGGAGGCCCGAAGGCAGTTCAAGAGCAACTGGTCATACAGGAGTCTGGTCCCATAAATTCAGTGGGAGGCCAGGTAACCAGTATGCGCAGCAGACTGGGGACATCAGCGAGGGAGAGGGAGAGAGAAAGCCTTAGCAAAAAGGAAGGTCTTGAGTTGCTTCCTGAACCTTAGGTGGTCCAGCTCAATTTGCAGAGACGCAAGGAAGCTGTTCCAGAGGGTGGCCCCAGCGAGGGCAGAGATCTACCCCCCACTCTCTTCCTGGAGAAGCGTCTGACCCTCAGAGTTTTGAGGTGGATGAGCAAAGGGCTCTAGAAGGAAGATGCTTAGGAAGAGAAAGTTGGATGTAGTGCGGTCCCCGGCCCCAGAAAGCCTTGTGAACGATGCAGAGGGTCTTGAACTTGATCCTTGCAGCCAGAGGGAGCCAGTGGAGAGATACGATCCCTTGGCTTGAGCCCAAGGACAAGTCTCGCAGTACTGTTCTAGATCAATTGTAACTGGCGAAGAGCAGAGGCAGGCAGATTTAGAAAGATGCTGTTGCAGTAATCCAGCCTAGAGAGGACCAGGGCTCTGACGACAGTGAGCTTCTGGGGGAAAGTGAGAAAAGGAAGAATACCTTTGAGGAGGTGCAGCTGATGATGTGACTTCTTAGAGTGTGAGGAGAGAAGGCGAGGGTGAACTTGAAGATGACACCAAGGTTCTTAGCCTCACAGGAAGGTGCAGTTAGAGGGCCCAGGGTGGGCGGCCAGAGTGGGAAGGTGGGAGCAAGTGTCCCAATGAGGAGGATCTCAGGCTTACTAGCATTAATGTTAAAGGATATTTGGGCAGAGATCGTTGGAAGCAAACCATTCCTGAATTGCAGCCAGTCAGGTATGAGGGAAGGAGCAGAGGAGGCTGAGGGGAGCCAGAGGGAAAGCTGGGTGTCATCCGCATAACTCTGAAAGTTAGAACAGAAGGTAGAGATGTAGTGGGCCAGAGGTGCCAAGTAGTGGTTGAAAAGCCAGGGCGAGAGGTTAGACAGCTGGGGAACATCACATGTAGAGAGAGAGAATTAGAAGAGAAGAAATATCCAAGTTGGACCTGGGAGAGTTGATCTGAGAGAAAGGAGGTCATCCAGGCTAGGGCCTGACCAGAGATGCCCAGGTTGTCACATAGATGATTGAGCAGGATGGCGTGGTTCACCATGTCGAAAGCAGAGGATAGATCAAGGAGAATGAGGACAGAAGGGAGGTTAGTGTCTAGATTAGAGAGGAAGTCTTAACAAATAAGTATGTTCCGTGCTTCTGGCTGCTCTGAAGCCAGACTGGTAGTCATGGAGACAACCAACAGGTTCAGTATGTAGATTAAGCTGGGAGGTGGCCATGTTTTTCAGGAGTTTGCCCAGGAAAGGGCTGATGGAATTTGGGCGATAGTTTGCCAGAGAGGAAGGATCGGCAGATGGCTTCTTAAGGAGGGGGTGCACAAGGGGTGCTAAAAGGGGGAGGGGGGGGGAAATCTTCCAGTGGCAGGTGTGATTGCAGAAATCGGCCAAGGCTGGAGCAAGGGTGTCGATGTGGTCCTTAATGGTTCTGGAGGAGCAGGGGAGCACCTGCTTTGACAAGACTTTCATAGAACGGACTTGTCTAGAAACCTCGCCGAGAGTGAACAGGGATGATGAGAAAGGAAGGAGATGTGGCCTGGAATGGGAGAGGGAGAGGAGGTAGAGGAAGAGGAGAGTGGACAGGATGTCCTGGGTTTTAGTGGTGAAATGAGGCCAGAGCCGTGCAGAGGGGAGGTGGAGACTGCAGCAGGTTTGGCCAGCTCCTTGCAGATTTTGAAAAGCCAGTCCAAGTTGTTGGAGGCCGCTGAGACGCGGGCTTGCATGTAGGCGCTCTTCTTATAAAGGACAGAGTCTGCATTGCCTTTGGAGCAGGTGGCAGGTCAGTTTGTCAGAGGGTGAGCCTGATGCTCTCCACTTCCTCTCAGCCACCCTATACTTGCGCTTAAGGGTGGCAAGGTTGCCATCATATCAAGAGTTCCACTTGGATACAGGCTTCAAACGGATCCTCATGACGGGGGCAAGGACATCCAGAGTGTTAGAGATGGAGAGATGAAGGTTGGTAAGGGCTGTGTTAGAGTGTGAGTCAGCCAGAGATGTAGGAGGAGTGGTGAAAGTAGATGTGAAAGCCTCCACTGACACGCTTCATGGGCCGGAATACCGAGAAGGTGGGTGGCAGTGCTGGGATCAGCTTAACCCTGAGGGGCAGAGAACGACACGTGAGAGGAGGGAAGAAAATGGTAAATCCAAGAGAAAGGAGTGGTGAGAGGGTTGGAGAAGGGGAGGTCTGAGATCAGAATATCCAGGGTGTGCCCTGCAGTGTGTGTAGGGCCAGAGGAAAAAATAGAGAGAAGGAGAGATGCAAAGGTTGCGAAAGAGCCCAGAGGAGGGGCTAGAAGCATCCAGGTGGATGTTGAGATCTGAGTATTGTCGGACCACTTGGCATTATTGGTTGTGTGTCAAGTGGCTACCCTAAGAGTTTGTATCCCGACATGGAGGATGAGGGCATAATCATTGAAAGATGGGGCGTTCTGAGAGCAACTCTGTGATGGAATTAAAGACTTTCGAATTCAACACTGGTACCGTGACGTCAGCAGGAGTGTTGTGGGAGGCCTTTAAGGTGGTAGAGGGCAAGCCACAGCCAAGGCAGGCGGGATACAGGCACAATTTTGGGGGACTTGGCTGAAGCGGCTCTAGAAAATAGTGAGTGGAACGAAAGGGAAGCCAGGGTTCACACCTCAGAATCGAATAGGCTGAAACATGAGTGTATGAAACATTGGGACAGGCTAAGCAAGTTACATTATGCTAAATACACTGAGAGACAACACACTGAGGGGAACAAACCAGGCAGGATGCTAGCATGGCTATATAAACAACTTGCAGCAGGACATTATCGGGGCAATAAAGGGCAACAGCGGCATCTTGTGCATGATGCAAGCATATATAAATGAGTGCTTCCTTGAGTATTATAGAGCCCTGTATGTGGACAAGTCAGAGGTACAGACCTCGAAAATCAAAGAAGCCTTAGCACAGATGCACCTCCACAGGTTTGACCCCACAACGGTCGAGCAACTGGAAGCCCCCTTAACGATAGCAGAATTAGTAGCCAATGATTAGAGAGTCACCAACGAGCAAGGCGCCAGGTACTGACTGCTTGCCTAGTTAATTTGATAAGGAATATATTAGGGAAGGTAACCCCCCCCCTTATTGGCTATGCTTAATGAATCATTTAATTCCGAAGAGCACCCAATGTAATTAAGGAAATCAATTATTATACCCCTACTCAAACCAAATAAGCCTAACAGAGTGCGGCTCGTACAGACCGCTCTAACTCCTCAACCATGATGGGAAAATTCTGTCCACCCTACTAGCTAATAGGTTGAAGAATACAATGGTCGTATTGATACACCCCGACCAGACGGGATATGTGCCAGGTAGAAATATAACTGTGAACCTGTGCAGGTTGCACCATGTGATTGACTATACCGAAGATAGCACACATCTTTGTCGTGGCCTCTTTGGACGCGGTCAAAGCATTTGATTCGGTCAGGTGGCCATGGTTTCCTCTCTTCTGCTGTCCCCTCTATGGCTTCCTCGCCTCCCCCTGCTGTCTCCTCCTTGGCTACCTCACCTTCTCCTCCTTCCTCTTCTGCCCCCCCTCGGGCTGCTTCTACACCTCCGCAGGGCATACCTCTAATTTGTACCCCTCCCCTGAAGTCTTTCAAGGGTGACAACCTTCTCCATATTGCCACTCTAAACTCTCACTCAGCCGTCAAACACTCCTCTGACATCTGCCACCTTCTGAAGGAATTTTACCTACAAGATCCTCTCCGCTCCTGGACCCAACCACTCAACTTTTCCTTCTTGGAGGCTTCAACATCCAACTGGATGCCTCCTGTCCTTCCACTGGACTCTTTCGTGACCTCTGTGACACTCTCTATTCTCCCCTCTGGCCCGCCTCACTCCGCAGGGAACTCTCTGGATGTTCTGATCTCCTCAGACCTTCCCCTTTCTATCCCTCTCACCACTCTTCTCACCTGGAGTGATCACTTTCTCCTTTCCTTCCACCTCACCCTTTCTACCCCTCAGGCCAAGCCAACTTCAGCACTGCCCTCTACCTTCTCGGTTATCCGACCCATGAAGCGTGTGTCAGTTGAGGCTTTCGCCGCCACTCCCCCCTCCCCCCCTCGCCTCCACACTTGGCTGTCTCGCACCCTGACTCAGCCATTTCCATGCTCATGCTCCACTCTGCGATATCTGATACTCTCGATGTTCTTGCCCCTGTCATGAGAATCCGCTTGAAGCCCAAAGCCAAGTGCAACTCTTGGTATGACTCAGACCTCGTCACACTTAAACGCAAGTGCAGGGTGGCTGAGAGGAAATGGCGTGCTTCCGGTACATCCGCTGACAAACTGGCCTGCCGCCTGCTCCAAAGGCAATACCGGCTCTCTGTCTGCTGCAAGAGGAAAGCCCACATCCAAGCCTGCATCTCCACGGCATCTAACAACTCGGACGAAGTCTTTAAAATCTGCAAGGAGCTGGCCAATCCTGCTGCAGTCTCTACCTCTCCTGTCCACTCCCAGGCCCTGGCTTCTCATTTCATCTCTAAAACGCAGGACATCCTGTCCCCTCTCTCTTCCTCTGGCCCTTCTCTGGCCACATCTCCTCCCTCCTTCTCTGCCTTTCCCCTGTTCTCCGCAGACTAGGTTGCTAGACCTATGAAAGTCTCGTCAAAACAGGTTCACCCCTGTTCCTCCAAAACCATCAAGGACCAACTTGACACCCTGGCCCCTCACCCCTGAAGCACTCCCTTGTGCACCCTCTTCTTAAGAAGCCCTCTGCCGACCCTTCCTGCCCTGCTAACTATCGTCCAATCTCCAACACTCCTTTCCTGGGCAAACTCCTGGATAAATTGGGGTATCTCCTAGCTTAATCTTCACTCTGAATCCGTTGGTTGTCTCCATGACCATCAGTCTGGCTTCAGAGCTGCTTGAAGGACGGAAGACCTGCTCTCCAACCTCGATTCCAACACCCCCTGTGTCCTCATTTTACTTGATCTCTCTTCTGCCTTTGACACGGTAAACCACGCCATCCTGCTCAACTGTCTCCATGATAACCTGGGTATCACTGATAAGGCCCTGGCTTGGCTGACCTCCTTCTTTTCCGATCGACCCTACCAGGTCCAACTTGGGTCCTTCATCTCCTCTATCTCTACCTGTGGTGTTCCCCAGGGGTCTAACCTCTCTCCTTGGCTGTTCAACCAATACCTGGCACTTCTTTCCCACCGCATCGCCGCTCTCTGCCCCAACTTTCAGTGCTATGCGGATGACACAACTCATTTTCAGGCTCCCCTCTGCCACCTCCTCTCCTTCTCTCATCTGTCTGTCTGCCAATGATCTCTGCCTTAATGCCAGTAAGACCGAGATTCTCCTCATCGGCACACCTACTCCCACCTTTCCTGTCACTCTCTGCCTGGCCTCTCTTGGCCCTTTTCCTGCTCGCACCTGTGAGGCTAATAACCTCGGGGTCATCTCTCGACTCCACACTTTCCCTCTCTCCTCACATCTCTGATGTCTCTAAGAAGTCACACTACCAGCTGCACCTCCTCAGATCCTCAGAGGTGTTCTTCCCTTCCTCTCCTTTCCCCAGAAGCTCACGGTCTCCAGAGCTCTGGTTCTCTCCAGGCTTGACTATTGCAACATCCTCTTTCTAAATCTGCCTGCTTCTACTCTTAGCCCTCTGCAACTTATCCAAAACAGGACTGCAAGACTTGTCCTTGGCCTCAAACCCAGGGATCGTATCTCTCCAGGACTGAATCCTCCCTTCCACTGGGAGCCAGTGCAGAGATTTAAGTTCAGAACCCTCTGCATTGTCCACAAGGCCTTCTGGGGAATGGGACCCCAATACCTCCAACTCTCTCTTGCTAAATATCTTCCTTCTCGAGCTCTCGGCTCATCCACCTCCAGCTCCCTCCGAGTTAGCCACTTCTCCAACCTGCGAGTTGGTGGTAGATCTCTTTCTTCTGCTGGGGCCTCCCTCTGAAACAGCCTCCCTGCCTCTCCGAAACTTGAGGAGAAGAACCTCAAGACCTGCCTCTTTGTTTCTGCTTTCTCTCACCCCCTCCCCTGCTGATCTCTTATCTGAATCTGCACTGGTTTCCTGGCTACCCTCTGATCTCGGGCCCAGGCCCACCACACCAGTTGCACACCTGCACTGCCCCCCTGGCAACCCTTGTACTCTGGGACTGTTTCTGGTATCCCTACAGCCCCTACCAGCACTTGACACCTGATGTCTGCACTTACCCTTGCACTGACACCTGCTGGCCACCCTTGTATTTATTGTCTTTATTTATTTCACTGTTGTCCTATGTACTGCACTGCACCCCCCCACCCTGCACTTTCCCCTATCCCCCTCCCCTGCACTTGCGCAATCTTAATGTCAGCTGGCCTAGTAGGATCGTTTTCTGTCTCCCCTCCCTTGCCTCGCCGCGCCTTGAAACACTTGTTTATAGGTGTTATAAATGCCAAATCATATCACATTGGGAAGATTTGGTATGGGCCCCAATTATATTAAATGGGTACAGTTACTGTACAGTCAGCAGCCAGAGTGAAGACAATCATGCAGATCTCGGAACAGTGTGTCTTGCAGAAGAGCATGCTGCCCATGCTCACCCATGCGGTTTATTCTAGCCCTTGAGTCCCTGGCAGTGCACCTACGGAGCGAGTATAATGAGGCCGGCATAAATATACACCGGAACTGGCATTTACTGTCCATGTATGCTGATGACATGCTGCTGCATGTACTACACCCAGAGACCAACCTGCAATATCTTCTGGAGGTTCTAGAACGTTACGCGGTACTCTCGGGTAATACGGTCAGCCAACAAAAATGGACCTTGTTCCCGTTAGCGGGATATAGCCAGAAGACACTGTCCCTGTTGCCAGTACTCCAGGTGCAGGGGTCTGTCGACTCGTTTAGGTATTTTGGGATAGACATATATCACAACCCCAGGGAGCAGCACAAGCACAACGCACACAGGGCGGTAGATGTGGCAAGATCCATGGTATTCTGGACTAAACTGCCCCTCTCGCTGATGGGCAGGGATTTGTTATTGAAAATAGTGGTCCTGCCCAGACTCCTCCACTAACGTCCCATATAATATACGAAGGGGCTTCTTTAGGGAGCTTGATGCAATGTGTAGAGGGTTCCTGTGGCGACACAAGAGGTGCAGATTAGCACTGACCAAACTACAGAGATCACATGAGCAGGGAGGTATAATGGTGCCTAATTTCGAAGCATACTTTGTGGCGAGCAAACTGTAAATCGTCACGAGATGGCTGGCAGATGTGATGACACAGGACACTCCAATGCTGCAACTAGCCTGTGACCATTTTTCTTGAAGGAGGTAGTCTGGGTACACGAGTCACAACTGAAAAAGCTGCCTCTCTTATTGACTTTGGGGAAGGATATATGGCGCAGAGCCTGTAAACTATTGGGTATAGCCATGCCCTACTCTCCTCAGTTCCCTCTTTTGGCGCTTAACGCGGACAAGCGACAATATAGGTTGCAAGTGAGACAGTATTGGGAGGCTGTAGGGGTGGCCACCGTTGGGGACCTACTACACAAGGAAAAATAAGGGACTTTAGCTCGCTAGTCACTGAGACCAGCTTTCATATGGGGCAATATATCACACATGCGTCTTTCATTGAGGAACTTAAGCAGAGATGGCTGGGGGCTGAGCTAGAATTAACTGAGAATGTGGTGATAGAAACATGGTATGACACCTCCGAAGAGGGACACGCAGTGTTACGGATATATGAAGTGTTCATGGGTCAGCAGGTAATTGGGATGCGGCAGACATGACAGAATTGGCAGGAGGACTTGCAGGAACACTTTGCGGATGGAGTGTGGGAGAGAGTGCTCTTGTATCATAAGAAGGTGTCTAGAAATGCAAACTTGCAACTCCTGCAATTATGTGTGACCCACAGAGCATACTTAACCCCCCGGAAAGTGTCACGGTTCAACAGAGCCATTGAACAAAGCTGCGCAAAATGTAAACGCATAAATGTAGACATGGTATACATGTTCTGAGCGTGTCCAGTAATATCACAGCATTGGGGGGAAATGGCACAATTGTTAGCTAATGCTGACATAACATTGAATGTTCAATCCCCAACAGCATGCTTATTGGGGGTCTTTCCACGGGCAAAACACACAACACGTCAGCAAATTGAGGGACCTAGGGTATGTACTGGCGAAGCAGTGTATAGCAATTAGGTGGAACGCTCCGAAGGGCCCGGACGCACCGCTAGGGTCCATTTCTGCAAATCTGTCCACTATTGCTGAGACCTCCGTATGGTAAGAGGCAATAGGTCTGGGCCATTGGAAGGAAACTGCAGACATTGAATCTTGGGGAGCTATGCTCCATGGGCTGTTTGAGAATATTCAAGCTCAACCCCTGGCGGATGGACTAAGACACCCACAACAGAGGCCATTAGCGGTGTATAATTGTTGAGTAGACTCTCACGATGCTCAGTGGCTCAGCTCATGCTGTTGCAGGTGGTAGGCTGTTGGGGTGGCAGAGATTGAGGGGGAAACGGAGTTTGGGGCAGATTTTGCAGTTACACAGGAGTATGTAGTTACGTGTTCGGGTCTGTAAGTTGTGGAAAGTTAATAAAACACATATAAAATAAATGTTGGTTATGAAATTAAAAACTGTTTCAGAACCTAGCCACCTTGATTGGAAACCTTAAACTAGATACCACTAGATGAGAAAGGGCATGACTCGCGCTATGGGACACATTTAAAATATGCCAAATTAAACCATAAGCAGATACTAGTTTTCCTTTTGCACTTCTGCCTGGGCAGCGCCACTCTGTGTTTGCCCGTGATGCCTGACACAGACTACCTACAGTAACGAATAAAGTAAGCGTGGTGTGGGTGTCCAGTACAGCCATTACTGTACTCAATTAAACCCCACCACTCTTATTACCTATTATATTATAGCCCATTTGTTTAAGGTAGCCATTTCTTGCATTTAGCCTAATTGTGTATGGTATTATGCATTCGTCTAGCACTTCCCATGACACCTACCACTGCTCCATCTACATAGATGGAACCCTAGAAGCGGACATTGTTGTTTGTACAGCTAACCATTTTCTCCTCTCGCATACCGCACTGTTGCAACTTAGCGGAAGGCACAGGCTCACTTCCACACTCCCTGCACTACCATAGAACACAAGCACTATTGCACATCACCTCTGACATAAGAATAACGCTACTTTTAATGACAACATTTGAACTGTGGCTCCCCATGTAACTTTCTCTCCTTAAACACAATCCCCCCTTTAATCCATAGTATTCCACAGCTGCGCCCATACACACTCCCTTTAGACATGGGTGACTAGCAGGGTCTTGGCCAACATCACATAACTTTAACAGCTGAAATGCACCCATGCATAATAGCACCTCCCAATTTTGGGACTCCGAGTGCTCCAAGGGTGTTCAACCAAAAGCGCGTTGGGACCATAATTATGGTGAAAGGTGCTATAACAAATGAAAAAATGAATGAATGATTTGAATATTGGACATGTAATCCCAGACCATTAGCTGAGTTGTGCCTAAAGGCACTGTTACTGACATTTAAATTGGATACAGTGAAATTTGGGCAGAAATGACGTGGCGAAGTTAGTCAGTTTGTGTCCCATTCAATAACCCATATGGTTAGCTAAAACTGGCATTATTGGCACAATCCATTACATGTCACTGAGCGTTTGGAAGGTTTTTGCCTGTATGTCATCCCTACTGTCACAACCCCATCTACTCACCTTCCCTTCCCTCCCGTTATTATTGTTATGTCTGTACACTGTGAGAAACCTGAGGGCCTCCTCACTTGCTTCTCCGCAATATCCTCTGTTTAGGTGAACAGGGAAAGGTAATCGCTTTTGGATCCCGTCCCTGGGGGTGGATATGCAAGGGAGGATCGCCTGGGTGGAGGAGATTTGGGGAATGGAGGAGGGTGCCCCTAGGCCAGACAAAGTATTCCCCTGTTACCACTTCATAATGACCCTCCAGTCTCTGAAGCCTTCATAGCGAGTACCCTATAAAGGCTTCAGAGACTGGAGGGTCAAACTCCTTACCTGTCTTCCTTGCAAAATAATCCTCAGGTAAATCATCCGTATAGAGAGACACAAGAAAAAAATGAGAACATCTGCTTATATGGGCAGGCTAGACCCACATTTACCTCCTCTATTGAAACCAGAAATTGTCACAATACATCCTACTGTCCCCGCCCTATCTAGGTTATTAGCCATATTCCCCACTGTCACAACTCCAACTGTCCCACTTTCATATCCCTCCAAGACTGAGACGAGGAAGAGGCAACTAGGAGGAATGCACACTTCCATCTTTGCACATCAGTTTGGTACTGGGATAGAACACCCCTCTAAAGGCCAGACATGTCACACTGACAAGTAATTGTGGTCAGGCAAATGACTTGCACCTACTTGAGAGGCTACAGGTGCATATAAAAAGGAGAGACCCGCCTGGAGAAGGAGAACCGCCTCGGAAGCCAGGACGACATGAAGCAGGCTGGAGAGGGGCCGGTGAAAAGGATGCGCCTGCCAGGAGAGTGGGAAAGAGGCTGAGGCCGCGAGAGAGTCGACAGAACTGCAGAGCCCTGAGCCGCGTGTCCCCAGCTGGACCTGGGGGAGACAGAAGTCTTCACTGCGCCACAGGAAGCAGAAAGAAGTTTTGGAAGAGGCAAGCGCTGCTCTCCGGTGCTTCCAAAGAGAGAGAGGGGAGCGAGCAGAAGGGGAACGCGAAAGCACCCGCAGGAGTGGCCGTAGACCGGTGGGTGACTGGGGGAGAATACTCATTTCGGGGAACTCCAGGGGCTTGGCTTTGGAAAAGGAAGATGCCTATCAAGTGAAAGCTTGTAATGAATGCGTCTAGAGACCAAATGGACAATATTGAATACTGAACAAGCTGCAAAATAGTTAACAAGCTATTGGATATCGAACAGTAGATAAGCTATGCAAAATATATGAAAATACTGCATGAGTGAAAAGAAAGTGCATTTACGAACAAAGTGAAAATATGGAAAACGCATTTATTAACAATGTGAAAGTACACAGCCAAGTGAAAACCAGTAATGAGAGTTTGTGAAGCAAGTGAAAGGCAAATGATAAACACTATTGGATAGTGTGAAAGCAAGCTGGTGACAAGGAGTAAACACCACGAAGAAGTGAATTGCGTGAAAGTCAAGTGTTGGCAGAGTCAAGAGACTGCCAAGGAGAAACGGGAATACAGATGGACTAATGTTTCAGGTACACTGAGGAAACCTGTGTTGGCAAGGAAGTCCAATGAGAATCGATGAAAATTATAAAGTGCCAAAGGTTATCGGTTGCGTGACCTGTGATGGGTGGACCGTGTGTTCCGACAACTGTGCCTGGACCGATTAACCCCCAACCTGGAGTGAATCAAGAGGTTGAAGTTGTTTTGCCCAACAAGTGTTAAAGTGACTAAATAGAAGAAGAATTCAAATGAATGGTTGAAAAGCCTCAAAGGTTACAAAGTGAATTCTGAGTCAATATTGAAATCTGAGAAAGTTGAATTAACTGTTGAACTTTGGGAAGGGGGCCCAAGGTCGTTTTGTGGAACTGTTTTGAACGTGGGGAAGCGGAAGCTGAAAACGAGCCAGCAGCTGGAAAATAATCAGATCTTTATATTGAACGGTTTCTTTGGTTGCTGACATCCCTAGATATTGTATAGATTTTGTTATGAGGGAAAGCATAGGTTTTGGACACAGACCTTTTGAGTTCAACTTTGACACAGACTATCCTTCGTTTCATTAGGTAGGAATCCCACCTTAGCATAGGACAAGTTAGGCCTTACTCTATCCTGCCATTTAAGAAATAAAACCTTCATTTTTAGAAAAGTGAATCTGTTGTCTGTGTCTTACTTTATGATGCCTTCACAACACCCTCATGTTCATGTTGATCCTCCTCAATTTGAAAAACTCCAGAAAGTTTGCTTTTATGAACTTAACGTGCTATACTTGCTTGTAGCTGACTTGTTTTGAATAGCGCTCTAGGCACTTGATTATATAATTGCCCTTGCTATTGTGTGATCCCTTACATTTCAAAACATAGTAATCATGCTTTTATATTGGATAAAAATACATTTGCTATTTTACAGACATAATTGTTCGAGGAAAATAAATCAGAAACGCAAACTGGACCTAGAAAAATGCTCATAAAAATGCTAA
Source organism: Ambystoma mexicanum (assembly GCF_040938575.1). NCBI lineage: Eukaryota > Metazoa > Chordata > Amphibia > Caudata > Ambystomatidae > Ambystoma > Ambystoma mexicanum. Next base: position 342,269,519 of record NC_090926.1, read on the forward strand.
CCTCTATCTCAGCATATGTACAGTACAATTTATTAGGTATGTACAGCCTTTACTTGCAATAGTTTATTTTGTAAAGGTTTTCTCTGTCGTTCTAAGCTACACATGTATTACCTGCGAGTTCGCAAAGCTGCAGCTAAGGTAGCCTTTGCTATGGAGAGGCTAATGGACCCCAACCAACCAAATCCAGGCCCTGGCTCGAGAACTGTAGTCCTGTAGAAGGAACATTGCCTTGTTGGATCAGGAGCTTCTTGCAGTAAATGTCACATTTAGTGGAGGCTTAGAGCTGGAATTCAGTCAAGGGCTCAAGAGCCAAGACGACGAGAACCGTGATTCATCCAAAGTCAGAAGACCCTTGGAAGGTGTCCAAGGTAGTTGGAAGCAGAATTTGTTACAGGGAGGCCATCCCCCACGCAGTCTAATCACTGCGTGTTTGTATACCAGCTTACAGTTTCGTTTTTAATAGAGATTAATTTGATGAATTGAAAAATCAAAGAGTGGAAATACTTTATCTAAGGCCTTGAAGAAGCTTGCATATTGTGCATTGCACAATAATTATGTGAAATATGCATTGGCCAATTATGAACTCTGCCCATAATTGTCCTCCTTTTTCTGTTAATTCATCTTGTGAACAAAGGTTATACAATATGATTTGGTAGGTGTGAGAAACCTAGGGGTATTCTCCAATGTGGACCCTGAGAATCCTCTATTCAGCTGGCCAGGGGAGGGCCATTGCTTTGGGATCCCAAACCTAGGGGTGGACAAGCGAGGGAGGATCACCTGGGTAGGGGAGACCAGGGTTGCACCAAAGGGAACAACCCAGCCGAGATGCGGTATCCCAACGAGACAGTAGATGAGGGAGAAGTTGTCCCAGAAGCCTTTGTGGGGTATGCAAGTCCCATGGTCCCTAACCAGAGAGAGGGAGACCAGTATTTATTTCATTTATTTATTTAAGTATGTCACCCCGGAACAAAACCCGGCAAGGGGGGGGACAAGATAAGACAAAGACATAACCCCAATACCAACCCTTCCATGACTTCCCCCTTATTTAGCTCATAGGAAGTACGATGAAGACCAGTACCCTCGTGTCAGGGTGTTTGGGGTAGAGAGTAATCTGACACAAAGGGAATCACATGTGTTGTATAAAAACAAGGCATGGGGATTCACCTCTTTTGCCAATCGCCTTATAATGTCATCTATACACATAAATCCCCATCTTGTCTTGTCTCCCCCTCCTTGTTTCCAATAAGTACTGGGACGAAGAATAGACGATCAGGAGCAATGAGGATTAGCCATAGAGACAACCTAGGGATACAAAGTGAGGCTTACCATGTAACACCAGTAGGCTGTTCCACTGATAGTCCGGCATGGTCAGTCAATCAACCCAAACTATTTACACCCGACTCCACTTAACGATTACTTCAGATGTAAAAGGTGTGATTCTGCGAAGAAGTATGAGCGAGCTGGGATTGCTGGTTAGAATATGAAAACAGCAACATGAAAAGCCTGGGAGGACCGGAGGAGAACTGGGCGCTGAGACGCTGGCCTGGTGTACCAGAGGGGTTGCAGAGTGGCGAAGAAGCCAGATCGCCGTGAACCCAGGGGAAGGCGAGTTGCTGCATAATGGCCATGTCCAGCCCAGTGCTTGTTCCCGTGGGACGTGTGGTGGTCCCAGCGGTGTCTGAGGTGCAGGTGGTGAGACCCTGACCTCACGCCCGTATCCCGGGGAGCTGCTCGCTTGTGCAGTGCTGACTCTGCAAGTTTCGTTAGGTGAAGGAGAGGGAGCCAGGCGCGTAAGCATGGCCGGAGCGGCGGCTTGCAAGCGGAAAGGAAAAAGAAAGCAAGGAAAAAGCAGAGTGCGCAAGGGGCTCAAAGCAAAAGAGAGTAAAGTGAGGGTGCAAGTGACCGGAAGCAGAAAGGTGGTGTGAGCAACCTGACAGATTGAAAAATAAGTGAAAGATTGAAAATGAGTGAAAGAAAGCAAAGCAAGGGTGTGAGCGACCTGAAACCGGAAAGAAGGGGAACGGGCGACCCGACAGATTGAGAAACGGAATTACAAAGCGAGAGAAAGTAAAGAAAAGGGTGCGAGCGACATGAAAGCAGGAAAAGAGTGTACGGAAGACCTGCAGGTTGAAAAAGGAAGTGCAAGAGGCACGATACAAGGAAAGAAAGGTGCAAGGATGCACGACCAAAGAACAAAATGTACCTGGGGCACGATAAAGTCAAGAGAAGTGTGCAAGAGATACAGTATAGAAGAGACAGGTGCAGGTGTGCACCATTGAAGGAAAGCAAGTTGAAAGAAGGTGAAAGAGAAACCAAGCCAGAGTGGAAAAGAGCACAAGAGGGAAAGGTGCCTAAAAAGGAAGAAACCGAGTACAAAGAGAGGGATCAGTAGTCGGTGTTTATGCAGGGCAGGAGCCAAGGCCCAGCATTTTTGAAAGTCTGACACTACCCCATGGAAGGAACTGTGTGTTAAAACGGTGCATCTTGACGGGGTGAACTTTGGTGTGAAACCAGAGCGGCCTAAGCTTGGGGAAGGGAACCCCGTGAAGCCCAAAAGAGACATTGTGAAGAGAGCCCTAAACCTTGGGGAAGGGAACCCCAACAGACCCAGAGTCATTGTGGACTTTATTGACTTAAGCCAAGTGCCTGACGTGGAATGTTCCAAGGGCAACCCTTTTGGAGTTAAACTATTTTGAACTGGCAGAACTACACCTATTGGTAAGACTACCTGAAACCAGCTGTGGTTTACATTTCATTTTTAACAACCATGTTTTTCTTTAAGAAGATCCCGAAACACATTTTGTCTAAGAGTGAGGGCAAGCACAGGTTTCGACACAGATAGACTTTGGTTTTTGACTTACAGACATTGACAGCCCTTAGAAGCATCAGGTGAGGGAACCACCCCTTTAGAGTTAGGTCCAGTTAGGCATTCCACCAACCCAACAAAGCCTATAAATAAAGGTTTTCAAACTGTTACTTTTGAGTCTGTCTCTCTTGATACCATGCCTGTCTCACATAAGGTATACAAACCCCTTACTTGTATCTTACGAGGAATTGTTTGTACATTTTATTAATTGTGTTTAAACATTAAACCAATGAATGCACACAAACAATTTACACCAGTGTTATCTTTTTTACTTGGGGAACAGGCCTAAGTAGATACAAGGTGGAGGACCGCAGTAGCTAAGGTCTGCAAACATTAGGGAACGTGCATATGGGGCACATATCTTTGCTATTCATCAGTTGCATTCTTGTCTTACACTGTAGCAAAGAAGTGTAGCCTTAGCTTGACAACTATAGCATTGTGTGTGTAGCATAAGGGAGAACACAATATATAGGCAAGTACCACAACAGATACAGCAGCCCGTGCTCATCGAAGCATGGCACTAGGAATGTTCATATTGCATTACCAAGGTCAAAACCTGAGGCCACGTCATAACAAAAATGCGCATCCATTGTGTACATACTTCATGGCCATGCATCAACCCTGCAATATGGAGCATTGTGTAAAATACATATCCCATATATTTCTATATGATCTAATTAAAACTAACTGAGAAATAAAATTCATTGGTTTGACCCAACAAAGAATGAGGGCAGGTAACGCTCAGTCCTGGCGGAGAAAGCACTTTACCAAAGTATTAACAAACTCCTCTCAGAATTTGGGTTTGAGGCATCGGTCTGCCCTAAAGGCAGTCTGTGTATACGTTTTCTGAAAGGGCCACTGGGCAGTGAAAGGATCAAGACCACAGTGGCATAGCACTTAGCTCAAACAATGCAAGAACCGCTTGACAAAACACATTCCTCTTGCTCCTTTTTTTCCAACAAATCCTTCTTGAAGAATTCCAGGTACCAGTAGGTCTGTTCTTTTGTGGCAGTATTAGATATGGAACAGTTTCAAGGGACACGTCAAAGCCACCTATTGGTTCCATGCCAACAGCAGGAAACAGGATGTAACGCAGTGCTGCTCCCAAAGGGAGCCCAAATAATTCAGTAGTACCTCCATGCTCACAGAGTGCTGAATTTGTCAGAAAATAAGTACCACAGCCCCAATATTTTCTAGCAGGCTTGTCACACTGCAGGCGGGCAGTTAGCCCACCATTACTGCCACCATCAACAGCTGCTCCCCCACAGTGTTGACACATTTGGGGTTAAACTACAGCTCACACCTCATGATGGATGCTCTGGCTAGCGTTACTTAATAATCAGAGTCTGAGACAATAGGTGCCTGGGCTCTGAAATAAGTGCCAGGTCTGACCCCTGGAAAAGACTCGCACAAATTAAGCGCTGCTCTCAGTGTTATGAAGGTAGTCGTTGTGCAGTTGCCACCTCATACAATCTCTGGCAGCACAAACGGCACTTGTCACAAGTACGCTTTGAAAAAGTTCTATGTTCTTGAGAATGCTTTCTACTCTTAATCCTTCCATTTTTTAACTGGAAAACAATGGATAACTGTGCAACCTCTTCCGAAATGGCAAGCATTACAATTTCTTAAACCCAGAGGCCGCATGAATACCTAAAGATGGTTAGCTGCATGTTTGTGGTCCTTTATTCACTGCCAGTATTATACCTCAGGATACACTGGTGGTTGTCTCCCTGTAGGCAAAGGTAAAATGAATAGCCTAATTTCAAACACCCTTTCTTTTGAGAAACCTCAACCAGGGACAATATGGAGTGCTCTGTTAGCATCCCTGACCAGGTAGCCATATGGGATTCTAACCCCATAAATGAGTTGCAGCTGCCAGGAAGCCCCTCTCAGAAGGCTCAAATAGCCAGGATCCCCAAAAGCATGCAAACTGTTAAGGGGAGTACTGTGATCCACAAAATGAAACCGAAAATTGATTTGTGACTTGACGGCACTTTATTTATTGATTTAAAAATCTGCTGCATGACCTATAAGGCTGTGGTGATTAAACTACCCATCTCCCTGGTTGAAGTTGCAGATCTCAGATGGGATTGTGGGGGTTATTGAAGGGGGGCAGAGAAGCTCATGTAGCCAAAATATTTTACAATTGAACATCCTCTGATGTTGTCATGCAGTCTTGAGCCGAAGCCTTTTCTGCCGCAGACCCACGTGCCGCAGACCCACGTGCATGGAATTCCCTCCCTATTTCTACCCTTTTTTTTTTTTTACTTCCCTCTTTAATGTTTGCAAAGCTCTAAAAATTCACTTGTTTTCGCCTGTTATTCCTGAGCAGTGGCGTATTTAGGCTTTCTACTGCCCAAGTCCCAATTAAGTGAATGCGCCTCCCACAACCCTTAACCCCCATTTTGGCTCCATAACAAAATGAGGATGTTTTTAAGACTGCAGGGATTAGAAAGTTATTGCTTCCATGTTATTCATTCAAGTCTGTTATTTTCTATGTTATGTTAGTTGAAAGAGTAATACATTTGCAAAATTGAAAAAAGGGAAATTACCATCTGCTTCAGCCCAATTACCTCCAACCCTTGGCTTAAAACACCATTAAAAGATGGACAAATCACAAGTGATACTTTGAAACTCTGCTTTGGCATAAACACCACAGTAGAGTAAAGATAATTGGAGAAGGTTCTTGAAACCTTTGGCTGTGCGTTCTCACAGTGGAGTAAGAATGAGGGCGTCCCTGAACATTAATGGGTGGGAAGCCACAGCATTCTTCGTAACGGCACAGTGCGGGCAGCTTTTACAACAAATGAAGTGGTACATACTGTTTAATTCATTGCTTTGCTGCTTGTGCCATTATCCAAAATACCCAATACTGCAAGAATAAAACAGAGTAATGGGTTGGGCATTCCAGCACAACATTACCCTTGCAGCTGTGGTTTAGGCTATGGGTATTACCAGCTTGTGTTTATGGTAATTTAAAATATTTGTTAACTCCAGAGTTGGTTGGAGTGTACAATACATAGGCGAATTATGAGATATGTGGGTTATAGATCTAAATTCCCTGCAAGTCCAACCTTGTATTGAAAATCTAATTCATATAAAGGGCACGTATAAACGTAAATGTTATGCATTTTGTGGCATACTTTGCAGTTGATTCTCCTGCTATTGCTGAGCGCGCAGCTGAATGCCATCAAAGACACATGATAACTTGAGCAGGGATTCGATTTGTTGGCTTAACACTGGGTTCTTGCTGTAAAGAAGGCTGAACACATATCTTGACGGGACACCAGACATTTCTTCTTTACAGCTGTGAAACCGTATGTACCTTTGGCACCCAGTTTTTGTTCTCACCTTTCTATGGATTTGGGTATTCTTTCACAGGCTTCTCGATACACTTTCGCATTTAGATGTACTCTTCGGCATTTTAACTTCTGTACGATCTCTTTAAGCTTTCACCTTTTGGGCTTCTACAGCCCTCCAAAATGTGGGGAGGGAAAGTAGTGCTTGCTTCTGAACATCATTTTAGTTCTCCCCTTTAAAAAAAAAAAGAAAAAGAAAAAAAAAAATCTCCCTAACAATGAAGCATATATACAAGTTTGACCAGCAAAGACTTTAGCTGTCGGAGCGCAATGGCTGCTAACAGCTTGACATCACTTGCGCATTGTAGTGGCTCAGCCAGACTCTACAAAACAAAAATAACTTTATATTAGAAAAATGTGAACAATGAAAATGAACTGCTATAAAATGCTGCTCGTCTGTCAATCTGCCGCCATATGCTAGGGCCTAGTCAGTCTTATTGTAAGTATGCCTCTGTTCCTGAGATTGTTTCTTTCTTGCTCTTTTATCCATTGATATTTTGAACATCATAATTTGATGTTACAGGTTTAAAGATGCTGAGTTTTGAAATTAAAACTTCATATGTTTTGTACTTGATTTTTATTGAACTGTACAGCACCCAACCAAAACTTTTAGGTTAGGGTTGCACTTTATACAATAAAAACATTTACTTAAAAAGTCTTATGCTTGTAGAGAATCCAGTGTGTGCCTAAGGGGGTGAGGAATATGGGCAAGTGCACATGCAGAGACCTCCTTGCAATTTCTGTGCTTTGCAAGAAAGGTATGCATATCTTAAGAGTGTTTAGGAGTAGAAATATGGACTAACAGTCCAACATTAACTATTGTGAGTAATGTATACTTTATTACAACTGCTGGTCAGGGATCGGAGTGCTGCTGGGTTAACCGGAGCTCGAGTTAAAGGGGCAAGCGCTTTGTGTACAGGATCTAAATTTGCGGCGCACAACTCTAGGCCTCGAGCCAGTCAACCTACATGATTTTCCACTGGGATCCATTAGATGCACTTTTATCTCTTGGATATTCATGGTGGAAATACCGTAAAAATAACCTGTTTGAATCCCTTGACCACTGGATTTGTGCATTCCGGTTTAAAAACATAGATTGTTAGAGGTACTGTATAATTTGGCAGGTATCTTTTGTGCATGTAGACTGTGATAGATTGTTTTGTTTCTTCTAGCTCTCCTGGCACCCCACACGTGAAGGTTGCTTGGCTTTTGGGACAGATGATGGCAAAGTTGGCGTTTATGAAACCTACTCCAACAAGTAAGCATGCCTGCCCCCTATCGTTCCAGCAGTCAGACTACACTTGTTTGGTTACCAGTCTTAATTATTGTTCGACGAGTACCGTATGTTCCGGCATATAAGACGACTGGGCATATAAGACGACCCCCCCCCCCAACTTTTCCAGTTAAAATATACAACGAGTTTCAGCACCCGCCCTACAAGATGACACCCGGCGTATAAGACGACCCCCGACTTTTGAGAAGATTTTCCTGGGTTAAAAAGTCGTCTTATACGCCGGAACATACGGTATCTTGTGTCCGAGTTGAACAAATGGTCGGGGTAGAGGGTTCCTCCTTTTGGTCTTCTAAGGTCATGAGTTAAAAGCATGGCCCTTGCTTAATCTAGATGGCAGCTACTTTTCTTAGTGTTTTGTGCTATGTTAAAAACAAAACTTGGTTAAAAACGTCCATGAACATTTCATGACAAAATAATAGTCCTAGGATCTTCTGTGGACTTATATTCCTGCAAGCATATCATACCACTTACTCCTAAACTCTTATTGTAATTTCACTTTGCAACCGCAAGTGTGGGGGGGTTTTGTTTTCTTGCTACAGTGAAACTTAAATGAGAAAATTTTGTGCAGACCTCAAAATGTTAACCCTCCTCCCCCAGAAGTCCGCTAAGCATTGCTAATTCCTTCCTTCAATAGCTTCTGTTTCAGGGCACTAGTTTATGTTCAAATTAGCAGACCTTAAGAATCCTGTTTAGACAAATCTAGTGTTCCTGTCAAAGGTACATGCACTTTCACAATCCATCACATGCCTATTTTAGCTTGCAGGGGTTCAAATCTATGGCTTGTCAACCTGTACCACTCCTACCCCGAAGTAGATTTCAACAGATGGTACATAGCAACTGATTTCAGTTTGGCAACCCTTCGTCATTCAAAGTCCAATTCAGCTGTAAAGTCTATTTCTGAAATTTGATACTAAAATGCTCCAGTGGCCAGTGTTCAATGCCTAGCCCCCCCTTTAACCCCCCCCCGTTCGTAGTTCAGTGTAAGGTCTATTACATTTCCAAAGGTAAGAGGTGATTAGTCTTATTGCAATTGGAGATCCAGCTGAATTGTTGCCCTTTTTGAAAATGACTGCCGTATTTTGCAGTGTAATGGTGTGATGAATGGATGCCACGCTTCGTTGCATCACATTCCAAGTTGTTTTTCCCTCCCAGTAGGTTTTTGTGTCCAATTATGAGATTTGGGGGCCGATTCATGGAACAAATGTGTGCCGAAATTCGTGGGGCAAGCGTGAAAAAGCATGCGTGCGGTTCGTGGAAGGCCCTGCGCGTGTTTTCCCTGGAAAGTGCGTCAAATCCGCACGTGGCGCACATGGGTGCACACGTCACTGCAACATCCTGAACGCACAACATGTAGTGCACACATCAAAAAGTGGGCAGAACACGCGGAATGGGGAACAACGCGTGAAATAGTAGGCGTAACTGGGGAAGTACTGCCGGGAAATACACGGAACGCCCACACGCACAACACGTATTCATGGAATCGAATACGGGAAACCCGCGCACGCCAAAAGACACGCACAGGCGGAAACACGTCCGCCACACGAAGGCAGGCGGAAGTGCCCCGCGCAGTATAAAAGTGCACGCAAACAACAAACACGTATATACAGTTACGATGAATGTCACATTTCTCCCAGCACTGATCGTGGGACACGGCAGGAGGAGAATAGCCAGGGCCCGCATTTTTTTTCCCCAGGATCAGCCTTTTTGGGATGCCTGATGACCAGGTCTATGGCAGGTACAAGTTTCCACCCCATATCATCCTAGACCTGGTCAGGGAGTGGGAGGATGACCTTACATCACCCACCTTGTTCTCCCAAGCACTGAGCCTCTTGGAAAAGTTGCTCAATGTCCTACATTCTTTGGCCACTGGGTCATTTCAGCGGACAACTACCATAGTTGGGGGTGTCTCACAGGCCACGCAGTCACGATGCCTACACCAGGTGTTGGCAATCATGAATGCACGCCCCTCTGTCCGCAGGCACATATACATGCCCAGAACACCAGCAGAAAGGCAGGCCATGGTCCAGGACTTTTATAGGGTGGCACACTTCCCCAAATTGCTTGGTGCCATAGATTGCACCCATGTGGCCCTACGTCCACCTAGGGCCACTGAGCACATCAATCGAAACGCAAGCACTGGCATTCCATCAACATACAGGTTGTATGCGATGCCCATGGAATCATCACCTATCATGGGTCTACCCATGAGTTTCATATACAGAATGTCCGCCCTGAGCCGGGACCTGGAAGCTGGGAAGCATGGCAACAAATGGCTCATTGGTGAGTACAAATGTCTGTGCACATGCATGCATGTCACAAACAGACAAATACACAAACCCAACTAATCACAGCCATTATGACCTCCCCAGGGGACAGTGCCTATCCTCTGAGCAACCAGATGACGCCAATACGGAACCCCACCACACCACCCCAGGTAAGATACAACGCTGCCCATATTGCAACCAGGGGCATAGTGGAGCGCGCATTCGGAGTGCTCAAGTCGCGCTTCCGCTCCCTTGACCGCTCTGGCAGGCAGCTACTATATGCACCCCCAGTAGTGTGCAGGATCATTGTGGCAGCATGTGTCCTGCACAATGTTGCAACACGGCGTGACGTACTGGTGGATATGGTGGTGCCCCCACATCCCCAACCACAGGCACAGGTGCTGCTCATGGGAGGGGAAAGGGCACGTGGCGAGGCAGCCCAGACCCAGCTTGTGGCCACATTTTTCACCTAAACTCCCACCACTGCCGAGTGCACACAGGCCTGGCACATACCAGGTGACAATCGATGATGACAAAGAGACAGTCAACTGTCACAACCTTACCACCCTGAGAATGTTGCCACGCAAGTGCCACATTGTGTGCATCCCTAGCTACTTAAACATAACCAATCCTCTGTGACCAAAAGGAACACATGCAAAGTGTAAATCGCACCACCCCCTGCAAAACAGGCCATGACAATCAGTGATATGTCACCCAAACCCTCCCAACCCACATCACCCTTGTTGGCCACACCATGACATGGCATGCAACAGCAAAAGAGGAAACCAAAAGCACAACACATGACCAATTACATACGAAGTGACACGTGATAAATGGAAATGGGCCTGAAACAATCACACCTGACATGGAATCAGATGAAATGACTGACCAACAACCTCCCACATATACAAAGTCTAACACAAATGCATGCCACCAGCGGTACCATCAACAAAAGACAGAATGCCTGTTGGCATGCACATTGGCCAATCCAAATCTGCAAATCCCTAACCTGTGTGCTGTGTGTCTCTCCTGCAACACACCGCTCAGCACGCAGCACAGTGAGCAGCCATTGTGTTGGGGATACACCTTGAGCATCATATAAAAAGGACAATCAACAAAAATAACCTATTGATGCATGTACAAGATCCCCAAATGGTAAGTGCTCATGCGCTGCGGGCACACAGCATGCCAGAGAAGGCAATCTGTGTGTACGTGTGGGCATGGAAGGGCGGTTGTATGTGTGGTGGAGAATTGTGTAAGTGATGTGTCAGTAGGGACATGCACACAATAAATGCATGTGAAATCAAGTGACCCTCAGTGTCCTGTACACATCACATGTGAACATTGGCCATGTGTACACCCCAGTATGTCAAACCACAACAATCCCGATACCTGAAAAGTAAACCCAACACAGGAACAGCCATTGACCAGCAGAACACATCATGTACATAGTACCCCACAATGCCAGAGAGTGCCCAAACACTGTAGCCCAAGTGTACTGTCCGACAACAAAAGGCCCTCCCTCATTTACTCATCACCATGACCTTCAGAAGAACGGTCTGGGGTCCGTTGGCTTCTTCCTTCTAGTTTACCTGGCTTCAGGATCCCCCTACCCCTTGGTTACCTTGTTCTACCTTTCGTGTAAATAGGGTCCAGCCCCCTCAGAGGCCACCTTGACTGTTAAAAATACCAAATCGCAGCGAACTCCAAGGAGCCAAACCCCAAAACAGGGAAAAAGCCTCTAGGCACCAAAAAACCCTGGAAGAGTCTCCGGTAGATGACTTAAAGTCGCTGAATATGGCCAAGCACATGTCCAAGCAGAATGATAGAATAACTACCAAGGTAGCACAGGTGAACAATGGTTCAACAGGATGGGTAGCAATTTCAGTACTCAATAATCAATGAGGATGCAACAACTGATGGGTAGTGTCACAGCTCCAATCTCCAGGTGCAGGAGTGGCACGAACCAACCACCCCCTCCGTGGTCTGGGCGCCTGCAAGGTAAAACTTACACAGGCGTCCGAGACCCCGGCGGGGAAAGAGGGTTAGGGATCCGTTGGTTGGATAGACATCGGAATTTAGGATAACCGGAAAGAGGCTCAGGAGAGGAGGTCGATGGGCAAGGGAAAGTAGTGAAAATACAAAATACAGCTATTGACAATTACACATACTCAATAAGAGAAACCATGTACTTCATGCACATTGTACAATATGGCTCAAAGGCAAGCAAAAGAGAGACATATCTCTGGGGTGAGTGCTGGCCTCCTGCCTGTGCACTCTGAGGTCTGGTAACAGGCGCAGTTCGATTCTGCAAAGAGAGCGTGAGTTACTATTCTGTGTGTGTTTTTCCCACACACACATAACACCATACATGTCTCGAACTTAGTGACTCCTCCCCAAACAAGCACTCTTGTCGGCTGCTTTGTTCGTATAGTTTTGCTTGCCCTGTGATGGTTTATACACTGTTAATGCGGTAAGGTAGCTGCACGTGGCCCCGCGTTAAACAGAAGACCATGTGTTGAGAATCACACATGATAGAATGTGCCTTGGATATGCTGCTGGACGCTTGTGGTGAGGTGCGACTTCAGTACAAGTAGCGGTCTGCCACCAGCAGCTTTCTATAGGCAGCGCACGTGGCTAATTGCATATGCTAATGATATGCACTGCACTCGAGTTGGTGCGTTGCTGGGTGCCCCCCGTTGTGCTGTATTAGTTTGTGGCTAGGAATGCTACTGCGCTAATAACTTAGCTTCTATGGATCAGGGGGACTCGAGGATATGGCCGATGCCCCCTGCGTGTGCCCCTGACAACTGTGAAAGCTTCCTGGCATTTGCTCAGCGTGGCTTAGCTGTACTGTGCGCATCTTCCCCAACGCCTGGCTAAGTTCACCAGCACTGGCGCTACTTAGCTTGCATGTGCGCGGGCCTGGAGGAAGGTCGGCTGGGGCATGGCTCCTCGTGCTGCTCACCTTGCTTGGAGCTCCTGGAAACACGCCTGCTTCTGTCGGACGTCTGAACACAAGCCCTGTGCTTCTGCTTGCGCACGCATGCGCATGCGTGCACCACCCAACGTGGCCAGGTTTTTGTAGTTCTTGGCCCGGTGTCTGCTGGGAAAGGTAGTCTGGAGGCTCATTATTCTGCAAAAAGGGTTTAAAAGCTTTTAATAAGGCTGGAAAGTTCCCTGTGTGTGTGTCTTTATGCTGCTTGTCACTGGGCCATGTCTGAGACCTACATCTGACCTCCTCCCACACAACCCCAGGTTCTGTACCCTGAAAGGTAGAGCCGGAGCTTGAGTTGAAAATAACCAAAGAGGCTGGCACAACTGGATGGTTGAGCTGAAACCCAATCAATACTTGATAGCATGAACAAAGAAAGGCAGAGACAGCAGAAGTCTTGAAAGGCACAGAGAATGCGAGATAGCCGGAAACAGCTGACAGCAAGTGTTAGGGAGAATTCTCTGTATAGGCTAATTTCGCAAACCTAGTGAGTCCCCCAGCAGCTTTGCTGGATTCTTTGGGGTTTATTTTTTCCCCTGCTAAGAGTGAGACTTTTTTTTCTCCCACTCTTAGACATGATTTGAGATATCCTTTGACTTTGTAATGTGTTTTATGGGCTATGGGGTCTTTTACTCCATAGGGTTTCATGTGTTTTTGGTAAGTGTTACACAGCACCCTCAGTGCAGTAACACAGGGGTGTCATAGTGACCCCCAAACATAGACTCCATACCCTGGGACTGACTACTGTCTCCCAGGGCATGTAAAGTCACCATTGACTTTACTAGTCTTAACTCCACCGGAATATTTCCTATGGGATTTTCCCATTCATTTTAAACGCACCACTTTTTTGGTGCAATGTTAAAGATACCGCCGGGTTATTTATTTAATATTTATTCCCCGGTTGGGTCTTTTTGCCAGGACTCGGTTTTAAAATGGCGTTTGTGTTTGCCTCTGTAACTCCAACCCAAGTCGAGCCCTTTGTTCCACTTTTGGCGGGCTTCTGCACAGAAGCCTCCAAAAGTGGTGCCACTCTGTCTGGGTCTACAGGATGTGTGGGAGGGGGGGTTTAGGCACCCTGGACTGAGTTGCCTCGGCAACTCAAGTCGCACTCTTGTGTGATTGGCCCAGTGGTGAGCCGCCCGGCTCACCACTTAGCATGTTTGAGTGACAGCTAGGACTGATGAATGGGGGTTTTCTGCATAAAAGAAGGGCTTTGGGGACTGGAACTTCAGAAGTTGCCACACGACCAAAGAATCCGAAGAGGGAGAAGCTGAGCCGACTTGAAACGACGACACCACCGGTGGAGCCCTGCTGAACCGCCTCACCACTTCCCGACGACAGAGAAGATCTTCATCCCGGAGAGTCTTCTTCCTTTGAACTGGTGGGGATAACCAGTTCGCCCTCTTTTTCGCCTTCCTAGATCGTCTCGTGGTCGAATCGCCCATGCCAAGCACCCCGGCAGCCAGATAGCCACACTTCACCACTACCGCGAATAAAAGGGTAGTACCTTTTTAACCGGGAAACTCTGCGGCTGGTTTCTTCCCTGGCAGTGCAACGACCTCCAGCTTTCCTCCACGTCGAGATCCTCTCTTCCCCTGGACGAAGCACCGACTTGCACCTGCTGCCAGGAACAACTGCCCTCGCTGGAGCTTTCTCACTATTTCAGGCACTGTGTCCCGCCTGGTCTCCCTTGCAACAGATTGTTCAAGGTGTTTCGTAAATCCTTGACACTCTATCCTGGGGTGACCTGGGACCTGTTAATTAACTTTCTCTGAACTGATCCAACTCTTTTTGAACTGTCTGCAAAGACTTTTAAAGTACAATTCAACTGTGTGATCTTGGACACATTCCGCCTTGCTCTCTCCCAGAGTGGGCCTGGCCTATGAACTTTCTTGCTCTACAGTAGACTCTGCCTTTCCTGACTTGCTGTGGTTCTTTTAAAAATGTTGGTATTGTGTGCTTTCCTAATTCTGCCTTTTCCCTCCCTTTTTAACTAACTTATTGGAGTGCCATCTTAGGTTAAGCGCTCACCTCTGTCTGCAGATAAGTGGTGTTTTAACTAAGACTTGTTAAATAAGTAATCAGGGATGTATATATATTGATATTGACTGTGTTTGAAGTTGCTTGCCATATTAGTGTTGGCGTATTTTACAAGTGTGTTTTTAAATAAATATATACTTTTTTCTGATGTGTGTTAATCTGCTTAGAATCACATGCTGTGCATAGGTCCGACATCCAGTGGTCACTGCGGAGTATTGCATTTTGTTTTTCGTAGTCGAAAAGGGACGTCGACAAGGCGTGTCTGAAATACTATCCCTATAGTGACGTGCGTTGTACCCACAATCCCTCACGCGTCGAGGTCCCTCAGATTGTTTTTTTCCGCCCAGCTACTGGTCGCCTTTACATGGAGCTCCTCTAGAGACATTGCAGTTTCCATCTCCTCGACCTTTGGTCGTTTTCCTATTTAATATATAACATATCGATCCCTCCCTCGACGCAGTTGTGAAGCTGTCTCCGCCGAGCAAGATCTTCGACGGAGGGGACGAGCGGAGGAGATCCTTCGGCGTTGCCTAACACGTGGCCTGGCCTCGCAGGCCAAATACAGTAGGGAGAGTGGGGTCGTGGGACATCTCTGGTTCTTTTCTAAGAATGCCTTTCCTTTTCCCCTTCCTTTCCCTTGGGGTCGTTATCACGATTTATTGCCTCGGCTATGGAGAGGACACCCTTTAGGTTTTGCCCACTTTGCAAGGGCAAGTTTACTTGGAAGGACAAGCATTCACGGTTTAACCGCTGCTTGCCCCTCGATCACAAAGAGGAGGGTTGCACAGCTTGTCGGCTTCTTAAGCCAAAGACTCTAAAAGACCGTAGGGTCAAGAGGTGGGCGGCCTATGCTATGTCGAAGGCCGATTCTTCACCCGCCGCTGCTACCACCGACAGTGACGAGGAACGTGATAACACAACCTCCGCTACGGAAGTCGTAGCACCCCTCTAAAGAGCACTCGCGCTCTTCGTCGTCTGTCCCCGGCCCCGACGGGCTCGGCTCACGCCCTGCTTATGGGGATGAACACCCCGGCGACACTGACGCACACGATACCACACATAAGCACACAACCCATGGCTCTTCTTCGTCAAAGACGAAGTAAGCATCAGCGCCCAAGGAGACGCAGGTTCCACCGGCGGCCTCCTCGGACCGTTGAGGTTCGAAGCCCCTCTCGCAGCCGCAACCAGCGACTGGGCTTTCGGCAAATAAGGGCGCCGCCCCCAAACCATCGGCCGGTGCGCACCAGCAGAGAGCGCACGCCGCCGTAGAACGATCGACACCCGTAACGTCGAAACCACAGCCCTCCGCTGACAAACGAGTCGCAGAGAGCTTGTCGAGGATCGTTGTAGCCGACGCCCAGAAGCGTACGCCGAAAGACACGTCGAGCGCTACGCAGAGGCCGAAAAAGCCCAAAGAAAGACAGGGACTACCCCCTTCAGTCGGGGGGACCCCCAGCACACCGGAAGGCTTTTCGGAAGGCGACGGGACACTTTCCTCGACGTTATGGGAGAGGTCGAGCCGTTTTCAGCTAGATGACACTAATTTTCCCCCGCTAGACCGCTCAGGGGTACTCCATGAAACCATGGAAAGGCTTCATCTCTGCATGGAGAGAATGGAGAGGTTTATGAAGACCCAGAACCCTCCCACTTCCAAGAGAACAAGAGAAGGGCCTCAGGAGGACCCCAGGGCCAAATATCCGAGACTAGTCAATCCCCAGCAGGACACAGCCTCAGACTTCCATAATGTGTATGACCTCACTGGTGAGGAACAATACTTGGAGGAGGAGGATGATTTTGTGGACGATGAAGAGGGACAGAACCAGGAGGAAGGTCTGGAAGACAGCCCAGACATGGTAGGAGAAGGCTTCGGAGAAAATCCAGAAGAAGGACCTTCTCATCCCTGGCAATCCCCATCAGTATATTCGGACACTGATGTCCTGAACCTAAATCCTCCTGACAATTCACCTGTTAGAAACACGTCTCCCATTGACGATCAGCCCACATTCAATGCCCTGTTGCGCAGAGCAGCAGCACATTTCGAACTGGACAATGGGGAGATCTCTCCTGAAATAGACTTTGTGGAAAGAGTAATTAAGGAGAAACCCCCAGTCAGCCAGACCATTCCCCTCCTCGCTTCAGTGAAGAGAAGAATCATCCCTTCGCTAGCCACACCCGCACTAATCGGAGGAGTTAATCCAAGAATTGAAAAACTTTTCACTCCTTCACCCTCAGACCCGCTGTACATCAGGAGACATTCCATTCCGGATTCCCTTGTAGTAACTAATACAAGGAAGAGGGCAGGGGTGCCGCTGTCCACCAGCGAGGCACCACCTGACAAGGGGGGCAAGAGGTTATATGCCCTTGCAAAGAGAGTCACATCCTCGGCTGCCTTTTCGGCAAGAATTGCGAACAACAATTCTTTGCTAGCTAGCTACGCGGACGCGCAGTGGGCCAAACTGCGCAAAGATGCTGAAGAAGCGCCAGAACCACTACGTACACTCCTGCTATCAACTATTGGCGAAGGAACCCAGGTCAACCAGAGTATTGTAAAGAACTCTCTGGATGCTGCAGAGACAGCGGGACGTTCCCTGGTTCAGGGAATACTCCTAAAACGCCATGTATGGCTGCGCAACTCAGGGTTCAAACCGGAGACACAGGCGTCTTTAATAAATAAACCTGTTGAAGACTCAAACCTCTTCGGGAAAGCGGTGGATGAGGCTCTGGAGATGGCTAAAAAAGAGTTTGATACTATCAAAACTCTTGACCAGATCTCTAAGCCCACTACCAGAAGCGGCTATGGCAACAAACGCTTTTTTCGCGGCCAACGCCAACAGCAGAATCAGCAGCAACAGTATCCTGCCACCAATTACCAGACCAATAGTGGGCAGTACAGCCAAAGAGGCCAGCGCCGGGGCAAAGGGAGAGGTCGGGGGTCCACCCCCAGAGGCTCCCAAGCCCCCAACAACACCAAGTGACGCGAAGATTCGCGTCCCCTCCCATGCAACACCGGTCGGGGGCCGGATAACATCCTTTCTTCCAGCATGGGAGGGAATAACGTCAGACCGCTGGGTACTTTACACCGTAGCCCACGGATACTGCATCAAATTCAACAGTTCCCCAACATACAGACCCCCGAGGGGACGACGCATGACACCGGAACACCTTGCCATCCTTCTCCAAGAAGTACAACAACTGCTGGAAAAAGGAGCCATAGTGGTCGTGCCTCTATCTCAGGTAACGGAAGGTATTTATTCAGTGTACTTCCTTGTACCCAAAAAGGATCTAACCATGCGCCCTGTATTAAACTTGTTCGCTGGGCGCAGATCTATCAAACCCTGAAGTTTCGTATGGTGACCTTACAGGAAGTGATCCCACTGCTATCACAGGGAGATTACATGACAACATTGGACATGAAAGGTGCATACTTTCATATTTTAATGTTGCCAGCGCACAGAAGATACCTCAGGTTCATGATAGAGGGCAAACACTACCACGGCATAGCATCAGCACCAAGGGTATTCACGAAGGTACTGGCAGTGGCAGCGGCCCACCTGCGCAGGTTGTCCATCTCAGTTTACCCTTACCTCGACGACTGGCTCATAACAGGGGATTCTTACGAAACCTGCTTCTCCAATACCCAAAAGACTGTAGACCTTTTGTTCCAGTTGGGCTTCTCCATCAACGAAAAGAAGTCCAGCCTAGACCCCAGCCAAATCAAACAATTCCTAGGGGCTCTAATTCAAACAAAGGACGGCCTCGTCTTCCCCTCCAACGAGAGGGTCCAAAACATGCTGTTTCAGATCCCTCAATATGTGACCGGTCGAGAGGTGACGGTACGCAAAGCAATGCGCTTGCTAGGCATGATGGCGTCGTGTATTTATTTGGTACCTCACGCGCGCCTGCGCATGCGCCCTATGCAAGAGTGGCTCAACAGCCAGTGGTGTCAGGCCAGCGGACTATGGGAGGATCTAGTGGTGGTCTTGCAGGCCTTGGTTCTCTCGCTACGGTGGTGGACAAAGGAAAACCTGGAAAGAGGGAAACCCTTTGCCACACCCGCGGCGGAAGCCACTCTAACCACAGACGCATCCCTCACAGGATGGGGGGCTCACCTATCCCATCAGACTGCTCACGGAGTGTGGACTCCGAACGTAGCATCCAAACACATAAATCTACTGGAGCTACTAGCTGTGTTCAAGGCACTAAGAGCCTTCCAGGAACACCTACAAGGCAAGACTGTGTTGGTCCTTACAGACAGCACCACAGCCATGTACTACATCAACAAGCAGGGGGGCACCCACTCTCCAGGACTGTCCAAACTGGCCCAAAATATATGGAAGTGGGCTCTCAAAACATATTCCTACTGTCACAACATGTACCAGGGGAACTCAATCTGCTGGCAGACAAACTCGGCAGAGATTTCCCCCTGCCCGAAGAGTACGAATGGCGACTGCACGAAGACATCGTCTTCGACGTCTTCACACAATGGGGATTCCCAGAAATAGACCTATTCGCAACCCTGGAGAACTCACAATGCCTAAGTTACGCCTCCAGGTACCCCCAGAACCAATCCAAGGGGAACGGTCTGTCGATGCAATGGTCAGGGAAATTTGTTTACGCTTTTCCCCCCCGACTCCCCTTCTCAACAAGGTGGTGCACAAGATGCACCAGGAACAAGTGACCATGATACTGGTGGCCCCAATGTGGGCCCGACAGCCATGGTTCTCTCACTTGATGGAGATGTCTCTATCTCCCCCCAGTGAAACTCCCCTGCCCGTACAACATGCTATCACAAGACAAGGGCAGGACTCTGCATCCATGCCCCCAGAACATGAACTTAGCAGCTTGGCTCCTGAGATCATAGAATTCGGACATCTACAGCTCCGCAGAGATGCATGGACATCCTCAGGGAAGCCAGAAAACCTAACACTCGCCACTGCTATTCTAGCAAGTGGAAGAGATTTGTCATCTGGTGCAGAGGAAAAAGCATCAACCCGATTGACTGCTCTCCCACACATATTGTTCTATACCTGACCCACTTATTGGATTCAGGTCTAGTGTTCAAATCCATTAAAGTCCACCTAGCGGCACTTTCTGCATACACCACTTCCCAACTCAAGGTGTCGTGGTGGAAGATCCCGTTATAAAGGCCTTCATGGAGGGAGTAAAGAGAATACACCCCCCCGATAGCTGACCCAGCTCCCGGATGGGACCTTAACGTGGTACTTACCAGACTCATGGGCTCACCATTCGAACCCATGCACAAAGCATCTCTTAAAGACCTCCCTCTTAAGACTGCTTTTTTAATAGCTATCACCTCCATCAGGAGAGTAAGTGAACTACAGGCTCTTTCTGTTCTAGACCCCTTTGTTACAGTTCACAGAGATAAGGTGGTTCTACGCACGCACCCAAGGTTTGCTCCGAAATTCATCTCGAAATTCCACGTAAACCAGTCTATAGAACTGCCAACGTTCTTTCAAAATCCTTCCAACTTGGGAGAAAAAACTCTGCACACACTAGATGTGCGCAGAGCGGTCATGTTCTACATGGAAAGAACCAGACCACTGAGGAAGACTATTCAGTTCTTCGTCTCGGTGGCAGCAGGAAGAGAAGGGGATGCAGTTTCAAAGTCCACTATTTCTAGATGGATTGTTCAATGCATCACTCTCTGCTATACTCTTGCTAAGAGAGAACTGCCCTTTAAGCCAAGAGCACACTCTACTCGAGGCACGGGGGCGTCCATAGCATTCATTGCAAATGTTCCCCTTGAGTCCATCTGCAAAGCGGCTACCTGGCGTTCTGTGCACACCTTTACAGAACACTACTGTCTAGATGCACACTCGAGATCTGACTCCCAGGTGGGACAGGCAGTATTAAGACATCTTTTCTCTACTGTTCCTTCTCATAACCCACCGCCAACTCCGGGTACTGTTCGCTAGTCTATGCACAGCATGTGATTCTAAGCAGATTAACAAACATCAGAAGACAATGCATTACTTACCGTAAAAGCATTTCTGATGGTTGTATCTGCTTAGATTCACATGCGCCCACCCTTCCTCCCTGCTCGGATGGAAGGAACATAGACTTCCTTTTATATCTCTTTTCTGTACTCACTCACGTCTAGAAGGCTCCCTCAGGGCAGAAAAATACAAACAGAGGGACCTCGACGCGTGAGGGATTGTGGGTACAACGCACGTCACTATAGGGATAGTATTTCAGACACGCCTTGTCGAAGTCCCTTTTCGACTACGAAAAACAAAATGCAATACTCCGCAGTGACCACTGGATGTCGGACCTATGCACAGCATGTGAATCTAAGCAGATACAACCATCAGAAATGCTTTTATGGTAAGTAATGCATTGTCATACCAAAGCTCTGGTCAGTGTTTGCTTGTGCTACTGTATTTTGGTACCTATTTTGTATACTCTATATACTGTCTAACTCTTCTTGAGAGAAGTCTGACTGCTCAGCCAAAGCTACCAGGTAAATCTGGGTGGTACAGACTGCTACCAAGTGGGTTTACTGCCAACACCTGTAGTCCTAAGCCTTTTGCAGTGGTCCCTAAGGGAACTGCTCAGGTTTCTGCCTAACAGCAAGTTAAGAGCCACAACAGTTGAATAGCATTGGTAAAAGCCAACAGCCAACATAAAGGCATGGATGTAATAGATGAAAGACAGGAGGAGCGACAGAAAGATGCTGTTGAACAGAAGTGTACAGAGGCAAACCGAGGCAGTGCAAGAGTATGTGGAAATAACAGCCCGAGAGACGGGCGAACAGATCTGCAACAAGGGCAGTAGCAGGAAGAAGAACAGGGACTAAAGGCACCAGAGTGTGAAAAACAAGTAAAAGAGCAGTAGTCCAGTAGAAAACTGCGCCCTCAGCCAGCATCAAAGTCCAAGAGGGAAGACAGACACAAAGTGCCATCCAAATGGAACGGAGCGTCGTAGTAGTATAGGCGGACATCTCAGGTGAGGACCGGACCGTGACTTGTGCGTCTTGGGTCGCATTCCTAATGCATCCTCCTTTGCCACAATCCCCAGGGGCTGTACTCAACGCGTACCAACTTTACATTGTCACCACCCGTCCCCCCTCCCACCATCAGTGTGAGTTTGACAGCTAAAGGGTGCAGGCTACCGTCTACAGCATGAAGTGCATCAAGCACGTATACCGGCAAGAAATGAACATCCCAATCAACATCAATAAATGGATGGTTCAATAACGTACTCACCAAAATTGATTGCAGACATGCCATGGAGAAAACATCCATAATACCTACTAGGGGTGTTAACACAAGTAGTACAGCAGCAGACGGGCCACAGATATGACGAAAGTCCAATGCCCTTATGTAAATGGTTGTAACACCGAACCATCCTTGCAAGCCCATGTATAGGGGAAGCAGGAGTGGCATATGTGAGTCAGCACCCCAAGCTGCAAACGCATACACGAGACAAGCTTGAATGGGCCCAGCTGGAACAGACAGTGGATGCTTTCAAAAGCCACAAAGCGCCACACCATCACATGAATGTAAAATAGACAAACAATTTTAAACCATATTAACTAATTAAACTAACTATAAAAAATGACCACATACGACCCGGGGGAGGGAGGGCCCCGAGGAGGGGGGAGGTACAGGGTGCATCTCAACACCCACATGCGATGTTGAGATTTAAAAAAAAAGGTCCTTGTGTTCAACGCCTGGACGGCCCGACCTGTGTAGGAGATAAGTCGTTGTCCTGCTCACCCTCTGACTCAAAAGGTGGACGTGGCACAGTACCCTGACCACACCTATGTGCAGCTTGCCCCTCGCCGGCAGCAAGTCTGCGGGACTGGTAAGCCTGATCCTGTGCGGCGATGACACGTAGGTCAGCATGCAGCACCTCACGTGATACGCGTGCTTCCTCTTGCAAGGTAGCACGTGTAACAGGGTTCTTCCTGCATGGCCTGACATGACATCTGGAGCACCTCCCGGCATGCATTTAGCCCATCCGAGATGGTATTCTCAAGCTGCTTCAACCTCTCCTCTGTCCGCTGCCTCTGGGTCATGTTGAGCACACCCAGAGTAGATCTGAGGGATCAATGGTCATTCCTCAGGGCCTCCCAGTGTGCCTCTGCGTGAGCATCAAGTGCTTGACGCAGAGACACCATTTCAGCCCGGCGTGCCCTGTCTGAGGCTGCCATGCCCAGCCTCAGTGAGCAGGCCGTGGACTGTGCTGCCCGCAGCTCGAGCTGCACCTGCCTGGCAGGGGGGAGCACAGATTGGGCCACACGTTCCATGCTCTGAGCGATCTTATCAATTTCTGCCCCCTGTTGTAATGAATTGGCACACATGGATCGCTCCCACTCAGTATACACCGGTGGCGCACGGCCACCGCGTTGCCGGGCTGGACACCCGCAGGGCCAAAGGAGCCACGGTCCTCGCTGGGTTGGCACCGCCCGCGGCTGCAGGACTACATCCCTCCATTGACATGATTCCCCAGGCACATCATCAGCTTGTGTGGAGTGTGACTGTGCGTCCCGATCCACCACAGACAGAGGTTCCTACACCGTCTGGCCCCTCAGTGCAGGTGTCGCGGACAGAAGATCATCTGCATCAGAATCACTCAGTCGACAGATGGACATGACGCGCATCCAACTCAACTTTGTCGTCAGAGTGATCATCCGAGCTAGACTCATTGCCAGCCCTAGACACGATGGTCTGGAGCACAAGTGGGTTCTCGTGGCCTACCACCCCACGACCCCCACTTGTGCTGGGTTGCTGATGTGCTAGCAACCCCGTGTCGGGATTGACATCATTGTCCTCTGGCTCCATTGCGTCATCTGTAATGTGGAAAAAACAAATATGAATACACATGTCAGAAGCACATAACCCACACACACACAGACATCACATCGACAGCCAACCCATGAAGCAAACATGTCACACACAAATGAAATTCCGGCATGCATCCAGTTGCATTGATATGCAAACATATCCCAAAAGCAGAAATTGATGTGTGTATATAGCAAGGTCTACACATGTACAGAATGTAGTATATCACCTCCATCACACACCACCTGTCAGGCACATGTCACAGGCAGAAAAGACAGATGGCAACAAAGATGGCACATACCATAAGCATGTCTGAACTGCAAAATGGTCACAGCTGCAAGTGAATTCAAGGACACCATGACACACGTAATATGCATGTACACATGCATTACTAAACCATCATCACCAATATAGCTTCATCCATCTGCAGCTCGGCCCGTACCGGGCGTCATGGGTCATGCAGACATAACGAATGTTCCAAGCAAAGCGAGTGCCTGCAACCAGGCATGAGGGACCATAACGCCCAGTACAGTCCGAGCTGCCGGCCATGAATCCTCCAGAACACCCCTCAGCACTTGATTGAGCACATTGTGCATTGATTGTGCCCTAAAACATTCTTCAGTGTGTCAAATCATCACGGCCAGGCAACACCAGATTAGCTATGTGGGGCTGGGTGTACAAATACTGCACCACAGTGCACCTTCAGGATTGTGCCAGTTGAAAATGGGCGCAATGCTGAAATCGCAGCAGCATTAACGTTGATCAACTACATTTTAGTCATTCAACAAAAAAGCTGCAGAGAACACGTGTAAATTTACACCTTCACACACACGAGTGAGTAGCTACAATGTTGCACTACACAACGTTGAAGCTGCTTGCATATGTACATGTGAAAGTGTTCAAGAACACCCGTATGGTGATTATGAACAGCAACCTATACAGCAAGGCAAGCAGCTACAACGCTGCTTGCTTCGATATATGTGAAAGTGTACACATACACACGTGAGGGTAGCTCCACAGTCATTACAACCCGATTGGCAGGCTATAATCAGTCTGCGGCCTATACACATATAATGTTTAGCAAAGTTGACCAATCAACTTTGCTAAACACCCACTAGGGTGTTCCAATACTGAGTACATGTGTCACGGGATGCACCTGTGCCTGTGCCTTTCATGACAGTGAAGGGATGACAATCTGACCATACATGCCAAGTCACTTTGACATTGCAGCAGTGATTAGACATGTAGAACAGTGCAACATGGCTCAGAAGTGGGTTGGTGCAGTGCAGAACATGTGTACATTACCGACTATCTACATGAACAAGTACATTATGTCAATCAATAAACATGAAGGCAGTGTAAGGGCAAGTTCAGGCATCATGTGCAATGTGCATGCAATGGGTTGCATGGCTACAGGCAACCGCCCCCCCCTAGTGAAAATGCAGGGAGGCATTGCATGGCAGTGAAAGGTTGACCAGAGAACTGTGTATTGGCAGACAGTGTTGACTAGCGTCAATTGCATCATCTGAGTCAACTGACACCACAGCAGATGAGAATGGGACAGTAAGCAGGAAACATGATGAACCCTCAGTAGTACACCCATGTGTGCAGAAGGCACTACACCAGTTGAACAGAGTCAAGGGGCCTGAAACATTGTGAGGCCTGTGCCCCACACAGACTATGACAAAACATGTGCGTGATGCAGGACTGGGCCAGAGTGTGCATGGAATGGATGATCAAATGCCATTAAATGTATGTCATCCTAGACACGTACTACAATGAGCATCCTGCCAAGGACACATAGGGGCATGCCTGGGATGCACATGGGGCATGAATGGGCACTCATGTCCCTGCGGAGCATCTGCCATCTGCACATTCCGAGTGAGACACCCTGCATCAAGGACAAAGCATGTAACCCACTGTATGTGTCTGGCAGGTTGGCAGGGGGAAGTGTGCATGTACACAGGAGCATTGAACAGGCCATTGCACTAGTCCACCAGTGCCATGGTGAAATTGGGGTGCAGGGGGGGGAGGGGCAAGGGAGCATGCCTACGTGGAGTACCCGCATGCAGGCAGAACACACATGCACGTCAGTCATGCGATGACATAGTCAGAGTGCTGAGTGGAAAGACACCCCAGGCTACATGCAGAAGGGCCAGTGAGCTGGAACATGGACCGGAGGGGCAGCCGGGTGACTAGCATGTGAGTAGGGTGCAAGTGTGGTGATGAGGACTGTCCCCGTCTGCTCTACATGTCCAGCATGCTGCACAGCAGGCACACATCAGTGAAGCATTGCATGACTCGCACATGAGAACCATGTACACATAGCATGTAGTGGCAGTCAAGCACAACACATCACACAAGTAAAGCACACATGGGCTGGACAAACACGCGACAACACTCACTGGACGGGGCATCAAGGTCCAGCATCTCTCCCACTCCTTCGTACAATTCTGTCGGTATGAACTCTGCAGCGATCAACTTGTGCGAAGTGAGATCTTCCTCCTCAGGTGGTGACCCACTGCCAGTCACCTGAGTTAAGGCATAATTGGAGGCACGCTTCAGCTTAGCACAGCGTCGGAGGTCATCTCAATGCTTTTTGCACACCTGAGCTGTGCGCACCTCATGTCCGAATGCACCGACACCCTCCACAACATGCTTCCAGTGGGACAAACGCTGGGCAGCCGTAGTGTGACAGGGGTCCAGTTGCTGTGACCACCCCTGCTGGAACAGAAGACTCCTAACTGCAGTTCCATCGCTCCACAGCCCAGCACCAGGACCCAGTTTCCCACCCACACCTGCCTCGGGGGTTGCCATGTCGGGGGAAACACCATCTGAGACCGATGGCAACCCCCAGCCAGAGAGGCAGAGGGCTGCCAGCTTCACTGCAGGAGAAGTTGGCATCCTGGTGGAGCAAGTCCTTGTGCATTATGATGCCCTCTACGGAAGAACACGCGCCAACAAGGATGGACGGGAGACGATCTGGAAGGACATTGTGGTTGCCATCAACGTGGAGGGGGTGGCAACCCGCGACCTACCACACGTCCGTAAGCGCTGGGAGGACTTAAGGTCCAGGACCCTCAGGAAGGCCCGGCGCCTCGTGGAAGCACCGGGTGCAGTGAGGCGCCGGGTCCACCTTACCACCGACGACATGAGGGTCCTCAAACGTATTAACCCAGCGCTTCACCTCCAGTTCCTCGAGAGGCAGACCCTTCCGGAGTCGAGCGGTAAGTGTCCATGCGTACTTATTGGACGCAGTACATGTTGAGGTGTGCCAGGAGTTTGCAGCTTGGAGATATGTCTGAAATGGGCCATGTATGGATGTGCATGTGCAGGTACATGACCGTGCTGCATGTGAGTTCAGTCATGTGTGATGCACATCAATGGTGTATGTGTTCCAAAGCATGATGCACAACTGCATGTGGAGACGCACACGTTAGCATTTCTGTGTATGTACCATGGCATGGTTGGGGTGTGACACATGGATGCTGGTTCCAGAACATGTATGTGCATGGCATACATGTGCGTGTGCATGTGACATGTGTGCGACTGTGATACCCCATGGATGCATGTGACACAGACCTGAAGGAACCCGATTGGCAGATGTGACATAGTTGCCGATGATTGCACTGTGACAGGTGGTGAAGATGTACAGATGCATGTCTGTCTGTTGGCATGTGTGCAAGTGTTCGGCACTCCCAATGTTGCTTGTGGCATCATGCCAACCTTCGGATGTTCATGCTGTTGTGTGTGTATGGATGCTGCTGCTTGCTGCACAATTCCTGTTAATTTGTGCATGTGTGTGGGTTCAAATGATGAGTGTTGGGCAGTGTGATGCCATTTGTGAAGTTTGACACTGCCACTCATATGCAACTGTCATCTGTGTATCCGAACATTGTACAGTGCCCTGATGCTTGTGTTCTGTCCCTCCGTGTCTACAGCGTCGACTGATTAAGAGGGCGGAGACAGTGCTGTGCAGCACAGCGGCAGGGATCTCACCGCCAGCCGGAGACGCAAGGCCCAGCTCTCCTCCCACATAGTCATCTATTCTGGGAGTGAGGAGTCTGGGCCGCGTCCATGGCCGCAGCTGCCGAGGGAAGGTCCAAGAGGTGGAGGTTGGAGGTGGACTCCTCGGCAGCAGTAGGGGCAGCTGAGCCCACACAGGGGCCTATGGAGGAAGATGGCACAGAGTCATCCAGGTTGGTGGGGGGTTCGGTTGAGGAGGCGGCCGTGGAAGGCCCACGCACGGGGCCTGGAGGGGGGATTCCACTGGTGCTAGTGGTGCAGTCCAGGGGCAGGTACAGGAGGCAGCACAGGCCGCAGCAGAGGTGCCTGTGTGTAATCCTGTCCCCGATCCTGTGACTGCATCATCCCGCACCAGCAGGGATGCCTTCGTCCAGACCCGTTTTCAGGGAGGGGATGCGCATACAAAAACTGGCCTTCCTCTCCTTGCGGATGTTGCAATCTGTGACCGTGTTGAGCCTGTCCTACTTAGGATGGCGTTGAGTCAACGTGGAATTCGGGATGATGTGCAGGGTTCTCGTGAGGACAATGCACGACATTTAGAATACCTCTTTGTCCGCGTCACCCTACTAGGGCAGGTCACTGGTGCTGGGTTCCTCCGTGTGCTGGAGGCTCTTGCGACCCCCTCCTCAACTGAACCCCCTATGCGCCAGTCGTCCTCCGTGTCATCTTCCCACCCAAGTATCACCTGGGACCCCTGTGGAAATGTCCCTGAGCCAGCGGCTAGACTGGTGGAGGACACATCCCTTCCAGTCGGGAGCCGGAGGTCCAGCAGGGGTGGCCACCCCACCAACTGGACCTCAGCAAGAGGAGGACGTTCAGGCATCAACAGGCAGGGCACGTGCACGGCAGCAGCAGGCTCAGAGTGGTAGCGATCATGGCTCGGGGCCATAAACATCACAGGGGCAGGCATCGGCCGGAGGGCAGGAGGACCCAGGATTGGGAGTGTCTTCCGTGTGGCAGCGGTTGGGCCAGCAGATAGATGCAGAGCGGCGGCGGGCGGAGGAGGCACGGCTCACAATGGTCAGGGCGGCGAACTCCATGCGCCGGGCGTTGAAGAGGGCTGAGTGCTTCAAGGCAACTCACAGGGAGTTTGAGGAGGGCATGGCTGCATCCCTGCGATACCTCGACGCCAGGGAACAGGCCCGCCTCCGGGACGTTGAAGTGGAGTTCGATGATGCCCTGGCCCGGGACATCAATGAGTGAGCCGTCGGACTAGCCCGCCGCCTTTGTAAATAGGGTTGTAGTTGTAGGTTTCCTTTCTTTTTTTTTTTTCCTTTGGGGCACATGGACTATGCCTCGCATTTTTGTAAGGTTTCCTTTGGGATTTGGGCTCATGGACCCTTGATTTTTAATTTGTACATAGTTATGGATCGGATTTTGCCTTTTTTTGTTTTCACCATGGAGGAATGGTTTGCTTTTTTTTAAACTTTGGATTTTGTTTTATGGAGGGATGTTTTGAAGCCATTTTACTTTGGATTTTATTGATTTCTGCATTACTTGTTTTTCTTTTATTACGGACAGGCAGACTTTTATTTATTTTCTTGTGTGATTTCGTTTCATTCATTCTGTTTTGTATATAATATATTTTTATTTTTTACTCCATTTGTGTGGTCTTCTCTCATTGGTTTCGTGCATGTCACAATGTGGGTTTTCTCATTCATGTGTCGCTATTGTGTGGGTGTGACGGACATGTATTCATGGGCATACTGTTTATTTGGGATCTATCATGTCATGGGGATTTCAATTTGGAGTGGATGGAATTCTTGGTTGGGTGTTTGGACTGGGGTGGTGTGGGGTGGAATTTGGGTGGCCATGGGTCTGGATTGTGATGACGTGTTCGGTGGGGGACATGAGTTGGGGCCTGCTGGCAGGTGCCCGTCACTGGGGGTGGGGTGAGGGACATGAGTCGGGGCTCCCAAGTGCATGGTGCCATTTGGCCTGCCTGCGGGTCATGGCCAGGGGTGATGGGCTGCTTGCAGGGCATGACCAGGGGTGATGGGCTGCCTGCAGGGCATGGACTGGGGTGATGGGCTGCCTGCGGGGCATGACCAGGGGTGATGAGCTGCTTGCAGGTCATGGCCAGGGGTGATGGGCTGCTTGCGGGGCATGACCAGGGGTGATGGGCTGCTTGCAGGGCATGGACTGGGGTGATGGGCTGCCTGCGGGGCATGACCATGGGTGATGGGCTGCTTGCGGGACATGGCCAGGGGTGATGGGCTGCCTGTGGGGCATGGACTGGGGTGATGGGCTGCCTGCAGGGCATGGACTGGGGTGATGGGCTGCTTGCGGGGCATGGCCAGGGGTGATGGGCTGCCTGCGGGTCATGGTCTGGGGTGATGGAAGCATCTGGGGTGATGGGCTGCCTGCGGGGCATGCCCAGGGGTGATGGGCTGCCTGCGGGGCATGGACTACGTCCCTCATCCCCCTGGCCATGCCCCGCAGGCAGCCCATCACCCCAGACCATTACCCACAGGCAGCCCATCCACTCCCCATGCCCCACAGGCAGCCCACACCACAGGAGAGACTTTTTCCACGCAATTTACCTGGCGCGAGCGGGGTACACATATTCGGAGGGGTGCGCGGGGAGTTTTACACGTGATTTCGCTGGCACGAGCGGGGTACGTGTATTCCGAGTGGTGTGCAGGACTTTTACATGCGATTTCGCTGGCGCAAGTGGGTTACGCATATTCCGAGGGGTGCACAGGGACTTTTATACGCGATTTCGCTGGCACGAGCAGGGTATGCTTTTTCCAAGGGGTGCGCGGGACTTTTACATGCGATTTCGCTGGCGCAAGTGGGTTATGCATATTCCGAGGGGTGCACAGGGACTTATACACGCGATTTCGCTGGCACGAGCAGGGTATGCGTTTTCTGAGGGGTGCGCGGGGACTTTTACACGGGATTTCGCTGGCACGAGCGGGGTACGTGTATTCCGAGTGGTGCGCGGGACTTTTACATGCGATTTCGCTGGCGCAAGTGGGTTACGCATATTCCGAGGGGTGCACAGGGACTTTTACACGCTATTTCGCTGGCACGAGCAGTGTATGCGTTTTCCGAGGGGTGCCCAGGGACTTTTACACGCGATTTCGCTGGCGTGAGCGGGCTACGTGTATTCCGAGGGGTGCACAGGGACTTTTACACACGATTTCGCTGGCTCGTGAGGGCTGTGTGGCATTTGTAGCGCATTTTTGTGGTTGGGGGGCTGTATACTGGTCCCCTGGCTTTTGCGCCATGTAGGGGATTTGTGCATTGTTTTTGGTGCACGGGACGGGGATGGGGGCGTAACTGGCGCTGCTGCAGGCTCGCTGCGCCACGGCTGGTTATGGATGTATAAATCCATGAATACACTGTGCGCCAAAATGGGTTTTGGCGCACGCGGCTGGTGCAAGCTGCCGCAGGCGCACTCTGTGCGCCAGCCGCATGTGCCACTTCTGCACTTAATTCCATGAATTACCCCCCTGGTGTCCTTGTAATAGACCAGTCTACTAGTTTACTGTCCAAGAGGTTCTTGTGTACTCTCGCTGAAAATGTACAGTTTGCTTAAAGGTGTACCATTTGTGGCTAAGGTTCAGCCACAATCGAGCTAGTTGCTTGAGGTGTGGTTTCCTACAATTACGCTGCTTTCTAGTCCATTTGTAGTGGCAGTACCCCACCGCAGAGCAGTAAGTTCACACATCTGGTGAATCCTGGCCAGGAATATTACTCTTAAGAGAAAGCACAACTGTAAACCACAGCTATCTGCTTCCAAAGATCATGAAATTGCTTGTTGCTTGCTACCTTTTATAGTTCTGCTGTTAGTCAGGGCTGATGAGTTTGGTTAGTCGCAGAGTGCTTCAGCCTTCACTAAAAGGGTGTGGTGCACAGAGCTTGGGGGCCCTTGACATAGTTTAAATAGGTACGCAGGAGCATGTGACTGGTAGGTCCCCCTGAAACATCTATTGTAGAAGGTACGGAGGAGGTCATGAAGGACATTCCCGCATCTGCTTTTTTACCTGCAGATAGGGCTCCCAAACCTTTAACACTGTACACCCCATCTCAGATTTGGTTATCTGATTTGTATGATGTCCTGGTATCTTGGATATATGCAGTGTACATAGAACTACAAAATCACACCACTGATACTGTTAGACTGTTTAATCTAAGACTGGCCTGAGCCCACTAACGCTGGGGCCTTTAAACCCTGATGCCCTACCCCTAACTTGGCTAAGTCTATAAGATCACTAACACAAGAGCTAATACAGTGAGCCACCCAGCTCCAAATACAAAAGGAGACACATTTTTCCAAGTGCTTTGTGTCTGAAAATTCTACACCGTGAGTAGGTTCCTCACTCTGCCCAAGACAGAGGGATGTTCTGAGGACATCATTGTAGTATCTCAGTTTTAAGTCCGCAGAGGGGATTTGAGGGGTAGCATGAATTGTGGTGTGTTGACAGGTTGAGGGCCCTCCCGTTAATGGCAATCTGATGAAAAGCAAGTAGTAG
Source organism: Ambystoma mexicanum (assembly GCF_040938575.1). Classification (NCBI taxonomy): domain Eukaryota; kingdom Metazoa; phylum Chordata; class Amphibia; order Caudata; family Ambystomatidae; genus Ambystoma; species Ambystoma mexicanum. The sequence goes on from NC_090926.1 coordinate 342,301,651, forward strand.
GCAGTGGCGGCTGTGGAAATGTATTTTTAATTCGAGGTACGTACAAGTTTACAATGACCAAGAGTAGCAAAGGAGCCTGAACCAACAAGTAAAGGGTCGCGCGTTGAAGGATTTTTCCACCCAGAATTTTCTTTAAAGAACAGGTTAAAATGGTGTATTTTTCAGCACAGCTTCTGTGAAATATTGGGTAAAAAGCCAGACAGTTTACAGTCAGTTATGGAGGGTAATGCATGAAAAAATGGAGCTGCAAGTCACCAACCATGCACAGGAGCCTTTCCTTTTCCCACAATATATGCCTGTATAAAACTATTTTCATGCTGGCTATGCCTGCATCAACATATGCCAGTTTTCCCTTTTAAGAACATACACCTGTTTGCTTTGCACATAATGCCAGTAATGATACTATAAGAAAACATGTCCACGTTGGCTCTGACGAGATTTGCCAGTATCCTCATGTAAGACCATACTCCTGTTGGCCATGCCAGTAAAAATATCATGCAACAGTAAGAGAACTATGTTCTGACTGGCTGTGCCAAAGTAAGTCGGTCTAGCCACGTAAGAATATGGAAAGAAATGTGATAAGGAAATATATCAAGATTGTCACCACCAATTTAGGCTAATTTTGCCACGCAATAACATCATATTTGCTTTACCCTTGGTTCCCAGTGATAAAATACCATACCACATGTTAGGGGAGTTTCCCTAAAGTCCTACTTGACAGTAAGACCCTTAGTAAGCTATCCCAGTGGTTTGTAAATCTCCAACTCTTAGTATCAAGGTGTACAAACCAAGGCTTTGGTAGAATGGCAAAGCAGTCGGGCTTATATTAAGAGGAATATGTGAACTGTAGGTAAGTACACTGAACCTAGTTTTTTTTATTATTTGCATTTACTTCATTTACAAGAATAAATTCATGTAGAACCTTTGCAAAAATATAAAACCCATGTACAAAAATTCATTACATCGGAAAATAGAAAATTAATAAATTAAATCCTGTGAATCGTTTACAAGATTTTGATTTTTTTTTTTAAATACAAGGTGCATGATAGAATTTGTGCAGTATTAATATCAGAGTCATTTACATATTTCATATATAGACATGTTTAATGGCAATTCCAAAGTAACGTATTAAAACTGAGATTTACTAATCAATTTGTAAGCATTTCATTTTTCAAACAGTGCGAGTTCTTTTTCAGTATGCTTACGAAAGCTTACCAATTCATAAATTAGGCGATTATGAACCCCTTGCATCATTCGAGACCATAAAAACTCGAGGCAGTCCTCATATTCAATGGTCACAAATTTCATCAATCGTGCTGTCCTAATTTTTTTTAAATGGGGGCAATAGAGTATGAGGTGCTTCAATGTTTCATAAGGTTTGTTGCATTCATCAAAGCGACATCCCACAGAGTATCTTACGTCATTTACTTTCCAATTCTTAGTTCTCTCTCTTGTGTGGTAAAGATTAAATCTAAATCGAATGTATACTTGTCTGATAATTTCACAAGGAAATGGTGTAATGTGCACATATAAGGGATGCGCTGCTTGACGAATGCACCGTATTCCTTATATAATTTGTCATAATCCGATCGATAGTTAAACACCAATCTAATTCAAAGATTTTTTTTTTAGCATAGCAGGGGCGATAAACGTCATTCACTGTAATATTCACTTCACTCAAAAGTTGTTGCATTTACAGATGATGATTATGAAAGGAGAGGGGAGCTTGTGCACCCAGCATCTTATTCATAGCCACATATAATGAATTTGTGCGTGGATAATGCATTTTCACGTAATTGGAAAACTGTCTCCATTTCCATCGGGATGATAGTGCCACCAACCCCAATTCGTGTCGGATGATGGCATTTGGGATAGACATTGGTAAGAACATTGCAGCTTTCAGAAGTGATCCTTGTAAGCAATCCAGCATAGTAGTCATATCGCACAGACAAATATCCAGTGCATAAAGAATAACACTCTCAGTCTTCAGTGACATAAATTAAATTAATGGTGTTAATGAAAATTTGCAAAACTGGGTGTAAATCTTTTTCATTTGCGAAAGGAGTGGCCTGGTCTTGCACATAATAATGTCCGTCCATGAATTAATAGAATTCTGGGCTGAGAGATGGTACCCTAAATAAATAGCATTGTTGATGAAAGATATTTGTGTGTCCATGATATGCCATCTGAAATTGCCTTTTTTCTGTTTCACTCGAATTTCATGATGGCAGTTTTTGCCGGATTTGGAGTTAGGTTATGTTCCATTGCAAATTCCTCAAAGAGTGTTAATTTAGTTTGTAACCGTGCCGGGGTAGGGTCAAACAACATGTCATCTGCGAAGGCGATCCATTTCAGGGAGATACTCCCAACCTTCACAGAGAACAAGTTCTTGTTTTCCCAGTTCTTGTCAAGATCCGACATATAAAGGTTGAACTGGGTAAGATTGCATCCCTGTTTCAAACCCAATGCTGTTCCTATTGGAGCGGTGGTACCCCCATCCGTTGATATTTTTATTCTGTATGATGTATTTGTGTGCAATTTCATAATTCAATACATCAGTACACTCGGAATTCCCATCTCTGACATTTTCATCCGCAACAAGTTGCGGACAACATTATCAAATGCTGAACTCGTATCAATCATTGCAATATACACCGGATTAGAGTTCTTATTTTTTGCCCCTGCAATAACATGAGCAAGGATAACTGCATTTAAGGTTGTACTCATACTCTTCCTGAAACCAGTTTGGAATTTAGAATATAAGCCCTTTGTCGCAATGAATTTCTCAAGATCATATAAGAGTAAGATCGCAACATTTTTTGCCTCAGTATCAATAAGAGAAATCGGGCGATAGTTTCCAGGAAGAGTAGGATCGCCCCTTTTAAATATCGGGACTATATTTGCAGTTAGCCATGATGGTGGAATTTCCCCAGAATTGAAAATAGTTTCAAATTTGGTGTTTATGATTTCTGCCCACATAACGGGATCCGCCTTGTAAAGACAGGGCGGAAGCCTGTCTGTTCCTGCGGCCTTGGAATACGACAACCGTGAGATTGCCCAAATGATGTCACTAAGGCTCCACTTAAGCTGGGGTATATTAGTAGGATCCACTGATAGACTTGGAGCAAATCGAAATTTATAAGGCAATTGATATTTGGCCGTTATGTAGGTTTGCCATGTCTGATCAGAGATGCAATTTGGCATAGGTAGTGAAACTCTTTTAGAGTCCGCTTTTAAGGTACGCCAGATTACACGGGTATCTTGTGACGTGATGGCACTTATTAATGCACAATTCTCCTCGTATCTTGAAATACGGGCAAACCTTACATTTTGTTTGTAGAGAGACGAGATTTGACTCTGCCTTTCCCTAAATCCCTTGATACCTAAATTGCTTTGTTTCAAGTATCTTAAGGATTTATTTTTTTCCCTTTTCAGTAGTTTACATTTCTGATCATGGATGTGAGTGTGTTTCACATTACTTTGATTTTTACCGAATTTCGTCAATACGGTGTTAACTATTTCAGAGTACTCAATGCCAGACAATTTTTTGCAGTTTACACCATCTTGCCCAAATGGCACTGTTTCTAGCGATGTCTGTTTGACGATCTGATTACATAACCCATTGTTCCACTTAATGGAGTGTTGGGGATGATTGATTTCAACCACTGCTAATGAACTATTTACTCCGAGCTGTTGACATTTCAATTTCAAGGATGTAGAAAGTTGCGCATGATCACCAATCAATATCTGGTCAATTTCTAATGGAGCCATATGAGTTAAGAGGTTACGAATGACATAGATAAAATCTATCATTGAGTTCTTCGCTCCTCTTTCCCATGTTATTTTTGATTTCATATCATTAGTCACAACGAGATCCATGTCCCAGTCAGTTAGAAGTTCTCTGAACTTAGCTCCTCTGATACTCGCTAAAGTTGATGAATTAGATGAGCCTATTTCATTCACATTTCTGCAGTCACAATTAAAATCCCCACCTACAATGATCTCACAAGTCTGATGCTTGCAAGCAATAAATTCTAAACGTGCGTCAAGATCGTCCAGCATCTCATCTATTGTTAGGTTGGCAGGGTTCCAATATAAAGAGATGACAATTAATGATGAATATCTAATTGAAGGTATGTCAAGATGAATCCCAAGTAAACTTGCAGAGTCCCAAACTGATTTAGATTGAACTTTAAGTGAGGTGTTTATTGCAATCACTAAACCCCCAAAGGGCCTTGTTGATGCCTCTTAGCTGGCGAACTAAAGGTAGAATAGCCAGCCATTAACAGAGGTTCAATTTTCATGGTTTCTTGAACAATAGTTATCATTGGTTGTTCGACACTGGTAAGGTTAGAGTGCCATTTCATTAGATTCACATATCCACAAGAATTGCAAGATATAATTTTGAGTTCTATATGGTTGGGTGGCTATGTAATAGGTGTTTTGAATAATGAAGAAGTATTGGAACACAAAATGGCCGAAAGCATTGGTTCCAGCCAAGGAAAACCTTTTGCATTTGCTACAACTTTCAAAAGTTCAACCAAATCCGGTTCCGATCCCTCTATCTGTTTCATACTAGGTCCACTCAAGTCGAAACGATTTACATCAAGCACTCTTGTAGGTTCTAAAAATACAGCAGCATCCTCCTCGGATTCAAAAGTAAGCAATACCAAACCCTCACTTTTTATTTCCTCCCGGCTAAACCAAATAAATTTCATTACAGCCTCAGAGCTAAGATAACATACAGCCCTAAAATTATTTGATCTTGCCATAGAGACCCTGGTAATATCATCAGATTTCACCATTCTCAGTTGGGGTATTTTGGAGAATAGGGAGAATATGAATGAGAGATTAATTCGCCTATCTATCAATTCTTCAGCGTTTCCCTCAAATCCAATAATATACTGCCTTTTAGCATCTGGCTGTGAGGACCTAATTGGATTTGTGTTTAGCACTGAACCGTCGGGAGTTACTACTTTCATGGAGGTGCTTATTGGTGTGCATGATGAGGTTGATTTAATAGGATTCTGCTGTTATCATTTGCATTCTGACTATCCACATGAGAGATTTTATTCAGGGCTTCATAGTTTTTTTTTTTTAAATATATTTTTATTTTATCTCAACCAAACAACATTACAACGAAACATAAATAAAACACCTCAAACAACAAAAACCAAACAAACAAAAAATAAGGCACTGCAATCCCCATCCCTCCCCCCTATGAGCCTGTAGAGTGTCCGCCATCAGTGTCCGTTCCATGCGGTGGGGCCTCATCGCTCTCAAGTCCAGCCGAGGCCGACCCCATACCAAACAGCTCAGCTACCAATGACTTCCATGCCGTGAGAGAGCCTGTTTCTTCCTCCTCCCCTGTCATACTGCCATCCTGCCACGCTGCCGTTTCAGCATCAGCCCATTTTTGGAGATCTCGCCACCAGACCTCCACTCGCGGCTTATGACGTTCCTTCCACCCCATGGCTATCCTGCGTTTGGCAAGCACATAGGCCAGATCTTTAAGTTTCTCAACATGTCGAAGCTTACGCGCCCTGGGATACCCTCCCAGCAGACAGGCCCAAGCCGAATCCACCTTAAGTGTGATACCCCTACCTGCCAGCCTCCGCGCCACTTCACCCCAGTAGGTTGCAATCACTGGGCACGCCCAGAACATGTGTATCATGTCCGCATTCTCTTCGTTACACTTGGGGCACGCCTGGCGCCCATTATCCAGAAATTTGGAAATTCTAAGGGGGGGTCATATATGCCCTGTGCGTAATATAGAGCTGTATCTGCTTAAACCTGGCGTTCCTCGATACCTTTTTGTGGTATCCCAAGGCGCGCTCCCACATCCCATCCGCCATCGAGGCCCCCATCTCCGCTTCCCATTCCAGTCTCAGGTGCCCCAAGTCCTTCCCAACCTTTGTCATCAACATCTCGTACAACCTAGAGACCTCGTGCCCACCCTCTGATGCGTCATACATTATTTCCAGCGTGGCATCCGGTTCATCGGCCAAAGTAGTTTCGGGCCATGTGCTCCGGACCTCCCGGACCACCCTATGATATGTCACATATTGACCCCTGTGTAGCCCCGACCCTGCCTCCAGTTCATCGAACTCCATCAGGGTCCCATCCTGCCAGATGTCACCCATAGTGATCAACCCCACTGACTCCCAGTATGTCCGGAGAATAGCTCTCAGCTGCCCGTCTTCCTTCGCCAGGGCGACCAGAGGTAACTGCGGCATACACGGCAAGGGGTCACCCATCATCCGACAGGCACGCCGCCATATGTTCCTGCCAAGGGCTAGCATCTTAGGACGCTCCCTCATCCATGAACCGGTCACCCAGATCACCTCCCGCAGATAGAAGGGGGAACAGTCTTTCCCTAGCAGCCTGTGTTCGGAGGTCTCTTCATCCGAGAGCCACCTGGCCACATATTGCAGTTGCGCCGCCATATAATAGGCCTCAAAGTTCGGCAGCTTCACGCCACCTTTCTCATAAGAGTTCTGCAATTTCCACAATGCGATCCTGTTGCGCGTGCTGTGCCATAGGAAATTCCTACATACACTATGTAACCTAGCAAAAAACTTCCTAGGTATCATATACGGGATGTTATTAAAGTAATGCAGGAGCCTGGGCAGCACCACCATTTTAAGCAGAGCTCCCCGACCCATCATCGCTAAAGGCAATCTTTCCCAGAACCTCATGCACTTCTCAATCTTTCCCACAGCTAGTTCGGTATTATGCCTGTGTTCTTCCTCGGTCGTGTGATACACGTCAATGCCCAGGTACCGGAAGGAGCTTGTTGCCCACGGGATCCGCAGCACTGGCAACCTCTCCACCGGTATCCCCACATAACTGCCTAGCGGGAATAGTGCGGATTTCTGATGGTTGACCGCTATGCCGGACAACCCGGCGTACCTCTCCAATACCTCCAAGATATACTGCAAATTCTCTTCCGGATGTTTCAGGTATAACAGCATATCGTCTGCATACAGGGATATAAGATGGCACTCCCCTCCCACCTCTATGCCCACCGGATCATACTGCTGCCGGAGGTAAATTGCTAAGGGTTCGAGGGCCAGTATGTACAACATTGGGGACCAAGGACACCCCTGCCTAGTGCCTCTGCCTAACTGCCATCTATCTGACACCACTGCTCCCGTACGGACCCTAGCCAGAGGCGCACTATATAATAGCTCGGCCCACCTCATGTAACCCGGTCCCAGTCCAAAAACCGCCCCAAAGCCGCCAGCAGCCACGGCCATCGAACAGAGTCGAACGCTTTAACCGCGTCCAACGCCACTATCGCCATTCCGCTGTCCTCATTGCACCCCCATTCAACCACCCTGTGAAGGCGTCTATGATTCTGAGTAATATTCCGATTCGGGACATAGCCCGTCTGGTCAGGATGGATCAGCTTGCCTATCACCCTCCGCATTCTGGCCGCCAGGACAGCTGTTAGGATCTTGCTGTCCTGGTTCAGCATCGACAGGGGCCGGTAGGAGCCACAATCATGTCCCGGTTTATTGGGTTTGGGGAGCGGTACTATAATCGCCTCCCTGAGCGATTCCGGCAGCCGCCCCACCTCGAACGCTTCATTAAGCATCTCCAGCATGGGCGGGAGCACCTCCTCTCCATACGCTTTATAAAATTCACTAGGGAACCCATCCGCTCCTGGGGCCTTGCAAGTGGGTAGCTGCCGCACAATCTCCTGCAGCTCCTCCAGAGTGATCGGAGCATCCATCTCCTCTCGCTCTTCGTCACTTATCCTGGGCAGGCCTATGTCTTCAAGTACTACCTCTATCTCCTCCCGGCTTCCCCCTTCTCGATCCTCATATAATGCTTGATAATATTCCGCGAATGCCCCATTCACCCCTTCCTGGGTGTCCTCCTCCACGCCCTTTTCAGTGATAACTGATCGGATCGGGGTCTCGCTCTTATACAGCCAAGCAAGAAGCCTGCCCGTCTTGTCCCCTCCCGCATGCAACCTCTCAATGTACTTCCTGTAATTCAGATTACAGAGCCTGTCCCAGTGTTCTGCGCACCTCTGCTGCAGATTAGTGACCGCCTCCGTATCAATCCCACCCTCCCCCAGCTCTTTCTCCAACTCAATCTCGGCCTTACGCAGATCAGCCAGGACTCCACCCATTAATCCCTTGGACTTCGCAATGGCAACCCCCCTCATTACAACCTTAAAGGCCTCCCACAAAGTACCAGCCGACTTGACACTACCTGTATTCGCCTCAAAGTAAGCAACTATCTCCTCCCTCATGTCCTCCCTGAAGACTGGATCCTTGAGCGCTTCCGCCCTAAGGCGCCATGTTGGAATTCGCGCACGTGGGGGACAAAGCTGCCATCGCATGACCAGGGGCGAGTGGTCCGAAAGGACTCTCGCCCTGTAGTCTATCTGGTCACACTCTGCGACCGAATAATGCGAATATTGCCTCACGCCAGGGTGTCTCGTCCTCCACACGTCTGCCAGGCCAAGGTCTACCAGCAGCGTCTGCAGTACCCTAGCCGCCGGGCTGGGCCTGACCACCCTGTCATCCGACCTGTCCTCCCTGGAGTTTAGTACACAATTAAAGTCCCCACCCCAAATCACCGGACCCCCCATCCCTTCACCAAGTCTAGTGATCAGCGTCCTAAAGTATGTCGCCGTGTCCTGGTTGGGAGCATAAGTATTTATAATACACACTACTTTATTTTCCACAAGCCCCTTTACCATGACCAGCCTCCCATCAGACTCCACAACCTCCCCAAGTAGCTTAAACGGGACATGTGGTGCAACCCAAACCAGCACACCTCTAGCATAGGCAGAATATGTAGATCCAACTACTGTCCCTCTCCACTTCCTCCCAACCAGTTCCAGTTTATCCCGTGTCAGATGCGTCTCCTGTAACAAGGCGACATCTATCTTTTGCCTTTTTAGGTACAACATGACCTTGTTACGCTTAAGGTAGCTGTTAAGCCCTCTAACGTTCCACGTTAGTATCCTAAGGTCCCCCATGATTTATCAGTAGCTCCCTCCTCCCTCCCAGGTCTGCTCGCCTCCCCCCCACCTCAAGGACCCCCATTTCCAGTTTCTCTCCCAGGCTCATGTAAAAACTAACACACCCCACCCCCCTAACCCAACCAACTGCCCAGCTCCATCCCTGGATCTCAGGCATCCCCGTGTTCGGTTCCCTCTGGAACCCAAGTAGAGAACCCGACAGGGTGTCACCCCACACACAGTGACTAACCTAAACTCAAACTGGGGTACAAAGAACAGCCCCTGGAGGTTCCTCTCCCTCGCATCCGTATCCGCGCACACGGACCATGTTCCAAACTCCTAACGCGTACACTTCCATAACAAAGTCACAAAGACCACATTCCAGTCCCAATGTTCATAGTCCAACCGGGCCCGCATCGTCACTTATCTCTTCCCGTTCCATCCGCCGTCCGCTCATCTGGCTCCTGAGGACAGTTTTGTGCATCGAGCCACTCCATGGCCTCCTCCGGAGTGTCAAAGAACAGCATCTTAGTCTTGAAGAAAACCTTCAGTCTGGCCGGGTAGAGCAACATATACTTGTACCCAGCTGCCCGCAATCGCCTCTTAACCGCCCCAAAGTTCATGCGACTGCGCTGCACTTGCAAGGTGTAATCGGGGTAAGCAGTAATGGTCGCCTCTCCTCGCCGTATGGTGCCCCCCTTACGAAAGTGTTCGAGGATCCTTTCCCGGTCCCGATAATTGAGGATCTTGGCGATCACAGGCCTAGGCGGGTTCCCCGGCGGTGGTCTCCTGATCAAGGCCCTGTGCGCCTTCTCCACCGCAAACCCCTGCGACAGGGCTCCCCCAGTGATCTCCTGCAGCAGCAAGTTCTCAATAAACTCCGTGGGATTCTGGCCTTCAGCCCCCTCCGGCAGGCCCACGATGCAAACGTTGTTTCTCCGGGCACGTCCTTCCGCCTCTTCAGCCCTACTTTCCAAGTTGCCCACCCGCTGCACCAGGGCATGGATATCACGCTTATGTGCGGTGCAGTCCGCCACAATAGGGCCCATCTCCTTTTCCAAAGTTTCCGTGCGCTCAGCCAGGGCTCGCACATCCTGCCTCAGGAGGTTCACATCCTCCTGCACCGCCCCAACCTGTAGTTCCATCGCAGTTTTCAATTCGGCTACAGCAAGTTGGAGCTTAGTCTCCCACGTCGCCTTCAGGTCCGCGATCGCAGCGAGGACCTCCTGGTTCGCACCACCGGCGGCCATCTCCTTGGTCTGAGCCTTATCCTTGCTCCTGGCTCCTTCCGGGCCGGGCGGCGTCTTGGCGTATTCGTCGAGCGTGGGCTGTTTATTCTTCGCTCTCAGAAGCTTGTTCGACATATCTCCAGTCAGGAGCGTCCTTCTGGCCGCGCTCAGGTCCAAGGCTGGGAGGCACTATGCCCATACACCACAACTCAGTTTGAGAGTCCCAGCTCGCCCAACAATCTCAGGCACCGCTGTTGTCCGGCGCTCCCCCCAGATGGGCCGGGTCGCGCTGCCCCCTTCGTAACGGGGAGAGGGCGCACGTATGCTGTGGTCCCGGTCCACCGCTCCTTTGTCCCCTCGTCAAGCGGCGGCGGCCATTTTGTCGTCCGTCGAGGTCTCGCCACCAGCGCTTTACTCGGCTCCTAAGTACACGTACGCAATGCGAACCCGTGTAAAAATGTATCCTCGCGAGCAGCCGAACTTCATGTACGCAGTCATCACAATCTTCGCCAAATCGCAGCGGTCCTTGCGTGGTATCAGTCGGATAATGTACGGATCAGCGGGAGCCCCCGTACAGGCACGTCTTTTCATATGGCTTCCAAGCCACGCCCCCCTCAGGGCTTCATAGTTCTTATACAAAAGGGCATTGTTGTTAGTACTTTGTGATAATGATCTACTTTGTGGAGGACCATGTATAAATTTACAATTTTGGACCTGTGCAGTACCGATTTGTTCAATATGATGAGAGCAACTGAACTTAGGGCTCCCAATGGGGAGCATAGTCGGTTCCTCAACCAATGCTATTTTTTTGCCCATACCATTTACTACAGTTACCGACTTAGTCTTATTCGCCACACCTTCCGTGGTGTTGATTATTTCGGCAACCTCAACTTGCGTTATTTTACCCATACCATTTACTACAACTAGGGACTTATTTTTACTCTGCTCACATTTATTATTCACAATAGGTTCCATAGTCACAACATTCATACATGCTTCACTGTAAGATTTCCTTATTGGTAAATTCAGATGATCACTTATTGGTAAATTCAAGTTATCACAACCAGAGAAGCCCGAGTTTAAAGTATAACTTTTCGACATACAACTTCTCCCTACTATTGGGAAATAATCGTTTAAGTTGGTTTTCGCTTCGATGCCCATCATCGGTTCACTTACAGGCACTAAACATCCCTTATCCTGATTTTCCAAAACCTTTAAAGACATCTTACATGTTTTTAGTTTAGTTAAGGGTTTACAGTTAATTGCTTTCTCAGATGGATTCTTCTCCAAGTTTATACTGCCAGATTTAGAATTTGCAGTCTTGGGAAGAATTATAACCTTCGTTATTGGATTCATTATAATACCATTTTGACTCGGTTCCTCTGATAGATTAGTGGCGGGTGTGAGTGCATCTTTACTTTCTTTGGACAATTGTTCTACGTCAATGTGCTCCTCGTCAATTAATTCTAAGATAGGAGCTGATCTAATATCCTTTCCTAATCCACCTTTCTTGTGGGTTAGTGCTTCCTTCCTTCTCTTGGCATATCTCTTACGGCACGCAAATGTGTTTTTTTGGCTCGGCGAGACATGAAGGTAAATGTCTCCTCAGATGCAGGTTTCTCATGCTCTATCTTTTTGTTGTTGTTGAATTTCTTCCACTAATACAGATGGACTGTCAGGTGTCAGTAATGATGGTTCTATTTTGAAAAAGTGAGTTGCAATAGTGATATTCAATGCATCAACTGATGCTTTGATCAAATCATTATCGCATTTTCACTTCACAGGTTCAAGCTATATATCCTGACTACTCCGTTGCAGACAGTTTGTACATTTGTCGTCGCTCACTACACCTTCTAGCGCTAGTTCCTTGTCCACAGATTTCAGATTGAATGGATCCAAGGGTATCGACTGCAGTTATGAACCCCTCAATTTTATACATTTGGAGAACAGTGCCAAATAGCCTTAGTTTCCTTTTAGTTCAAGGTGAGTGAGCTCATGGCCTTTGTCAAGAAGATCTAAAATTTTGGTGATCACCGTGAGAGAGGTTGGGGATTGATGTTCAATTTCGCAAACACTATTCATACCTACTTCAGAATCATCCTGTAACGATTTGCTTTGGACTTTAATCTGATCGGGAGAGTATGAAAGTGCATGCGGGATTGGTCCCATATGTCCCTCATCGGGTATGCCATCATCTGTTTTAGTAAAATAACTGTTAGTTTTTCTAGAAATACCTGTCTTTGTTGTACCATATACTAATGGAGTCATCATGCTAATAGATTGATTGACTTGTGCATCTAATGCAGCCATCTTCTGCATAGTGGTATTAAATTGTTCTTTATTTGGAGTGCAGGAAGCCAATATAATCATACAATCACTCGTATTCACATCTGCGCAATCCCTTTCCTCATCCTTTATAGGGGCATGCATACAAACAGAAGAAACAGCATGAACTTGAGCTAAGTGAGTAGCATAATTGGCAGTATCTAAACAGCCCACTGGGTCGGTAGTAGTACCCCCAGCCAATGTGTCTGTTAATGGCAATTCATGGTATGAAGTGCGACCTTTGCACACCATAGAGTCAATGTTAGAGGCTGTTAAAACATTGGTTAATGCCTCTGTGCACCGCCCACTTCGCAAGCCGTTAGCCATTGTTAGTGGGCTAAAGTAAAATTAGAATAGAATACACAGATGCAGCAAAAGTTAAAATGTACTTTTTATAAGTGAACAATTTCGAGAAGAGGCACCTTTCCTACTGCGAGACCAAGTAATTTCAAGGTGCCAGCCTAATCGAGTAAGAAATGGCCCATCATTTTTATAGATTGAAAATACCCGTGCAACCAGACTGACCAGCGAACAGCCAACAGTACTTTTCAGGTACTTCGCTGGTGTGCAGCGCGAGTGCGCTGGGCTGGCTGATTATAAATAAGTCACATGGATGTGACAAGCATGGGGGGCGGGCCGCCAAATCTCAGAAGCACCTTAAAGTAAAACAAACAAAAAGTTTGTAAGTGCAACGGTTACAGCTGATACACGTGTCGAGTCAAAGATAAACACACAATGTCCTTAGCGGTGTGCTCTATCAATACACAATATGATTAAAAGTCCACTCTATGGACACACAATGTCCTCAAATGGTCCAGGCTATGGACACGCAATGTCATTAGTCAAAACTTAGTGTCCGCAAGTAGTTAAAAGGGAAGTACCCATTCACTCATCCTCCTTCTTCCTCTTTCAGGGTCAGGCAAGTCGTGTGCAGCAGTTAAGGACGTCCTCCGGTAGACGGACTGACAGCGCCTTATGCTGTTGCTCGTGGCTCCGTGGACGTGGAGGCAGTGCGGGAATAATTCAGTGCTCGACCTCGATTACAACAGCCAACAGTACTTTTCAGGTAACCTAGTTAGACATGCACATCAAAGAAACTCTTACACTTGTAATTTATATAAAATTATATATTTATTATATTTACACCAGAATCACTTTAAATACTTTAGACATTTACACTAGAACACTTCGGAATACTTTAGAATACACTTCAAAGGACACTTTCACTTTTGTGTTTGCATTTACATTTGTAGCAACGTTAGAAAGGGAAAAAACAATACTATCGTATTATCGGTAATTACGCGCACATGTAGTTAGCTGTTTTACGGTAATACATTTACTCTGCAAACACATACAAGGAAGTCACTTTAAGGAAGGGAAATGGTTAGTTGTAACATTAGGTTGGTTCTAGAGAGGGTTACTTTACAAAGCAAGACTTTTAAGTCCCAAAACGCAACCCTAAGTCTTAACAAGCATCAGAATTCAAAGAGTTCCTGTATATTTCTTCAAGTCTCTAGTGTTCTAGAAGCAGCAAGTTAACTAACGAAGGAGACCCTGTTAAGGACCCTATGAAGGGACACAAGCAGCGGCTTGAGTCAGGTGGTATGAGGGGGTTGCCCTGGACAACTATACAGGCACTTGAACACTCCGGAGAGACTTTCTGGAATTAGGTAAGAAATACCCCCCCCCCCCCCCCACAGTACCTTAAGTTAGAAGAAAATGTTTTTGCTGGATGCTCCGCGATTTTGCAGCTCTGGACCAGACCTCCGGGTTCCTTGGTCTGATGACTGAAGGCAGGACAATGGACGGGATCTCTCAACATCAGTCTCAAGGGAGGACCTTGGGCACGACTTTCAGCAACTTCTTGGTTCACTCTGTGGTTTTGGTGCCTTTTCTGCAGCACCAACAAAGGACACTGATCGCCCGGGAATCTTATTTGCTTCCTGCAGTCCCCCGCTCTGATGGGAGGGGGGGGTGAGTTGGATCGGATCTCTGCAGTGTCCTTACGGGTTCAGCAAAGATTTGGATAGATTCGGCCTTTCCGCAACGATGCACTTGAAATGGGCAGCAGGGCTCCTGGTATTGGGGTTCCGCAGCATGAAACTTCTAGGACTTTTGGAGATTGCTCAATTCAGAGTTTGTCTTGGGGCTGGTTGTTCCCACCAGCCAAAGGGAAGGAGGAGTCCTCTTCGGAGGTCCTTTGTCGCACAAAAAACATCTATCTGGTGGCTTGTTGCAGATTTTTGGAACAGTTGGATACCTGTTGGCGTATTCTAACTGGTCATACTTTTGAAGTTCAAGTTTTGTTTATGTTCATGCACAGATTAGTTATTACATTTTGGTTTTAAGAATATTAAGTAAGCGTTTACAAGATTTGCTGGTAATCTCTGCTTTAGAGTAATGGTACTATCATTACATTCGAACCATCCACAATTCTTTTTTATATATGCACTGTAATGACCTGCATTGGTTGTGGCTCCTGCGTGGTAGATTATACCTATTGTTGTGAAGGTTTTCTTACCAAGTGATACTTGGCCATGTGTGAATCCAGTCAGCTTGCAGTTGTTCTTGGTACTATCTACATTATAACGTAAAAGCATTACTATTACGTATTTACTATGTGTCTGTATTTGTAAGGTGGAACGATTATCGGAATTGCAGGTAGTACATAATCTGCCATGTTTGCATTTTGTACAAGTTGCTGAAATGGAATGGATTCACAGTTGGGTATGGATACATACACGAAGCGTTCATTAGGAACTTCTTCTTGTACTACATGCCTGCAAAGAGTGCATGTATGTTTCCACATATATGAAATCTGGAAGATTTCATTCATAGGTATGTTTTTGTTTGCTAGTACTTGTAGCAAGTACATTAGAAATTCTTGTGGATCTTCTTGTGAGTTTATAGTGAAACATTCCAGCACAGTAGTCCAATTCCTGTTTTATTCCATGAACACTGTAAGTGTTGTCAGAATTTTTGGCTGCATTTCTATGAAGGACTAACATTTGCAAACACAATTGGTCTGTACCGTGTAAGTAAATGTTGTCAATAATTGGTGGCAATTGGAATAGTATATTTATTGCTACATTTGCATAGCAATTTACACCAGTTGTATTTGAAAATTTGAATGGACCTGACAGTTCTGTGTCCAAGTCATTTGTTGGGAGTGTGCGTTGCTTCTTTGAAGAGGTAGTTGAGTTACTTTGAGTAGTAGATTCTTCTTTGGTTGTGGTCCTTGATGAAGTATTAGCTTCTTTTACTTTCTTTGGAGGAATTGCTGTGAGATCGTGCATAGATTGAGTCTGAAGTAGTTTTCTTTTACAACGTTTTGCTTTTTGCGGAACAGGATAGGTTTTTAGATGGGGGTGTAGAGTGAACGCAGTCTATTGTAATCTAGAATGCAAGAAATATTAGCATTTACTTTACTTGCATCAAAGTTGATTAGAAATAGTCCGTCAAGTGTACGTCAGCGTGATAGTGCTACATAGCTCATGCCTTCTTTAAAGACAATGCTACCAATATCTATCAATGCTTTATCAAGGGTAAGACCTTGTGATTTGTGACTGCGTGTGCTAGAGTTAGAGAAAATAATTCTCTGCGTACATACATGTCTTTGAAAAGAAGGAAGCAGGCTGTTGAGCATCCTATCCTTTTAACTTCGGATAGTTTGGCAAAGAGAAATTTGACAAACTGAATGTTGTCATGTGGGTTTGTTTGAAAGCCAACAACTGTACCAAGTGCTCCATCAACTAGTCCTTGTTCCACGTCAAGGTTACGTTTGAGCATTACTCTACAGTTTAAAGATAATTTTAATATTTTCTCCAAACCAGCTGTTTTAGAGATAGTTTTCCAAGGTGTTTAGCCTTGTTGTGGCTTGTTGACACATGGGTAATGTCATACCATGTACGTCCAGTTTGTCTGTGAAGGCAATTTGAACTATTGGTTGCATTTCTTTTTCTAACATGGTTTCATAAAATTTTGAACAGCTTGCAAGAGTTGGCATCAAGGACATACAATGGCCATTTTTGTGTGCTAATTGTTCCCTAACATAAGTAGCACATGATTTATGGCCATAGAGTGAATGGATGTGCCTTGTTTTTAATATAGTTTGTGCTTCTTGAGATAATACACCACTCTAATACTTTTTAAAATCTTGGCGTATGTCAGGTCTGCAGACTGCCGCATATTTTCAGTTAATTCTCTGTGTTGGAAATGTTGCCAAAGGTTGACATTTCCTATGCTACCAAGAGTTTTACGGCACAGTTTGTGCCCTAAGGTTTTAAAAATAGGTTCAGCTTTCACTGGTGTTAATTGAAGAAGATCTCCGAAAACAATAATGTGTTTTCCTCCAAAGAGCTCTTTGTAGTCTGTTTTGAGGACCTCTTGTAGTCTGCTGTGAAATAAAGCCATCATTAGGTTGGAGACCATGCTCACCTCATCTATTAGCAGCATTTTCATTTGTTTCATTTCAGCTTCTGTAGAAAGTTTGTAATAGTCTAATTTGTTTTGGTGTTCTACTGGAAGGAGTAGTAATCGGTGTAAAGTGACACCGCCTGTGTTGTAGGCAGCTAAACCTGTGTGGGCAGTTAGACCAGCTGACAGTTTGCTGTTTGTCAATTGTTGGAGGAACTTGATGATGATTTTGATTAAGAATGTTTTGCCTGAACCAGCTTGACCACTCGCGTATAGCAGTATAGGTTTGTAATCTTGGTAGGTACAGTTTTTATGTTCATGTTGCACACCATGTTCAATTTGTTTTGTTACTTCTTGGAAATTGCTACGCTGCTCATTGTTTAGTTGTGTTTCAGTAGGGCAAAGTCTTCTATAGATTGCTCATACTGACACATGGTGTTTTCTACTTCTGTCATGGCTAATTCTGCCTCATTTGCTATTAGTGGCTGTCCAAGTGGTTCTTGGCTTCCTGTTACAGAAAGTTGACTACTGTCAGGAGTGTCCACATCTAGTTGGGCCTGGAGTTCTTCTTCATGTTGCGGTTCATTGTGCAACATTGTTTGGTACTGTGTAAAGTTTTACGTCTGTTATAGTGCGTTCATTTGCTTTGAAAGCGTCTTCAAAGGAGTCATACGTATCCAGTATCTCTTCTTCTTTTGTCCATGGTTTAAAAAGTTGTAGCATGGACATGTAATATAGTTCTTTGTGTTGAGGAGTTTTTAATGAAAATTTGATATGATTAATTATGCTGTGTTTGGTAAGTTTCACTAAGCTGCCTTCACAATTTGCTACTCTGTATCTACCTTTCTTTTCATCTGGTTTAATATTATTTTTGTATGTGAAGTTTTGGGCTATGTGGTAGAGACACATGGTTTCCAAAGTGGTACTCCTGTTTGGGTAGTATGTGTCTAGTAAATAGTTTTTCAAAATGTCTTTGCTGTTGGGATCATTTTTGGCTATTGTTTTTATGTCCTCATATGATTTGAGAACTATTTTTCTAGATTTAGCAGGACCATTGTCAGATTTTCCATACAAGGCAGTATCGGTTAAATGGTCTGCAGCTTCATAGCAGCCACATTCTCTACGAGAGAGCATTTTTATGCCTAAGCTGTACATTTTCTGTGATACTGTTTTGTCAGATGATATGTCATCCCAGAGGTCCTGAAGCTCCGTTTTCTCTGCTTTGGTTAAGTAGGCTGTGACATATTGTGTAACTGCAGTGGAATTGTCTGCAATGTACTGCACATCTATGTTTGCATTCCATAGGAGGGCAATGATTGCATTGTAATCATTGATATATTTTGATTCTTCTGTTCTTTTTATGTAATATGTGTTCTTAGGTGATTTACCTTTGACACTATGTCTAACTGAAGACATGAAATTGTTTACTTGACCTGTTGTTGAAACTGGTCTAGGGAAACCAAACCGGCATTTGGTGTAATATTTCCCTTTGTTTTTAGATTTGCAACAACAATTTTTCCCACATTTGTGTCTTTGAAATTGTAAAACTTGTGCATGAAGTTCACCATGTGGTGTTTGTGAAGGGATTTCACAAGTGACATATTTTTGGATGACTGCAAAACAGTGGCATTACTGTACTAACCACATTTTTGAGCATCTTTAATCCACAAAAGCATGTGGATGTGTGGTGCTCCTCCGGCTTGGTATTCTTTTCTCCAAAAGAAGTGTTGCACTTCTCAGAGTGGAGGAACCGTTTTATTACAAATGAAGTGTAGCATAGCAATGCAGTGATGATGGAAATATCTTGATACATTCACAGGATCTAGAGAGCAGAGTTCTTCTGGTGTTTTTATATCTGTTTGTTTTGTTTTTGTTTGCTATGCGTAGGAAATTGTGTACATCTTCCCATGAATATTCTGCACAACTTAATGTCACAAACCAAGTGGGTGGGCCAAGGTTTCTTATCATACAGCGTACATCTCTGTGACGTCAGACCAGTATTCTTTTGTACCACGCATGGTTGCAAAAGAATTGTATTGCTTGACTGTAAAATCTGATCTTTTTCTTGCACTTTTTGTAGTAATTCCGTAGTTTTGAAAATGGGTACCTGATTTCAGTGTGTGTGCAACTCCGTAGCATAGAGTTGCTAGTTCACTTTCAAAGAGAAGGTGGAATACGTATTCCCAGATTCCGACAAAATGTGGATCTTCAGAATAAATTCGTAAAGAGCGGTATTCTGATGCTGTTTTTTGTGTGGGTCTATCATCGTACGTTCCTCCTTTGCCAGTAAGAAAGAGTAAAGGAAAGGCCTGTGCTTCTATACTTTTTTTCCCATATGCTGATTGGAGATCCTTTGGCTTTTAGCATTTGGTACGTTTCCAGTGCATTATCTATGGCGTCTTTAGAGTGTAATGGGTGAATTGTTCAAATTGACCATTTTCTGATGAGTCTTGAATTATTTCAGTGGTTTCCCTCCGGTTTTCTTCAATATTAATTTCTCTGTAGTATTCATTGTTGTCTTTTAGATATTGCAGGGCTTGTCTAACGTTATGTAAGTCCACGAGTTGTTGCCAATTTTTTTTGTTTTGTCTTTTTTATGTACGCCATTTACTAAGATAATTAAAGATTGATCTAGTGGACGTTGCACGCAGAGTGTGTACATTTTCTTTGAGATCTAATGGCAAATAAACTACTTTGCCACAAATGCCTTTCACTAATTCAGAGGGAGGTAGTTTTGCTGTTTTTGGTTGAAGGCGTATTATTGCTTGAAATGGGTGCACTGTTTGAATTATGATTCAAATGTTATTGGCTATCTGTGTGTATAAATAAAGATGCATGTACTCGTCCTGGCTCCGTGTAATTTCATAACACAGTAGAAAGCCTTTTTCATAATTATCTGTTATTTCTCCCATCTTTTAACATGAAATTACACTTTGTTAGATAGCTGTGTGTGTTGTGTCTGATTACTAATATAGTCATTTGTAAAGGAAGTTGAAATGATAGAATGTATGTGAAATGTGCAGATAATAGAAAGGATGTACATCTTATGCACTATAGTGCATTAAATGCTATCATGGTTGAAATGTGGTTAAATACGTGGCAGTGGTTATAGAAATGATAGAATGAATGAAGAAAATAACAGTTTGCACATTGCAGTTAATAATATGGGTAAATAAAAATGTGGAGAGCAGACGACTTTGTAAGTGACACTTGATCATAGCAGATGGGAGAAATGACAGTAAGCTTGTTTTAATGGTTACACAGGGTAAGTGGGAGTTACTCTGTTTATACGCATTTATACAAGAGATCTACATTGTACATGTACCATACATGCCAATCCTCCCGATTTCGGTGGGAGACTCCTGATTTTTCTGTTAAATATTGTTATTTTTCACATTCTCCTGCCGAAAATACACCTTTGCCCAATGCATTCTTATTAAACAAATGTTGTCTCACGATTTTTCGGAGGAAATTTCCCTTCCAGGTGGGTCGGAATGTTGGCATGTATGATGTACTGTGCAAACAATATTCATCCATGTAGTTTGTGTTCATGCATGTGGATGTGCATGAATCTGCAAGTAGAAATGTTGACTAGTAGTTGCTGTAGGGGCTCTGTAGTCACAGTGCAATTGTAGTTGGAGTGATCAACAGTACATCTAAAGTGCTGAATTGTGATGATGGGGTTAGATGTAGTGGTCTTAATTGTGATTGGTGGATGGTTGTGTGACTGCTTAACATAATCCAATGAGGGAAGGGTGCAGAGAGTGAAGTGGAAAGGGTAGAAGGGCTGCCCCAGTGTTACTTACGTGCTCCACGGCTGTTTGCAGACAGGACATGCCACATCCGGGGCTTACGAGTATGAAATGGGAGTGTATTTTGAGGCTTAGCCAATCAGGTGTTGGGGTTCTGCTTCGTATTAAGAGAGGCTGTGTGTAATGAAGATGATGGAGGTGGAGAAAGTCAGGGTGGTGGTGCTTGGAAATATGTTTGTGAATGGTTTGGAGCAGAATGCTAAATCTAGGAATGTGGCTAACCATTTTGACACAAGGAGTGGAAGTGGTGTGGTGCACTGTGCCTGGTTTTAATATGAAGGCAATTGTAGAAGTTTGTCAGGATATGGCTAGGTATAATAGTCCACATGTGGTTGTGCTGCACTGTGGTGCTTTGCATTTGGGGTATGTCAGTGCCCATACTTTGTTGCAAGATCTGCAAAGCTTGGTTCAGGCAGTAATGAAACTACTTCCAAATGCCAAGATATTTTTTTCTGGTTTGATACCTAGGTGAATATGGGACAATAGTTCTGTTTTTTTGTCCTCCGCAAAATGTTGGTAGGTGCTTAATCAACCAAGGCATGTTTGCATTTATGACTAGAGCTGGCATGTTCTTTTGCAACAATGACAACATTGACTCTGGTAATGTTGATTACTTTAAGGAAGATAGCATGTCGTTATCTTTTTGGGAAATGCCATGCTGTTTTGGAACCTAAGGGTTGCTTTGGAGAGGCAAATGTGAAGATTTTTGGAGAAAAATGAGACCCCCCCCCCAAATACAAATTAAAAGGTGTTTCTGAAGCATCTGCAAAAAAACCCACTCTAAATGGGGCACACTATTTAAATTTTAATTCCCTGCGCTGCCCCAGGACACTTCGAACACCAAGAAAGGGCTAAAATAATTCCATAAAATTCCATAAAGTATTCAGATCGCCAGGGACATAGTGTGCGACATGTGCAAGGGTGAACTTTCCCGGGCCCGGAGAGTGTTGGTTACGCTTAGCGCGGGTGCAGTCACATGATGACATCGAGGACACGTTGGCGAATGGGACGGCTGTCCGTAGGACACCAAATGCACGTGGTCGGGTCTACGCATGCATGCGGGTGTTCTACGAACAGTGTTCCAGTCCCCGAACTAATTAAAAATGCGACACACGTGTGGTGGACAGTTGTGGCAGGCACGATGTTCGTAGGGGCAAGGGTGTGCTACGCATACACGCGAGTGTTCTACGGACAGTGTTCAGGTCCCCAAAGAAACCAAATGTGCGTCACAACTTTGCAGACAGGCGGACGGGCTATGTGTTCTACGGACATATTTGTTCTGGTTACGGACAATCCGAACAGGGGGAATGTTCTTAGGACACTTCTTTTGCATAGCTACGAACATGCAGACGTCTTTAGTTTTCTGCAGACACCTCTATTTTGACTACAGTCAATTCGAACAGGTATAGTGTCCTTAGGACACCCCCATTTTGGTTATTTGCGGACATCTTGTGTGTCCCAAGGACACCTCATTGCCAACAATACGAACAGGTATAGTGTCCTTAGGACACCCCCATTTTGGTTAATTGAGGACATCCCGGACAGTCACGCAGTCCGCAGACACCCTAACTGCCTTTTAAAAAAAAAAATAAGACACAGAGGAACACAACACACTTAATATTTTATTATTGTATAACAGTATAAAAATTACGAAAGAGAGGGGGAAGCAGAAGCAGAAACTGAAACAAATACAGGGGAATTAGGGGTTTGAACATGATGGATGGGGAGGGGAGGAAGGGATGGAAGTCTCATCGTAATGTTTTTCTTGCTGGGGAGGGTTTGGGGATAGTTGGTTCGGAAATGAAGAGGGTGAACAGGTACAGTGATATTTAATTTTGGCTTTTATGTGGCCCTCCACAAAGTTTTTTTTATAAGAATGAACTTTTTCATTAACATATCCATTTTTAGCTCCATTCGCTGCAGAGGATTTTCTAACGTCTCTCTTGGTATATTATTTTGAATGTCTATATGGTCTGTTAGAAAAAGAAAATGTTGTTAAGTACACATAAAGTAATGGTTATTAATTGGCTTATATAGAGAAGTGTAGTGTCTACCATTAGTATCACTGTCTTCACTCATTTCCTCCTGAGGAAAATGTTCTTCTAGCCATTCCAACGTACTAGACATTTCTGTGTAAAATTTTTTTTTTTAATGTACGTAATACAGAAGGTTTATAAATTATATACAATAAATGTAGTGTACTCCCTAGTTTCTTGCTAAGTTTTGCTGTTACTGCTGCGTAGGTGTCCTGTTGATTTGTGCTGTGGAATTTCTGTGAGGTAATTCTGTTGGAGGCATATTTATTGTGTTTTGGTATATTCCACTATGTTGCAAATGCTATGTAATTGGACTGTTACTGTTTTATATACACAGTTTCACTTCTTATTTATTATTGAATGTAATTTATTTATGTGCAGCTTTTTGACCATGTTTAGTGTTTTTTTTGGATGATATAAAAATGTAAGATACCCCCTGAGTTTTTGGATATTGTTGATGTTGTCCGAGTCCGTTCGCGAACAGGCGCATGGTCCCTGGATATCAGACCCACTAGCGCAGGTAGGGGGTTCAGTATGTTGCATGTTATATGTGTATAAACTAAGGGCAGCCTAGAAAACATTATCAAATTTACATCAATAACATTTGTGATGTCATCTTTGATGTCCTAGGTGTTAGTCTTAGCAGTGCACGGTGGTGGCGCGAGTTATGGTTGCTTAGCTTACCATTAACTGGCGAATTTCAGGGGGTTTTCGGTTTTACTTGGAATCATAACGTCCCTGTAACCAAGTTTTTTTTTCACTGAATATAGATAGATATGGATAATTCTGAGGCTTGTGGAATCTGCTTAGATCACATGCTTGCATAGGCCGCCATCTAGTGGAAGCTGCAGAGTTTTACATTTGTTCTCGAAAAGGGATGTCGACAGGGAGTGCCATTAATACTATCCTTAGTGGGACGTCTACTGTGCACATGTCGAGGTCCCCCAGTTTATTTTTTTCCACCATCATTGTTGGATGCTGAAAGCAGAGTTCCTTCTGGCTAACGTCATTTTATTATGAAACATTTGAACTAGTTACTCTTTCTGTCCTTTCTTAGCCCTTCCCCTACAATACCTTCAGCGACTGCAGAACTTGCCTCGACGAACTTCCAGGCGGCCCTCACAGTAGGGAGAGTGGGGGGTGGTACATATCTTAGTCCAACTAAAAGAATGCATATTTCCCCTTCTTCCCACTTTATTCGCTAAGCTGCCTTCCCCATACAAAATGGAAAACACACTGTTTACATTTTGTCCGTATTGTAATCGTAAATTTCCCCGGAAGTACTCGCACCGGTTGTGCAACCTCCGTCTTCCAAGGGACCATAACGAGGGCCACTGCAAATCTTGCAAGCTCTTTAAGCCCAAGACATTAAAAGACCATAAAACGAAGCGCTGGGCCCACCACGCCATGCAGGCCGAGGCTGCCATGGACATGGAGGGTGCCTCCAGTGACAGCAGCATCAGTGCCTTCAGTGACAACAACGGCGAACGGGATCTATCGGATGCCGACGTGCAAGCCCCTAACCCCGCCAGTCAAGCCGACGGCTCTGTTACGGGGACGACACCCAGCGGCTCCAGCACAGACACATACCCACACTAAGCACGCAACCCAAGGCCGTAAGTCGTCTTCAACACCGACCACTAGGGCACACATGCCGTCAAGGGGGAGGTCCACCAATTCTCTGTCCTCTGGGCAATCACACTCGCCTCACGACAGACCCCCGAAATCGAAAGAAGTCCAGTTTGTGCGGCGGGCCCAAAACTACCGCCCAAAACCGAACACTGTCGAAAGACGCAATGACGGCCCGTTCTCACGCTGATAAGCAACAGTCGATAGACGCATCAAAAGTGTCAAAATCCCCTCTCACCTCGATATTGTAGGATCTCATTAAAAAAAACATGTGCCTGACACACTTCTGAAGGGGCGGATTTTGAAACAGTCGAAGGCCCACAAATCCTCTAGGGAGAGGGAGACTACGATCAGGGGGGGGGGGAACCTTATCAGGGGCCAAGAGGCACAAGAGTCACCCTGAAACTGAGCCACCGCCCACACCTCCCCCTCCAGGTGTTGTCCCATCACCTGTTGCAAGCTCTTCCCAGTGGTCTGCAGAACAAATAGATGGGGTCATGAGGCGCATGTCCTCTCTAGCCAATTTCTTCAACAACCACCCAGAGGTTCTAGAAAATCTCCAGGGCACGCCACTTGCTAGTGGGGGTGCACTCTCACAACCCCCGCAAAAAAGCCTGTTTAGACATCCTACAAGCAGCCACCACTCAGTAGGACCCATGGGCAGCTTTCATACAATGAGCCTAATCAAAGCTTCCAGGAGACTGGAGCATACACGGATTCTGAGGATCAGGGGGAGGTAGATCAGTTCTTTTACGACGAGGGAGACGTTTACGTCCTACCCTCGCCAGATTATACAGACACACCGGTGGCGGACTCACCAGTAGATAACCAGATCCAGTATATGCTCCTGAAGGTAGCAGAACATTTCCAAATAGAGACACAGGAAACCCAATTAGAAAGATTTTGTCAAAAACCTCTTGGGAGATAAAAGGTCAGCCACCCAATTTAATCCTTACTACAGTCTGTACAGAGGCAAATCCAACTCTCTTTGGTAATCCCTAACTTAACGCGGGCAGAAAACCCCTCCATTGAAAGTCTTCCGGCCAACCCGCTCAGATCCCCTCTACTTCAGGGGTCAATTAAAATCGGACTCATTGGTTGTTATCACCACAAGAAAAAGAGCTGGAACACCTCTCGCTTTGTCAGAGGCACCCCCCGACAAAGACAGCAAAAAGATACTATACTTCCGGTAGGAAAGTCACCACCTTGGCAGCCTACCAGGTGAGGATTGCCAACACCACCACCACCACCTGGTTGGCCAACTACAACTGCCACAAGTGGGACGAAGAAGCCAAACTAATGGCCTCAGCCCCAGAGCCCCTTAAATCCTGATTCTGTTTGGCAAGGCAGTGGAGGACGCACTCAAAAGCGCCAAGGAAGAGTACAACACCCTAAAGTCACTAGGCCAGCTTACCAATAAACCCTCAGGTCAGAGAGGAGGCTATAATTTTCGTCGCTTTAGAGGACAAAATTCACAACGGGGGTCTGGATACAACCAGGATCAGGGTTCATCCTGGGGTTCACAACAAGGCCAATCTTCACAAGGCTTCCAGAGAGGCCATAGAAGATCGCAGATCCTCCTCTTCCAGAGGCGGATACACCCCCCCCCCCAAACAATAACCAATTGCTTCAGGTCCTCTCCCGTGCCACTCCAATAGGAGGACACAACACACTTTACCCACGCATGGGAGGGAATCATTTCAGACAAGTGGGTACTTTCAACCGTGACGGCCGGTTATTGTATAGAGCTGCTACAGCGACCCTCCTACAAACCACCTCAAAGGAAGAACAGCGCGTACTACTGGAAGAGGTGAAAGCTCTGTTATTAAAGGACACAGTTGATATCGTCCCGGCAAACCAGGTAAACAAGGGTATCTATTCAATGTACTTCCTTGTACCCAAAAAAGATGGGTACAAGATCAATCCCAGTGTACCTTTACCTGGACGGTTCCATGTGTTAAAATCGTGGCAAAAATGGCCGTTTACACAAAGAATCGCAGCAAAAAGGCTGTGGTTTTGCCGCTGCATTCCATGTAAAAGATGCGGGGGACACCCCTGCAGGGACCAGACGCATTATACTATTTGATGGGTAAGGGGGACCCCCCCGCAACTCCCGCTCCACTTAAATGGTATAATAGAGTACACCTTTACTGGGTCAAACCACAGCATTTTGCCGTGATTTTTTGTAAAGGCGACATTTTTGCCACAAGTATATTACTGCATACCACCTGGACGACTGGCTGATCACAGGGAGACGCCCCAAATTTGCAAGCAAAATGCCCAGAGAATGATCAACCTTCTTTTTTAATCGGGTTTCTCGATCAACAAGAAAAAGTCAAGCCTTGTACCAAACAAGACCACACAATTCTTAGGAGCTGTAATGAAAACAGAAGAAGGTCTAGTCTTTCCATCAGAGTATCAAGCCGGTCGCCAGATAACCATACGCAAAGCTATGCCTTTGCTTGGAATGACGGCATATTGCATTTACCTGGTCCTACACGCACAATTGCGCAATGCACCCGATGCAGGAGTGGTTGTCGAAACAGTGGTCTCAGGCAAGCGGTCAGTGGGACGATCTAGTGGTTGTTTCCCCAACACTGGTTGCTCTAAGCTGGTCGACGAAGGAGAATCTGTTTAAGGGAAAACCCTTCCACGACCCGGCAGTGCAAGTGATCGTTACAACAGATGCGTCACTCATCAGGTGGGGGGGGCACCTTCATTTCACAGCACATGGTTTGTGGACTCAAATCTCAGCACAGAGCCACATCAACTTGTTGGAACTAGCAGTACTCAAAACGCTCCAAGCCTTCGACGCATATCTGACAAATCATTCAGTATAAATTCTCACCGACGGCAGCACTGCAATATTCTATATCAACAAGCAGGGGGCACACATTCTCCAAATTTGTCCAGGCTAGCACAGAAAATATGGAAATGGTTACTCAAACGAGGGATGTTCCTAACTTCTCAACATGTTACAGGGGAACTCGACACTTTAGCGGACTCCCTAAGCAGAGATCCTCTACCGGAAGACCATGAGTGGCAACTCGACAGATGTTGAAGATCATATTTTCACACAGCAGGGCTACCCCTCTCTAGACTTGTTCGCTACAAGAGAAAACAAACAATGCCCAGACTTCGTGTCCAGGTTTCACCAACCACACTCCAAGGGGAATGCCCTGTGGATGAGTTGGTCAGGGAAATGTGCCTATGCTTTTCCCCCCAACTCCACTAATGAGCAAAGTGGTGAACAAGATTCACAGAGAACAGATGACGTTAATCCTAGTTGCTCCTATGTGGGCACGACAACCTTGGTATCCACATCTGCGCAAACTGACAATGTGCGACTCGATCAAGCTCCCGTGCCAGCCCAACTTGCTTTTCCAGCAGGGGGGACGACATTACACCCTCAACCTCACTCATTGAACTTGGCAGCATGGCTCCTGAAGTCATAGAGGATGGACATCTAAATCTACCCCAAAGGTGTATGGATATCCTCAAGGAGGCATGTAAACCAAACACCAGAAGCTGTTATTTTGACAAGTGGCGATGATTTGTAATTTGGTGCTAGTCAAAACAAATAAACCCGATCGAATGTACTCCAACACACATTCTCTTCATTACATGCTTCACTTATTAGACTCAGGGTTCGTATTTAACTCAATAAAGGTTCACCTGGCCGCTCTATCTGCATACACCTGTCATGATGGCTACCCCCGGGGACCCAGACCAGGTCCAGCAACCCCGGAAGCGGGCATCAAGTTATTTTGAGCAAGCCCAAAAACCCCTGCTAGGGGCTGTTTGGGTGCGGTCCTGGCGCCTATGGCGCCAGGCTCATGTGGAGAGTCAGTCCTGGCGCCATAGGCTCATAGAGTAGAACTTACCTGATGCACACCATGCTGCAAGAGCTCCAAGCCAAATGAGGCTTGGAAGGGACTATTTTACAGTGGGACTATTTTTTTTTACTCGGGTGGGGCTGGGGAGGAATACTTACCTGGGACTACTTTGGAGGCTATTTAAACCACGCCCGAAGAGCAGCACATGCTTCGCGTTATTCTGCATCCAGCAGCGTAACGCTCACCGTGTCTGCAAGCCTGCATCCAGTCTTCTGCCACGCCCGCCTCGAGTCTGCAGCTCCTAGAAAAAGGGGGAAACCGAAGAAGAAAAGGTTAGAACAAGAGCAATGCCTTCGATCCTTACCTGAATTCCGGATCCACCGCGCCTTCGAGCTGGAAGAAAAGTATTTCACGCGCGCCGCCTCGCCTGCTTCAGCGCCGCGCTGAACTCACCAGCCTTCGCAGCATTCTCACGGTCCACCGCATCCTTCTGCACGTTCCCGCCGCACTCCGGCACGTAAGGGGAACACAAGAACAGCAAAGGTGAGCCAAGGGAATAAACAGAGGCAATAGTAACTACCCCCATAGACTTACCTGATTTACCGCCGAAGGTACTATTCCTCTTCACGGGTCGGCGCAGTCTCCATAGCATCCTCGCCGTACCCCGGCCCCTAAGGGGAACAAAAGGACAAGGTGAGACAAAGGGACAAACAAGGGGAATCCTTCTCACCACAATAGACTTACCTAATTTTACCGCCGGAGGCATTATTCCCCGAACTTCATATTTTCTCTCCGCACCTGAATAAGGGAGAAAGCAACAGGTTACATTCTGGCCTTATTTTATTGAACTGTGTTGGATAAGACAAATCCTTACCTGAACTTCGTCAGCTACCACAAGGAACTCTTCGCTGGGGTCAAGCTGCAAACTGCAAGGAATCGGACAAGAGTGAATGTCAGACATTTGAACTCTTATGAACTACAATGTTCTGAAACTCACCAATTCCTTCTAACCAGTGAAGCAACTGGTTATCTACGCGCCCCTGCGCTCGATGCAGGATGGAGAGCTCATCCTTCTAAACCATCAGGTGAGACTTTAAGAAGAGACATTAGAGGCGATCAGTGGGGAGAACAGCAGGAGGAGATGGGGGGTTAACTCTCAACTCCACGGGTGGTTAATTCCCTTTCTCCATTTACAGAAGAATACTCCTACGGGCCAAGCAAACCAAGCTGGGTGGGCCAGTCCAGTCTGTCATCTCGGCACTACACGTCACATTGGTGGAGACCGCAGCTGTCCAGTTCGGATCGACTGCCCTGTGAGAGCCAGGTGAGCGTAACAACACCACATCTCAGAGTAAAGTGTCATGGTGGAAGATCCCCTGTCATTACGGCATTCATGGAGGGAGAGAAGAGACTCCACCCTCCTATGTCAAACCCACTGCCAGGCTGGAACCTCAATGTAGTACTTGCAAAGCTCATGGGAACCCCCTTTGAGCATGTGCAGAAGTCAAGCCTTAAACACCTCACGTATAAAACGGCTTTCTTGGTGGCTATCGCTTCCATAAGGAGAGTCGGTGAACTTCAAGCTTTCAGTGCAAGACCCTTTCTTTGTTATCCACAAAGACAAATTGGTATTAAGAACACACCCTAGCTTTTCACCTAAGTTCATTTCAAAATTCCACATCAACCAATCCATCGAGCTACCAGCTTTCTTTCAGAATCCAACAAGCTCAGCTGAGAAATAACTCCATACACTAGATGTAAGGAGAGCAATCCTTTACTATGTTAACAAGACCGGACTGCTCAGCAGAACAGACCAACTGTTTGTCTCCGTAGCTACAGACAGAGAAGGAGACCGCATTTCCAAAAACGCCATCTCCAGATGGATAGTCCGATGCAAGCAGCTCTGCTACTCTCTATCAAGCAAAACACTGCCTTTCACACCAAGAGCTCTGTCCACTATGGTACAGCAGCTACTCTGGCTTTTATAGCACACATCCCGCTGGATGCCATTTGCAAAGCAGCTACATGGAGTTCAGTACATACCTTTACTCAGCACTACTGCATTGACACTCTAAAGCAGATTCTCAGGTAGGACAAGCGGTTCTCAAACATCTATTTGCTGCTGTACCTTTTCACAACCCACCACCTTCTACAAACACTGCTCGCTAGTCTATGCAGAACATGTGATCCAAGCAGATTCCACAAGCCTCAGAAGGGATACATTACTCACTGTAATCGTATTTCTGATGCTTGTATCTCCTTACATTCACATGCGCCCACCATTCCTCCCCTTGCAGTAGAAGGTGCATAGATGTTTTTCTGGGCATTATCTGATACACATCTGCTTTACTACACCTGTACTAAGGCTACACTTCATGCAACCTAACGTCAGAAACAAAACAATCTGAGGGACCTCGACGCGTGAAGGACCATGGGCACAGTAGACGTCACACTAGGGATAGTATTACTGGCACGCCCTTTCGACTTCCCTTTTCGAGTTTTGAAAACACAACTGTAATACTCCGCAGCTTCCACTAGATGTCCTATGATTACAGTAAGTAATGTATCATATATTTCTGATGCTTGTGAATCTGCTTAGAATCACATGCTGTGCATATAGTCTGACATCTAGTGGAAACCGCAGAGTATTGCATCTTGCGTTTCGAGGATCGAAAGGGGACATTGACCTGGCCGTACCTGTAACACTATTCCTAACGTGACGTGTAGTGTACCCAAAATCTCTCACACGTCGTTGTCCCTCAGATTGTTTCATTTCCGCCCAGATAGCTGGTCTCCTTATGTGGAGCTCTTATTGCAAAATATTATATTTCCTGACCTCCGGTCATTTATAGACTATTCGTCCCCTTCTCAATGCTTACAGCCTAACCACTGCTGAAAACAGCGAAATAACAGACTTTGACGGCTGATGTTCCGGTCGATGATGTCGACAGCGTGGCTGGGCCTTCTGGCCAGCCTATGCAGTAGGCAGAGTGGGGTCTGAGGGGTTCCTATTCTTTTCAAGAATGTCTTTCCTTCTCTTTATCCTGTTTGTTTTGCCGTCGCTTTAATATACCTGAGCTATGGACAGGGCACCATTTAAATTTTGCCCTTCCTGTAAGGGAAAATACCCCTGGAAAGACAATCACCGGCGGTGCAATAAGTGTCTTCCCCCTCCATCACGACGAAGCAGCCTGCCTATACTGTCTGCAGATGATCAAGGAGTGTCGGGTGAAGGGGTGGGCGTCCTATGCCATATCGCAGGCCGAAGGTAGCTCCCTCGCCGCCGCAGCCGCCGAAAGTGATGAAGATATAAGCGACGGCTGTGGCCCCCCCCTTCGGATGCCATTGACCTCTCTAAGGAGCGCTCGTGCTCCATGACGTCCGTCCCCGGCTCCACAGGCATGACGATAGTCCTGCTATGGGGAATGTACACCCCGGCAACAGGGATGCACATACTACACATAGGAAAAAGCACACAACCCCCGGTACCGCCTCGCTGGATTAGCCGAAGCAGTCCAAAGCGCCAACAAGTATGTCAAGCTCCTCGACGGCACCCGCCGATTCGCGTGATTGGCAGCCCTACCCGCAACCGCATCAGCGGCATGCGGCCGGGCAATCTACAATCA
Source organism: Ambystoma mexicanum (assembly GCF_040938575.1). Taxonomy (NCBI): domain Eukaryota; kingdom Metazoa; phylum Chordata; class Amphibia; order Caudata; family Ambystomatidae; genus Ambystoma; species Ambystoma mexicanum. The sequence goes on from NC_090926.1 coordinate 342,333,543, forward strand.
GGGCGCCAGCACCAAGAGTCATAAGGGCGCTGAGATGCCTCCTGAGAGCGCGCTGACGCCCATCGCTCCGGTTTCGTCGAAATCGACATCAGCGAGAGCCTCGCTAGCATTGTTTCGGTGGCCAGTAAACCTAGGGACACGCCCAAAGACACTTTGAAAGACACGTCTCAACGCCCAGAAGGGCGCGACGATTATTCTGAGAGCCCCCAGCCCTTATCTAGGACCCTCCTAGAGAAATCTAGACGTTCTAGGGAGGTGCGTCAACACCCCCCCCCCCCCCGGACCCCTCTGATCTCCATGGACCAGGGAAAGTTTGAAGGGTGTATGGGCAGGCTGGCTACATTTCTGGACTTTTAAGAGGTTCATTCCTAAAAGGCCTAGGGAAGAGGACACTTCTGCCACTATGGCCCAGTTCCAAAGAACCTCTTACGCACTTCATGAAGAGGTCTTTGACCTTACAGATCAAGAAGAGATCCCCCTTGACCCTTCTTCTCAAGAGGATGACCCCTTTGGGGATCCCATTGATCAGACCCCGGGTTGGAAGGATGAACAGCCAGTTTACAACCCACCTTGGCTAACCCCTACCCATACTCCCGATCCTGATACCATCTGTATTGATCCTCCCGCCTCCCCACCTCTGCCTCAGGCATCCCCTGTAGATGACCAGATGGTGTTTAACACCATTCTGAAAAAAGCAGCAGAACACTTCTAGATAGCTACACAAGAAGCGGTACTAGATTCAGATTGCATAGAGGACATTTTAAAGGAAATGCCTCCTGCCAGCCAGGCTATCCCCTTACTTCCATCAAGAGGCGCATCGCCCCTTCCGTACTTACTCCTGCACAAACCAGAGCCGCTAATCCACAAGTGGACACAACTTTTTCAGCCCTCCCCCTACACTACCAATCCCCTATATATTAAGGGTCATGCCACCCTGCATTCTCTTGTGGTCACCACAACAAGGGAAAGGGCAGGAGTCCCCTTGCCCACAGGTGAGGCACTGCCGGACAAAGAATGTAAAAAGTTGTATGCCCTTGGGAAGAGAATCACTACTGCGGCAGCATATTCCACCAGCTACTCTGATGTCCAATGGAACCTGCTGCAGGAAGGCCTGCTGGAGGGCCAGGAAACAGTGCGTTCTCGCCTCCTTACTATTGTTTCGGAGGGTAAACAAGTAAACCATAACATCCTCAAAAATACGGAGACACAAGCGTTGTTAATCAACAAATCGGCTGTTGATGACCCGCTGGAAACCGCCAGGAAGGAACACGAGACTCTAAAATCTTTGAATCTAATCACTCAAAGGCCCTTTCAACAGAGAGGGGGGGGGGGGGGAGTTCTTGCTGCTCCTTTCGCAGACTGTCCTGTTCTCGATCCCCATGTTACCAGTATAGCGGTAACAATTGGTCCTCAGGACAACGATCTGCTTCCTCTAATCCATATCCACCCAGAGGACAATGCCATGGGAAAGGAAGGGGTCGCCATGCCACCCCCAGAGGCTCCCCAGCCTCCAGTCAGAAATGACTCCTAGATCTGGGTCCCTTCCCATGCCTCCCCGGTTGGGGGACGTATAACATAATTTCTACATGCATGGGAGGGGATTACCACAGACCAGTGGGTGCTCAAGACCGTCACTCACGGTTACTACATCGAGTTCAGCCTGCCACCTCGATTCAGACCACCAAGGTACAGGCGTCTGACACCAGAACACCTGAAGATCCTGCTGCAAGAGGTAGAGATCCTGCAGGAAAAGGGCACAATCGAAGTCATCCCCATTCTACAGGTAAACAAGGGTATTTATTCAGTGTAGTCCTTGTACCCAATCAGGATCTCACCATGCGCCCTGTGTTAGACTTGCGCCCAGCGAACAAATTTGTCAAACCCCAAAAGTTTCGTATGGTAACGCTGCAAGAGGTAATTCCCCTTCTAACGCAGGGGATTACATGGCAACATTGGACATGAAAGATGCATACTTTCATTTTTCAATGTTGCCATTTCACAGGAAATACCTAAGGTTCATGATAGAGGACAAACGCTGTCAGTCAAAGTCCTTCCCTTCGGCATCGCATCAGCCCCAAGGGTATTTACAAAGGTACTAGCAGTTGCAGCAGCTCACCTGCGCAGGCAATCCATCCCGGTTTATCCTTACCTCGACAGCTGGCTCATAACAGGGGATTCCTACGGAACATGCATGTCGACACTCAAAAGACGATAGACCTCTTATTCAGCCTGGGCTTCTCCATAAACGAGATAAAATCCAGCCCGCGACCCCAGCCAAGTTGAGCAGTTTCTGGGGCTCTTATTCTGACAGAAGACCGCCTCGTCTTCCCCTCCAATGAGAGGGTTCAAAACATGCTGTTTCAGATCCCTCAGTATGTAGCCAGTCGGGAGGTGACGGTACGCAAGGCCATGCGACTGTTGGGTATGATGGCCTCCTGCAATTACTTAGTTCCTCACACACGTTTGCACATGCGCCTCATGCAAGAGTGGCTCAACAGCCAGTGGTGTCAGGCCAGCGGAGATGGGACGATCTAGTGGTTGTCTCGGCAGCCCTTGTTCTTCCTCTGCAGTGGCGGTCAAAGGAAAACCTCTTGAAAGGGAAAACTGTCACCACCCCTGCAGTAGAAGCCACTCTGACAACGGGCGCATCTCTAACGGGGTGGGTGGCTCACCTCCTTCAACCAACGGCGCACAGCGTTTGGTCCCCAGCAGTAGCATCCAACCACATGAACCTGTTGGAGCTGTCAGCGGTGTTCACAGCACTGACGGCCTTTCACACACAGTTACAGGGAAAAACAGTACTGATCCTCACGGACAGCACCACAGCCATGTACTACCTTAACAAGCCAGGGGCCACTCGCTCTCCAGGGCTGTCCAAACTGTCTCGGAACATTTGGAAATGGGCTCTCTAACACAAGATGTTTCTATTGTGTCAACATGTTCCAGGGGAACTCAATCTTCTGGCAGACGTGCTCAGCAGAGACTTTACGTTACCCTTGGAGTACGAATGGCGACTACACGAAAACATTGTCTCCAATGTTTTTTCACAGAATGGGGATTTCCACAGATCAACTTGTTCGCAACTCCTCTCGATGCTCAAATTACGCCTCCAGATACCCCCGTTAGTGAGAATTCTCATTCAATGGCTAATTTCCCTTACCTAGTAAGTCTCTCAGCAGCTTTGCTGGATTTCCAGAGTTTTTTTACCACTGGGTAAGAGTGTGAGCTTTTCCCCCACTCTTACCTGTGTTTTGCCATGTGAATTTCATATGCTTTTGTGATTGTGGACTCTTGGAGTACACCACTTCAGTAGCCCCACTCTTTTGTGTGTTACACAGCACCTTCAGTGCAGTGACAAAGGGTTGTCTTTTAGACTTCCCACTGACTCCATTTCTGGTGCTGACTACTGTCCCCCAGAAAAGGGTAAAGTTGCCATTAACTTTACATAGTCATTTAACCACAGATCCAGTACACCCCATCTTACATGGAGTATTGGAAAGAGTTAATTCTTAGCCCTTTTTATCTGTACCTCTTGGAGCATTGTTTCGCTCCCTTAACATTAAGACTTGGCTGGTGGCAGTGGTACCTACCCTAATTTTCCTACCGCGATTAAATTACATAACGTGGTAGTGTTTTAGGCTATTTTAGTAGCCTCAAACTTTAAACCTGCTAGCCCAAATACTTTTTGTTTCGGCTCCGGTTGGGTTTAATCGCCATTTCTTTTTGTTAACATCGATCTTGGGCCTTTCTTTGCGCGGCAAACCAGGTTTGCCTCCTTTGTTCGCCGACATTTGGCGTGCTTCTAACCAGAAGCCCTCCTTTGGTGTCTGGATGTCTAGGTGGGCTGAATGTGAGGGAGGGTTGTAGTCAGCCCCTGCACAGCGTCTCCTTGGAGACCCAAGTCGCACTTTGTGTTGATTGGCTGAGGTGGTTGTCCGGGCTGGACAACCCCCCTGCTGAGTGATTGACAGCCAGGCTGAGTGAAAGGGGGATTTTGGCATAAAAGGCAGGATTCTTGGGCTAGAAGTCAGTCACCACTGGAACTGCAAGGAACCGAAGAGAAGCGGAGAAGAAGAAGGCTGCTGCAACCCAGAGTCCCGGTGAAGCCCTGCTGCAGTCCTGAGCTATCTACCCCTTCAACGACCAGAGAAAATCCAGTCCGGAGTCTTCTTCCATTGAGCCTGGTGGGATCAACCAGCTCGTCTTTTCTTCAGTCAGAATCCTCTCTTGGTTCGAAAACACTGCTGTGCTGTAGTGGTCCGGATAGCCATCAGAAGAGCCCTCTCCTGATTTAAAGGAGCTCACCTTTTATTCATCATTGTCTTTTTTGCTGCTGCTGGCCTCATCCCTGGGTAGTGCAAATCGCTCCAGACGTCGTCCTTCTTGTCCCCACGACTGAAGCCGCCAGGAACCGTGAGTCTGCAGGAACTACCGGGAACAACTGCCGTGGCACCAGCTTTTCTCCAACGGAATAAGTTACTGTGCATACTTGGTCATTCTCTGTCTGACCAGCCGGAATCGGGGCGAACCCTTTTCCTCCACGAAGATTTTCTTTCTTCCCTCCCTCTTATAACTTTTCCTTCCATTTGACAATCTTTACAAACTCTTGGCATCTCGAATCTCAAACTGTTGATCCTCGGCAACTGAGCCTCTGCTCCAATGACACTGGTGCAGGCCTATTGACTTTAATCTGTATCTTTGAATAAGTCCTCGAGTCTCCTTGCCTTGAAAAAGTATTGCCTATGATTTTTATTCACTTTTCCCTTGTTTGAAATTCTAAAGTACAAAGTGTGTTTTAACTTCGTGAGCATTTCTATTTCGCGAGTACACGTTAATATCGCAACACCGGTCTGTCAAATCCTAATGTACTTACCTTGTATTTGCTGAAACAAGTGGAATCGGTTGTGTGTAGTGTATTTTACGTGTGGTTTCGAATTTATAGAAGTGAAGTGTTTTATAACAGATGGTTTAAAATAAATGTACTTGTATTTTTTACCTGAAACCTTGAGTCAGTGTTTGCTTGAGTCACAGTAATTGTGATCCTTTGTGTAATCTCTGCTACTGCTCATTTGCTCTTGAGAGAAGTCTGGCTGCTCCGCTACTGCTACCACTTTAACAGTGTAGTACAGGCTTGTACCAAAGGTGAACTTGTATTACCACGTGTAGTCTTAATTGTGTGTAGTGGTCCCTAAGGGCACTGCACAGGATTCTGCCTAACAACCCCCAGAACCAACCAAGGGGAACTGCCTCTGGATAACATGGTCAGGGAAATTTGTTTATGCTTTTCCCCCCCGACTCCCCTTCTCAACAAGATGCACCAAGAACCAGTCACCCTGATATTGCTGGCCCCAATGTGGGCAGGCCAACTCTGGTTCTCCCATCTGATGGAGATGTGTCTCTCTCCACCGATGAAACTACCTTGCCCATACAACATGCTATATCAGGACAAGGGGGAAACACTTCACCTGTGCCCGCAAACTCTCAATTTAGCGGCCTGGCTCCTGAGATCATAGAGTTCGGGCATCTCCAACTTCCTCAGAGATGCATGGATATATTTAGGGAAGCTAGAAAGCCTAACACCAGACATTGCTACGCCAATAAATGGAAACACGTTGTCATCTGGTGCATTTTCAAGAGCATCAATCCAATTGACTACTCTCTTACTCATATCGTATACCTGACTCACCTACTAGACTCGGGTCTAGTTTTCAATTCCCTAAAAAGTCCTCTTAGCTGCTCTTTCAGCCTATACCATGTCCCAGCATAAAGTGTTGTGGTGGAAGATCCCAGTAATTAAGGCTTTCATGGAAGGGGTTAAAAGTATTTATCCCCGCATTTCTAACCCGGCCCAAGGATGGGACCTAAATGTGGTATTAACTAGACTCATGGGGTCTCCTTTCGAACCCATGCACAAGGCAAGCCTCAAAGCACTCACTTACAAAACCGCCTTCCTGGTGGCAGTCACTTCAATAAGAAGAGTCATTGAACTACAGGCCCTTTCAATTCTAGACCCTTTTCTTACAATTCACAGAGAGAAGGTGGTTCTGCACACTCACTCACTCAGTGTGCGCCCAAATTTATTTCTAAGTTCCATGTGAACCAGTCAATAGAATTACCCACCTTCTTCCAGGACCCCACTAACATAGCGGAGAGAAGCCTACATACACTGGATGTGCGCAGGGCAGTCGTGTACTATCTGGAAAGAACTAAACCCCTAAGGAAGACAAACCAGTTTTTTGTTTCAGTGGCAGCTGGTTGAGAACGCGACCCTGTCTCTAAATCAGCCATCTCAAAGTTGATTGTCAACTGCATCACACTCTGCTACACTCTTGCCAAGAGAAATCTGCCCTTCAAGCCTAGAGCGCACTTTACTCCAGGCACTGAGGCTTCCATAGCATCCATTGCAAATGTTCCCCTCGAATCCATTTGCAAAGCAGTAACCTGGAGTTCTGTACACAACTTTACAAAACACTATTGCCTAGACACTTATTCTAGGTCTGATTCTCAAGTGGAACAAGCAGTACTAAGACATCTTTTCCCTACTGTTCCTTCACACATCTCCCCTCCAACTCCGGGTACTGCTCGCTAGTCTATGCACAGCATGTGATTCTAAGCAGATTCACCAGCATCAGAAAACATGCATTACATACCGTAATAGCATTTCTGATGATTGTATCTGCTTAGATTCACATGCGCCCACCCTTCCTCCCCGCCCGGATGGAAGGAACATAGACATCTTTCTACTTTTTCTCTTTCCATACTCGCTCACGATAGTCATACGGCTCCCTCACGGCAGAAAAAATACGGCTCCCTCACGGCAGAAAAAATACGGCTCCCTCACGGCAGAAAAAATACAATCGAAGGGACCTCGACGCATGAGGGATTTTGGGTACACTACACGTCCGTTAGGGATAGTGTTACAGGTACGCCAATGTCGACGTGCCCTTTCGATCCTCGAAAGACAAGATGCAATACTCTGCGTTTACCACTAGATGTCGGACTATATGCACAGGATGTGAATCTAAGCAGATACAATCATCAGAAATGATATTATGGTAAGTAACGCATGATATATATATTTCTGATGTTTGTTAATTTGCTTAGAATCACATGCTGTGCATAGGTCCGACATCCAGTGGTCACTGCGGAGTATTGCATTTTGTTTTTTGTAGTCGAAAAGGGGACGTCGACAAGGCGTGTCTGTAACACTATCCCTATAGTGACGTGCGTTGTACCCACAATCCCTCACGCGTCGAGGTCCCTCAGATTGTTTTTTTCCGCCCAGCTTATGGTCGCCTTACGCGGAGCTCCTAGAGAGACATTGCAAACACTTACTACGGGCCTCGGTCCTTAATTATACTTATTGTTAAAGATCCCTCCCCTCGACGTTAGCTGTGAAGCTGTTTCTCCGCCGAGCAAGTTTTCGACGGAGGGGAAGAGACGGAGGAGATCCTTTGGCGCTGCCGAACATGTGGCCAGGCCTCGCCGGCCAACATACAGTAGGGAGAGTGGGGGTTCGAACTTTTATCTTCTCTTCGAGAATGTCTTCCTTTCTCCCCTATCTTTCCCTTGGGGTTGTTATCACCAGTTATTATTGCCTCAGCTATGGAGAGGACACCTTTTAAGTTTTGCCCACGCTGTAGGGGCAAATACACTTGGAAGGACAAACACAAGCTCTGTAATCGTTGCTTGCCCCTCGATCATAAAGAGGACAGCTGCGCCGCCTGTAAGCTCTTGAAACCAAGAACTCTTAAAGAACGGAAAGTTAAGAGGTGGGCGGACTACACTATGTCGAAGTCAGTTTCCTCACCCGCCGCCGCTGTTACAGAAAGTGACGAGGAGGGTGATAACTCGACGTCCGTTACGGAAGTCATTAACCCCCAGAAGGAGCGCTCGCGCTCCTCGACGTCCGTCCCCGGCCCCGACGGGCTCGGCTCACGCCCTGCTTATGGGGATGAACACCCCGGCGACAAGGACGCACATAGACCCCATAGGCCTAAGCACACAACCCACGGCTTTTCTTCGTTGAAGACGAAGGATCCATCAGCGCCGAAGGGGGCGCAGGGCACTCCGGCGTCTACCTTAGACCGTAAGGGTCTCAAGCCCCACCCGCAAACGCAGCCGCGACCAGCGATTGGGCTTTCATCGAACACAGGCGCTACCTCAAAATCATCCGACGTAACGCTCCATAGAGCGGCCGTCGAGGAACAACGCGTAACGCAGGCAACGTCGACACCAGAGCCCTCTACTGACGAACTCGTTGTCGAGAGCCTGGCGAGAATTGTTTCTGAAGACAAGCGTAAGTGGACGATGAAACAAACGTCGAATACCGCACAAAAAGCTATGGAAACGCCGAAAAAGCGCAAAGTAGCCAGGAACTGCCCCCTTCATCTAAGGGCACTTCTGATCTACCGGAGGGCTTTTCAGAGGGCGACAAACATTTCTTCGACGTTGTGGGAGCGTTCCAAGCGTTTTGAAGGTGAAGACACTGATTTCCCCCCTCTAGACTATTCAGGGGTCCCCCATGAGACCCTTGAAAGACTCCACTCTTGTATGGAGAAAATGTAAAGGTTTTTGGGAAGCCAAAACCCACTCACACCCAAAAGACCAAGAGAATGGCCCCAGGATGATCCTAGGGTCAAGATTCCTAGGCTGTTTCCCCCTTCTACAGACGCATATGACCTCACTGAAGAGGAGCAATACCTCCAGGAAGATGAGGAGTGTTTGGGTGGAGAGGAAGAACATGAGGAAGAGGGGTTTGAAGAAGATCCTTACACTAGTGCAGGAGCTTTTGAAGAAGATATAGCTACCTCGCAGCCCTGGCAATCCCCATCAGTACAGCCTTGGCAATCCCCATCAGTGCATTCAGACCCTGATGTCTTTCACCCTTCTCCTCCCAAGGATTCACCTATTGGAAACACCTCTCCCATAGATGACCAACCTTCACTTAATACACTATTGCGCAAGGCAGCAGCGCATTTTGAAATAGACACAGGGGAGACTCTTCCTGACATAGACTTTGTAGAGAGAGTTATTAAAGAAAAAGCCCCTGTTAGTCAGTCTATTCTGCTCCTGGCTTCTATAAAGAGAAGAATAACTCCTTCCCTTTCCAATCCGGCCTTAGTCAGAGGAGTCAACCCTCGGATAGAAAAGCTCTTCAGCCCTTCGTCCTCTGACCCTTTGTACATCAGAGGACATTCTATTCCGGACTCCCTCGTAGTTACTAATACAAGAAAGAGAGCGGGGGTACCACTATCCACTAGTGAGGCACCACCTGACAAGGAGGGCAAGAAGCTCTACGCACTTGGGAAGAGAATCACGACCTCCGCCGCCTTCTCAACTAGGATTGCAAATAATAATTCCCTACTAGCTAGCTACGCAGATGCACAGTGGAGCAAGCTGCGCAGCGAAGCAGAGGACGCACCAGAACCCCTGCGTTCACGCCTGTTAGCTATGATCTCAGAGGGAACTCTTGTAAACCAGGGCATCGTAAAGAACTCCTTAGATGCTGCAGAAAAGGCTGGCCGTTCCCTGGTTCAGGGAATACTTCTCAAATGCCATGTCTGGCTGCGCAATTCGGGATTTAAGCCGGAAACCCAGGCTTCCCTGATAAGTAAGCCCATAGAACAAACACATCTGTTTGGGAAAGCAGTTGATGAAGCCCTAGAACATGCGAAGAAGGAGTTTGATACCATCAAGACTCTTGACCAAATTTCTAGGCCCCCTAACAGACGCAGCTATGGCAATAGACGCTCCTTTCTTGGCCAACGCCAGCAGCAAAACCAACAGCAATTTTACTCTGCTACCAACTGGCCCTCTAACCAGGGTAGCAACACCCAGTTCAGTCAAAGAGGCCAACGGCGTGGCAAAGGAAGAGGTCGCGGCTCCAGCCCCAAAGGTTCCACGCCCAATACCAACAAATGACCCGAAGATTCGGGTCCCCTCCCATGCATCACCGGTCGGGGGCCGGCTAACATCGTTCCTTTCAGCATGGGAGGGAATATCGTCAGACCGTTGGGTATTATCCACCATAGCCCACGGATACTGCATCGAATTCAACGGTTCCCCGAAGTACAGACCCCCACGGAACCGACGCATGTCACCGGAACACCTCACTATTCTTCTTCAAGAAGTAGAAGAGCTACTGAAAAAAGAAGCGATAGAGGCTGTCCCCCTATCTCAGGTAACAGAAGGTATTTATTCAGTGTACTTGCTTGTACCCAAAAAGGACTTAACCATGCGCCCTGTATTAGATCTGCGCCCAGCGAACAAGTTTGTCAAACCCCAAAAGTTTCGTATGGTGACTTTGCAGGAAGTAATCCCACTGTTATCACAGGGGGATTACATGACAACACTGGACATGAAAGATGCATACTTTCATATTTTAATGTTGCCAGCGCACAGAAAATACCTCAGGTTCAAGATAGAGAACAAACACTACCAGTTCAGAGTACTACCCTTCGGGATAGCATCTGCACCAAGGGTATTCACGAAAGTACTGGCAGTGGCAGCGGCCCACATGCGCAGGTTATCCATCCCGGTATACCCTTACCTCGACGACTGGCTCATAACAGGGGATTCTTACGAAACATGCTTCTCCAATACCCAAAAGACCGTAGACCTTTTGTCCCAACTGGGCTTCTCCATCAACGAAAAGAAGTCCAGCTTAGAGCCCAGCCAAATCAAACAGTTCCTAGGGGCTCTAATTCGAACAAAGGACGGCCTCGTCTTCCCCTCCAGCGAGAGGGTCCAAAACATGCTGTTTCAAATCCCCCAGTATGTGGCAGGTCGAGAGGTGACGGTACGCAAAGCAATGCGCTTGCTAGGGATGATGGCGTCATGTATTTATTTGGTACCTCACGCGCGCCTGCGCATGCGCCCAATGCAAGAGTGGCTCTACAGCCAGTGGTGTCAGGCCAGCGGACAATGGGACGATCTAGTGGTGGTCTCGCAGGCCTTGGTTCTCTTGCTACGGTGGTGGACAAAAGAAAACCTGTTATTAGGGAAAACTTTTGCCACACCCGCCGTGGAAGCCACTCTAACCACAGACGCATCCCTTACAGGATGGGGGGCTCACCTATCCCATCAGACTGCTCACGGAGTGTGGACTCCGAGCTTAGCATCCAAGCATATAAACCTGCTGGAACTACTAGCGGTGTTCAAAGCACTGAAAGCCCTTCAGGAACACTTACAAGGAAAGACAGTGATGGTCCTCACAGACAGCACCACAGCCATGTACTACATCAACAAGCAGGGGGGCACCCACTCTCCAGGACTGTCCAAGCTGTCCAAGAATATATGGAAGTGGGCTCTCAAACACAACATGTTCCTACTATCACAACATGTACCAGGGGAACTCAATCTGCTAGCAGACAAACTCAGCAGAGACTTCCCCCTGCCCGAAGAGTACGAATGGCAATTGCACGAAGACATTGTCTTAGACGTCTTCACGCAATGGGGATTCCCGGAAATAGACCTGTTCGCAACCCTGGAGAACTCACAATGCCAAAGTTACGCCTCCAGGTACCCCCAGAACCAGTCCAAGGGGAACGGTCTGTCGATTCAATGGTCAGGGAAATTTGTTTACGCCTTTCCCCCCGACTCCCCTCCTCAACAAAGTGGTGCACAAGATGCACCAGGAGCAGGTTACCATGATACTAGTGGCCCCAATGTGGGCCCGGCAGCCATGGTTCGCTCACTTGATGGAGATGTCCCTATCCCCCCCAATGAAACTTCCCTGCCTGTACAACATGCTGTCACAGGACAAGGGCAGGACACTGCATCCATGCCCTCAGACCATGAACTTAGCAGCCTGGCTCCTGAGATCATAGAATTTGGACATTTACAACTCCCGCAGAGATGTATGGACATCCTCAGGGAAGCCAGAAAACCTAATACTCGCCACTGCTATTCTAGCAAGTGGAAAAGATTTGTCATCTGGTGTAGAGGTAAGAACATCAACCCGGTTGACTGCTCTCCCACTAACATTGTTCTGTACTTGACCCATTTACTGGATTCAGGTCTAGTGTTTAATTCCATTAAAGTCCACCTAGCGGCACTTTCTGCATACACCACTTCCCAACTTAAAGTGTCGTGGTGGAAGATACCAGTTATCAAGGCCTTCATGGAGGGGGTAAAGAGAATACACCCTCCTATAGCTAACCCAGCTCCCGGATGGGACTTAAACGTGGTACTTTCTAGACTCATGGGCGCTCCTTTCGAACCCATGCACAAGGCAACTCTTAAATACCTCACTCTTAAGACTGCTTTCCTAATGGCTATCACCTCCATTAGGAGAGTAAGTGAACTACAGGCTCTTTCTGTACTAGACCCCTTCGTAACAGTTCACAAGGATAAGATGGTTCTACGCACACACCCAAGGTTTGCACCAAAATTCATCTCGAAATTTCATGTAAACCAGTCTATAGAACTACCAACGTTCTTTCAAAACCCTTCCAGCTTGGGAGAAAAAAGTCTGCATACACTAGATGTACGCAGAGCTGTCATGTTCTACATGGAAAGAACCAGAACACTGAGAAAGTCTAATCAGTTCTTTGTCTCTGTGGCAGCAGGAAGAGAAGGAGATGCAGTTTCAAAGTCCACTATATCTAGATGGATTGTACAATGCATCACTCTCTGTTACACTCTTGCTAAGAGAGAACTACCCTTCAAGCCAAGAGCACATTCCACTCGAGGCACTGGGGCTTCCATAGCATTCATTGCAAATGTTCCCCTTGAGTCCATCTGCAAAGCGGCTACCCGGAGTTCTGTGCACACCTTTACAAAACACTACTGTCTAGATGCACACTCTAGATCTGACTCCCAGGAGGGACAGGCAGTATTAAGACATCTTTTCTCTACTGTTCCTTCTCATAACCCACCGCCAACTCCGGGTACTGCTTGCTTGTCTATGCACAGCATGTGATTCTAAGCAGATTAACAAACATCAGAAGACAATGCATTACTTACCGTAAAAGCATTTCTGATGGTTGTATCTGCTTAGATTCACATGCGCCCACCCTTCCTCCCCGCTCGGATGGAAGGAACATAGACATTCTTTCCTATATTTCTCTCTTTTCTGTACTCACTCACGTCTAGAAGGCTCCCTCAGGGCAGAAAAATACAAACAGAGGGACCTCGACGCGTGAGGGATTGTGGGTACAATGCATGTCACTATAGGGATAGTGTTACAGACATGCCTTGTCGACGTCCCCTTTTCGACTACGAAAAACAAAATGCAATACTCCGCAGTGTCCACTGGATGTCGGACCTATGCACAGCATGTGAATCTAAGCAGATACAACCATCAGAAATGCTTTTACAGTAAGTAATGCATGGTCATATGCCTGGCTTCAGTTTAATTTTGCTCCCAAAATGGGTGACTGTCACCCTGAAAGTGGCCATTGATTTGGTCTTGTGGCAGACATACTTTGTTTTGACTTCATCAACAGTTGCATCCATTTGAATTCATTAGCAGTTAAATGGGTCTACATGGTAGTCATTTTTGGATCTTACCCCTGGTCGTTTTACTTTCGGCCATTTATGTGTCTGTGAGAACCCTGGGATAGGCACAACAAGGTAGTTGATGTGGGCTCACTCTGAGCATTGTCCCGCACCAAAACCCCTCCCACCCCATAGTGGTTTAAATTGGGCTTGCCTGGTTTTACACTGCCAAGCGGGGCAAATAAACACCCACGAGTGGAGTGCCTGTGTGGGTAGATGCGTTGAGGGTTAGCTGATTGGCTGACAGCCAAATCCTTTGGGAGCCTGCCTCTGTTGTGTTTGGTGTGCTGATTTGACCAGCCTCTCGAAGGGGGAAGCATATCATTTGGGCGCTCTGTTCCCTCTTACCTGGACTCCTTGAATATTTCTTGTGCTGATGGGCTTCTGCTGAACATCCTTTGACTGGCCACACTGGCTGGGCCCGGAGTCCTTTATGCTTTGCACACCTGAGGGTTGCTGCTTGTGGAATTCTGCCCCTAGTTGATCCCTTTGCTTCTCTCCTTGTCTCAGGAGGATAGCTCAAGGGCAACATGCTTGCCTTGGAAGTAAGATGACGTGGAGCAACACAGGTTGGATCCCTGGTTCCGCGCTTAGAAACCTCTGGGTATTAAGCGCGCTATAACTAACCAATCCTATATCATCCTCTTAGCTAGCTGGACCTGCTGTAATCTGGTCAGAGTTCCTGGCCACTGCAGCGCTACCTCCCTGAAAAAGTCTCCTGAACCGAGTGTCTCGCGGTCAGTCGCCCTGGTGTGGATGAGTGGAGTTTTGCTACTAATCCACCTTAGCTCAGTCTTTGGCAGTTTAGGGACACCTTCACCCATTGCTCCTGTCGTATGAACTGTTCCTTGTTGCCTGACTGCACCCTCTTGCCTCCTTGAAATGACATGCTCCTTTGATCTGAGTTCTTTTTTTCTCCTGGTGTCCTCTCAGTTGCTGCTGCTTCTGCCTGGTGGCTCATCTTCCTAGGTAGCTGGGCTATATCTCCCTTGCGAAATACCGGTTCAAGGGTGCACGTGTCCTGGTACCAGATCTCTTCTCTAGACTTGTAAAGCAACCCTAGTACTTATCGGGTTCTCACATGATTCCTGGGCAGAATTCGCAGTGACTGGCACCATGAGTACTTTTTCCTAAGCCATGGGATTCCTGGGTCCAGGAGTAGTGGGGTTTTGCAGGCCCCCTCTACTACCTATTGCTGTTGCTTGCATTGATCAAAATCCTGTGGTGCATCCTTTGACTTTATTGGACTCGAACCTGGATCCCCCCTTGAACTTGGTTGGTTACTCCAATTGATGCACCTGTAGGTTTGTTCCTATGGCTGCACCTGTAGGTTACATCACGTACTTCATTGTTGAACCTGTAATCGTGGTTTGCCTATGGGCTTCGCATTTTTATTTCTTTGGGAAAATGATTACAAACATTTGGACTCCTTAGAGCTACTGTACTTACCTGGAATTGGGTGTTTTTCATGCTCCCCTGCCCCTTCTGTCCCTGAAATTCTACACCAAAGACTAGAATGTTAGCAGGTACCTCTGCTTTATTAGGGACTTTCATACATGCAATACATCACTGCAGCTCACTCCTGTTCATAGAAAACAGTTGTGATACAATAAAGATTGCCCACGCTTACAGCTCAGGAAGTCTTCATTCTATTAAAGACAAGGAGGCTCGCATTATGTTTTACTTTCTTTAATACTGCCATAACAGCTTTTCAACTTATCACTTTTAAACTTTAACATTTGTGCTTTTTTCCCCCCAGAACTAGAAAATAGCCAATGTGAGGTTTAAAAGTTCCAAATCTAGTGTTTTACTTCTTTAAGTTCAATTTAAACTAAAACTCCCATACACCTCCAGGAGTGTAGTAGTTCTGACCCTATCCCATGCTCCAATCCGGTGATAGGTCATCCTATAAGAAACCTTAGTCCCAGGTCCTTTCCTCTTTCTTTTGCCTTGGAGATCTTAAGTAGCGAACTCAACCATGTTATGAACGGTCAACAACAAAACTTCCAACATAACTGTGACCAGTGTTCTTGTAACAGAACTGCCCTGAATCCTTGGGCGAAGTAGCAGTGCTTTTGCCATGACGATTCTCTGTTTGCGATCAGGCTGCTTTCTCTTCGTCTCTTAGGAGCAAACAGAGAAATATTCATAAGGGCGGGTGTCAAGACAAAGTTGCACATTTAATATATGCATCATAAGATCATCTTTTGTCTTTCCTGGGTGGGATATAATGCTCGCCTCCTTGTCTTTAATAGAATGAAGACTTCCTGAGCTGTAAGCGTGGGCAATCTTTATTCTATGACAAGACAGGAGGCTCGCATTACGCTTCTTCAAAGCTAGCCACCACCCTATTCGTTAAGTTTGATACTGGCTTGAAATAAAATGTCTTAAACATAGACTCAGAGGACCAATCGGCAGCTTTCATTATATCCTGATGTGTCACCCCTGCTGAGAAGGCCCTAGACGCCATTGCGCTCCTAGCTGAATGCGCGCCAAACTGAGACAAGTCTATCCCTGCCCATTGCATTACTTTGCGCACCCATCTCGCAATTGTCGCTGTTGCTACTGCATGATAAGGTTTTCTACGCGCTATTGGCAACTGTGTTACACCTCGCAGCCTCAACTGCGCTGTGGCGGTCTCGTAGTCTTTGATACATTGTGCTACACATATTTTCTTATTTTCTATAAAATAGGGGTATGAGATCACTCGAGAATCTGATTTCGTTCGCTTAGCTATGGTAAAGGCTACTCCTTCTGGATAGAATATTTTCCTGTGTATCTCTAGTGCTTTAACATGGGATACCCTTCTGCATGCCGTGAGACACAACAACATTGCCAGTTTGCCTGAGAGTCGTGATCGGGATAGATCTCTATTGTCTGGCCACCTAACAAACAGTTGGAAAACTTCTGACGTCGTATACTTCGGCTCTGTGGGTTTCCTCAACTTCATCCCTCTCAATAGTCGCAGAACTGTGGGGTGTTCTCCTATGGTGTTACCTTCTACTTGATCATGCCCCGCAGAGATCGCGGATCGCAGCACTCCGATTGTTCTAAAGGCGCTGCCTTCTTGAAACTTCATTGCTAAGAAGTTTAATAATTGCACTACAGGGGCAGAAACGGGATCCAAACTATGGTCTGCGAACCAGTGGGCCCAGCTCTTCCATGCCGCGTTATAGCTCCTGATGGTGGAAGGCGCCCAGGAATCTCTGATGCAGTTTGCAGCGAGTTGCGAAATGCCTGGCAACTCCCACTTTCTCCTGAAACCTTGCAGACCATCAAACGTAATGTGCCCGTCGTTCTGAGTGGGTGAATCCTGCCGACTGGGTCTAGCAGAAGGTCCGGCTGCTAAGGAACTATCCTCGGAAAATCCGTAGAAAGTTCCATCACTACTGGAAACCAGGGCTGAGATTTCCAGAGGGGGAGTACCATTATTAGGTCTGCTTGCTCCCTGCGAACTTTCACGAACGCCCTCGTGATCATGAGAAACGGAGGGAAAGCATAATTCCGCCCTCCGTTCCACGGTTGGAGAAAAGCGTCCGTGCCTGCTGCACCCGGGTCTATTCTCCAACTGAAATATGTCTGAGTCTGCGCGTTTAGTCTGGACGTAAATAGATCTATGTGTACGGGGCCCCAGAGTTCTTGTAATTTCCTGAACACGCTTGGGTGTAGTTTCCAATCGCTGGAGTCTACAAGATATTGTGAGTTCCAGTCCGCTACCTCCTTGAGCCTCCCCCGGCAGATACTCTGCTGTGACCGCGATCTGATTCTGTAGGCAGTAATGCCACAAGTCTTTTGCTAATTCTGCTAGCATTCTCAATCTCGTTCCCCCTAGCTTGTTGATATATCGTACTGCCGAGATGATGTCCATCTTGAGCAGTACGCAACATCATACGTTGTCTTTCGTAAAGGCTCGAACTGCAAAAGAACCTGCTAGCAGTTCGAGACAGTTTATGTGCATTTTCAGTTCCTCTTCTGACCACTTTCCTCCTGCCTCTATGTTCTCGCACCTGGCTCCCCACCTGGACCTGCTTGCGTCTGATTCTAATACAATGTCTGGGGTGTCTCCGAAGATTGCTCGGCCATTCCAGGCTTCCATGTTGGAGAGCCACCAGTGGAGCTCCGAGATTGCTTCCTGATCCAGGGTTACTAGCTGATGGTAACCTAGCCCTCCTTGTAGATGTCTTATTTTGAGCCTCTGTAACGCTCGATAATGGAGCTGGCCTGGAAAGATTGCTTGAATCGAGGCTGCTAGAAGGCCCAATACTCTCGCTAGAGCTCGAAGAGATATAGTCCTCTTTGCTATGACTATTCTGAGCTCCTTCTTTATCGCTTTCACTTTGTGATGTGGAAGCTCGATGGTTGCCTTGACTGTATCTATACTGAAACCTAAGAATTATATATTCTAGACTGGCGTTAGCTGGGATTTGTCCAAGTTCACTAAGAATCCTAGAGACGACAAGAGTGTGAATATCCATTGCACATTCTTGGAGAGTGTTAATTTGTCTGAGCCCATGATGAGAATGTCGTCCAGGTAAATTATTATGCGAATACCTTTCTCTCTTATGGCCGCTGCCACGGGCTTCATCAGTTTGGTGAAGGCCCAGGGCGCTGACACTAGGCCGAACAGAAGGCACGTGAAACACCATGTCTCTCCTTCCCAAAGAAATTGCAGATATCTCTGAAACTCTTGAGCTATCAGGATCGTCAGGTAAGCATCTTTGAGGTCTAATCGTGCCAACCAGTCCCCCGATAGGAGGAGATCCCGAAGCAGATGGATACCCTCCATCTTGAAGTGATTGTACACAATCCATTCGTTCAGACTCTTTAGATTTATGACCGGTCGTACTTTGTCCCCCCTGTGTACTAGGAATATATTGCTGAGGAAACCTGGTCCTCCTCGTGTATCTTTCTCTATAGCGTTTTTGTCTACCAAATTGAGGATCTCGTTGTGTGGCAATGTTGCCTCCTCTTGGAACACATGAATGGGATGAGGCTTTGTTCTCTAAATGTGGTCCCCTTAAATTCTATTCGCAGTCCTTCTACTGCTTGCAGCATCCATGCATCGCGCAATAACGCTTGCCATGCGTTCAAACATTGGAGGGTTCTCTCTCCCACGCGTACTATCCTTGCACTCTCCTCCTGAGGCATTGGGTTGCCGGTATGAGCCTCTACCTCTCTGACCTCTGGGAAATCTGGATCTTGTAGGCCTTTGCATATATCTTGCGCTGTCTTTGTGACGAAAGTGACGATCTTGGGGTCTAGTTCAGATGTTTCTGCCAGTTTTCCTGGCAAATCTGGTCTTGGGCACTCTGAACGCATACGCGATCTTACTTCCCTATCCAGAGACTTTCGTATATGTTGAGCCATATAGACGGCAACTCTGGGCGACGAAACCCACTCAGAGGACTTAGGGTGTCTGATAGCCTCTAGATCAAACATATCTGCTGTACCGTCTGACTCTTGAGGATCCAACTCCTCCTCGTACTGATGATCAGCGTCTACTTCCTCACCTTCATCATCGGGCATATAACCCTCGTCCTTGTCCCCTTGATTATTCACCCCTGGGGTAGGGGGTCTGCCCTGGTTTTGTTTCTTCTCCAGGAAGGCTCTCTTTAGCCTGGCAACAGGGTCGCTATTCAATTGGGGAGTGGAATCCTCCCTATCCAGATTGCTCGGCGGGGGGGGGGTGGGTGGTTGGGGTCAAAGAGTGTTTACTCTTGCGAGCTCCTTTCTTCCCCCTGGGTTCAACCCCTTCCGTGGGGTGTCTGGCTGACAGCTCTATCTCTGGGCTTTCTGCCTTCCTTTTCCTGGCAAGCAGCGCTTGCTGTTCATTAAATACAGCTTCTAAAATGTCCAGCCTTTGGGCAATCGGCTGCACTCCCTGTGATACTGCTTTTTCCAAAGAATCTCCTAGTACTCTTTTAAAACTAAGATAGGTCTGTGTCCTGCTGGTAAGGAGTTTCCTCCCATTCCTCCTCTGACCATTCTGGTGAGGTGGAAGGAGTGGCACTGGGGCTTCTATAATTGCGTGCGCTCGAGCGGAAGAGCTCCCAGGGATCCCGGGGGAATCGCCTCTATATCAAGAAACCAGTACGTTTGTTCGCGCTGCGCTCACGAATGGGCGAACCGAAGATAAATACACGCGGCTCTACCTGCGTAGAGAAACCTCCATCAAGTACTCAGAAAAACATACATTTTCTTCCAAAGAGAAATATATTCGGGCAGTTTACGTGCTAATATCCCTTATACAATATATAAGCCTTACATTACTCTATTAATTATTTACTATTTACCCCAGAGAATGAAATGTGAGGTAATTATCTCATGGCAGCAAAAAAGAGGAAAGGACCTGGGACTAAGGGTTCTTTATAGGATGACCTATCACCGGATTGGAGCATGGGATAGGGTCATAACTACTACATTCCTTGAGGTGTATGAGAGTTTTTAGTTTAAATGGAACTTAAAGAAGTAAAACACTAGATTTGGAACTTTTAAACCTCAGATTGGCTATTTTCTAGTTCTGGGGGGGGTGGGGGGGAGCACAAATGTTGAAGTTTAAAAGTGATAAATTGAAAAGCTGTTATGGCAGTATTAAAGAAATTCGCTTCCCTGGGCCTACAACAACCAGGACTCTTCCTCCCAGTGTGGAAGCCATCTGGAGCACTGTTTGGCTCCCATGGGGACATGTGACACACTGACTCCCTTATTCAGTGTCCAGTCTGGGGGTCTGTTTGGGCCTGGTGGAGCCGGAAAGGGCCTAGGCAGAACCCCTGCTCAAGCCAGGACTTCACCAAGCTCACCTTTTACTTGAACTCAGCTTCCACGCATAGGGATCCTTTCACCTATTGACTATTCATTCGCTGCAGAGCTTCTGTTGCCTCACAGGACCAAGGAACATTCTAGTTTTAGTCTGTAAGCTCTCTTTTGTTTTCTTTTATCCCTATTCTAGCCCAATTTAGAAAATACACCAGCTTCTTCTTGGCCAACCATCCACCCCATCCCTTTCTGCTCACCAACCTACCCCTCTCCCTCTCTTGTGCTGCACCCTTTCTTTGTCTGCACTTACTTATTTATTCTACTCTTCATTATGCATCTTTATTTAGCTCCATTAATTTTTCTACTGCCTCTTCTCCTTCCTTTCTCGCATAGCCTTCAGTCTCAACTTGGTTTAACTTCTGCATCACTCTGAGGTCCCCAAATCTCCCTCCCCCATTCTCCCTCCCGAACCCCTCAAATAGGATGCACATGTGCTCCCAGGATCCCCAATCTCATCTATCCCCCTTGCCTAGAACACAACAACTGCTTCTATCTCCTTCTATTACGCTTTCAATTGGACTCAGCAATGCATCGCTGAACAATTCGGCTCTTGTCAACTTCAACTTTCACGTATTGCTATCACAGAAACCTGGATCTCTGCTACCCTACCAGCTCTCCATATTTACTGTGCTACCTTCTCCCACTCTCAGGGTTGCTTATCAAGAAGACCCTTAACACTGCCCCTCTGCCCCCTCACCCACAGAGAATCCTTTCTCTTTTGAATATGCCACTTTTCAACTCCTCCCTTCTCTTCCTCTCACTTTTCTGCCTCTTTGTCGACCCCCTGGTACACTCAACTCCTTCGTTCCTGATCTGATAATTCTCCTTGAGTCAGTTCCTACCAACATCCCCATTGTCCTCTTTGGAGCTCCTCTGTCACACAGAAAAAGGTGTCAGGACAGCAGTGGTCGTTCACGGTGTTGCAACGGGTCCGCAGGCGTCTCTGGTCGTCTTCTTCGGTTAAATCAGCTTCCAGTGGTCGACTTGCTTTTCCCTCCAGAAGCCTCACCTTTTATACAATTCCAGCACACACTCCTCTGCACTCTCTCTTAGCATTTTACAGAAAGAGGCGTTTGGCTGTCCAATCAGGACAGCCAGACCCCCTGTGGGAGCTGGTCCTATTCAGACACTCTGGCAGACAAAAGACAAGGGGGTGGAAAACTCCTCCCCCACTGCCTGCCCAGACCCTCTGGAGCCTAGGCGGGGACACCCAAGGGTTCCTGCCAAAGGCAAAACACACACACACCTGACCTCCCCCTCCCAGGCAGGTAGAAGAAGGGCTAACAAAGAACCATGCTAGTAATGGCAAAAAAAAGAGGGGAGTCCACAAGTTGGTACTTGGGTGCCCCTATTGTGCACTACCGGGCTATGTACAAAAATTTGTAGCATATGTTTTTAGATTTGGTGAAAAGTATTAGTCTGTGCGCTCTACCCACTATTATTCAGTTTGTAATGTTTGGTATTTTTTATTTAATTCCCGTCTGATCCATGTTAAGTGGAGGTCAGTGGCTGCATGGCTACATAGAGACCGACATTCACCAATCGGTCTGTTGGGTAAGAAGCAGAGAGGGTTTTCTATGAAAGCCTGTGCGCATTCATGTACACTTTCCTCATACATTTCAGTTCTGTAATGGTTATTAAATGCACACTGTTTAGTGAAGAAAAATTACACAATAGTTGGTAGAACAAGTCAACTGCCACTAGCCAAAACTAGGAGATTGTCTATGTGACTTAAAAGTCACAGGAGCAGAGAGAAGAGGGATACTAGGTATCCCTTTGGCACTCCACATAATGTGGTGTGTGCCAATCTTTCAGGCTATAGAGTTTTTGGGGAGAGATAAGAACGGTAGTTACTTGAGGATATAGAAAAGGAATCTTAAAGGAAGGCTTTAGAGGTCCAAGCAACAGTGCCCATAAGGAACTGTGTGCTGCAATAGAAAAATACAGATGGGAGGGGGGGGCTTTAACCTTCCCAATCCCTCTATATCCACCTGGCTTGAATTTACCTACCCCGTATCTGACCACTTCCTCTACAACCAGCCTACCCACTCTGCTGTGAATTCTTTTGACCTTGTCCTCCCACGTATTCCTCATCTTATGCGATCTCCTTCCAGCGACGGCTGCTTTGGAATTTATTTTGTGGTCGAGGGCACCATGTGTTGTCGTCGAGACGATGTCCCTCGACAGCCTCCGTCCCCTCTTGAGGCTGGCGTCATCGAAAATGTAAATATCACGCACTGCACCTGTTACTTCAGTTCCGTTTTTCCGCTAAAGCTATCACTTCAGATACTGAGCTATTGTTTCTGTCAAAACTACGACATATGTCGAAAATGTCTAATTCCTCTACCCCAAAGAGCAGGTTTAAAAAACGTTGACTGTTGGTCGGAAATGTCCATTACCGATCCTCATCGCATTTGTTTGTGGTGCCTTGGCACCGACCACAGAATGGCTGACTTTGGATCCTGGCATCCATGAAAGGGGAAGCTCGCTGCGGGTAGGCCCCTTCAGAAATCCCCTTGCATGACACCTTCCAAGAGACGTTCGTCAGACAAATTGAGGTGTGAGTCGCCGCCGAGAAAACGTTTCAAAATACGTTCACGTTCTCAAAGTGGCTCTTGCCACTTCTATTCCTCATCGAAAAAATAGAAGAAACAACATCATAGGTCTCTGTTCTCGTCCTCAGACTCTTCGCCTAAATGCAGAGTAGCCTGCCAAGGTAAGTCTGCTTCAAAAGCTGAATGGGAGGCCTTCAGGCTTCAAATGATAATCTTTGAGAAGGCGGCCGACCCCTTCGAAAAAGAAGATGAAGAGCTATGACCCTGTTGAGCCTTCCAAGGCTGATAAGGAGGCAAAAAAGGCTGCGCACCCTCGAGCCAGAGTGAATAGCTGCCGACTCACCGCAAGCCCTCTTCGACTCAAGGAGATGCCCAATCCCCAACACTTAAAGACTCCTTCAAGTCATGGGTCAAGCCCAGTGCTGTCGACGCTGAAGATGTCGAATCCTTCAACGCCCTAGAAGGAAAACGAGCATTCTTTCAAACCCTTACCGGAGAAGCAATTTTTCAAGTCCCTTTCCTCTATATTCGAGGAACATAAACCCTCAGATCAGAACACTCCACCTGACACTCCACCTTTTGGCCTGGAATACGGAATACCCAGTGTTCCTGAAGCTTTAGTATCTGAGGAGTCAAGGATACAAGAGTCAAGGATACAAGTATGAGAATCTGCAGAGTACAAATGGCTTGGACACTCCCACTGAAATTGAGTTTGGTAACTCTGACCCGTCTGAGCATGCTGATGCGTCTTGCAGACAACTCATGAATGGGATAACAAAGCCTGGGTTGGGGAGCCCAGCTGCAACCTTTGAACAGGGTGACCCGGCGGACATTCTAGACAAGGTTCCACAAACTAACCCTGTTTTACCATTTCATTCAGCTCTACAAAAGAGGGTCAAGGCTAACTGGGAGTTCCCCGATTAAAAACCCAGTCATCTGTAGAAATCTGCCAAAAAAAAATACAGACCCTCGAGCATTGAGATGGAATATCTTTCTAGGCACCCTACCCGAGAAAGTCTTGTTGTACATGCCGCTACATCTACATCAAGACAGGCATCTTACCCGACCATACTTCCAGACAAGAATGACAGTTTTGACGCTACTTGCTAAAAAAAGCTTTTTCAGCGAGTAGTATGGCTTTAAAGTTCATCAATGCCACTTGCGCTCTAGCAAAATGTACCCACACCTTGTGGGACTGCATTTCCATAACAGCTGAGCATATCCCTGAAGGAGTGGAGCAGGAAGTATTAATGAACATTGTGAAAGATGGAAAAGACGGTATGTGCGAATCTCTCCAGTCAGGTTTGGACTCTGCTGACGGTGTTAGCAGAGCCATGGTGGCGAACACAGTGATGTGCAGGGTTGCGTGGTTGAGGAAGTCTGGCTTTGCACCAGATGTGCAGTCCAGGCTACTCAACATGCCCTTTGATGGCAATCAATTGTTTGCCAGCAAGGCAGATGAGATCCTTGAGAAAGACCTCAAAAGCTGTGTGGCCAGGTCACTGTGTCGCTATCAGACTATCAGACAGCCTCCACCTTCTCACCCAACTGCACACAGGCTTGAAGGGGTAGGTCCTTTCTGTGTTGTTCTTATTTGAAGAGCGAGAAGGCTGGCCAATCAGAGGTCAGAAAAAATTCCCTTGTGGTGGATGAGGAAGAGGTGCTAAGTCCTCCCAAGCATCGACTGCTTTACCCTCAGCCGCTGCTTCAGCTGCCTCAAAACATCTCTGAGGGCTTAATCCACAGGACTGCGGTGGGAGGCCGGCTCACTCAGCGTCTGGAAGAATGGCCGGGCATTACTTTTAATGCTTGGGCATTGTAAACAATAGCCCAAGTTATTGCCTCCCCTTTTTAAGAAGACTTCCAGAACATCAACCGGGGATCCACTCCCGCAAAACTCTGGATCCATTCCTCTTGCAGGAGATTTCCAGTCTGCTAGAGAGAGGTGCTAAAGAACCAGTACCTGTGACGGAAAGTAACAGGAGGTGGCACTCCCCTTACTGTTTGATTCCCAAAAAGGACAGAGGCTTGAAACCCATTTTGGACTTCAGATACTTGAACAAGTTCCTCTGGAAGGACACAATCAAAATGGTTACCCTTTCTCAGATTCTTCACAAACAGAGGGACGTACCTGAGGTTTGCTGTTGGCGGTTCTCACTATCAGTTTCGAGTTCTGCCATTCGGGCTGACCTCCACCCCAAGGATTTTTACCAAGTTGATGGCAGTGGTGGCAGTAAGTCTCGAGAGGGGCAAATTCATGTCTACCCCAACCTGGATGATTGGCTGATCAGGGCCCATTCTCCCTAACGGGTCCTGGAACATCTCAGCATGACCTGCCAAACCTCTGGTCTCTGTTTTTGGGCAAGATGTCAGATCATCTTCAGGTTTGCACAGGATCTTCTGTGGTGGGCCTGGATGGACAACATTCTGAAGAGGGAACCCTTTTGCCAACCATGGCCGGAGAGAACTGTAGTTACAGATGCCTCCCTCACAGGGTGGGGCACTCATGTCAACGATCCGACTATCAGCGGTCGTTGATCTCCATCTAAGTCCAAACTACACATCAACCTTTTAGAGCCGAGGGCAATCAGACTAGCGCTGAAGGCTTTTCTGCCCACTGTATGGGGAAATAATGTCCTTATGACAGACAACACAGTGGCCACATGTACTACCTCAACAAGAGGAGGTGTAGGGTCACAACCACTGTGCAGAGAGGTAATGCAGCTGTGGTTCTGGGCACTTCGAGAAGGAATTTCCCTATTGGCAGTTTACCTAGCCGGAGAGGAGAGCATGGCAGCGGCCGCTCTGAGAGCAGTCTCCCACCAGTGGCAACTAGCTCAGGAAGTCCTTCAAGAGATCCTCACCCTTTGGGGAACCCCTCAAGTAGATCTGTTTGCGTCCAGTGTCAACCGGATGTGTGAACTGGTCTGCTCCAGGGAATTTCCCCCGAGAGGAGCTCTAATGGATTCGTAGTGGATTGAGTTTCCACTCCTGTAGGGTTGGCAGGGCTGCCGGCGTTTCTCTCAGGCCCATTTCTATAGATTTTTCATAATGTATTGTAAACCCTGAGACTGCAGTGAATTGGGCCAGAAGGTCCATGAGAGCCGTCAGTGAGGTAAGTGAGTCCTTTATTAAGCATAGCACGTCATCTGTGTACAGTGGCCAGCTTGTGACATTCCCCCACAAATCTAAAGCCATGGATGTCAGGGTGAAGCCAACATTTTTGGGCTAGGGGTTCCATAGCTGAGACAAAGACTGGGGGGGGATAGAGGACATCCTTAGCTAGTCGCCTTACCCTGCAAAATCAGGGAGGGCCAACGAGAATCAACCCTGACTCGGGAACTGAAAGTTTGCAAGCACCAGCTTGGTGAAGCGTGTGCCGAAGCCAAAGGCCTGTAGTACTACAAGTTTCAGATAGTCCCAGGACATACTATCGAATGCTCGATGGGCGTCAAGGGATAATAATGATAGTCGCAGGATTTGAGGGGTCAGGGCTATGAGATCCACTACTCAGCGGATGTTATCATGGGCCGACCGATTTTGTATGTAGCCTGTCAGATCGTTATTAAAGGAATGGTTCGGTCAAAATTTTTTATTGCCCCTACGTGTCGGCCATGTGTTTTTAAGCCTAAGTCGCTCGATTTTAGAAAACATTCCTATGGACCTTACCCGAGTTTTCCTCCATTAAACGCACGCGAAAACAGGCACCAGGGTGCTGCCATTTTGTGATAATCCTATCATTTCCCCCATCGCCCTGGCTGACCTGCTTTTGCGGCACTAAATCATATCCCCTGCCCCCCGAGCCTGTCATCAGCAGACGCGTACCGCCCATTTCACAACGCCAAAGCACATCTCGTGTCAACATTCGCTGTGCTTCAGCTAATGACGTGTCGCCATGGAAATGGCAGGACGCCTCTTTCCTCAATAAGTATAAACGGACCGTTTCACAACACACAGCAGCAGATTTTCGATTCCATTCCTCTCTCTGTGTAACTTTGAATATTCTGTGACTCGTTCTCTGCTCTGGTCAGCTGCCTTTGTTGCTTGTAGCCCGTGTGGACAGATACCAGTACCACCGCTATCAATTATTTTAGTTTGTGCAACACACAATGGATACAATAATGCCCTACATGTAAGAGCCCGAGTATACCCAGGAGGAACTACTAGAAAGGGAAACACGCGAAAACGATGGGGCTTCGGACAGCAGTTGGCAGGACGAATCAACGGATGAAGACACTGGACCTAGTCGCTTGGACGGTGTTTCCATCTGGTGCACATGCAATCGGTGCGAGCTAATGCCGACTGAGGAGGAGAACTGCTGCTGCTGTAAAAACTCTGGATGCGTGGCCTACATTTCTGAAGGCGAGCCACGACCGCAATGCATCACCGAGCTGCCAGACTTCAGGGCAGCCTGCCTCACACGGTCCGTGTTGAGGATAATGATGGTGCTTATGCACGAACTTCGCAACTGTTCGTCCTCGTAATCCGAGTAACGAGTAAGTATACTCTGCTTGTCATGCCACTCCTATTTCATGGTCTTCTACTATATCCAAAATTACATATATCATTGTAACGCATGAAAGTCGTTCAATAGTGTGCAGTGTCTAGATAGCACTTGTCCGAGCAGAATGCCATTAGTTAGAAGAATTGTCATTGACAACAAACGTTTATTAAACTTATCTTGGTCATTTAAAAACAGTTTTCATTCCTTTTCACAGGTGGTACAGGCTGGTGGCCTATCGTTCCTTTACATGGTGGCTTCACGGGAGGCTTGGACACTGCGTTCGAAGAGTGATACCCGCCTGTGCCATTCGTGCCATAAGAGAAACGTTCCCGAGTGACAGCGGTCAGTACAGGGGATTTTCTCTCGCTGTGCTGCAACCTGAACTGTACAATGTGTAAAGTTTTGTATTTTTGTGTCATCAAAATAAGCTACAAAATAAAACACCACATATATTTTAAAAACAGTTGTTTCAATTTTTTAAATCAATCAAGTGTCTCTCCATTCAAGGATGGACGTCAGACACCTGTGCTCGGAATGGGTGAAGTTCAGGTCGCTGTGAAGCGGGGTGGTCACTATCTAAGCTAACATAATATATTATCAATAATGCATGCACTAAATAACACTTGTTCAAAGTCTTTCAGTCGGTTATGTCTCTATAAAAGTCACACATATATCAATACTATCAATTAACATTGGATTATACAGGCCTTAGGTCAAGGGTCTTGACCACTATAATACACTGTTTTAAGGGTGGGTCTGTGCTCACAAGAATCTTCGATATGTGGCATTTGTTATTGATAGGCAACGATATACTGCAGTAGGTGTCTAATGTTAGTTGGGGGTCTGCTAGGTGGCCATCATGGCGTGGTCAGTGGTCTGGCACATGAAGAGAATACCTTGCAGGGACACAGGGTCAGAATGGCAGTAACTTTCCACTGGCGAGGGTGTGTGGGCAAGGACACGTTTGTAGAGATGAACGAGCCATGTGCTTGCTTCAGGCCGGTTCACATGCAGGACCGTGATCTCAGAGAGTGATGTGTTACCTTTATTAGCTGTTGAAAATACCTCTGGAGTTTTCCAGTCAGAGTGGGAACGAGGCCGTGGGCCATGTGCTCTGCGCGCTGTACTATCGCAGTGAGGCCTGGTCACCAAAATGGAGTGGAAAGGGGGTACAAAAATGGATGCCCCGTGTCCTGCTCAGTATTCCCATCTACGCGAATGTCATGCAAAGTTAACATCACATAAGGGCAAGGGACGGGCGCAAACGGCCAAGGTGCCAAACAGCATGTACACTTCAAAAGGTATCCCATGCCTAGGGGCCATCGCTCACATGGCCTCCGCAGACCCCGTGTCTCCAGGCAGGCCTCCCCTGAGGCACGCCGCCCCCCTGCAATAAACAGAATACCACGACATACACACGTCATTCATTCACAAACACACCCCTGTTTCTAATGCTTTATAAACCACTTGATATGTCTCATGAGAACATCTTTGTGCTTTGCAAGTCAACTCCTGAACCTTCTACCTGAGAAGCACTCAGATCTATGCTAATCTGCTCGTCGCCGTGCTATCTGTGACCGCTTCGAGCAAACTAGTCCGTGTGCTACCTGTGGCCATCTACCTGTTCTCCTGCAACATACTGCTCGGCCTGCTGAATCCAACTGTTTGTTGGTCAAGGTAAGGCCATGTATCCTAGTCATATTTCGGTCATTTTTACATTTCAATCTATTTGCTATTACAGTACCCAATAGAGCTATGGTCATTGGTCTCATTGCTATTGACTTGAGTTTCAATTGTTATGCTATCAATAGATCTATTTATTTTCATCTGTGTCAATTGTCATCGAATTGCATCCTTCGGCGGTCCAGTCTATAATGTAAGTATGGTTCCTTTTCGTGCAAGACAAAACAGAAATTTCTGTAACTTATGCAAATACTAAGCCGCACATGATGAACTGGTATAGTTTCGGCGACCAAAACAAACCTTGCATTGAGCATGGTATGGTTCATTTACTTTTTTATGACATTTTCATTCATCAAGGTTTTATAATAATCTTGATATTTACTTTTCTGAATTTTCAACAATGCCTGCCTGTTCGATTAGCGATTGCCCTTCGAAGACCCATGCTAAATCTGAAGGCACTACAATGCATGTATTCCCGAAAACTGTTGATCGAATAAGAGAATGGGTCAGACATTGCGGATATCCACTGGATGAGCTGGAAAGTAGAGTCCAACAAGTCTTTGAGGACAAGAGGGGTGATCGATACCGCATCTGCAGCCGGCACTTTCCCTCGAACATGTACACCACATCTTGGGTAACAAAGAAGAACAAACGGCGATCGACACGAAAATTGCTCGCAAACGCTATTCCCACTCTATTCATCCACAATCCGCCACTGGTGAGTCAAGTGTCCGTTTTTAGCTTTAGGCCTTGTGGTAGTGTGTAGGTAGCCAAATGGATTCATTGATATTTTAGGTGTTGTTTAAAATTTGTAATACTTTCGACATTGATATGAGTGTATAGCTTTTTGAATAATATTTATCAATATATTATTTTTAGATTTCATAACCCACAAACGAAATCTATATATGGGCACATGGAACTGTGCTATATTGCGCATTACTCAAGTATTCTGTCTCCTTACATGGCAATTTTAAATATTGGCATTTCATTATCAAACAATAATTTACCTTTACAACTTCTTGACTATCCCTTGAATCTGAAGCAAGAACATTCTACTTCCATCACATGCTCGCAGTTATCAACCACTTCTAGCGCGTATCAGGTAATCATACTTGGCTATTCCGCTACAGACTTGTTTTATGCATGTCAAGTAATAGTTTGTATGTATCGTGTGATTATTTTACCAATTGTTTGGTTAGTGCTTTCCAATTGATATACACCTTAGTTGTCGTCCCCTGGTGTTTGTTTTCAGTTATAATTAGTGTTATCCATACTAATGCAAGTACTGTCTTTCAGGGAGATGCTGAAGCGTCCACCACATTGACATCAGCCCTAGATGTTCTTCAGCAGCCCGAGGTATGGATACTGACAGCTCAAGTGACCATGATCATCAGGACTGGAACACTTGTCGTTTGATTGTTCTACGCCATGTTTCATTTGTGGTTAGCCGTTGATATGTACCTGTGCGGTCGACCCCAAGCGTGTGTTGTGTTTTCAATATTGTAATCCTTACTAGTGCAAATACTATGTTTCAGGCAGTTGTTGAATCGTCAACCCACGCACTTGATGCAGAGCCTGACATTCAAGTAATTCCGGTGGAAGCGGGACCATGCGGATACGAATCGGCGCAACAGCTTTCGGAAGTGCGCACCACATTGACAACAGCCCTAGATATTCTTCAGCAGCATGAGGTATGGATACTGACAGCTCCATCGTGCGTGATCATATAACGTGATTCCATTTGCTATACTTTCTTCCCTATTAACGCAAGTACTGTGTTTCAGGGAGATGATGGAGCTTCCACTACAATCACAAGATCCCATTTAGATGATGCAGATGTGAAGAAATCGGATAAATAAATCGATTAAATCTCATCATTTTTAAATATTCCTCGATTCTTTTAGACAATGCAACATTTGTGGTTATCTCTTTATATGTACCTGTGCCGCCGACCCCAAGTGTGTGTTATGTTTACGATTTTGAAAACCATACTAACGCAAGTACTGTGTTTCAGGGAGTTGCTGATGCCTCCTCTTCAATACAATCATTCGTGGCAGTCCATGTAGAGCCAGAGGTATGGATACTGACCTCCATCGAACTAGGTCATCAGAGCTCGAATACTTGTCGTTTGATTGTTCCACACAATGTTTAAATCGTGTTTGGCTATTGAGATGTACATGTGTGTTCGTCCTCACGTGCGTTTTACGCTAACAATATTTTGATACACAGTAATGAAAATACTATGTTTCAGCGAGTCGATGGAGCCTCCTTCCGTGCTGTCTATGTGGATACAGAAAATATAGTCGTTGCAGCTCAAGAGGAAGGGGAGACATGCGGATACGTATCGGAGCAACAGCGTGCAGATGTTGAAGGTCGAGTCAAAAAAGTTGTAAAGAAAAGTAACCAAAATAAGGTTAGTTACAAACAGTTCATAACTTTAGAATTTTTTTTGTGCTGGGGACTATTTTATGTTTTTTTCCAGTCAATTGTACTATACTTTATCTTGTGTTTAAACTGAACATCCCTTTTCCAATCTGTCCTCTGGTTACCCGTGGGTCTACGAACTATACATATACAGACGGTGAAGCGAATGAGAGATGTTGCTTGCCAGACCATTTACACTATGGAGGAACTATTAATTCAGACGCGGCATGTTGAGACTCGGGATGCTCATGTCCAATGGCCAGAAAATGAAATGAATGTGTCTGGAGAATCCAGCAAAGTTTTATTGGACCATTGCTACAGTACGACTGCACCGCTGCAACAACATGATACTGGAAGTATTGAAGATGGCTCTGAAGTAGTCGCAGATCAATTCACACAATCCACGCCCGCCAAAAAATTGCCACCAAAAAAGCTGTCGACATTGTTGTGTTCTCCCATCAATGTTGAGGTAGCAGATGTTGAAATGACAGAGAATGAACCAGCAGCAGCATTCACCGACGTATCAGAACTTGATAGCAGCGATATTTCTTTCAAATGTGGTGATATGTCCTCAATGTCACAGGCCGAAACAACTTTGACGCAGGATGACAGTCTAATCAAAGAGGGCAAATGCATAGTTTTCGACAGTTGTTTGATGGATATTGTAAGTATGCTGAAATGTGGGCATTCCGTCAGAGGGAAAGTATGTGGGAAGCCATTGATTCATGTGACTCGTCAAAAACAAGGCAGTAACGTCACAATACATGCCGCCTGTAGATTACATCATACGTTCTCATGGTCTGCACAACCGATGCTGGGGGCAATCTACTGTGTGCAGCTGCATCACTTTTTAGTGGCTCCAGTTTTAGAAAGTTTGAGTTTTTCTTTCAGTTTGTGGGACTCCATTTTATTTCAAAAACGCAGTACAACAAATACCAACATGATTATCTGTTTCCGGCCATTAGTGATGCTTGGAAAATTGAACAATTGTCTCTAGCAAGTACATTCGAAGGCAAACGATTCAGGCTAGCTGGCGATGGACAGTGCGACAGCCCTGGATTTTCTGCCAAGTACTGCACCTACCACCTTCAGGACATGGATAGTAAGAAAATTGTGAGTTTGGTGGTCGTGCAGGTAACACAATGTACATCCTCAGTGGCCATGGAGAAACTAGGATTTATAAAATCGGTGCAATATCTACAATCGAGGGGAATGCACATCGACCTCATAGCCACGGACAGACACGTTTCAATTGCCAAGACAATGAGAGAGCAGTTCCCACATATTAAACATCAATTTGACATATGGCATCTTGCTTAATCAATCAATAAGAAAATCTTGGCTGCAGGGGAAAAAAAAGGTTTGGAAAGTATTTCAGAGTGGTCCCAGTCTATCAGCAACCATCTTTGGTGGAGCTCCAAAACTTGTGAAGGGTCAGTGGAAATACTACTTGAAAAATGGCGGTCACTGATGCACCACTGTACCAACGTGCACCGCTGGTCAGAAAACCTACATTTCCACCAATGTGAACATGGCCCTTTATCCCCAGTGGAGGCACGGAAGAAGTGGTTGAATCCATCTTCACCGACACACAAAGCCATTGAGAAGATTGTTTTCGATAAAACTCTCAAGAGATTTGAGGGGACTGACAGAATTCTGTCACACAGGAGGTTTGGAGGTGTTCCACAATATGTGCCTAAAGTACAGGCCAATGCGCTTGCATTTCAGCTTACAGGGCATGAGACGTAGGACTCTACTTGCCGCCTTGGCCCATAACAAGAATCTCGGCCTTGAACAATCTAGGACTAAAGGTAATGTAAGGATTCCTCGCTACACTAAGGCCTTTTCAAAAAGAAGTAAGCAATGGGTGATCAAACCAGTGTATGAGGAAATGGAGTTCGACTTTATTCAAAAGCCTTATTGTTGCTGTATTAGAGAAGCACAGATATGGAATTTTGAACGTTTCTGTGCAGAGCACTGATCCATTGCCACCCAACATTGCCACTGTGCCATGTCCACCCAAAGGAGAGCTGGTTGTGAAGTACAAATCCCGGTTTAAATAATTGTAATACGATTGTCTTTTTGTAAATACATTTTATTGTACAGTGTGCATACAAAGTACGCTAACCCTAACCCCTACCTTGACCATCCTGGGTGCCGAACTACCTGGGTGTCATCTTTGAATTCTCTCTCTATTCACCTCATATTGCTGACCTTGTCTATATGTGTGTGTATATATTTTTGTTGATGTAACTAATTTTCGCAATCTCTTATAAATGCTGGGCACTGTTAACCGAGGGGAGGCTTGCGTATTGCAAATAATAAAACAAACAATAAATCTCACTTTCAACTCAACTCCTCGGGTACTTTATACTTTCCCTGACCTTCCCCAAAAAATTGTCTCAATAGTTATGGTTCTTTGGGGCTTCAAAGCTCGCAGACAATGAGGACAAAAGTGGGGCCTTAGAACGCGCCAAGCGAGCTGTTGCAGATGGGAGAGAAGCCAGTTCGCATTTGCACATTGAGGTGCACTACATAGATGGATGCAAAACTTCAAGTTCTCACAGATGACTTTACTACGGGATGTTGAAAAGAAAGAATGTATGCTCATTTCTAGTGAAGGTCAGCGGCTTTGATTTTCAGCTCGCTCCCTGAAGAGGCCCACAACTCGCACTGGAAGTATACGGTTCTATTGTTTTTTTACCTTGAGAGACGGGGACCATGCAGAAAGAACTTCATTTGAAGGGGGGTTTGGGAGGTGCGATAACGTTTGAGATGATAAGGCAGAAAATTCTTAAACTAGACCGAGTTTCATGTTAGTCCAGTATACGAAAAATCGTTGCCAAGAGCACAGTGGGATTTACGGCCTGCATTACGCAGAGACACGATGGAAATTGCAAATATAATGTAGGTAACTTTTTAGATGCTTTTATACCGGAATGAAGAATTAATGAATGGATGCATGAATAAATGAATGAAGAGCTTTGAAAAGATTTGTGGGATTGTCCTTGTAGCGGGCACATGGGCATGCAGGTCCACATTCCACACGCATGTAGACAAAAAGTTGTTTCTCATTGTGTACTAACCTCGATTTATTTCGTTAGTTTTCGCATTGATTTTAGAGCCGAACATACTCCATTGCACTATCCTTGAAAGCAAATAGTTTCAGCTCGGCCGTAATAAATAAAATGAATATTAGTAAAGATCGGCTGGCGAGACTAATTATACATTTAATGTTTTCAAAATAGGTACATCCTTCCCTTTTGCCCCTGCCACCAGTTTCAGACACCGGCAGATGGATTTTTTAACCGCCATGTGCAGCTTAATGTGAACAACTGCACCATTCTGATCTTATGGGACGATCGCCAAGGGCCCATATGCCCTTACGCGGTACTAGCGACTAGAAGCAACATATCAACCTTTATGCTGGCCTAGTGCCTACTTGATGGAACAGCCTTGCGGTTCAACGTGCGACAAAAGTGCTTCTTTGAACGAAAACCAACACCCTGTGTACCATAACGGAACAGCGCGTGACTCACAATAAACTTTAACGGATTTGCAGATAGAGATAAAAGAAAATAAATGACTTTCGGAGTTCATATGGCAATTGCAGAATATTCTATAAACATTTAATGTCAAATAAATGTACTTTACCAAATTTACCGTGTTGCTGTTTGATTTTAAAGTACAGTTTCATATTCCGAATTGTGGTGCGCTGTGTTGTGAGCTGATCTGTGTTGGTTTCCGGGTTCTGTGTGAAGTCGCGTAGAAGACTGGGCGCGTTTGCCTACGCATCACAGTAACGTCAGAGATAGGCGGGGAATATGAATGTTTTGATAATGTCAGGCTCAGGGATGGGGGATATGATTTAGTGCCGCAAAAGCAGGTCAGCCAGGGCGATGGGGGAAATGATAGGATTATCACAAAATGGCAGCTCCCTCGTGCCTGTTTTTTCGTGCGTTTAATGGACGAAAACTCGGGTAAGGTCCATAGGAAATTTTTCTAAAATCGAGCGATTTAGGCTTAAAAACACATGGCCAACCCGTAGGGGCAATACAAAATTTTGACCGAACCATTCCTTTAATTAACAGGAGAACTTCCCCAAGCCGCAAATCTATAATTTGACTAAAGAGTTTTGCGCCAGTGTTATGCAGGGCTATTGGCCGATAAGATGTGCATTCCACTGACTCGTTTCCCGGTTACCAGAGTAGCGTGGTGGCCGATTCCTCTCTGGTGTGTCACTGTTCCGGAGGAGAAAAAAAGAGTTAAAACATTTCGTCAAGTGGGGTATCCGTTCCATACAAAATGTCATTTAAAACTTGTTAGTGAAGCAATCGGGCCCTGGAGCATTTCGTCAAGGGAGTGAGTGAATTGCCTGTAAAACCTTTGTCGGTGATGGGCCCTTCTAAGGGATCCTGCAGGTCCTGGGGGAGTTGGGAGTTGCAAATTAAGTTGTGCATTACCTGTTGGTCGCTCTGGTGTGTGGCGGAGTGTACTCAGTGAAAGTCTTCCATAATTAGGGGTACCCTCTCTTCAGAAAATGTGTGCTTACCATTCTCATCCCTTAGGACCTCCATGTAATTGCGCCTTGCACTGTGTCAATTTTGCTGCTAACAGCTTATTGGCCTTATTCCCCTTTGTGTAAAAGTATTTTTGTGAGCAGCACGGATGACCATCTTCCCAGCATCCCAAACAGTGTCGAACCCCACTTCTCCAGTGTAATTTTCCAAAAATTAATGCTTTATTGCTTTAGGTATGTGGGAACGAACTAAAAGGTCCTCCAGTAGGAAATTATTCAGGTGCCATATAGGTTTGTGCAGAGGTCTGGGTAGGGTGGGGCTATCGTGAGCATTAAGGGTGCAAGATCTGATCTGGCTTTTGGGAGAATCTCAATGTCAGTTACATGCAGGATTAGGTTGTTGGAGAGAAAGAACATGTCCAGCCTGGAGTACCCCTTATGGACTACCAAGAAAAAGGTATATTCGCACTCCTAGTGAAAGAAGCGCCAGGTCGCAATCAACAAGTGCTCACGTAATAGTGCGGTAAGGGCTATAAAGATTTTCTTCTCATGGGCCGTCGGGGGGGGGAGAAATTTGTCAACCAGGGGATTAAAGGGATACTCTAGTAAAAAAATGTATTTCAAAAATAGATAGGCCACATTAAAAAAAAAATACTAGCATCCTCCGTTTTAAAACTTCCTATGTAAAATTTTGAGCTATTCAAGCTCAAAATTCGAAAAAGCAAGCACAGGGGGGCCGCCATTTTGTGAAATGGAGGCCCTCCTGTGCTGGCTTTTGCTTTTGCGGCACTAATGAAGGAAAAGCCAGCCAGCTGTAGTAAACAAAGTCTACCGCTGGGTGGCTTTCCCTTCATTAGTGCCGGGACTCGGAGGACGCGGACCGGAGACCAGAGCAGGAAAGCTGCAGCTGAATCTTGGTAAGTGCTATTTATTTTTTTTACAAAAAATAAGCACTAGCTGCGGTTTTTTTTCTAAGTTTTCCGGGCTGGAGGAGCCCGGAAAACTTAGAAATAAAACTGCAGCTTTAAAAACGTTGTATTTATGTTTGCGGTCGCTTTTGAAGCGACCGCAAACATAAATACAATGTTGTGTTGGAAAACGCTGCGGTTTTTCGTTCCAAGTTTCTCAGGCTCCTCCGGCTCGGAGCACCGGAGACCCAAAGTGAAAGCCACAGCAGGCAGAAACACACGCGGTTATGTTTACATGCCGCGTAGTGTTTCTACCTGCAGCTGATTTCCCATTTGGGGCTCTCGGGCTCCCCGTGGGGAGCCCGAGAGCCCCAAATGGGAAATGCTACGTTGTCTGCCTGAATCTGCTTTTCCATTTGGGGCTCTCAGGCTCCCCGTGGGGAGCCCGAGAGCCCCAAATGGAAAAGCAGATTCAGGCAGACACAACGCGGTTGTTTTCTGCAATGCCGCGTTGTCTGCTTGAATCTGCTTTTCCATTTGGGGCTCTCGGGCTCCGGGAGCCCGAGAGCCCCAAATGGAAAAGCAGATTCAGGCAGACACAACACGGTTGTGTTGGAAAACGCTGCGGTTTTAAAACCGCAGCGTTTTCCAACACAATAACGTTGTATTTATGTTTGCGGTCGCTTCAAAAGCGACCGCAAACATAAATACAACGTTTTTAAAGCTGCAGTTTTATTTCTAAGTTTTCCGGGCTCCTCCAGCCCGGAAAACTTAGAAAAAAAAACGCAGCTAGTGCTTATTTTTTGTAAAAAAAATAAATAGCACCTACCGAGATTCAGCTGCAGCTTTCCTGCTCTAGTCTCCGGTCCGCGTCCTCCGAGTCCCGGCACTAATGAAGGGAAAGCCACCCAGCGGTAGACTTTGTTTACTACAGCTGGCTGGCTTTTCCTTCATTAGTGCCGCAAAAGCCAGCACAGGAGGGCCTCCATTTCACAAAATGGCCGCGCCCTTGTGCTTGCTTTTGAGCTTAAATATCTCAAAATTTTACATAGGAAGTTTTAAAACGGAGGATGCTAGTATTTTTTTTTTAATGAGGTCTATCTATTTTTTAAATACAATTTTTTACTAGAGTATCCCTTTAATCACTGCATTGAAGTCCCCGGCCATAATGATCTTCCCTTCAGCAAATTGCCTCAGTGTCTTTGAGAAAGAGGCATAAAATGCATTCTGTTGGGCATTGGGGCCATAAATCGATGTCAGGATCACTTTGCGCCCATATAATAATGCTACCACTACGATATACCACCCCTTCCCATCCTGCAAGACTTTTAGCATTTTCAGCGGGGTACCTCTGTGAATCAGGATGGCGACTCCACGTCTCTTCGAGCCGCTAGAGGCACAAAAAGCAGTGGGGTACAGTTTATTATTGAGGCGAAATTCATCTGAGGGTAAGAGGTGAGCCTCTTGGAGAAACGGGAGCGAGGAATTAAGAGTGGACATTCTATGAAAGAATGCCTTGCGTTTCAACGGGGCATTTAGACCCTGTAAATTCTGGGTGAGACAATTGACATCCGGAGTCGTATCATGATCCTGCTCGGGTAAGCCTATAATGCAATGACTAGCTGATCCCCCTGACCCCCTAACAGGGATGGTCAAGATTCCCTGCTTTCTGGCGAAATACATATTTCTAAGCTGTGTGTTACAATATAAATAAGGGCGCTCAAACATTAAACCTAAATAAGACAAAATTAGGCGTTTAAAAACTTGCCTAAATCTTTCCAAAAATGACAGTCAACAGTAACCGGCGATATCCACTCAGGGCGCCCAATCATTTGCCACGTCCCACCTCATGTTCTTAAGTTATTGCTGTCAGCGAGAGGCTCCAGGGGTGCAGCAAGATCAATCCTCATAGGCTGAAGAGGTGGTAGGCGATATAGGAGGAGCCATGGGAGGCTGCTGGAGCCGCTGCGTACCATGTCCATATGGACGCACAGGGAATCGAGACTGCGCAAATGTAGGATAGGCCGTAGGCCACATACCTGGTTGATGCCAGTCCCACTTGACACTCGCTCTTCGCTGAAATCCCGTATCTGGTGCTGCGTTGGACGGGTGCTGAAATCTGGCACAATGGCCATCTTGTCGAGCTGCCTTCCACGTGCCTGCATCATGTTGCTCGGCTCCCTGGGCCCAGTCTCTTTCAGGACTCTTGGGTGTGGATCATGAGGCCTACCCTGCTCCTCGGGTCGAGGCCCGGTAGGCGTTACACCCTCAGCCTGTGGGTCGGTAGAGATGTGTTTAGGCGCCCCCTCGGCCATATTGCCAGTATTAGGGCGTGGCCCCTCGGGTGAGAACCCGGTACAAGAACCTTCCGGTCCCTCAACACTTTCACCGGGAGGATCTGTGGATCCCTCGGCCTCAGGGCCGGTAGCTGAGGTGCGCGTGCTGGTACAAGAACCTGAGCGATCCTTCCAGCGCGGCGAGTCCTTGGGAAGAAGTCTCCCTTGCGGGGTACTACTGAGAATAGAGGCCCTACTTTGGGCCTGGATCGATGGTAGACAAAGTCACTCAAGTCCTCTGGAGGGGATTTCTAGAAGAGCTCCCTCCACCTGGCTAGTCTTTTCTTCAGAGACTTTGAAGTGCGTCGCGCGCTGTACAAGTTTGCCAACTGTGGTCTGGGCCAAGGCAAAGTAGGCAGAGAGCGTGGGGGTCTGAAGTTGGAAAGAGCCCGTCACAGGCTGGACACCCGCTGAACCCTGTGGAAGTCGACATGTGCCAGGGAGGAGCGTGACGCCTGAGGACCGAGTACCTGTAATCACAAAAGATAAAAAGACAGAAGAAGTACCCACGTGTGGAATTACATGGCCGAAGCCAAACCCAGGAGTGCTGGTGAATTCGGCCCGTTCCCGTCGATGCGGAAAAGGGCACGGAGGTGTGGCACTGGAGGGCAGAGTCAGGGCAGCGCATGCACCCAGGGCCGCACCCCTGTGCGCCTCTAAATTTAAAGGGGAAGGTTTTTCTGGTGAAAAAGGTTCTGTCTCACGTCCCTCGCAAGGGACGCCATTACAGTATGGAGAAAAGGGGACGGGACATAAGACTAAGTTGGCAATACAATTTTTTGGGTTAGATGAAATTCCAAAATCACCTTTGGCAGAAAAGTAGGTCAGACTCTTAATACAACATTTTCTTTGTAGAAAGTTGTAAACGGTGGCTTACATGACAAGGCCTGTAACTGGCTGACCCTGCATGCAGATGTTCATGCCGTTAAAAAGATAGTTTTTAAAGTCAGTAATCTAAATTGGAAAGAGTGAAGTGGCTCAAACGAAGCATGCAGGAGGAATTGTAACACGAGATTCAAATCCCAAACGGGAACCACACAGGGGGCTGGAGGGAACACACATGTAAACCCTATTAAGAATTGAATTATGGGGGCGTGGCTAGGCAGCACGCCATGCAGTCATGTCTGCTGTGAGCTTTTCGACGAGGTGCCCGATCCACTGATGTTGCCCTGAGAATTGAAACCTGTTCTCCCCCCCCCCCCCCCCCCCCCCCCCCACTGCTGGTGTCCCAGAGCATGGCGCTCGACCAGGATTCAAGATTTAAGCCACGTAAGCTGCAGGAGAAGCGATTCCACCCCCAACACTCGAGCAGCGTGGAACAAGAAAAGATGGTCTGCGGGCCTGGGGCGCTGGGACTCCTCTCTCCAAAGGGAGAGCTTCTACCCCTGAATAAACAGCACAGACAACGCCGCGGAAACGAAATAACCGGAGGAGCTATCCCACTCTCTTATGCTGGGTTACTGCCACTGGTGGTCCGGGGATTAACGCGCCCGCCTGTCCCGGCAAATACTGAAGGTGAAGAGCGGGCCGAGGTGGCACTGCATCTACCCAGCACTTGCATCAGCGACTCCCTGAACTGGCACCCCTGCCCGCACCTCCCCGCCACCATAGTGAACGCGGGCTGCCTAAGGGTGCTGCGGCAGCTCCAGCGCTGGGGAATGGTTGGGGCTGGGCTAGACCTAGAGACTGAAGGCTCAGCGGTCGGGTTGGAGAGGAGCAGAGACGGCTCGGAGGAGTGAACGCTCCTCGCCTGGTCCCCCGGAACAGACTCCATGTTGGAATCATCTTCTACCACTCCGGGCACAGAGCACCTTCTACATTCCAGAAGAAGGCCTGGCCCCAATGGGCATGGGCCACCCACCTCCCATCCCTGGCAGCTGAACATCAGCTCGAGTGGCATCTCTGGAGTATATAAGGGCGAGGGCCTCTGGCAATACAAGCAGGCGGAGCAGCAGCTGAGGAACCACTTCCTTTCATCAGCATTCCTTGCCCCTCGAGTCCACTCCAAGACAACACACTCTACCCCCTTCACGAGTGGGGCCCTCACCGTGCCGGGTGGGCTTGTTGCGCCAGGGCCCGGCTAGGTGTTTGACCACCAGGGGACCTCCCCCTTCTCTGGAATCCAATGGGCATTATCAGTGAGGCCCAAAGCAGGGGCGAAAGGGAAGCCATCAGACATCACTGCGTTCTTAACCCCTCCAAGACACTGGTAAACCAGGGATGCAAGCTGTGAGAGCTGAGGTGCACTCGCCCCCAACAGGGCCGATCCACCCTGACTCTGTATTCTCCAAAAGGGACTTTGAGAACATGTTGATGGCTTTCAAGCTGGACATCACACAGGAGATAAAAGCAGGAAATAAAAACCTCCAAGGACTCTCTGGCCCTGTCAATTGCAGATTTCAACTCTAATCTACTGTGCCTCGAATCTTGAGTAAATGATCTCGAAAACACAGCATGCGAACAGACACAGGATCATGCGGAAATGATATGATATGATATGGTATTTGTAACGCGCCTATACACAAGTGTTTCAAGGCGCGACGAGGC
Organism: Ambystoma mexicanum; assembly: GCF_040938575.1. NCBI lineage: Eukaryota > Metazoa > Chordata > Amphibia > Caudata > Ambystomatidae > Ambystoma > Ambystoma mexicanum. The sequence goes on from NC_090926.1 coordinate 342,375,341, forward strand.
AGGGAGGGGGGGACAAGGGGAGACAGACAACGATCCTACTAGGCCAGGTGTCATTCAGATCGCGCAAGTGCAGGGGTAGGGGAGGGGGAAAAAGTGCAAGGGGAAGGGGAGGGGGAAAAGTGCAGTACAAGGTAAGTGGCGTACGTAATAAATAAATAAATAAATAGGGCCAGCTGGTGGCAAGTGTGAGGTAAGTGCAGAACAAGTGCTGGGGGAGGGGGGGGCTGTAGGGATACAGAGACAGTCCCGCAGTGCAAAGGGGTTCCAGGGCATCAGTGCAAGTGGAGAGTGGCAGGGCCCAGGACCGAGGCCGTTTAGAGTGGTCCAGTTGCAAAGATGGCAAAGAGAGTGGATGGAATTGAAGAGCACCTTGAGGACATCTGGGCGAAACAAGCCGATCTAGAAAACAGGTCAAGAAGGGACAATGTCCGCCTACGGAGGGTCCCACGCCACGTTCCAGATCACAAACTGGCGGCATATGCAAGTTCTCTTTTTAAGTCTCAGCTTGACCTCCCGGACTCTGAGGACCTTGTCTTGGATAGGACCCACCGGGTCTATTCTTCTGTTCAACAGAGACGCAACCTACTGCCACTCCCATGCACACTTCTGCCACCAAAAAGAGGCTATTATGGCTGTAGCCTGAAGTCGGAGCTGTTAAGCTCACCTGGTATCCATGGGGACGCCACCCAGCCCTGGTTGGATGATTTGCACTCTCGAACCCTCTCCCGGTTGGTAAAACCTTTGGTTAAAGATGGGTCTGCAATATAGAAGAGCTGGATTCACTACCAGATCGTCTTTGTTTTCCCACCTCCCTTGGCCTCAACTCCTTCCTCCCCCTTGGGCCTTCTCCTCACCTTAATGCCATATCTTAAAAAGTCGGAGAGCCAGATGATCCCCAATTTGGACCCACCCCTAGAGATAAGAGGAGGAAACCCAGAGGACGATGCATACCACCGAGGCCGAACTGGAATCACTGCGGCCCGACGATGCTAGCAACACCATAGATGCCTCTGCCGATGCCTCCGGACCCCGGCACAGCCTCTGCCGTCTGCTCTAGCCCCCCAGCCTATTGCACAGGTGGTTCCGCACCAGCCTCCGCTGCAGCCTCCGGCTCCGGTCCCCGTACCTCAGTCTCCCGCTCCCAACAGTCCTCCACCGGTGCAGTATCCTCCGGACCCGCAGGTAGACACCAATGAGGAGGACCACCCCGACACGCCCTTATCAGCCCAGGCCTTCCACGAATGTCTTGCTGGACTGGCAGAGTACTTGGGGCTTCCTCAACCCGAGGTTGAGCAACCAGCAGAGGGGTCCTTCGCAGAAGTCCACATGCGACGTTCTTCTGCTAAAACGGGAATCCCTATGCAGACAGATGTAGTCGCCTTGGTCAAGAAGGGTGGTCTCAAGCCCCACTCGGTCCAGCTGGTCAATCGACGCCTGGACGCCAAGTACAGGCAGATGGAGGGGGATACACTCTTGCTATCGGCCCATCCTCAGCCGTACTCATCAGTGATCGCCGCAGCATCACTATACTCCAAACCGCAGTCGTCCTCAGCTACCTCCTCGACGGCGCTGCTAGGCAAGGAGAAGATCTTGGAGGCGTACGGGAAGAAGCTGGATTCCAACGCATCCTTACATCTTTGTCAAGCCAATGCTGATGCCATGCTGGCAGCCGCCAAGCAGAGGCTTTGGTGCAAAATTGCTGACTTCCTCCCGGAACTTCCGGTGCAGAGCCAATCGCGTTTCAAGGCTGGATTAGCAGAGGCCAAGATGGTGGCACAAGACATCATGGAATCCACCGGGGCCCACATTGATACCTCTGGCTGTGCCGTTTGCATCGCCACGGACATGAGAAGAACAGCCTGGCTCTGTGCTACTAAATTCAACCGGACGTCCAGGAACGTATACAAGATCTACCGTTCGAAGGAGGGGACCTCTTCCACTACACCACAGACGAAGAGCTGGACAAGAAGAAAAACAGCTCACAAACGGCCAAGTCTTTATCCATCCTTACAAAGACCAGGCCAATTTGTATACCCAGTCACAGCAGCGCTCCGACAAGGGACGTACATATGGAGGGTTCTGCGGCTTCCAAGAACAGAGGTCCAGGCAGCCTGACTGCTCGCCGACTCCGCATCGGTGCAAGCAATAAAAAGTGGGGGGGGGGGGCGAAAGGGCTTTTTCCAGTTCCCCCTCCTGCGCAACAGCCTCGGAGGGAAAGAAGGCATTACACGCCCCTCTGGGTCCACGTGTCTCTGGTGGGGGGCAGGCTTGCTCTCCATGCACATTTCTGGCACCAGAAGTTCGCGGACCCCTGGTTCCCCTCTGTAGTATCCACGGGGTACCGCCTACCCATCCTTGCCTCTCCTCGCTCCTCCCCTCCACTCCCTCAAGTTGGGACAGCAACTCTTCTGGCAGAGAATCGGTCGCTGGTACAGTCAGGCCGTGGAGGAAGTCCCAGCCTCCCAGCGAGGCTTGGGCTTTTACTCCAGGATTTTTGCCATTCAGAAAAAACCAGGCTGGCCTGAGAGTTGTGCTGGACCTTTCCACCCTCAACTTCTTCTTACCTCTACAAAAGTTCAAAATGGTTACGCCGGCTTTTATTGCGGAGACACTGTGCAAGGGAGACTGTCCCGATTTTGGCAGCCCCATTGTTCTTTCCTCCGGTTCAGGGTCATGGGCTGCCATTTCCAATACAAGGCCCTTCCTTTTGGCCTCAACTCGGCCCCCAGGGTCTTTACCAGGCTCATGAATGCAGTGGCTGCCCTCCTCAAGGGCTCCACATCTACCCATACCTGGACGACTGGCTTGTCAGGGCTACATCTCCGGAAGTGGTTCACCACTCTTCCCAGGCTCTTATGAACACACTGCAGGATCTGGGCTTTTCACTCATTCTCAAGAAGTCGCAGCTGTAGCCCACGCAGACTCTGACCTTCTTGGGCCTCATCTGGGACACGTGCTCAGAGAAGGTGTTTGCGTCGGAGGACAAGGTCACAGCCATCAAGAGGGCCATTACTCACTTCCTCAGCAGAGAGGTGAGCTCGGCCTGGTGGTACCAGCATCTCCTGGGTCTCTTGGCAGTGGTTCTACTAGCTGTCCCCCACATGAGGCTCAGGATGAGGTGGATACAGCTGCACTTTGCTGCATCATGGAACCAAGAGCTGGGCTCTCAATCCGAGATGATCATTATTCCTTCATCTCTCCACCCGGACCTCAACCTACGGATGGCCAAGCCCTTCCCGCCTCCCACCCCGCAGGTCACCATCACCACGGACTCCTCGCTAGAGGGCTGGGGAGCCACCCTGGACGATCTCTCGGTCCACGGCACCTGGACCCGACAGGAGCAGGAGTACCACATCAATTGGGTCGAGTTGAACGCCATTTGGCTAGCGCTCGGAGCAATCCTTCCACTGCTCAGGGGCAAGGTTGTCCTCATCCAGATGGACAACTCGAACAGCATATTCTATGTCAACAAGCAGGGAGGCACCAAATCCCCTCCACTGTGCAGACTTGCAATCAGCATGTGGGAATGGGCCCTGGAAAACATCTACCTCACGGCAGTCCACCTTTCGGGGAAATACAACCTGGAGGTGGACAGGCTCAGCAGATTGGGAACGACAACTACGAGTGGCAGCTAAACTACCTCGTTATTCAGGAGATTTTCAATAGATGGGTGTCTTCCCCAGGTGGATCTCTTTGCCACTGGGCACAACAAGAAGTGCCCTCAGTTCGCCTCCTGGCAGGGACAGGGTCCAGGCTCCCTGGGCGACGCATGTTGGATTCAGTGGAACGGCATGACAGCGTACGCCTTCCCGCCCATTCCGCTGATTCACAGTGTGATCTGCAAGATCAAGGAGTCTCGCCAGCTCAACATCATTCTAATAGCTCCATGGTGGCCCACCAGGCCATGGTTCTCGGAGCTGCTCAGCCTCTCGGAGATTCCTCCCATTCACCTTCCGACGGGACCAGCACATCTGCTAGCTCAGCAGGGGGGCAGGGTCATCCACCCTGCGCCACAGAAACTAACCTTCACAGCGTGGTTCCTGAGCAGGTAACGCTAAGGCACCTGTGCCTCTCCCAGGCAAATCTGGAGATCATACAGGGCACAAGGAGTGAAGCTACCCGTGCCCAGTATAAAAGTAAATGGACCAGGTTCTGTCACTGGGCAGACTCCAAGTTAATCGACCCCCCTGGCATGTACTGGACGACGTGCTCTCCTTCTTGGTGCACCTCCACTCCACTTTGCACTTTCCAATTTCTCCCCCCTCCCATGCATTATCCCCCCTCCCCCTTTTCCCTTCCCCATGCACTTGCGTGTTCTCAATGTCACTGGGCCTAGTAAGATCATAGTTTTTGTTTCTCTCCCTTTTTCCGCTTCCCTTTGCCTGGTCGCGCTCTGAAACACCTATGTATGAGCGCGATATAAATAAAATATATCGCATCATACCTCGCCCACTCTGGCGTGCAGGTGGACACCTGCCGCACTTACCTCGAAGCCATCGGGGCTTACAGGAACTCTGAGGAGGGAGTCTTCTCCTCCTCCAATCCGATTGTCAAGAAGCATTTAACGGGGCTAGCTAGGCTCTACCCACCCATCAAGAGGCCACACCCTGTGTGAGACCTCATCATAGTCTTGGGTGCCCTGGCGCACAAACCGTTTAGCCTGATGTCCGCGGATGCCATTGGCTCCGTCACCATTAAGACCGCCTTACTAGTCGGCCTCACCTCGGCTCAGAGTCAGCGAGATTTCTGCCTAAGGTGCCGTCTGCTTTCCACTTGAACGAGGAAATAGTCCTTCCTATGTTTTTCAACGACCCTAAGGACGAGGCACAGAGTTCTGGGCTGCCTGGATGTCAGGCGTGCCCTGAAATTCTACCTGGACAGGACCAAAGGGTCCCGCAAGTCAGATGCCCTGTTTGTCACCTTCGGAGGTGCAAGACCAGGCTATCGAGCCCCCAAGGCCTCCATATCCTGCTGGATGGTCTTGGCCATCAAAGAAGCATACGAGGGCCAGCACAAACCGCTTCCGGCTAACATGCACGCCCATGCAGTCAGGGCCAAGGCAACTGCCAGCGCATTCCAGCGCCATGTCCCTTGGCAAGTCATAAGCAGGGAGGCCACTTGGCCCACTCCCTCGGCTTTCTGCAAGCATTACTGTTTGGATGCCGGCTCCAGATCTGATGTGGCTTTCAGACAAGCGGTTCTCTGGAACCTGTTTGCTTAAGGAGGGTCTCCTTTCCACCCTGAGGCTGCACATTTGTAATCGCCCATACAGTATGGAGGAAAGGGGACAGGACGTAAGAGTAATTTTAAGTTACTCGCCGTAGTGACTAACGTACTCTTAGTCCATAGTCCCCTTTCCTCCATAGGTCCCAGCATCCTCCCCCCTAATAATACTGGTGTCATTAGGCAATGTTAGATCTATTGTGGATGTGTCAATGGGGACTGAGGTGTGGTGCCGGAGGGCGGAGTCAAGGCAGCGCATGTTCCCAGGGCCGCACCCCCGCACGCCTCTAAATTTAAAGGGGAAGAAGGTTTTTCTGGTGAAAAAGGTTCTGTCCTGCCGTCCCTCGTAAGGGACGCCTATACAGTATGGAGGAAAGGGGACTATGGACTAAGTGTACGTTAGTCACTACGGTGAGTACCTTATCATTTTTACCCTCCACCTTACCCTGGTAAGGAGGAAGAAAGGCTTCAAAGACTTGACCCCTAAAGAGCTTTAAGCTTTAATATTTCTTGTTTGGCTAAACTGAGACAAGATGATCAATTGTTTATTGGATACGCCAGGCAAAACCTAATAATTTTATGCATTACTGAGTGTTATAGACTTGCTGGTAAAGATGCCCCTGTCGGTTTACGGGCTCACTCCACAAGGGGCGTGGCCACTTCATCTGCCTTAAAAAATGGGTGAAAATACTTTTGTCTAGACTCTGCGTCAGGGCAGGAGGCGGGATTTGGAAAAGCTGTCCTTCACAGCGTTAATGACAGACCTTGGAATTTCCCCCTTCCTCCTCCTGTACCCTACTGCTTTGGGAGTCTTATCGTAAGATGAGGCATACATGGGAGGACACAATCCATTCAAAGTACAAGTTAGTTACCCCTGGTAACGTTCTTTCGACTGGATGATGCTCCCACATATTCCTCACCGACCCTCCCATCCTACCCCTCATTAGAATTTCCTTGCATTACACCTTTCGTTTCTTGTGCGTCCCGTCTCTGTGACCTTACAAGTGTTGACTATTCTGTAAGAAGGCAACAAAACTGGCAACTGAAGTAACGGGCACAGTGCATGCTATTTGTACTGTCGATGTCAACCGAGAGAGAGAACGAAAGCCTTTGCGGGACGTCGACTCGATGACGACGCACTGTGCCCTCTAGCGCAAAAATGTTTTCAGAGGCAGCGGATGCTGGAAGGAGATATCATAAGATGAGCAATATGTCGGAGGAGCATCCAGTCCAAAGGACTTTAACAGTGATAAATAACTTGTTCTTCTCGCTAATTCATTCTCCTGCTGTGACCTCTCCATTGACCCCGATCACTCCATTATTCCCTTTAATATTTGTCCCTCCGCTCTCTCCTCCTCTCCCCTCTTCAATGACTAAGAGGAAATTCAGGCAGGTCTCCCCTGACCATTAGCTTGGTGATGTGAGAACCTCTTTGGTCTCTTATATTCATGGTCTTCTATTGACCATGCCTTTTCTGATTTTCACTATGCACTTATGACTCGATTTGACCAACACTATCCTGCTGTATACAACATGAAACACTGTCACAATGGGATGACTGCTGCAGTCAGTCAGTCACCCCTTCACAATACCTTGACGTCTGTCTCTAGTGTCGCTGCCACTCGGCGAGCTGGCTGCTGGCAGAAGGTAATGCTGGCTGGTGGAAAAGCTGGCTGAAGGCAATGCTGACTGGATATTTACTTTTCTGGCTGGTGGCTTGATTGACTGGGGCCTTTCACCTGATGCCAAATGATGGGGCCCTGGGCCCTCTTCATTCAGAGTGGCCACGTCCACCACGTGGGTTGACTCGCTTTCACTGCGCATGCCCACACTCTTATCAAAGTCTTGGGCGGCCCTCTGCTCAATCGGGGGTCCGCCCACCTATCACCGCCTGCCACGTGGCGCATCTTGGTCTTCAGGCCACCACCTTACCCGGGCTGTTTCACTGGGTGGAGCGGGCATCACTGCTCTTCTCACTTCACCTCCCGGGCTGTGCCTATCATACACAGCCTGGGAGGACTTCAATGAAGGACCCCCCTTACTGGCCACGGGGTGGACCTTCAGAGGCACGGCAGGGCAGCCTGCTCTGGGCTGTCCCTCACACTTGGCCCAGGCTGGGCTGCTTTTTATTGACCCATCAGCACCTAACACACTGCCTGGGCCCTTCATACTGCTGGGTCTGTCTTGTCTGGCCCCTGCACAGGCAGAGCTGCCACTGACATAAGCAGCTCGGGCCCTTTGCTTTCCTCTCTGAGGGGGGTGAGGGGGTATCCATGCGCCGCCTGATGCCATATTCTGGAATTTAGTCCCTGGGAGGGCTGATTGAGGCCTGAACCCCCGACTCCCTCGCCACTCCCAGGTAAGTCTTTCTCTGCTTCTTCCTTCCTTCTCACTTATGTCTTTTTTCAACTGTTTTTTTAAAATTATTTATATTTGAGTGCTGACCTAGCTTCGAGAAGCAACAGAGCGCTTTACAGAGGTAAACAACAATACAGATACACAACAGCGCTTTACAGAAGCATACAACACTACAGATGCAAAACGGAGTGCTTTTCAGAGGTAAAACAGATATACAACGGGGTTACAATATAGAGGAGGGGTACAGCTGAACAGGGTGGCGGCGAGGAGAGGGGCGGGCGGCATCTAGCGAGTCAGTTAGAGCAGGGGACGACATGATGGCCTAGGTGTTGAGGAGAGACTCCTTGAAGAGGTGGGTCTTGAGTTCTTTTCTGAATTGTAGTTTCGTGGGGGCGAGGCTGCTGCTGACTGGGAGGGGGTTCCTTATTCTTGGGGCGTATGGTATGGTATAGTTTTGTTTATAAAGCGCTTATACACAAAACAAGTGCTTCAAAGCGCTCCATGGCTCGAGGGCAACATGGGATACAATCATTCATAAGGCCTTGGAGATTCCGAATGATATACAGTAACGATGGCATACTAGGCCTGACAACATTTCTGCTAATTAAAGTGCGGTAACAGATAGTGGGGAAGCAAGGAGGGGGATGAGGAGAGGGGAGGTACATAAGAACAACTGATGGTAAGGCAAGTGCGTGACAAGCAGTTGGGGATAGGAGGGAGGGAAGGGGAGAAATGTGGAGTGCCGCAGACAGGAAGTGCGAGGGAAGGGGGAAAAGGACAAGTGCGCCTGGTCCAGGAGGGCCGGGATAAGTGCAGAGGGTAAGGGGCATAGACAGAGAAGACTTGTTTGCTGGTCCTTTCCTTTTTGCAGCAGCAGATTTCAAGTCTGCAAGTGACTTGGCTTCTGGTGGTGTGCTGACCGCCAGAGATGCTGAGTTTCTCCGTGAGGTAGCTGGGTGACTGTTTTATAGATGATGCAGCAAGGCTTGAAGGGGATTTGTGCGTGCAGTAGGAGCCAGTGAAGGTAGATGTGATGTGGTCGTATCTGTGTAGACCCTTGATAAGGCATACGGCTGCGTGTAGGACACTTATCAGGGGCACAAGGGAGGAGGGGAGGCCTTTGAGGTGGGCATTGCCCCCAATCAGATGGGATAGGATGAGTGCTTGAACAGTAGACCTAAAGCTGTCTGGAGGGAGGAAAGTCTTGATTTTCCGCATGAGGGAAAGCCGATACCAAGCTGTCTGAGTTTTCCTAGCTATGTGTGTCTTGAAGGAGAGGTGTTTGTTGATGTGGAACCCGAGGGACTTTGCACAGGTGGTGAACTCGGATGGGAAGCCATCAGGGTTCATGGTTAATAGCCAGATCTGTATGTTTGGGTGTTCAGTGTTGTTGGTGTGGATTAGGAATTTGATCTTGGAGGGGTTTAGCTTCAAGTATGCACTGGTGATCCAAGACTGGATGGAGCCGATCTTGAAGTATATCTGTGCATCATTGGCGTATTGGTGGATGTGATGATGTGTGTGGCTAGGAGGGCTCCCAGCGGCTCTATTTATTGAAGATCACTGGGGAGAGGATGGAACCCTGCTGGACTCGACAGGTGATGGGTAGCATTGGCGATCTAGAGCAGTCCATCTGGACAAACTGCTGGCAGTTGGCGAGGTAGGACAAGGTTGCTTATCCCCCCCATGTGCTGATGTAGGGTGTCCGTGAGCGCCTGGTGGTCTACTGTGTTGAAAGCAGCTGAGAGGGCGAGTAGAACGAATGAGGCAGTGCTGCCCGTCATCCAGGATGTTGAGGGTGCCGTTGAACACCTGTAGTATGGTTGCAGTCTCGGTGCTGCATCTGGGACTAAACCTAGATTGATGGGTTTGGAGGAGATTGTTGGTCTCGATGTGTTGCTGCAGTTGCACGGCTACCGCTGTCTCGATCTTACCTAGGGAGGGGGCAAAAGTTACCTAGGTTGTTGGCATCCAGAGTGGGTTTTTTTAGTAGAAGGAGGATATGTACTGTATTCAGGATCAATAGGAAGGTGCCTTGAGTTAGGGAGCTGTTAATGAGCTCCAGGTAGTGAAGAAGAGCGTCTGCGGGAAGGGGCTCGAGGATGGATGCTGGGAATATGTTGTCTGTATACAATGTGGCTTTGAGGGCCACCACGGTTTTGACTAGGTCCTCAGTAGAGTGTCTTGGATGTTGCCCAGGGTGTGAAGATTTTGCAATGAGGGACGTTAGGTGGGTCTGTGGATGCAGAGCTGGTATCTATGCGCTGGCGAATCTTGCTGATTTTGTAGATGATGAAGGTGTTGATGGGAATGGTTCTTTCGATGGAGTGTGGTATGGCAGGGTCGGGTAGCGGTTTGATGCAGTGCTTGACCACTTCGAAGAGGGCTCTGCTTTTGTTGTTGACTTCTGCTATGGTATTCTGATAGTAGGAGGCCTTTTGTGTGAGGTACCTGAGGGCGTCCTCCCTTCTTTTTCCCCTGTATCCACCTCTCAGCTAGCCGGGGAAAGCCCTTCGCTTTTGGATCCCGAGGGAGGATCACCTACCCAGGTGAGGGAGGGATCTTGGGGATTAGGTAGAGGACGTCCTTGGGTGAGAGATGATATCCCCCTTTCCCTTTTCAGAAGGAACCCTCTATCCCTCAAGCCTTTGTAGGCTACAGTGAGCCCTTTCTGTTTGCTCCCCTCCAAAATAACCCGCAGAAACACCACCTCAGTACTGGGACGAGGAAGAGACCAACTAGGACACATCCTCATTTGGATAAGATAAATACATACCTGCCAAGTACCAAGCCTTATATTGTTAATGCAGACACATCAGTCACACACCAAGACAAGGAGGAGACAACACATAGTTATGCACACTCCCTTCAATTCAAACTTCCCCAAACACCACTATGGTGCTGAGACGAAGAAAATTACTATGGAGAATTTCACATGGAACATTCAGGTATGTCCTGTTAATGAGTATTACCATGGTCAGGCAATTGGACTGAATGACCCATACCTGTGGTCATTTAACAATCCTAACGGAAATAAAAATGGAGGCAGCACAGCACGAGGGGGGAGAGACAGCAGGCTGGAGCAGAGCAAGTTGGAGAAGGGCGGACTGGAGAGACCGGAGTGGGTGACACGAGTGCTGGAAGCCGTTTTGAGCCGAGGAAAGACGTTGGGGCCAAGGCTGGTCGTGAGAGTGTCTGGAAGTGCTGCAAACCCTCTGTGTCTGGGGTTGCAGCCATAGCTGGGGGGGTGCCAAAGCACTCAAGTTGCTACAGAATTACAGGAAAGCGAGAGGTGCTCTCTCGGGCCACCGCAAATTTTGAGCAGACAGACTGGAAGCAGAACGCAGAACAGAAAGTAAGCTGACGGGAGCTGCCATGTGAAGTCGGTGAGTGGAAACAGGGAACACTCATACCGCGGCGCTCTGTGGACTTGAAAGAAATACTTGTTGAATATCAAACAAACTGAAAGTTGTTACAAGCAATTTTGAATGCTAAATCAGGTGCTTTTGAATACCAAACAAACTGATGGACATTATGAACACTTCTGAATGCTGCACAGAGCAAAAGCAAGTTATTAGTACTTGTTAATGGAATGAAGGCAAGGTGGTGCAAGTAGCAGCTACCACAGAATGTATTGTTTGAAACACAAGTGTTGACAAAAGCCAACAGAATACTAAGAAGGCTATGAGATGAGAAACCAAGTATTGACCAAAGTTAAAGGAGTTCAAAGAACTACAGGTTAAGAGTAAATCTGCATTGGCAAGAGTACGAATAATACAGAAAGTGTAACACAGTGCATAGAGGTATCGGATGCATGACCTGAAGTGGGTTAACAGTGTGTTCTGACAAATGCGCCTAGATAGAGTGCCCACCTTATGGAAAGAGCCAATGAAAGTAGCCATGAAGAAGCTGATGTTTTGCAACAGTCGCTTAAGTGATTTTGAAGTGAAGAAACAGAACAATCTATGTGAACCAGTGAAAAGTACTGCTGATAAGAGATAGGAAGTGTCCCAAGGAACTGTGTTTTGAAAAGCAGGAAGATTTGATCTCTTGGGGAAGAGAATCCCAATACATTGTGATCTGGTTTGACCTTGGGGAAGGGGAAGCCGATTACAAGCTAAGAGCTGAAAGAAGCTCGGAACGTTATTTTGACCACTATTCATTTTGATGCAGACATCTCTACATATTGTACACAGTTACAACTATAGGTTTTGGACACAGACTGACTTTTGATTCGGACTTCCTGACAGACTATCCATGGTTTTCTTTAGGTAGGGAAACCCCTCCTTGCCATAGGGCAAGGTAGGCCTTCCTCCACCCTGACGTTTAAGTTAAAGTATTTTGAAAACCAATCTTTGACCTGTTGTCTGTGTCTTACTTCATGATGCCTAAACACTTGGCTGTGTTGATTAGGTATCCGCGCATTGCTCGAAGTTCCTTGAGGAGCGCCAGGTTGGATGTGGTCCTGGAGTGGTGGCAAGTTTCCTCTTTTTCTGCGGTTAAGTTCTTGCATGCGCCAGGGTGCTGATGGCTTTAGTTTGCAGGCGCGTTGTTTCAGAGGCGCGTGTCGGACGATGGAGGCTGCAAGGCTGGCGCGGAGTGCTTCCAGTAGTGTTGTAGTTTGGTTGGGGCTGTTCAGTATATGTGAGGTGGAGGTTGGCGAGGTCTTCCAGGAGGTCTTTCACCGGGAAGTTCTTGAAGGACCTGAATGTTTGAAGGGTTTCTGCTGGGAGTGCTTGACTGGGGTGGTGTGCAGGATGTTGAAAGGCATGGCCAGGTGGTCAGACCAGTCAAGGAGAGGAGAGCTCTAGTGGAGGGAAGACAGTGCAGTGATGATTAGGTTGATGATGTTACCTTTTCTCCAGCATGTGGTCTGGCATGGATTCACATGCTCATGAATATTCCGCGTCAGGCTGGGAATCCTCAGTAAAGAAAAAATCAGTTTCAGTTTCGGTTCTGAACTGTCTTTCTACTAGTAACCAATCGCTGGTCTCTGGGTCATACTGCCCCCAGCCAATGACTGCCCTCTACCTAAGCCCCTCCTCTGTCAGCCATCTTCAGATTTTTACCGCACGTTCAGAACGATCTCTTCGCGACGGCGACGAACTCCAAGTGCCGGAGGTTCGCCAGCAGGTTCCCCCAGCCGAGGAGCATGGGCAATGCTTTCTCGTTCCCCTGGGACGGCCTATTTCTTTATGCGTTCCCTCTGTTGCCGTTGCTGCTCCAGCTCATCAACCAGCTCAAGAGGTCCCGTTGCAGGATGATCCTCGTCTCACCGGCGTGGCCGAGACAGATCTGGTTCCCGGACCTTCTGGACTTGTCGGCGTCCACACCAGTCAAGCTGCCGACAGACGCGGATCTTCTCTCCAGAGAAGGAGGCGCCATTCTTCATCACAACCCAGAGTCGCTGAACTTGCAGGCCTGGCTCCTGCAGCACTAGAGTTTGGAGGGTACGACATCCCAGCCGACTGCAGAGAGGTTCTTGCAAAGGCCAGGGCGTCCTCAACTCTCAAGTGCTACGGACATAAATGGAAGAGGCTCTCTGTCTGGTGCCGTGCACAGAAGATTAACCCTCTGCGGATTACGGCCCTTCAAGTATTGCCGTACCTACTGTCATTGGCCAAGGCTGGACTAGCTCACGCTTCCATCAAGATACATCTGGCTGCCGTTACACGTTACACCAGAACTACAGGACGGTCTCATCGGCTGGTGAAGGAATTTATGAAAGGATTGTCCGGTCATTCCCGCCGGTGAAGGCCCCTGCCCCGGCGTGGGAGCTCAACGTGGTGTTGACCAGGCTCATGGGGTCCCCATTTGAGCCTATGCATTTGGCACCATTGAAGTTTCTGTCGCGGAAGACCGCTTTTCTCGTGGCCATCAGGAGGGATCCAGGCCCTATCTTGCAAGCCACCATACTTGACTTTTCACGACACAAGGGTGGTGCTGAGGGCGCACCCCTCCTTCATGCCCAAGGTGCCGTCGGACTTCCACCTCAACGAACCCTTGGTGTTGCCAGTTTTCTTCCCATCGCCTTCGTCACCAGCTGAGAGGACTCTGCACTCGCTGGACGTAGCTAGAGCGCTGAAGTTCTACGTGGACCGCACAAAGTTTTTTCGGACGACATCACAGCTGTTTGTAAACTTTGGACCTGTGAATCAAGGGAAGGCTCTCTCGAAGGCTTCCATTTCCAGATGCCTCTCCGGCTGCATCATGCACTGTCACCGGTTGGCAAACCGACCGCTGCCCAGCCGTCCGAGGGCCCACTCGACCAGAGCGATCGCTGCTACCACGGCGTTCCGTTCTGGTGTGCCCCTGCTTGACATCTGCAGGGCTGCGACGTGGAGGTCGACACACACCTTCACGAGATTCTACTGCGTCGATCGGAACTCCAGGGAGGAGTCCAGGGTCGGCCAAGCAGTGCTGCGCAACCTGTTCGCTTAAGGTGAGCTTAATGTGGAGTTGGTGTATTGCTTAATGTTGAGCCTGTTGCCACCTCCCGTTGGTTGCGCATGCGTATACTGCGATGTATTCTTATATTCATGAGCATGTGAATCCATGCCAGACCCCATGCTGGAGAAGGAACAAGCTACTTACCTGTAACTGTTGTTCTCTAGCATGGGTCTGGCATGGATTCACATGCGAACCCTCCCGCCTACCCCTCTGCAGCTCTTCACTTGGTCATACTGCCACTTTACATGCTACCAAATCTGAGGATGGCTGCCAGAGGCGGGGCTTAGGGAGAGGGCAGTCATTGGCTGGGGGCAGTATGACCCAGAGACCAGTGATTGGTTACTACTAAGAAAGACAGATCAGAAACGAAACTGATACTGATTTTTTTCTATACCGAGGATTCCCGGCCTGACGACGGGGAATATTCATGAGCATGTGAATCCATGCCAGACCCATGCTGGAGAACAACAGTTACAGGTAAGTAACTTGTTCATTCTCCTGCGTCGACCGGGATTCCAGGGAGGAGTCCAGAGTCGGCCAGGCAGTGCTGCGCAACCTGTTTGCCTGAAGATGGGCCTGGTGAGTAGGTAAGAGATGCTTAATGTTGAGTTGATAATATTGAGCTTTGCCACCTCCCGTGGTTGTGCATGTGTGTACTGCTATGTATTCTTGTATTCGTGAGCATGTGAATCCATGCCAGACCCCCTGCTGGAGAAGGAACAAGTTACTTACCTGTAACTGTTGTTCTCCAGCATGGGTCTGGCATGGATTCACATGCAAACCCTCCCTCCTACCCTTCTGCGGCTCTTCTCTTGGTCCTACTGCCACTTTACTTGCTACCAAATCTGAAGATGGTTGCCAGAGGATGGGCTTAGGTAGAGGACAGTCATTGGCTGGGGGGCAGTATGTCCCAGAGACCAGTGATTGGTTATTAGGAGAAAGACAGTTCAGAAACGAAACAAACAGATTTTTTCTTTACCAAGGATTCCCAACCTACTGACGGGGAATATTCATGAGCATGTGAATCCATGCCAGACCCATGCTGGAGAACAACAGTTACAGGTAAGTAACTTGTTCCTTTTTGTGCATTGGGTCTTTCGTGTGCTGTGTCAGACTGAGGTTGTCGAAGGCCGAGGCGAGCTTCCTTCATCGGTTTGGTGGCCTTGCTGCCTGGGAGGTTGAAGTCACCTAGGATGATGTAGTTGGCGTGCATGAGGGTGGGTGAAGTCTCGAATGAAGGCGGTTTTGGGTTTGGGTGGTCTGTACATGAGATAGAAGGTGACTGTGTCTGTCGAGGGGAGAATGGCAAGGGCAGGAGAGGACTTTGAAGGAGCCGATGTTGACGTCAGGTCTGGTGCAGGACCACAAGGTCTTGTGGATGACTGTGAGGCCTCCGCCTGTCTTGTTCGGCCGGTCTCTCTGTTGGGTGCTGTAGTCGTCAGGGACAAGGAAGTCTAGGATGTGTGTTTAGGTGGGTGTCAGCCAGGTCTTGATGATGAAGATGGCATCAAGGTCATGTGCAGTGATGAGGCCAGCGATGTTTGCTGCATGGGTGATAGCTGGGCGGGCATTGGCGAGCGTCAAATTCAGTGTTGTGTACAGTGATGGCGGACTGATGGGCTCGAGGCTGATATGGGTGAGGTTGCTGCATTTTGGAATCCATGCATTAGAGGTGGGGCGATGTTGTTGATGTTGGCGTTGCCTAGTGATGGCGGGGATGGCCTGTGGAGATGGAGGGAGACAATAAATGTCAGCCCATGCTTACCTGTTGTTTGAGCAGGGTTTCGGGCCCTGGGTCGTCCTAGTCTGAACAGGTCTATGCAGGAATTGCCCTTCTCTTAATCTGCATTTCACTTCGGACACCCTGGCGAGATACCCTTGATCTAAGTGTTTCGAGCAGAACGGAAGAGGCAGGTCTAAGATGGTAGGTCACGTGACCTAGATCCACTTGCACTTGCTCACCAACTGCAAACGAAAAGAGGCTTGAGGGCTGCTTAAGTAGGGGGAAAAGGGTGGCAAAACAGGAAGGCACCTACAGTTTAGCAGTGATTAACAGGTGTGTGGGGCCTAAACCACGTGACCTAGATCCACTTGCCCCTACTCACCAACTGCAAAGGATATCTTCTTTGGATTCTTTTCACTCCCCTGCACAGCCCATTCCTGGGCTGGGAAGTTCTATTCTATTGTCATGCCCCCCACCCCACCGTCTTCTTTTACTTTCTGTTAGCCCCACGGTGGGCTGAATGGTTTGATCCAAAGCCAAACAAACATGACACACATAAACACTACACATTAAATACAAGCCTTTATTGCCCTGGTGTCTGCATCTTTCTTTCTAGGGTTTACCTCAGGGGACACGCATGTAGCCACACTAGCCAGGCCTTGTGGGGCCATGTGCTGTTCACAGCCTTCTCCATTTCTGCTAATGACTTTGCTCACTGCTTTTATCGAAAATCTCTAAAATATACAACCCTCCTCTCTCCCTCCCCAACATCCTTCTGGCCACCAACTCCCCCAAACCTCTTCTACTCTGAGCTACTTCTCCCCTCCCTACCTCTCCTATTGAATTAGCACCCACCCTTCTCAGTGCCAATCCATCTTGTGCTCTTATTGACCCTTTTGGTCCCCAAATGGTCGAAGACATGATCTCAGTCAATTGGTCTTCTCTCTGAGCTCTTAAACATCTTTCCCTGCCTCCTTCAAATCTGCAACTGACTTACCCATATTTAAGCAAACCTCTGCTTACCGAAATGTCCCAGCAATCTATTGCCCAGTTTCTCGCCTTGCCCATTATTCAAAAGTCCTTGAGCAGGTGGTCTTCAACCAGATAATTAAGTACCTTCAGGATAGATGGCCCACTTCCATCTGGCTTTGTAGTAAACACTCCACCAAGACTGCACTCATGCATGTCTCCAACATTCTCTCTAATGGTCACCACTCCAAATTCTCTTCTATACTCATCCGTTTGGACCTTTCTGCTGCTTTCCACACAGTCAACCACTCCTCTTCATCACTCTCCGGGACGTTGGTTTTCGCAAATCTTCTTTTGCCTGGATCGCCTCCTACCTGGACGGTCGATCCTTTAAAATCTCTTGGAACTCTCAAACCTCTGACCCCACCTCTCTCCCTGTCGGCATCCTCCAAGGATCAGTCATTGGACCTCTGCTCTTCATCCACTATTCCTCTGCCCTAGGAAGACCCATCTCACCCTTTGGCTTTCACTATTACATTTTTGCAGATGACACTCAAATACTTTTCTCCTTTCCCTCCTTCAGCCCAGCCATCTCAGAACAGATTGCGATCTCACCACAATTCATAAAGTGGGTCCAAGTAGGAAAAGCATTGAAGTCAGTCTGAGCTCTTACCTTCTTCCTAAATGGTCAGTGTAGGATGCAACTGTCTTGTGAGTGGAGTTGCTGCAACCAAGTTACTTAAATGCACTCATACTTGTGCATCATATCAAAGTCATACATGATAAAGAAAGTAACTATCAATGTTGTGCAACTTTGATGGTTAGGTTATTTGGAATGTGTCACTGGATGACTCTGCTGGATCATACTGAATTCTTCAAAAATGGAAATCCTTTCTCCCAGCTTCCAATGCCATTCCCACTCTCCCATCTCCTTCCTGCCTGACCTCCTTGCTCCTTCACCCAATGCTTGCATTCTTGAGGTCCTCTTTGGTAGTGACCTATGACTGCAACAATTCATCACTACCACTGCCTTTGTTGCTTGTATTAACCTCCTCCCAATATGTCCTTTTCTGACTAACCAAAACTCTAATCTCCGCTCTTGTGCTCAGAAAACTGGACTACTGCTCAAGCCTACTCCTTGGCCTTTCTCTGTACTGCTTCCGCCTTCTAGACAAAGTCCTCAACTTTGCTACCCACACCTTCTACAACCTACCCCGGTCCTCCCCCACTTCTACCTACCGACAGCCAACATTCTGGTTTGCTCTCCATGCACAACCGGTCTTTTAAAGTTCCTTCTCCTAGTCTACAAAGCTATTGATGGTCTTGCTATTCAGTACCTGTCAAATTGTATCTGTTTGCTCACCATGTCATTTCAACCGATCCACCTCTGCACTCAACATCACCATCCCATACCCTCCTTGTGCCTCCCTCTCGCTTATGTTTTTTCTCCCTGCCCCCACTCGCTTCACTGGAACCCACTCTCCATAACCATCAACGCCAGCCCAACTGTGGAGCTCTTCAATGCTCAGCGTAAACTTAACTTACTTGCTAAAAAGGGAGTTCCCCCTGCCCTCTTCCCCACTCCCCCTCCCTCCTCCACCACTGCCACCAGTGACGCTTAATGTAATTTTGGTTATTTAAATAGTACCCTTTAGTTTTAAGCACTTGCCCGCCTATGTTAATGTTATATTTCTCCAGCATGGGGTCTGGCATAGATTCACATGCTTATGAATATTCCACTTACAAACTGTCTTTCTCCTACAAACCAATCACTGATCTCTGGGTATACTGCCCCCAGCCAATGACTGCTCTCTCCCTAAGCCCCTCCTCTGGCAACACCTTCAGATTTTTACCGTAGGTTCAAGTGTTGGGAGTCCTCGTGTTTTGCTCCGAGAGCTTTTCTACTTTTTTTCACTTTTTTTCGATAGTTTCTATTTATGTCAAATAGAGCCTGTGTGCTCTTCGTTCCTTTGACTGGCAAGCAGGGATCCGTTTGTGTCTTTCAACGACTCTCACGGGAAAGAATCGTCGAGAGTTTCATCGAAGATTCCAGAAGGCCATCGGGCCTACACAGCACGCCAGACCATGTCGGAGAAGGAGGGAGGCTCCCTCTTCAATCTCTGCTTTAGCTGCAGATTGAGTAATGTGTTTGTGGAGGACAAACTGTCCCAGTGCCTCTACTTTTCCATCCGGACCACAGGGAAGCGAATTGTGATATCTGCCTTGGGTTCTCCATGCGCACCGTCAAGAATCGTCACAGTAGGTTGGCGGCGTGGCTCAATGCTGAGGCTTCTACCCTGTGCGGCAAGCAGGGGCATGCCTCACCCAGGACCAGCCGGTCGGAGGAGAGGGCTTCTAAGTCCTTTGAGGGCGCTCCATCCATCGGGGCCCAAGACAAGGCCAAGCACCGCAAGTTTGTTTTCTTCGCGGTCGCCGCGCAAGCAGGTCCCACGACAGGCAGGGTACATTCATCCTCGCCATCTGCCTCCATCTCCAGTCATTACTCCAGCTCCTCCTCGAAGAGGAAATCTGCTAACCCAGGAACCTCTGAGGCGGGAGGCCTGGGGCAAACCGGTGGAGAAAACGCCAGAGAAGAGGATGCCATGCCTAAGCCTGAGACTGACCAGTCAGGATGCAAAAGGGGGTGGGGGGGCAGAGGCCTCAACCGTGCGCCAGGGCACGATAGTTCTTCCTTGGATGAGGAGGACCTGGTGTCCGTTCACACAGTCCCAGAGGACGTGGGGAATGGCGACGGCGGAAACGCTGAGGGGGACGATGACGGTGAGAATGCCGACGACGTGGGCGTGTCGCTGGACATCCTTTCAACTCTCGAAACCCTGGTGTCGTAGATCCAGAAGAAGATGATGACGGCACTTCCGGCACCAGTGGCACCGGGCCCGCTGCTGGCAAAGAAGAGACACAGCGACTATAGACACAAACGGTGGCGTCTCTCCGCCGCCAATGGATTCTCTCCCGGACGAAGTGGGGTCATTTCATGACATGGTCGCCCGGGCATCTGAGCTCTTCCAGCTGATGCCAGAAGAGACCAAGAGGGAAGGTTTGGGATGAGGGCCTGGCACTGATGGGATACCCAGCCTCAGCCCCGGCGAAGAGGGATAGGCTGGAGAAGAAGTACCGGGTGCCAGAATCTGCACCCAAGTGCCTACCGTCGGCGGCAGTAAGGAAGAAGTCTTCTAATCCCTCATCTTCAGCCTCTGTGCCCCAGACAGCGAGGGGAAGAATTTGGCCACCACGGGTAAGAAAGTGATCTACTCAGCAGCGACGACAGTCAAGGCACCGAATGCACTTGCTATACTGGCCAGATATGACAGGGAGCTGTGGTATAAAATGGCCGAGCTGCTGGAATTTCTACATGACAAGCGGGTTGAGGCGCTTTAGAGCCTCCAGGAGGGCAAGGTGGCATCGGACCATGCCATCACTGTGGCTCTGGACATCACGGACACAGGGTTCTGACAGATGGGGAACAGTGTCTGCCTCCGTCGTTGGGGCTGGTTCAAGGCCACCAACTTCCCTCGAGAGTTCCAGATGAGGGTGCTGGACATGCCCTTCGGGGACAATCTTTTTGGGAAAGCCGTTGACGAATCATTGCAGGCCATTAAGATGGACACAGAGATGGCCCGTGCCCTGCGCACTCTCCAGCAGCCTCGTCCATCCTTTCGTGCCTCCACTGGAAAATCAGGCAGATCGAAGGGGTACGCTGTCCTATCGTACCATCAACCCTCCTGGTCCACAACCCAAGAGGCCTACAGGAGCCACTCCAAGGCTTTCGTTGGAGGTGGCGACGTCGCCGTCGCTCCTAAGGCGGCACGCTGGCCCCAAAGCAAGATTGAACCGGCCAGGATGTCGGGCCCCCACCCATGCACCCCAGCGGGAGACCGGCTGGCGGTCTTCCTCGCCTAGGCAGATTTGGTACCCGGATCTTCTCAGCCTGTCAACGTCACCCCCGGTCAAGCTGCCAGTGGTCGCCGATCTGCTCGCCGGAGAAGGGGGGCACAATCCTACATCACGACACAGGATGGCTGAACCTGAAGGCTTGGCTCCTGCAGCCTTAGAGTTCGGAGGGTACGAGCTACCGGCAGACTGCAGGGTAGTCCTTGCCAGGGCCAGAGAGTCGTCGACTCTTCAGTGCTACAGGCACACGTGGAAATGTTTCGCAACGTGGTGCCTGATGCAGATCATCAACCTTCCCTTTTTCTGTTTCTTTTGAACTGGATGGACACAGCTACAAACTGCTTACGGAAGATGACATTCAGAGAGTCATAGATGAGCTTATGGGAGGCGAGGGCTCAAAGAGCCCCACAGACAGTGGTGGTGCATAAAAGGACCAAGCTTGCAGAGAATGCCCGGCTCGAGGAAATAAAAGAAAATTGAACACTTCCCCGGCTGAGCCTACTTGACTCTGGCGGCATCCATGGTACATGCACCGCGAGCTTGGGGTTTTTTCTTTTAAGAACTTTGGGTCTAGTTCAGTATTTCCTTTTTGGTATGGGGCACTAATGTGATTTAGTTGTATCTGGAGGAGAATGTGTCCAATAGTTAATGGGTTGTTCCCAGGGGGTCGCACAGGAGGATGGAGATGTTTTGTGAAAGGGAGTGCATTGTGGGGTGGTGGGTGGGAGGCAGAGTTTTCGGTGTGTACTGTGGAATCTTAAGGTGGGGGCTTGTGTTCTGGAGGCGCTTGTGTGGATGGCCCGGCAAACTGGGTCCTTTTGGTGATCGGTGCTCTCCCGGTGATGTTAACTGGAGGGGACCGGGCGCCAGAGAGGGGGAGGGGTGGGTGAGGGGGGAGGGTAAATTCAGTTGGGGAAGGGGTATAGTTGGGGAGAGGGAATGTTTAAGTTCTTGGGACCCAGGGGGAAAACACTTGGTTTATGGGGTGGTCTGTCTCGGGGGAGATGTTTAAGCTGAGACTAAGGTGGACCTGAACAAGGGGAAAAGGGTTTCTCGTCTTCGGGTTTGTAAATGTGAAAGGGCTAAATTCACTGACCAAGAGGACCCTAGTTGCCAGAGAATTCCGTAGAAGGGAGATGAATGTAGTTTTCCTTCAGGAAAACAGGTTCTCAAGGAGAGAGGAAAGGAAGATTCCATGCAGTCTTTTGGGTCAGGTATATTGAGGGTCGGGGGGGGGGAGGCAAGAAGAGGGGGTGTCGGAATCCTGATCCATAAGAGACTGAAAATGGAAGTAGAGAGGAGGTGTGAGGAGGGGAGGGCCATACTATTCACGGGCCTCATGAGGGTGGTCCAGTTAACCTTTCTGGCGCTCTGAGCTCCCAACCAGAGCCAGTTGTGCTAAAGTTCTGAATGAAGGGGCAGGACACCTGGTGGTGGGTGGAGATCTTAATATGTGTGCAAACCCACAGTTCGATAGAAGGTCCACGAGACCTGATGGGACGGGCCTCCCTCGTCGGGTGGGGAAGGGTTGCAGGCGTGCTTGGACTCATATGGCCTGTGTGATGTATGGCGGGTCTTTCACCCCCAGGAAAGGGGGTTTCCTTTTACTCCACACCCCATGGGGCCTACTCGTATAGACTATCGTTGAATCTCAAGAGAACTTTTGGGGGGCCCTGGTCGCATAGATCCATCAGATTACATGGTCCGACCATGACATGGTATCCCTAGACTTGGCTTGGTCTGACTTAGCCCCCCATTCCTCGATATGGAAATGCAACGAGTCCCTGTGGAGGGACCCTGTTTTTCGTATCAAGCTGGAGGAGGCAATAAGGTAGTACGTTGCTTTGAATGATACTGAGGGAATATGGACCAGGGAACGATTTGGGATGCAGGTAAAGTTACATGGAGAGGCCTGCTGATCAGGGAGGGAAGCACACAGGAAGAGAGAGAGGACTCTGCTGCAGAACAAATTGCAAAGTGATATAGGTAACTTGGGGAGGCGGATACAGGAAACTGAGGAGGGGTTAGGGGACTTGATATAGGAAGCCGGGCGCAAGAGAGGAACTCAGGCTCCTGCAGGAGGGCAAGAGCGTTCGGAATCTCCAGTTCCTGAGGCAGAAATATTACAAAAAAGGTGACGAGGCTGATGCCTTGTTGGCTGCGCGGCCAGCGTGCTGACAGATGAATATCGGGGGTGGAGTGCCCTGGATGGTGCATATGAGACGTCAACGAGGGGGGCTGTAGAGACTTTTGCAGACTTCTGTGAAGAGTCATATAGGGCCGAGGACAGACCAGAGGGGGGAGGGATAGGGGCCTACCTGAGAGGAGTGTCATCGCCGACGCTGTCCCCTGAGGAGGCGGAGGAAATGGATGCACCTATCACAGGTGAAGATCCTTACGGCAATCCCCCATATGCAAACAGGAAGGGCGCCGGGGGAGGACGGATATACAGTCGCGTTTTATAAGACATTTGCGACCGTCTTGCTCCCTCATCTGGTTAAACTATTTCATTACATTCTGTAAACCGGTAGGGCTCCGAAGACCTTTGTGCAGGCCCTTAGTTCGGGGATACACAAAGAGGGCAGGGACCCGAAGGCATGCGGCTCGTACCGTCCTATTTCACTGCTCAATGTTGATGCTAAAATATTTGCCCGGGTCTTGGCCTCGAGACTTGACCCACATATGCCTCGATTCATGCATCCAGACCAGGTAAGTTTTATAAGGGGTAATAATGGGGGCAGACACAATGCACAAGTCTCTGCATTTGATAGAGAGAGCCAGGCGAGGGGGGGAGGGAGATAACACCACACGTTTATCTGTCTATGCAGAAAAGGCCTTCGACAGTCGAGTGGACCTTTTTATGGGAAACTCTTGTTGACTTTGGAATGGGCCCCACGTTTCTGCTGGGTTTCCTGGCACTGTACTCGGACCTAGTGGCCTGTGTGTCTTCTAATGGAAACATTTCACAATGTTTCGGGTTGGCCCGGGGGAACCAAACAGGGTTGTCCCCTTTCACTGATCCTGTTTGCCCTCTCGTTGGAACCTCTAGTTCAGACGATACGTGACGACCCCGTGTGGAGGGCATTTCAGTGGGAGGAGTAGACTACAAATTGGGCATGTACGCTGACGACTGCATTTTAGGAATCCAATGTCTTTGCTCCCAGCAGTGGTTGCGATAGTCCAACAGTACGAGGCCCTCTCGGGTTTTAAGATTAACACAGGGAAATCCATTTTGTTTCCGTTGGATCAGATGGGGCGGAGGGCAGATGGAATCTGGTTAGTAATGAGGATTGAAGAGGAACAGCTGCAGTATCTTGACATAAAGGTTACAAGGGACATAGGTGGCTTGTATGAATCAAACCTTCTGCCTTTTGGGGAAGTTATTTGACGATCTGGAAAAATGGGGTAAACTGACCATATCATGGTTGGGTCGGTTGAACTCCATTAAGATGAACTTCTTCCCCAAGATCCATTATTTCAGATGCTTCCAATTCATATCCCAAACTCTGTTTCGTGAGGTTAAGAGCCGCCTTCTGAGGCAGGGAAAGAAAGCGAGGGTGGTGTACGAGGTCTTAGTACTCCTCGAAGGAAAGGGGTGGAGTGGGTTTTCCAGATGTCTACCAGTATTATAAAGCCAGGCAACTTAGGGTTCTGGTCCCACACCTAAGGGAGCAAAGTGACTGTTAAAGGGTGGGGCTGGACAATGTTCTTTTAAGATCGGAGACAGTAGGGGAATGGATATAGTTACTGAGGGACTGACTTCCGAAGAGGATTAGGGAGCACCCCATTTTGGGGGTTATTTGGAATATATGATGAAAGGGCCAAGAGATGAGGGGTGTAACGACCTGGCCATCTCCGCTGAGTCATTTGTGGGCTCCGGGGGCGAGGGACCGGATCCTGAATCTGGACAAGTTTCAGACCTGGTTCAAGGCGGGCCTGACGGGGATTGGCCAGTTATGGCGGGATGGCCAGTTCATCTCATTGGTTGATTTTGACAAGGACCTCAGAATAGGGAAATTGTCTGTGTTTTCATACTTGCGTCAGTGCCCTGTAAGGAAATGGTACAAAGAAAGCTAACTCCCTTAGAGAGGGTCTTGGACTCTAGCATGGTGATGAAAGGCCTGATCTCCTTACTATATGGGGCCTTAGTGGAAGTTGGAAGGGGAAATGCGGAAAAGCTCCGGAGCAAGTGGCAGAGGGATTTGGGTCTGGAAGTGGTTGATGCACTATGGCATAGATTGTGTTGTAGGGCATACAGGGTCTCAAGTGTGTGCCAGTACAAGCTACATGCAATCAAATTGCTTCACAGATGGCAGTATGACCCAGTACGCCTTTCCAAAATGTTCCCAGATGTGAGCCCCCTCTGCTGGAATGAATGCGGGGAGCAGGTAAGTCTATTGGGATGTGGTGCTTGGGTGGATTAAGTCACCTTTACTGGTACTGTTTGGCCTGGAAGTATTGAGGGGGACTACATCAGTCTGTCGCACTTGCCTCATTCCCTGTTAGTCTCAAAATCCTCACCTGAAGATTTTGATTCGTCTTCCTTTTGTGAGGGCTTGTCCTTTTTCTTCTTCCTGGCCTTGACCTTATCCCGAAGACGGTCCTTGTAGAGGTAGGGCCTATCCCCTCCAGCCGACACCGTGACTTCCGGCTAGGCAAAAAGGGATTTTGCTGTGGCGGTCTGGGGGGGGGGGGGGGATGTGTCCTGGAGTCGAGGGGAAAAGCACTGTGGCACAAAATCCCTCACAGAATGTAGACTTGAATGGCAGTGAGAAATTATCCTTGGGTGGTATCCGGTAGAATCAAAACCATGAAGCAGTAAACAGAAGGTAATGATCATCCAGGACAAGCAGAGTAGGTCCAATCAATGCGTAGTCTAAGGAAACGGCAGCGTAGAAAAAGGAAGACGTCAAGAGTAACTTCACAATGCGCAGGCTAAGCGAGAGCCGCGCAGCCAAAAGCGGAGCCCAATGTTCGGAGCAGAATGACACAGGCGGGATAAATGAAAGCTACAGTCCGGCACCCCAAGCAGTTAATGAAAGAGTGCCGCGCGGTGCCGGTGAATAGGACAGAACGGTACATAGTAGCAAAACAGGCCAGAGACCAAGAACGCGACGAGGTAGCGAGAGCTAGGAGAAGCGGGAGGGAAGCAAAGCTGAAGACAGACAACGAGATGGCTTAGCATCTTACCCAGGGGCCGAGATAGCAAAGGATTGCAACGCACCTACTCCCAGGAGTAAACTGATTAGAAGTCTTGCCCTCTTTCCGACGGCAGCCATCTTTGGAAATACTAGACTGCCGTTGGCAGAAACGTAATGGCACCTTCTTGCGGGGCCCGTTCTTGTGGAAAAGAACACGGCGGGTCCGCAGCACCAGCGCTGCCACAGTGATCCTCTAAGGGTTGCGACAGCGGGAAGAGGAGTTGGGGTCGGGGGCGTGAATGGGGACGGAGGAGGGGAAGGGGAATGGGGCTGTATTTTATGGTTTATGGAGGGGGAGCCGATCTACGATATGGAGGGGCAAAAGAAAAGCAGTACCTAATGTGGTGTCGACGAGACGGACCTTAATATTTCTTGTTTGACCCAGGTCAGATGGTGGTGTTAATATGTATGGGGGGGGGTTGGGGGTGGGAGGGGCCTATAAGCATGGGGTGAGTTATGGGAGGCCATTCCCAAGTGATTCTTTTAATGTGGGCCTCATGTTTTCCATTTGGCCGTATTGTAACCTATAATGCTCGAAAATGTTAATAAAACTGAATATAAACAAAAAGAATTAGAGAAGCACCGCTCCCACCCTCTTCAACCACTAGGTAAGAGGCTGCCCATGATTGGACAACCCCTATCTGTTTGAATGGTGCAGATCCTTTCATTGTGCCATTGAAGGACTTGGCAAACCTCCCCAACCTGGATTTTGGCTAAAAGTAGAAGGGTCTCAAGCCATTTTGGAGATCGCCGACTGAAGAATCTTAAGGCGTGAATACTGCACTGAAAACCTTGAGGATTGCTGCTGAACCAAACCAGCGTTGCCCAAGCCATCTACCATTCAGTCTCTGCTACCTCTTCTGAGACCAGGGAGGACCTTTGTCGGTGCCATTCACCCTTGGACTAGTGGTGGGTAAAACTGAAATGTTGCACAGCAGATAAATGGCAGAATTCCGGGCAAATTTTGCTTGCTAGGCAAATTTTGCTTGTGATTGTGAAAACGGACCATTCCGGGCTCTTCCTATCTGACAATTCCTTTTACAAAGTGTTTTTAATAGCCTTCTAAGACATATGGGGTTTACAACAAAAAAAACTCTATTTCAGATTTCTTTTCCCCCACTTGCAATTTTGCCTTTTTGGTTGCGCAAAGTGTTGGACCAAAAATAGTACATTGTGGGGGGCACCGAGGGGGTTGGAGAGGTGCAATTTCACCGCAAAACGAAATCATCAGTGTATACGCAGGAAAAAAACACACAACCTGCAAAACTGAATTGGTCGCAAATTTTACCAATTGAGTTTCACCAGTGGTAATATCCCCCCCTCCTACCCTGTACTGATGGGGATCAACCCAGTCCTGTGTCTTGCATCAGTATCTTGCCATAGGTGAACAACCAGGTGTCTCTGCTGCAACGGGCACAGCCCCGATTTGAAGCTTGGGACTACGGAGGTCTTCAGCTGGTGGTCAAGGAACCTCTTCTCCTGCATTGGCTGATCTCCATTTTGCCTGGAGCATGCTTCCTGCATTGAGCTGAGTCTGCTGTCCCCTGACCGGGGTTTCTTTCCAACTTCTCTTCGCTGTATCCTGGAGATCCATTGTTGGGTAAGTTGTAATGGATGCAGTCGCAGGTCATCTGGCCCAAACCCTTGAAGGTTTGATGAAACTGAAGATCGGAACTGCTGATCCAAACCTGAAACTACCTCAGCCCTGGCACCTATACCAGAACTAAACACCTACTTCAGCCATGGTTCCGCCACCCCCTGGACCAACTACAGAAGTGCACCGGTCGGCGGAGCAGCTCAGGGCAGCAAGGTTGCTTGGAAAGTTTGGGGTGTAAGTATACATACCACCTTTGCGCCCCCCCCAGCTCATAAGGATTACATAGGAATAAAGGTACTGCCAAGCTGCTGCCTTTTCTGGCTGTTAGCGGTGGAGTTCTAGCCTAGGATTCCCCCGGTAGTCCCTAGTGTGGTGGAATTGGGAGTGAAGCCCTAATTTTCTCCTAAACACTTTTTCCTGAAAAGTGCTTTTAAAAGACATTTTGTTGGTTGCCCTCCCCCCCTGCATCCATGAACGGAAAAGACATTTGATTTTGACTTGCATGTGAGGCAAGGACTGTCCAAGTTGGGTGCTGGTTTTATAATACGGCTGGGTGTATTATACCTGCTCTAACCCCTTTTTCCTCCCCAGTTTACTTGCACAGTATTCGCTATTCTTAACTGAATTCTTTGTTTTTATTGTAAAGGGTGGTGCAGTCCTTCTTTGAGATTTTTTCTGTTGTGTGAGGTCATCCGCAGATTTGATCAACAACAAAAAAAGGTACATTTGTTCAAATTTCGGCTGTAAGAAAAAAAACGAACAGCCGACAATTTCAAATAAGTTTACAATTCATGGCCTTTAAAGTGAACAAGGGGACGAGGGGTTGCGGGGGTGTTCCTGCACCTTTGTTCACTATAAAGGCATCAGGGGTATAATAAAGTTAGAACAAAAAAATAAGAGGACCCTGCAGTGCCAGTTCCCATGCACGGAAGTTAAGGAAACGATGTTGCAGAGCGATGCAGGAGACAGCGGCACACAAGGTAGTGTGCCGTCCACAGGTAAGTAAGGGAGAGTGGGGAGGGAGTAATTTTCATTCAAATTACTTTTCTTTTTCCCAAGCAAACATTTCTAATTGGTTTAATTCACAGTAATCCTAGTGTGAGGATTTGGGAATGAAACTCGGACACAGGTTAGCCATACTTTTGGTTAAATACTTTTATTGAAAATGCCTCTCTGACCCTGCTCTAAGTGGAATTTCCCTACCTAAAGCAAAAGTATCTGTCTGCATCAGAATATCCACACAAGAATACTGTCATATGTCCAAAGGTATATTCTGACCCATACACTATAAACCATAACTCTTGGGTGAAGAGGGAAATGTCTTTAACCTTGGTTGGTTTAGAAAAGTGTTCATAAAGAAAATGGTTCCAACAAAAAGTTCTTCTAGGATAAAGGAACTTACTCTAGAGGTTGGTTCCCTTCCCCTCGGTTCTTCTTTACTCCTTGAAGTTTTATACACAACAGTTCTTTGGACCTCTCTTGGCCAACAACACTTGCACGCAAAAACTGTCTGGCTTTATAGTTTGTTTCAGGACATCTGGTATATCTTTCTGCCAGATGATGTTTCTCCTTCTCTCTTGAATAACACAATCCCTTTTCCTAGTCCTGATACTCCTTCTCAGGACTTGTTTGGATCTTAATCGACACAATCCTTTTAACTGCCTGGTATACTCTCATACCAGGGCTTTTGATGCACATACTTGATACTGCCTGGTATAGTTTTTTGCCAGGGCTTCTGGTATTTACACACTTGTAATTGTCTGATATACTATCCTGCCAGGACTTCTGTTCATTCTGGGCCTTTGCCTGCTCCCAAAGTTACCTCTGTATATATTGTTGGATAATGTAGGGAGGGGAGTGGCCAGCAGCCAAGATGTGAGACGGCTTCTCGGTGAGCTCCTGCCTGATCCGACGGTATCCGTCAAAATAAATAGATCCGCCACATTGGTCCAGCTTGAAAACAAAAGGAAACCTATCTAAACACTGGAGGACCTAGCTCCTCGTTTGTAGGACAGCCTGCCCCAGCAGATCGGCAGAGAGACACCCTGCAGGTTTCGTTAGCGGCTTCTGAGCAAGGCCAAAATCGCGGCCGCGACTGAGACTCTGCTAGCCCTGAGAGGAGCGTAGCGTAACCCGCAGAGACAGGGTATATTCCAAGAAGAGGAAGCCTGCGGATGGCAACCCAACCACTGTTAGGCAGAAACCTGTGCAGTTCCCTTAGGGACCACTGCAAAAGATTTAAGACTACAGGTGTTGGCAGTAAACCCACTTGGTAGCAGTCTGCACCACCCAGATTTACCTGGTAGCTGTGGCTGAGCAGTCAGACTTCCCTCAAGAAGAGTTAGGCAGTATGCAAAGTATACACAATAGGTACCCAGATACAATAATACAAGCAAACACTGACCAGAGCTTTGGTATCAAAGTATATAATTATTTATTTAAAAACACACAGTTTGAAACACTCCAGCACTCTTATTGTAAAAGGTTCTAAACACAGTTACTATTGTAATATATACACCCCTTTTCCCTTATCGGATAAATCACAGTAAAATACCACTTATTTTCATACAGAGGTGAGCGCTTAACAAGATTGCACTCTGATAAGTTTGTGAGAAGGGGGGGGGAAAGACAGAATATGGAAAGGTACACCACTCTAAGATTCAGGAACACTGATAGCAAGGCAGAAGAGCAAAAGTCACTGGTGAGCCAAATTCCAAAGGCTGGGCCCCCTCTTAGAGAGAGCAGAGCACAAATGCGCCCAAGATCACACAGTTACGCTAGGCTTAGAAAGTCTTGCAGAGGGTTCAAAAAGAGTTTAGAGAGGCTTAGGAAAGTTTAGCCAGGGTGTCCCAGGCTAACCCAGGTTCGAAAGCCGGGGGCTAAATCTACCCCGTACAGTCGGTAGCAAGGGAAGCCAGGCGAGACACGGTACCGTAAGTGGGAAGGATCCTCCAGCAGTGGCAGTTGTTCCTGGTAGTGGGTGCAAGTTGCGTCGTCGTCCAGGGGAAGAGAAGATCTCGACTTGGAGGAAAGATGAAGGTCGTTGCACTACCAGGGAAGAAACCAGCCGCAGAGTCTTCCGGTTAAAGGTGGTACCTTTGATTCGCGGTCGTGGTAAAACGTGGTATCCCGGTTGCCGGGGTGCTTGGCACAGGCAAGGCGGCCACGAGGTACGTCGGGAAGGCGAAAAGACGGTGAAACTGGTTATCCCCACCAGTCAAAGGAAGAAGACTCTCCGGCGGGAGATCTCCTCTGTCGTTGGGAAAAGTGGTGAGACAGTCCAGCAGGGCTCCACCGGTGGTGGTGTCGTGGCAGGTCGGCTCAGCTTCTCCCTCGTCGGATTCTTAGGTCCTGTGGCGACTTCTGAAGTTCCAGTCCCCAAAGCCCTGCTTTTATGCAGCAAACCCCCATTCACTCAGCCTAGCTGTCATTCAAACATGCTGAGTGGTGAGCCGGCCGGCTCACCACTTGGGCCAATCAGGATGGAGTGCGACTTGAGTTGCCTAGGCAACTCAGTCCAGGGTGCTTAAATTCCCCTCCACCCCTCCTAAGTACCCCAGACAGAGTGGCACCACTTTGGAGGGCTTCTGTGGAGAAGCCCGCCAAAAAGTGGAACAAAGGGCTCGACTTGGGTTGGAGTCACAGAAGAGAACACAAACGCCATTTTAGAATCAAGTTTCGGCAAAAAATACCAACCGGAGAATTAATATTAATTAAATAAACCGGCGGTATGTTCGAGGCTACCGTAAATAATTAAATAAAGATAGTAGCCTAAAACAATGGGAAATCCCATAGGAAAATATTTGCGGTTGAATATAAAAAGTAGTATCCACTGCCACCAGCCAAAACTCGATCAGGGGGGACAGAGACGTGCCCCCTCGACTAACAGACCCCGGGGCAATTGAATTGCCCCAGCCAGTACGTCCACAATATGATGGTTTGTACTGGTTCTGTTCAGAATTTAAGACTAGTAAAGTCAATGGTGACTTTACATGCCCTGGGAGACAGTAGTCAGTCCCAGGGTATGGAGTCTATACCGGGGGGTCACTATGACACCCCTGTGTCACTGCACTGAGGGTGCAGTGTAACACATATCACAAAAACACATGAAGCCCTATGGAGTAAAAGACCCCATAGCCCATTAAACACATCTAGATTCAAAGAAACACTCTCAGATCATGCCCAAGAGTGAGGGTAAAAGAGTCTCACTCTTGGCAGGAGAAAAAAATAAACCCCAAAAATCCAGCAAAGCTGCTGGGGGACTCACTAGGTTAGGAAATTCAGCCTAAACAGAGAATTCTCCCTAACAACCACAAAACAAGGAAACAGAGGTGAGCTAACAGAGCCCCAGACATCAGCGCACCATAAAGATCTCTCAGCGCGCGGACACGCCCAAGGACACCCAAGCGGAGCCACATTAAAATTCACCCGGCTCATGTAAAACAGCACACAGGGAGACACAAATGCTCCCAGCGGGCCACCCTTACATGCATCGCCCCAATCAATAATGAAGAGTTTGCGAACCTGCAGGAGTCATTCAGCAGGGCAGAAAACCAATAACTACTGCAAATTGGACAAGGCACTAGTGACTGATCAACCAAAGCAACTTCCCAAAAGGTGCCTAGGCACTCCTAATTAACATCAAGGAGGGAAGGACTCTGGAACACACATGACGTGGCGCTATCACTGCTCACTGTTCCACCTGGAGAGTACTTGGAGCTGATACTGGCGCCTGGAAGTTGGAATGGGAAGGTGGCCCACCAGAAAACCCACGCACCAGGAGTCTCCTCCCTACATCACCCCAATTAATATGAGAAGGATATAGGAGATGCCATAACGCAAGCGAAGTGAAAGGATGTAGTTATACGGCAGACCCAACTTGTTACTGGTTGGCAATACTGCGGGAATATCTGCGCTTTAAACACAACACTGCAGTATATAGGCAAGCTGAATGCCTCCTAAGGCAGCTAAATCAAAGGGCAATCAAACGACAATAGACAGTTACGCCAAGACCAGGCCGCAGGTGCCAATGGACAGTATGGCTGCGACACATGATAAAGCAAAGGAGACTGGGGCGACGAACAACCAAATTCTGCTGTCTTATCGCAGAATTGAAAGCTTAATTGGGCTCCAAGATGGATGCCGTTTTAGTTGATGTGGGTCTGTTACGTCAGGATGTCAGGAAATTATCCGAAAGGACCACAACCTTGGGAAAGAAACTGACTGATAACACTGCAACGACTCGGAGGAAAACCATACCCAGGTCCACATTTTGCAGCAAAGGGTTGATCTATTGGAAAGTAGAGCCGAGGACACGAAAGAGAGAGCCCGGGGAAATAACATCTGCATTGTCGGACTAACTGAAGGACAAGGATCAGACCCCATATCCTATGTTGAAAATATGTTCTTGTAAGACATTGGACCCAGGAACCTCTAACAAGGCTTCACGATAGAAAGGGCACATAGAGCCATCACCAGTAAAAAGCCACCAGGGGCCCCTCCACGACCTATAATAGCAAAAGTCCTAAATTAGAAGTACTGGGAGGAAAACCTATCCTACTCAAGACAAGGGGGCACGTTATGAAGAGTGGCAACAAACATGGCGGTGTACCCGGACTATACCTTTCAAGTCCAAAAAAGCAGAGCACACTTCTCTTCGGCTAAAGCCATGCTGCGGAATTCTGGCTTGAAATACCTGTTGATGTGTCCAGTCCCACTTACAAAAACCGAGCCCTATTCGACCTCCTGGAAGAGGCACAAGAGGGGATGGATAGAGACAAAATTAGCCCTCTCACGGATGGCAGTGCCACTCCGCCCAAACAAAGACCCCTCAGATGCTGTGACAGGTACAGTCTAGAAACGAGGACATCGATTGCTACACTTTGACAGAACTGAAGAAGTTGCCAAGCACCGGCTGGGGACCCCAGGACAAGCGGCCACTGACGGCGCGGGCCGCCTCTCAAGACCACAGTTACCATCTAGTTTGCATTATGCGGCAGGACCCACTTCAAGAACTTAAAAATTGTTCCCTAAAGAGGAGACCGGTCTCACGGCTGCTACCAGCCCGCCCACAGAATTCATCTTCTTTGGGCGCTTGTTTCTGCATCCATCCGCTGTGCAGAGGCCTTGGGACCAGACCCCGGAGGCAGATGCGAGAAGCGGACGCGCCTGAGCATGGGTAACAATGCTGGCCGATAGTTAGTTGGGGAAGTTGAAAGGAATTTTGTTTTGCCTGTATTAGTCACTGAATTTCAAACTAACTTTATAATGTTATATCACTTCTCAAGGTGTGAAGATGGGGGGGTTACCAGTTGGATCTGGATACGAGTCCCAATCACAGCCAATAGATAATAATGACTAGCAACATAAAATGACTCACCTGGAACCTCTGGGTCTTGAACAATTACGTAAAAAGGAATAGTCTACACATATCTCGGGAGGCATAAAATTGACATTGCCTTACTACAGGAGACACACCTCACGGCGATCAAACAGGCGCAAATTCACAGAAAATGGGGTGGACGTGTTATAGGTTCCCCGAATTCAGTGTATGCTAGAGGGGTACTGATTTGGATCGCACCCACGGTGCCCATTAAGGTGCCCATTAAGGTGACCGAGTTTAAAATGGATAATGAAGGTAGAATGGTACTCATACAAGGGCTATTGGAAAATGTGGATAACTGCCAAGAGAATAGATATGACCCCAATCTTTGCACAGCAGCTTTCTTTCAGATGCTATACCGAAGACTCTGCCCATACAGAAATGGCAACATCATATGGGGAGGAAACTTCAATTGTATCATGATCCCACATATGGACAGATCAGATACAAAATTCCAGAAACCCTCCCCACAAGCCAGATCCCTGCAAACGCTTCAGACATCAGTTGATCTGGAAGATATTTGGAGAACGCTCCACCCAAACTCCAGACATAACTCACACACCTCTACACTGCATGCTGTTCACATCAGGCTTGATTACTACTTTGTGGGGCATGATATGACAGACGAACTAACACGGAAGAGGTGTGAGTTATGCAGAATATAAGAGAACTGTCTTTTCAGACCATGCCCCCCTGCTATTGAAGTGGCAATATGAACCAAGACCCTCAATCCCAACATGGAAAATTAGGAGCGAAGTCTTACAAGACATCCTTTTCCGAGACCATATTAAAGACAGCATTGTAGAATATTTTCTACAAAACCCTGGCAGTGTCTCCAGCACAGGTACACTTTGGGAAGCCGTAAAACTAGTCATCAGAGGCAATGCAATTGCCAAGACATGGAGCATTCAAGCCACGATTTGTAGAGAACTTACCTCCGCGGAAGAGGCACTGCAAAAATGAACACAATCCCACACGGACCAAGGAGATAAGGAGCCGAATAAAACGGCTCTGCGTCAGCAATTCTTGAGTTGATGGGAAAGACTAGGCATGCATAGTTACTCCAATTACATATAGAGGCAATCCGCGGAAGGGGACAAATCAGGCCGACTGCTAGCCTGGCTGCATAGGAGGGAAGAACAACGCGTACCCATCTATTAAATACACACACAACAAGGAACCACATGCAATACCCAAGAAGGTATCAATGCAGTTTTTTAGGAATTTTACCATACTTTATATTAGGAAAAGCCCACGACCGCTCGTGCTGATATAGAAGTGCTAAGCAAGATACATCTCCCTAGGCTTGAAGAAGCAGCAATCTGTGATTTAGATGCCCTTATCATGGCGGAAGAATTAATGAACATAAGTACACTACATATTGGGGAAAACCCTGGGCTCAGATGGCCTACGCAGTGAGTTTTAGAAGGAATTTGCTGCAGAACTAGCACCACACCTCCTGAACACTGACTGAAGCGTACGACTCCGGCCTCCTCCCATTCAGCTTAACAGAATCAATAATTATACCCCTTCTGAAACCTGACAAACCACCACAGAAGTGCAGCTCGTACAGACCCCTGTCCATGCTTAACCAGGACAGTAAAATCCTGATGGTGATGCTAGCTCACAGACTAAAAAAGTAATTCATACTTTGGTGCACCCCGACCAAACTGGATATGTGCCAGGAAGATAGGTGTCCTGGAACCGAAGGCGCTTACATCATGTGATGTATAACACAGCTTCCTGGGATAAACCTTGCGCGATAGCGGCGCTGGACGCCATAAAAGCATTTGATTCCATCAAATGGGACTGGCTATACGCTACTTTATGCAGGTTTGGCTTTGGTCTGAATTATTTACAGTGGGTGAGAATAATATATAACGACCCTGTAGCAAGAGTTCAGACAGGCAACTACTTCTCAAGGCCCTGGGTGTTGTAGAAGGGCACCAGACAAGGCTGCCCATTATCCCCACTACTGTATATTTTAGCGATGGAGCCGGTGGCTGCATATTTAAGAACGTAATACATGGAAGCAGGTATACCAATGCATGGAACACGCCATTTGATATCCATGTACACCAACGATACGCTTATATATGTGCACTGCGCCCAGCTTTCAGGCATTACAATTAGTGTAGCAAAATCAACTCGGTTCCCATTAGCCGGTCTAGCCAAAACGCGGCACGACCAACTCCCAGTACTTGCTCTATAATGGAGCACTGCCACGTTCTGATACCTAGGAGTCGGTATATATCATGACTCTGTTCAAGAACGTAACAGTAATACACAAAAAGCCGTAGACGGTATACAAAACTCCATGAGGTTTTGGACCAAACTACCCCTTTCACTGGCGGGTAGAGTCGCATTGTTAAAAATGGTTGCCCTCCCGACACTCCTACATTACTTTGTAAACATCCCATATAATGTACCTAAAGCCTTCTTCAAAACTATAGACTCCTTGTGCAGGGAATTCCTGTGGAAGAATGGCAGATGCAGGATAGCGTTAGCCTCACTACAAAGACCTTACGAGCAGGGTGGCATTGCAGTACCTTACTTTGAGCTGTATTACATTGAAGGGCAACTGCAATTCTTGGTGGGCTAGTTCGCAGACAAACCCACTTTAGATACTAAGTTACTCCAACCCACAGTGCCATGCTTCTTCCTGAAAGAATTATTATGGAACAAACGGCCCAATGCCAGTCAACATTCATACTTGGTATAATTGGGAATCCAATTATGGGACAGGGTGCTTGCATTTATAAGACTGACGGATCCATTTTTTGTACAGATCCCTTTAGTCTCAATGTTCCCAGCAGCATCCCAGGCACAAATAGGAATCCGTACATACTGGGAATTAAAAGGCATCGTCACAATAGGAGACCTGATCCAAGTACTCCAGCATGGGGTCTGGCATGGATTCACATGCTCATGAATATTCCCCGTCGTCAGGCCGGGAATCCTTGGTATAGAAAAAATCAGTATCAGTTTCCTTTCTGATCTGTCTTTCTCAGTAGTAACCAATCACTGGTCTCTGGGTCATACTGCCCCCAGCCAATGACTGCCCTCTCCCTAAGCCCCGTCCCCGGCAGCCATCCTCAGATTTTTACCGCACGTTCAAGTGTTGGGAATCCTCGTGCTGTAGCTCTCGAGCTTTTGCTGCGTTTTCGCACTTTTTTCAGGAGATTTTCTCATTTTTTCGGTTAAATAGAGCCTCAAGCTCCACCGTTTCTACTTCCGATCAACGGGGATCCGTTTCGGAGTTTCTACGCCCCTCAAGGGTGAAGATTTCATCGAGTTACGCTTTTGGAGGATTCCAGAAGTTCCGAGGCCTAACCCGGACATGGCCCAGGAGAAAGGGAGCTCGACGCCCGGGAAGCTGTTCAGGACCTGCTCTGGATGCCAGCTTCAGAACATTTTCAAGGAGGACGAGCATTCGTTATGCCTCTACTGTCTCCATGAGGACAAGACGCACAAGGAAAAGGACTGCGCTTTTTGTGGGAACATGTCGGAGCGGACCATGAAGGATCGCCACCCCCGTCTCGCCAACTGGTTGGAAGGTAAGAGCCCGCCAGGCGAGAAGAAGAAAAAGAAGTCCGAGCGGTCTTCTAAGTCCTGTGAGGGTGCTCTGGCGACGGGGGCCCAACAAAAGGCTAAGCACCGCGAGTCCGCGGGCACCGGGAGCGCCGAACGGTCAGGCTCCTTGGCTGCCAGGCAGGGCGCATCCTCCCCGGCGCCATCGACCACGAGCCAACGCTCTGGCTCGGGTAAGAGGAAGTCAGAGAACCCGGCGAAGCTTCTGGAGAGGCCCCGGTCGATCTCGAAGATTCCGGCAGAGGGGGAACGAGGCTCGGACACTCACCCCCAAGGTGAAGGCCCCAGGCGTAGAGAAGGTGACGTTGGCCTTAATTCACCCTGCTAAGACCTCGATTGAGGATGTTGCTGCGGCCCTGGCTGAGCCTGTGGAGGCTACACCAGTGGAGGCGCCCTCCGGTACCAGAGTCTCCCTGCCATCGCGGAGGGAGTAGTCTTTCAGGCCCATCGAGAAGACCCCCACGAAGTCCTCGTTGGAAAGGGTGGGGGAGGGGTTGGTGGCTGTCGTGGATACGGACACGACCTCTGAAGAGGAGCTCATCCAAGTCGTGGAGGAGGCCCAGCCCATCGGGAGGGATCCCGACGAGGTCGACGACGAGGTCGACGACGAGGGCGACGGTGACGCAGACGAGGCTCCTCAAGAGCCCTGGCTCCCGTCGTTTCCGGCGCCGCAGGACACCTAGGCGGCCATTTTGTCAGCCATCCAGTCCTTATGCTCAGAGATGAGGACTAGGTTGCCCCTTCCCCCGACGGAGGTACCTGAGCCAGACCCGACAGGGGAACCGGAGCCAGGACCTTCGGAGAGCCCACCACTTAAGAGGAGGAGGACGCATCCTAGGCCTCCTCTCCCGCCTCTGCGGCCTTCTCTGCCTTCCACCCGGTACACTACCCACGGGGATGATACAGGCATGGACACGACTACGACGGG
Source organism: Ambystoma mexicanum (assembly GCF_040938575.1). Lineage (NCBI taxonomy): Eukaryota > Metazoa > Chordata > Amphibia > Caudata > Ambystomatidae > Ambystoma > Ambystoma mexicanum. Next base: position 342,413,675 of record NC_090926.1, read on the forward strand.
TACGGATGACGACTGAGTCGATGACGGGACATGTCCCCCGTCGCCCCCTGCCCGGGCATCCCCGCCCGACGAGATTGGATCCTTCCATGCTATGATTTCCAGGGCATCCGAGCTCTTCCAGCTCGCCCCGAAGAAAAGAAGGAAGGGTTCCTTTACCAACGGCGCAAGGCTAAAAGGAAGACGATCCTCGCCGTACCGCTTCTTGATGACATCTGGGATGAGGGGCTCGCCCTCCTCAAGAACCCTGCCACGGCTCCTGCGAAGAGGGACCGGTACGAGAAGAAGTAGCGGGTGCCCGACGCTGCCCGCCTGTGCCTTAGGGCGCAACCTATCCCGGATTCGGTCGTTTCGGCGGCGGCCAAGAAGAAAGCGTGGGGGGGGTATCGGCCAAGACTTCAACCTCCCCGCCGGACGGCGAGGGTAGGAAGCTGGATGCGATGGGACGACGGGTCAGCTCATCTGCAGCAACGACAATCAAGGTGGCCAACGCCCTGGCCATCGTAGCCCGCTACAACAGGGAGTTATGGTTCAAGATCGCCCCTCTGTTGGACTGACTTCCGGACGCCAAGAGGACTGAGGCCCTGGAAATCTTACAGGAAGTTGAGATTGCCTCGTACCACGCCATTACGGTGGCTACGGACATCGCCGACACCGGTTTCTGTCAGTTGGGCAACAGCGTTTGCCTGAGACGACAAGGATGGCTCAAGGCGACGGATTTCCGCCAGGACGTACAGACCAAGGTTTTGGACATGCCCTTCGATGGGAACAACCTTTTTGGCAAGGCGGTTGATGAGTCCCTTCAGGCGATCAAGACGGAGACGGCCCGTGCACTGGGTGTGCTCCAACAGCGACGCCCGTCCTTTCGGAGCTCCGGAGGCAGACAGGGTACCTCCAAGGGAGCCGGCAGCAGCTCCTCTACGTACCGTCAAGCGAGCAAGATCTTCGTCGCAGGAGGCCTACAGGGGACGCGGCAAGTCAGGTGGATCCCGCCGTCGTCGCCAAGGTGGTCAAGGAGGCAGAGCGGCCTCCAAGCAAGATTGAACCGACCGTCGGGTCGGGCCCCCGCCGAAGCACCCCGGTGGGAGGCCGGCTGACGAAGTTCGTCGGCGTGTGGGAGTCCATCTCCACCGACCGTTGGGTGCTGGACGCGCTGGCCCTGGGGCACGCCCTCGAGTTCCACAAGAGGTGCCCCTGCATTGCTCCCGTGGCCAGGAAGGAAAATCACATCCCTCAACTGCTGTTGGAAGTAAGGGCGATGCTCAGGAAAGGTGCCACCGAGCTCGTTCCAAAGAGGCTTCGGGGCTCCAGAGTTTACTCAAGATACTTCCTCGTAAAGAAGACAGGAGGATGGCGTCCCATCCTGGACCTGCGACGACTGAACAAATACATCAAGGCACAGAAGTTCCGGATGGTCACCCTCCAGCACGTGCTGGGACAGCTGGAGGAGGGCGATTTCCTGTCGTTATTGGACTTGGAGGATGCATACTTCCACATCCCTATTCTAAAGAGACACCGAAAGTTCCTCAGGTTCGTGGTCAAAGGGCGGCACTACCAGTTCAAGGCCCTCCCGTTCAGATTAAAATCGGCGCCCAGGGTGTTCACCAAGGGCCCAGCACCGGTGGCGGCGCGGCTGCGCCTGCAGGGGATCCACGTCTACCCGTAGCTGGACGACTGGCTCATACGGGCAAGGAAAAGGGAGCTTGCCGTGGAACACACTGCGAAGACGTCCAGCTGCTCACGGACCTGGGGTTCTCCATCAACTTTCCAAAATCCCACCTGGTCCCGTCGCCCTGTTTCTGGGAGCACAGCTCGACACAGTGCCGCGGCGGGCCTCACCGTCGGAGGAGAGGATAAGGACCATCCTGGGAAAGGTGCAACGTCTGCTGGCCACGGACGTGGCCAGAGTGAGGTCTATCAAGTCCCTCCTCGGAATGATGTCGTCCTGCATTTATCTGGTGCGCCACTGCAGACTTCGGATGCGGCCCTTGCAAGAATTCCTCGACGCCCACTGGATCCAGACTGGCAGCTTCGAGGACAGGATCCAGCTCGACGAAGCGTTCCGTCAGGCTATACGATGGTCGGGGGTCCGCTCTCATCTGACGGTGGGAACAGGTTTCCTAGCCCTGGCCCACCAGGTTACGGTGACGACGGATGCCTCTCTGGAAGGTTGGGGAGCGCACACCGGGGGTCTCCACGCGAGAGGCCTTTGGCTCCCGGAGGAAAAGACTCTCCACATCAACATCTTGGAGCTCGTGCAGTGTTCTGGGCCCTCAGGTCCTTCCTTCCGTCCCTCAAGGGCAAGGTGGTGAGGACCTTCACCGTCAACACCACCACGATGTTTTACATTCGGAAGCAGGGCAGAACCAGATCCCCTGCCCTATCCAAGGAAGCCCAGGATCTGTGGCATTGGGCCGTCGCCCAAGGGATGTTTCTGGTACCCTTTCATCTGGCAGGGATAAAAAACACCATCGCCAACTCACTCAGCAGAGAGCTGCGCTCGTGCCACGAGTGGGAACTGCGCCAGGATCAAGTGGACCGACTCTTCCGACGATGGGGCGAACCCCAGATCGATCTCTTCGCGACGGCGGCGAACTCCAAGTGCCGGAGGTTCGCCAGCAGGTTTCCCCAACCGAGGAGCATGGGCGATGCTTTCTCGTTCCCTCGGGACGGCCTGTTCCTTTACGTGTTCCCGCCGTTGCCGTTGCTACTCCGGCTCGTCAGCCAGCTCAAGAGGTCCCGGTGCAGGATGATCCTCGTTGCACCGGCGTGGCTGAGGCAGATCTGGTTCCCGGACCTTCTAGACTTGTCAGCGTCCACACCAGTCAAGCTGCCGACGGACGTGGATCTTCTCTCCAGAGAAGGAGGCGCCATTCTTCATCACGAACCAGAGTCGCTGAACTTGCAGGCCTGGCTCCTGCAGCACTAGAGTTTGGAGGATACGACATCCCGGCCGACTGCAGAGAGGTTCTTGCGAAGGCCAGGGCATCCTCAACTCTCAAGTGCTACGGACACAAATGGAAGAGGTTCTCTGTCTGGTGCCGTGTACAGAAGATTAACCCTCTGCGGATTACGGCCCCTCAAGTATTTCCGTACCTATCGTCCTTGGCCAAGGCTGGCCTGTCTCACGCTTCCATCAAGGTACATTTGGCTGCCGTCTCACGTTACACCAGAACTACAGGACGGGCGTCCTTGTGGTCTCATCGACTGGTGAAGGAATTTATGAAAGGACTGCTCCGATCATTCCCGCCGGTGAAGGGCCCTGCCCCGGCGTGGGAGCTCAACATGGTGCTGACTAGGCTCATGGGGTCCCCATTCGAGCCTATGCATTCAGTGCCGTTGAAGTTTCTGTCGTGGAAGACCGCATTCCTCGTGGCCATCACCTCTGCACGACGAGTGGGAGAGATCCAGGCCCTGTCTTGCAAGCCTCCATACTTGACTTTTCACGACACGAGGGTAGTGCTAAGGACGCACCCCTCCTTCATGCTCAAGGTGACGTCGGACTTCCACCTCAACGAGCCCTTGGTGTTGCCAGTTTTCTTCCCGTCGCCTTTGTCGCCGGCTGAGAGGACTCTGCACTCGCTGGATGTAGCTAGAGCGCTGAAGTTCTACGTGGACCGCACGAAGAGTTTTCGGAAGACATCACAGCTGTTTGTGAACTTTGGACCTGTGAATCAAGGGAAGGCTCTCTCGAAGACTTCCATTTCCAGATGGCTCTCCGGCTGCATCATGCACTGTCACCGGTTGGCAAACCGACAGTTGCCAGGCCGTTCGAGAGCCCATTCGACCAGAGCGATCGCTGCTACTACGGCGTTCCTGTCTGGTATTCCCCTGCTCGACATCTGCAGGGCTGCTACGTGGAGGTCGACCCACACTTTCACGAGATTCTACTGCGTCGACTGGGATTCCAGGGAGGAGTCCAGAGTCGGCCAGGCAGTGCTGCGCAACCTTTTCGCCTAAGGTGAGCCTGATGAGGAGGTAAGAGTTGCTTAATGTTGAGTTGTTGTATTGCTTGATATTGAGCCTTTTGCCACCTCCCGTGGTTGTGCATGTGTATACTGCTATGTATTCTTATATTCATGAGCATGTGAATCCATGCCAGACCCCATGCTGGAGAAGGAACAAGTTACTTACCTGTAACTGTTGTTCTCCAGCATGGGTCTGGCATGGATTGACATGCGATCCCTCCCGCCTACCCCTCTGCGGCTCTTCACTTGGTCATACTGCTACTTCACGTGGTACCAAATCTGAGGATGGCTGCCAGGGGCGGGGCTTAGGGAGAGGGCAGTCATTGGCTGGGGGCAGTATGACCCAGAGACCAGTGATTGGTTACTACTGAGTAAGACAGATCAGAAACGAAACTGATACTGATTTTTTCTATACCGAGGATTCCCGGCCTGACGACGGGGAATATTCATGAGCATGTGAATCCATCTCTTCCACGCCCTTTCAGGAGTTAGTGGATAATACAGGCCTTTATCAAGGCCAGTATCTGATGTACTGCACCGTCAAGAATGTGATTGTACGCAGATGGCCAATGTACAGGGAGATAATGAAAACACACTCTGTGGTCGACACCCTGTATGACATTTCCGAAAATGGATATGTAATATATAGGTTATATGGACTGCTCTTAACCAGTGGACCCTCCACAGATGTAACAATTAGGACTAAATGGATCTTGGAAATCCAAGACACGCACTGGGCAGAGATCTTGAAGTATCATAAAGTGTCTCGTAACGCGAGATTGCAACTGATAGAACTATTTGTATCACATAGAGCATATTTGATGCCCCTAAGGATATCTAGATTCCCCGGTGCGGCTCAGCAATTCTGCCCTAGCTGCGCAGCCCGGCATGTTACATATGTTTTGGTCAAGCCCTAACATACAGGTTTACTGGGAGGGAGTGGCGGATAAAATGAATAGAGGAGAATTTAATATGAACCCACTGACGCCTTCAGACTGCTTGCCCGGACTCTTTACGCGCCCCAAACATACATGTTATATGTCCAAGATGAAAAACTTGGCGTTTATACTTGCCAAACACATGATAGCGATGCCATGGAAGTCCCTGAGAGGCCCCAATATTGAAGACTGGTTGCGTGATCTCAAAAATGGGCACTAGCCAAAACAGCTGCTTGGAGGTGTGCGATACACTTAAGCCTCTCTTACAGTAGCGAGGACATAATAGCATGAAATACTCTGATACAGACAATTTTTGCCCCAGCGGCAGAAGAAACAGTTAGCAAACACACCCCCATAGACACTACATGCAGCCCAACCCTAGAAAACCACCACATACATAGACTAAGTGCTAATATCACAGGCAAAATTGGAGGGAGGGAGTTCGGTTGGGGGCAGGGAGGGTTAGTTACGGGATAAATATGAGCAAATGTGGCCTTCATAATTCAACACCGAAACTGTTCATTTATATGTATATGATTATACATTGCACCGTTGTGATGTGTATAAAAACCAATAAAACCTGTTTTTTAAAATAAATTGTTGGATAATATATCCTCCATATATATTATCCTTTCTGTGTTTCCCATGTATTTGCACAGTATGCATTCACACGTTTTAAGAGAAGCTGTTTTTAACTTAATTCCCTCTTTTACAATATTGTCATTCTTTTCCTCTCGGTCACGTTGTTCACAAATATTTGGACTCTGCTTACTCAACTATATGCCCTTGTGTCCCTGCTGCTTCTGGGTGGACTCACTCACGGCTTGTGTTTGCGTTCCTGGATTCTCACGCATTCCGTCAGTGAAGTGTTACTGTCTGCTTCCTTCTTGCAACCGCTGTTACTTCGTTTTCTTGGCTCCCACTTCTTCCAGTTGACAAGTCAGCTTTCCTCTTGGCTGCAGTAAGCTAAGCACTGCTTTTCCAGCTGCAAACGCCCATAGGTCCCTCGCCAGTCCTGGCATTCCTGCAGCGTGGCCTGGTGCAGCAGCTTCAATCTTCTCTGTGAGCCACCCCGCTCCACCAAGCCGGTCCCAGCCTTTCTGCTTTCCGTTCTAGGCAGAAAGGTGCAATTCTCTCTCTCTCTCTCCAATAGCCGCAGCAGCAGATCTCGACTCTCTGCTCTGGCTGCTTAAATTTCCAGGGCACAGGTGTAAGCGAGCAACCACTAGAGCACTCTCTGAGCTTGTCTATTTTGCTCCACTTTGGTTGACCCCTCTTCCTCATCCCAGTATTTTGAGAATTCTGGGAAAAGAAGCCCATTGATGACAATTGACTTAGGGTTGATTGACAGGTGGAATTTAAAAAGGTGGTTTGGTCAGTTTTGCAAGGCAGACCAAAGTTAAAGGGCTGCTATAGAATTTGGTGAAAATGTTTTCCCTATTGTTCAGAGGAAAAGGAGTAGATGCATTACAATAGGCCAGGAGGGTTTCAGATATGGGAAGGTTATTTTGAAGGGAAAATAGGGGATACCATGTCTCATCAGATGAAGCCATGACATCTTCCCGGAGGCTGTCTCCTCCCATGTGATCTTCCCTCATATAGCTACCCCGAGGGTCTGTATCAGCTAGCGGCTGTCATCTGCTGGCCACATCAAGGAGGTTTCCGCCAGCAAATCAGCGATGACTCCACCTGATTCATCACATTCGATATAAATGTAAATAAGTGTGTTTTAAGCATATACTATTCTTTTTTTGTGCACAACTCTATTACTGGACTATCTCAAAGTGGTGTTAACTGTACTTGTATACCAGCCCCGGATCGCCAAAGTCTACCGTACTGATGAACATATGGTTCCATGTAAAAATGTCTCTGCGATAATGTCACCATTTCAAAAAATCGCTGTGATTTGGCCGGGTTAATGTTGTTTGGTAATAAAAAACTATTATCCTTTTTAAATTATTGTTTTACATCAATCGATGCGCTAAATAACAGTTTATATACAGTGAAATTGAAAGACAGTGAGGGAGCAGCTTGTCCATTAGTTGGAAATCTGCAATCAACACGCATCTCGAGTTCATGGAAACCTGTCGGTGCGCAATTAGCCAACTATGAAAGAAAACGGCTGCTGTCTCAGTTAATTATCTCAACGGGTGTTGAAGGGAAGAAAGTTATGAGCAACATGCTTGGCACAGAACAAGAGGCTATTAGCTTGTCATGTACAATTTTGTAATACAAAGATTGATTTATTCAGTGTCACACACAAACACGTTTATTTCATTTACACACGCGAGCGTTTATTCATTTCATGTACACAAGCGTATGGAAAATAGACTACTCGCGTGTGTGCATGAAATAGACGCTCGCATGTGTAAATGAAATAAACTTGTTTCTGTGGCAGATAAAAATGTGACGTGTTTTTTTTCCACAGCGACATTTTGTAATACGATTTTTTGATAAGGGGACATTACGTGATACCGAACCTATGCCATTATTGGGGATGAATTCAATGTTTTGGGATTCTACGGTCTATTGCCCCTGCAGTTCTTCACCAATACCTGGGTTTTCCGAGACTTTTACTGATGCAGAGATTTTTTTTAGATCTGTATATTAAACTCTGATGCAAGGATTTACAGTGTTTCAATGTGTGCTACAGTTTAACTCCTTCGTGTGTGATGTGCCCTTCTGGGCATAGGGACTGTCTTACTAAAATCTATCCTGGATTTTGATAGCCCTCCTAGCTGAGTTGGACATTGTGCTCCCATATTCACTACATCTAAATACTATACCTGTGTTATGTGCATATGAGTTATATGCAATAGTTGGACACCAACCTGTGGTAAGTCCTGTGGTATCCCTGGATCCTCACTGGTAATCATTACTTTGTGTAATATTGTCAAGAGGTATTTTCCATAACTCTCCCCTGGAAGCCTATATGTAGTTCTGCCACCAGGTATGGGACTCCTGAACAGAGGAAGCCCCTAAAAGAAAATGGCCAATAGTAGGACTTGCAAAAATTCATTTGTACCCTTATAGCTACAAACAAGGTAATTTGGCTTGCATCATGGTGAAGCCAAAACTAAATAACAGCTGGGACCAGCCTATTCCCTGTAACCAATCCAGGGAGATATAATCACCCATAGAGCACAAAAGGTAGTGCTTAAGACACACCCCGTGGGTCAGGGAGCCTTACAGGGGTCAAAATGGTTGCAGTGGTTGCCGAACTTGAGGTTAGGGGCCTCTGCCAAATGTATGTCAGTGCTCCAAAAAAGAAGGGGGGGGAGGTAAAAATGTAAGGGGTCCCTAAAAGGACCTGCAGAATTCCCAAAACTGCAATTCTGTCTTGACTTCTCTTCTCAGAGCATGCTTCAGTTATGTTATTTCCCTGTTTCTGCACCATGGCTCCGGTCTGGTGAATTTTGCTCTAGACAAAAAATGGTGTTGTATAACTTACCTAAGTATTTTTTTGGCGCACACAGCAGCAGGGACACAGCTCCTTACCTTTCACTATCAAAGCAAATCTGTACATAACGCAGCTAAATGTTTTCTCTTCATGTACAATTGGCAAGACCTATTGGTTTTATCAGTAAGTTTCATTGTATATCAGTTTTTGGTGTACTGACCTCAAATTGGCAGAGCAGATGCTTCTGTTCCCACTTGTAAGTGTTCACTTCATTGCTGTACAGACATGCCAATCAAGTGGCCCACCATTGTACTGTCTGTACAGAGTTTGAACTCAATGCCAATAATTGCAGTTAAAACCATGTCCTAGAGCACAGTATCAAACCACCTGCACATTGTAATTTTTGGCCCCAGGATTTTTAACTCCCAAGAGTTAAATTGTAGCTCTTTCATGAGGTGCTATTGTATGTGGTGCTCTTAGACTATACTACAGAGTTTGAGATTTACCAAGAAACATTTAACAACTTTGATTCTTGGCTGATGCAGTCTATGTCTTATTGTGACTGTTATGCTTTCAACCCCTTAGATGACATCTCTCCTCCTATCCTCCACAGGCCGCCACAGATATCCAGCACTTACCACCGCAAGACTGTATATTCCTTGGGCTGGGGCCCTCCACTTCCTCCGTTCTCCTTCGGTGAGTTTTGAAATGCTACCAGGAACACTAGGTTAATTTAGAGTGTCCGTGGTTTAGAGGTATTTTTCATTAATAGTTGTTCCCTAAAATAAGTACAGGAATGGATTTTAACATAAAAACGCATCTGACGTACCATGCTAATGCAAATGGGCATTAGACGTCAAGCAGATTGAAAGGGAATTTGCTGAGCTATTTCTTAAGCGATTCCAATCTTTAAAGCCTTAGATGTCCAAGCTAACCCTAATGTTACACATCCTTCCTCTTGTCTTTGAAAATCAGTGGCTGCAGTTATACATCTGATGAGTTATTGCTGTCCATCTGCTTATGGGTTTACCAAACTTAAACCTCAGACCTCAGTGAAGCTCTTTCAAATGGATTGTGTCCTCCCACGTATTCCTCATCTTTATCTTCCCTTTCAGCTTCAGCTGCTTCTCAAAAAAAATTTGGCAGAGGGCGCTCTGCGTTGATGCGGTTGACTCGATGTCCTTCGAAGGCTTCCATCTCGGAGTCAACGTCATCGTTGGTATACTACAGTTCTGTTCAGTTCTGTTATTTCCCTGTTTCTGCGTTAGCTTCAGTTCTGTTTTTCTGCGATAGCTAACGATTCAAGAAATATGGCAGCTTTTTTTTTTTTGGTGAGAAAAACTTTGATACTCGAGTGCGATGGCCGTGTCTTCAACACCATCAACCCTGAAGACCGGGTTCCAAAAATGCCACCACTGCCACGCCAAGATGTCACTCACAGATCCTCATTGTGTGTGTCTGTGGTGCCTTGGCGTGCAGCATAGGACGGCAGACTGTGAGTCCTGTCAGTCCATGACTGGTAAAGCATTGAAAGAGCGTAAAGGGAATTTAGCGGTGGGTAGGCACTCTACTAAATCCCCATCAATGACTCCATTGAAAAAAGTCGTCTGAGTCGAGAGGTGACTCTCCTTGAAGGAAGAGGTCGAAAAAGCGATATCGCTCCAGGAGCGGGTCGCACCATTCCTCATCCTCTTCGAAGAAAAGGCACTATAGATCGCCTTCTTCGTCTTCATCCGATTCCTCCTCTGAGAGAATGATTTCCTGCCCAACCAAATCCTCCACTCCAACCGAGTGGGAAGAATTCAGGCATGAAATGCTTAAAGTTTTCGAGAAGGAAGCCCTGACCCCTGAAAAAAAGAAAGAAAGCGGTCATGCTCCTATTGTGCCGTCAAAAGCTGACAAAGAAAGGGCTACCCACGCCTTTGAGCCCAGGATGTAGGCCGGAGACCCCCTCGAACCCCATAGGTCTTGACACTACATAAAATCATCGAAGACTCCATTAAGTCGAAGGTCAAGCCATTTCGTGGGCTTCCTCGACACCAAAATCGAAGAAAAAAAAAATAGTCGACAACGTTGACGCCATCAGGGTCGAAACAATTGGCGCCTTTGCCCCTAAACCTTTGACAATTTCAAAACAATTTGAAAATCCTACAAGCCTTTGCCAAAGAAAGATTTAAGTCCTTATCCTCCATTTATGAAGAGTACGAACCATCAGACCACAACACTCCACCATTTGGATGGAATTTGGCACACCTAACGCCCCAGCAAGCCTCATTTCAGATGAATTTCAAGTTAAAAGATTTGTATGAGATTCTCCAATCTGTTAGTGTTGTTGAGACACCACCGAAATGTAAGTTTGGCAAGCCAGACCTAGCAGACCATGCAGATGCCTCTTATAGGCACCTTATGACCAGAGTTATAGATTGGGGCAGACCTGCTCCACCATTTGAGCAAGACGACCTGACTGATATTCTTGATGAAGGTCTGCCGAAGTATCCCATTCTCCACTTTCATGTCACACTTCAAAAAAGGGTTATGGCAAATTGTGAGTTTCCTGAAACAAATCCAGCAGTAAATAAGAACCTCACCAAGAAGTACAGGCCCTCAAGTAGCGACCCTAGCTATCAGTCAAAGCACCTAACACCAGAGAGCCTGGTATTTCAGGCAGGGACGGCTACTTCCAAACAGGCTGCTTTACCCAACCATCCCACCAGACAGGGATGATGAGCGTTCAACGCGTGGGCTCGGAAGGCATTTTCTGCAGGGAGCATGGCTCTTAAGTCTGCAAATGCCACTTGCACCTTAGCAAAATTTACATTCACCCTGTGGGACTGTGCAGCTATGGCAGCTGGCCATATTCCCAAAGGGGAAGAGAGAAACGGCTTCCTGAATAGTGTAGGAGACAGTGAGGAGGCTGTGTGAGTCTCTGCAATCACAACTTGCCTGATAGCATCAGCAGAGCCATGGCAGCAAGCACTGTAATATGCAGGTTTGCATGGTTGAGGAAGTCTGGTTTTGCACCGGACGTGCAATCCAGACTCCTCAACATGCCCTTTGATGGCACTCTGCTGTTTTGCAGCAAGGCTGACGAAAGCCTAGAGAAGGTGCAGACCTCAAAGTTGGCAGCCAAATCCCTTGGTGCCGCCATCAGCCACAACCATCTTACCCCAGCGGATCATCTTGGAGGGGTAAGTCCTTTCACTTCTACTCCTCAGTTGGAAGAGCGAGAGGACTGGCTAATCAAAGGGGCCAAAGAATATTCCCTTGTGTTGGATGAGGAAGAGGTGCAAAGTCCGCCCAAGAAACGGCTCCTTTACCATCAGCCGCTGCTTCAGCCGCCTCAAAACCTCTGCGGCCTTAACCCACAAGACCCCGGTGGGAGGAAGACTCTCACTGCATCTGCAAGAGTGGTGGGCTATTACTTAAGATGCGTGGGCTTTGGCAATAGGAACATAGGATTACTGCCTCGCCTTTCTAAAAAGGCCTCCGGGCCATCAATCAGGGAGCCACTCAAAGTTCCGGATCCGTTACTTGTGCAGGAAATGTTGAGCCTGCTAGTAAAAGGTGCTATAGAACCAGTACCAGTAACAGAGAGAAACAAAGGGTGGTTGGTACTCTACCCATTTCCTAATCCCTAAGAAGGATGGATGATTAGGAGCCATCTTGGGTGATGCTTGAACAGGTTCCCCAAGAAGGACAAGTTCAAGATGGTCACACTTTCTCAGATCCTTCAGGCCATCCAGCTCCAGGATTGGATGGTGTCATTGGGCCTTCAGGATGCTTACTTTCATGTGCCTATCCAAAGTATCTGAGGTTCGCCGTTGGCGGTTCTCATCAGTTTTGTGTTTCGCCATTCGGGCTGACCGCCGCCCCAAGGGTTATCACCAAGCTGATGGCGTCTATTGCAGTGAGTCTCAGGAGAGGGGGAAAGGGAATTCACGTCTACCCCTACATGGACGATTGTCTGATCAGGACACGTTCTCCCGAACGGGCCGTGGAACATCTTAGCATCACCTGCCACTCTCGCCACAGACTGGGCTTCGCCATCAATTGCAACACAATTCATATAACATCTCAAAGACTCCAATTCATTGGAGCAGTACTTGATGCATCCTTGGTCTTTTGTCTTGCCGCCCGAGTTGCGGGCTTAATACATTCTGCAAATGGTCACCAAGTTCCAGAATGCCCAGCGTCTTCCGGTCTTCGACCTTTTGAGGTTGCTCGGCCTCATGGCATCCTGCATTTTCCTGGTACCACAGGCTCACTGGAGAATGAGATCCCTGGCAACCATGGCCGAAGATAACCGTAGTTATGGACGCCTCACGGGGTGGGGAGCCCACTCCAATGATTTAACCATCAGCGGTCATTGGTCTCCATCAGAGTGCAAACTACACTTCAACCTTTTGGAGCTGAGGGCAATCAGACTAGCACTGAAGCCCTTTCTGCCCTCTGTACGGGGAAAGAATGTCCTGATAATGACGGACAACCCAGTGGCCATGTACTACCTCAACAAGAGGTGCAGCTCTGGTACTGGGCAATTTAAGAAGGAATCTCCTTATTGGCCGTTTACCTAGCCGGAGAGGTGAACACAGCGGCAGGTGCTCTGAGCAGGCAGAGAACAGTCTGCCACAAGTGGGAACTAGCTCAGGAAACACTTCAAGGGATCTTCACCTTTTGGGGAACCCCCTCCAGTGGATCTGTTTGCGACCAGTGTCAACCGGAAGTGCAACTGTTCTGCTCCAGGGAATTTCTCCCAAGAGAAGCTCTAGGAGACGTGTTTGTAGTGGATTCCGAATTTCCACTGCTGTATGCGTTTCCTCCAGTCTCCGTCATTCCTCACGTGATCAGGCGGTTGAGAAAGTTTGGGAAATCCATGATCCTAATTGATCTGGATTGGGCCAGGAGTATGTGGTACCCGGACCTTCTGGACATGTCCATCTGCCCTCCAATTCATCTTCCGCAAAGAGAGGACCTTCTCTCGCAAGAGGAGGGTCTGGTTCTCCTTCCAGAGGTGAAGTCACTCAACCTTCATGCATGGCTTTTGAGAGGTTGAGATATAAGGATTGGGATCTCCTGGATGAGTGACTGAACATTTTGCTATCGGCCAGCAACGAAATCCTTATACCGCTTCCGTTGGAATACATTCTGCAGCTGGTGTAGGGAAAAGGATGTGGACACTTTTCAATGCAATACACATATGGTGCTGTCTTTCTTGTTACATTTAACAGATCTGGGGTCCAGATTAGAACAATAAAAGGTTATTTGGCAGCGCTTTGAATCTTCAAGCGCACAACAGAAGAGGTATCTTATTTCAAGATGCTGTTAATCATTCAATTTATTAAAGGGCTCACTGACATGTTTCCTCCTACACCTTTTTAAGTACTGATTTGGGATCTTAAGCTTGTGTTGAAATTTCTGATGTGTGCTCCCTTTGAGCCACTCCATTCATGTCTACTAAGGCTACTAACATTCAAAACCATTCTGTTAGTTGCGTTGACATAAGCCCGCAGGGTGAGTGAGTTTGCACGCCTTATCTAGTAAGCCTCCATTTACAATTCTTTACAAGGACAAGGTTGTCCTTGGGGTTAAACCTTCTTTTTTTTCACAAAAATTGTTTCAGATTTTAATTTAACCCAGAGAATCGTGCTTCCTACCTTGTACCCATCTCCTCATCCTGGGAAGGAAGAGGAAAGGCTACATAGCCTTGATCCCAGAAGGTATTTGAGCTTTTACGTTTCACGAATGTATGTCAACATGACCAACTTTTCAATGGGTACACCGGACACAAGCTGGGTCTTCCAGTTGCAAAACAAACCTTGTCCAGATTGATCATTATTGCTATTACAGAATGCTACAGATTGGCAGTGAAAGATCCCCCAGAAGGCTTTAGAGCTCATTCAACAAGGGGCATGGCAACATGTTCTGCTCTGCAAAGAGGGGTGCCTATAAAATACAATTCTTACTCCCTCCTCCAAAACATAACACTGCTTTGTGAGTCTATCAAAGGATGAGGAATACGTGGGAGGTACCCCAGGTAACGTTCTTTCAACTGGATGTTCCTCCCACATGTTCCTCATCGGCCCTCCCAACCTACCCCACTGTAGAATTTCCAGGCATTACACTGATCACTGTAACCCAAAGCAGGGCCACCCTTAAAGAGTAAGTGCTTGCTTTGTCCGTAATGCAAGTTTATTGTACAAAGAGCTGGGAGGGGTTAGATGACATCAGAGTCAAACTAACCTGTCTCTCTGAACCATACAAAGAACACGCTTTGTATACAATGTGCAACAGTTAAAACACTCTCAGAGGTTTTGTTACAAAGTCAACCCTCTACCCCACATTATTGGTTAAACCTATGCAATGTACCCATATTCCCTTCAGTTCCCACACTTCTCCAGCATTGGGTCTGAGATGGATTCCCATGCTTGTGAATATTCCCTGTCGTCAGTCCGGGAATCCTCGGTAAAAGAAAAAAGTTTCACTTTCAATTACAGACTATATTTCTCCTCTAAACCAATCACTGTACTCTGGGTCATACTGCCCCCAGGCAATGACTCCCCTCTCCCCAAGCCCCTCCTCTGGCAGCCATCTTCAGATTTTTACCGCACGTTCAAGTGTTGGTAGTCCTAGAGTTTTGCTCCGTGAGGTATTCTACGGTTTTCGTGGTTTTTTTTCGACAGTTATATTTTTGACAAAAAGAGCCTGTGTGCTCTTCTCTTCATCTGCTGACAAAAGGGGACCCATTTGTCCATGAATTTCAACGCCCCTCAAGGGCAAGGATCGTCGAGTTTTCATTGAAGTTTCCAGCCATCAGGCCTACTCCGCACCTCCGACCATGACTGAGGAGAATGAAGCTCCCTTTTCAAGATCTGCACCAGATGTGGACTGCGGAATGTGTTTGTGGGGGACAAACACCATCAGTGCCTCTACTACCTTCATCCGGACCCCAAAGAATGAGATTGCTAGATTTTCCTCGGCTTCTCCAAAAGAACAATTAATGATCAACAGTAGACTGGTGACGTGGCTAAGCGCCAAGGCCTCTGTCCTGTGCACCAAGCCGGGTCATGCCTCAACCATGACCGGCCAGTCCGGAGAGCAGGCTTATAAGTCCTTTGAGGGTGCTCCATCTGTGGGGGCTCAAAACAAGACCAAGCACTGTGAGTCCACTTCCGTCAGGGTCACTGTGCAAGCGGGTCCCTCGATGGGCAGTGTGCGATCAATGTCACCATCTGCCTCCATTGCCAGCCATCGATCGAGCTCCTTCTCAATCAGGAAGTCGCTCATACCAGCTAAGCTGCGGGAGAAGCCTGAGAAGCCTAAGATGGAGGAGGCGGCGGCCGACCTGCCCAAGAAGGTCCAGGCGGTGCAGGAGAAAGCATCAGCGACTAAGCTGTTGGTGGCCCCTCTCTCCAAAGCCAAGGGGGGGGGACCCTGTGAAGGTAGCCCCTACTGTTGCCAGGGTGTCCCTGCCCCAATGTGGGAGGCATCGGGCTGGGCAGTGGAGAAGTCTGCTGGCACACCCGAGAAGAGGATGTTGTCAGTAAGCCCGGCTGAGATCCCTCAGGGTGCAAAAAGTGTGGTGGGGGGGCGCTGAAGTCCCAGGCCAGCCACAGGCCGTACCCCAAGCAATGGAGTTGTCTTCAGACGACCAGGACCGGGAGTCCCTGCACACGTTCTACGAGGACGTGGGGGACGGCAATGCCGAAGGTGACGGTGTGGTGCCTAGTGTGCCCACCATGCCTGCTCACCCAAGAGATGTTACCCTGGACAGCCTTTAGACCCTACACATGCTGTTGTCAGAAATCCAGAAGAGGATGCTGCGGGCCCTGGCGGCTCTGGCTAAAAAGAGGAAGCCCCATCCGATGCCCCCGCACCAACTTCCACACCCGCGCCAGGTGCCCTCCTCCCCGGTAGACGCAGGGACTGACAGGGCCACGACGGACGATATCATCATCACAGTGGGCAGATCGCCACAACCGACGCGCGTCCCCACACCGGATGAGGTGGGGTTGTTACATCCCATGGTCGCAAGGGCTTCCGAGCTCATCCAGCAACCAAGAAAGGGGGCTTCCTATACCAGAGGCGTGAGGCCAAGAGAAAGACCATCATGACAGTGTCCCTCCTGGACGACGTGTGGGAGGAAGGCCTAGCCCTCCTGAAGAATCTTTGCTCGGCCCCGGCCAAGCAGGATAGGCTGGAGAAAAAGTACCAGGTGCCGGAGTCTGCAGCCAAGTGCCTACGGTTGCAACCGTTGCCGGACTTGGTGGTCTCGGCAGCTGCAAGGAAGATGTTGTCTAACCCCTCGTCATTGTCCTCTGTCCCTCCGGACAGCGAGGTGAAGAAGTTGGATGCAATAGGGAGGAAGGTCATCTACTCCGGCGTTGACCATCAAAGCAGCCAGCGCATTGACGATCCTGGCCAGGTACAATAGGGAACTGTGGTACAAGCTGGCCCCAATTCTGGAGTTCCTACCCGGCGACAAGTGGGTAGAGGTGATCGCACTCCTTCAGGAAGGTGAAGTGGTGTCGGACCATGCCATCACAGGGGCCCTGGACATTGCCGACACAGGTTTCTGGCAGATCGAGACCGGTGTCTGCCTCCGTCATCGATGCTGGCTGAAGGCCACCAATTTCTGCCAGCATGTTCAGACGAGGGTGCTGGACATGCCCTTCGACAGGGATAACCACTTTGGGAAGGCCGTCAACCAGTCCTTGCAGGCCATCAAGACTGATATGGCTCGTGCCCTAGGTACTCCCCAACAGCACCGCTCTTCCTTTTGCGCCTCTGGCATATCAGCGAAAGGTTTTGGTAGAGGCTCCTTGTCGTACAGTCAGCCCTCCCACTCCACGACCCAGTAGGCCTACAGAGGCCGTTCCAAGGATTTTGTGGAAGTGGTCAGTGCCGTCGTCACCGTCAAGCCGGAACGCAGGTGCCGAAGCAGGACTCAACCGGTGGGAGGCTGGCTGATGCGATTTGTAAGCAGGTAGGAAAAGATCTCCATGGACAGATGGGTGCTGGGCCCACAGACATAGCCTTGAGTTCTCAGCAAAAGCGTTCGCCGATCCCTCCATTGACCGGGCAGGAGCAGCACATCCCTCCACTCCTGCAGGAGGTATGGGCCATGCTAAAAAAAAGGGGTGATAGAGAAGTTCTAAAATGACTCTGCGGCTCTGGAGTCTCCTCCAGATACTTCTTAATCAAAAAGAAGGCTGGCGGCTGGAGGCCCATTTTAGACCTGCCGCATCTCCACAAGTACCTCAAGTCCCACCATTTCATGATGGTCACGTTGCAGCATGTGCTCGACCAACTGGAGGAAGGAGACTTTTTGATGTTGCTGGACCTGGAGGACGCCTACTTCCACGTCCCCATTCACAGGAAGCATTGAAAGTTCCTACGCTTTGTACAGGGAAGGCACTACTAATTCAAGGCCCTCTCTTTAGGCCTAAAGTCAGCCCCAGGGTGTTGACGAAGTGCCTGGCACCAGTGCCGGCCCATCTACATCTACGAGGGATACATGTGTACCATTGTGGAACACACTGTTCATAGGAGCCAGGCTCAACACAGTCTCTTGCCTAGCGTCGCCCTCGGAGGAGAGGATAGCGGCCCTGCTGGGCAAGGTGCAATGGCTTTTGTCACTGAAGACTGCCACGGTGCAGCCCATCAAGTCTCTACTCAGCATGATGTCATTGTGAATTTACCTTATCCGACTATGCAGGTTGCGGATGCGACCTCTTCAGGAGTTCCTGGACGCCCGCTGAATATAAGTGGCCGGAAGCTTTGCGGACAAGATCCCTCTCAACGTAGAGTTCCGTCGGGCGGTGAGGTGATGGGGCGTACACTCCAACATCACCCGGGGCACAGGGTTTCAAAAATCTTCATACTAGGAGACGGTCACCACGGACGCTTCCCTGGAGGACTGGGGTGACCACACCAGATGTCTGCATGCCAGAGGCTTTTGGATGCCAGAGGAGAAGGATCTCCACATCAATATCCTGGAGCTGCGTGTAGTGTTCTCAGCCCTCAAGTCATTATTTCCATCCCTGAAGGGCAAGGTGGTGAGGAACTTCACGGACACCACCACCACAATGCTCTACATCAGGAAGCAGGGGGGCACCCAATCCCCAGCACTTTCCAAAGAGGCGCATGACTTGCCGCACTGGGCCGTCGGACAAGACCTGTTCCTCATTCCCTTTCACCTGGCGCAAGTCAAGAACACCATTGCCGACTCCCTCAGCAGGGAGTTGCACTCCTGCCACGAGTGGGAACTTGGCAGGACCAGGTGTACCGCATCTTCATCAAATTGGGCAGGCCCCAGATCGACCTGTTTGCGACAGCGGCAAACTCCAAATGCCAGAAATTTGCCAGCAGGCTCCACCAGCCGAGGAGCATGGGGGCGCGTTCTCCTTCCCGTGGGAAGGCCTGTTTCTGTACGTGTTTCCCCTGTTACCTCTCCTGCTGTGAGCCCTGGCTCAACTCACAGTGCCGATGTAGGATGATGCTCATTTCCCCGGCGTGGCCGAGGCAGGTTTGGTACCTAGACCTTCTCAGCTTCTCAGTGTTGTTAAGCTGCCACGGTCGCGGATCTGCTCACCAGAGGAGGTGCAATCCTGCATCGCGACCTAAGATCGCTGAACCTGAGGGCTTGGCTCCTGCAGCCCTATAGTTTGGAGGATATGAGTTGCCGGCGGACTGCAGGGAGATGCTTGCCAAGGCCAGAGCATCGGCAACTCTGAAGTGCTACCGTCACAAGTGGAATCGTTTTGCTATGTGGTGTTGGTCGCAGCAGATCACCCCTCTGAGTGTCACGGCCCAGCAGATTCTTCCATACTTGTCGTTGGCCAAGGCGGGGGTGGCGCACGCCTCAATCAAGGTGCATCTGGCGGCTATCTCCCGCTACACCAGGTGTCTTGGAAGATCTTCTCTTTGGTCCCACTGTCTCGTCAAGGAGTTCCTCAAAGGACTGTTTTGATCTTTTCTTCCGGTGTTAGCTCCTGCCCCTGCGTGGGAACTCAACCGGGTGCTGATGAGGCTCACGGGAGCCCCCCTTTGAGCCTATGTATCAGGCCCCTCTCAAGTATCTCTCGTGGAAGACTGCTTTCCTTGTGGCCATTACCTCGGCCAGGAGGGTGGGTGAGATCCAGGCCCTATCCTGCAAGCAGCCATATCTGACTTTCCATGATTCAATGGTGGTGCTACTGACGCAGCCCTACTTCATGCCAAAGGTTCTGTCGGAATTCCACCTCAACGAGCCTTTGGTGTTAATAGAGTTTTTTCCAAAGCCTTTGTCACAGGCTGAAAGGGCCTTGCACTCATTGAACGTTGCTCGTGCCCTGAAGTTCTACGTGGCAAGCACAAAGAGTTTTCGGAAGATGTCTGAACTGTTTGTGAACTTTGGTCCTGTGAACCATGTGAAGGCCATGTCCAAGGCTTCCATCTCCAGGTGGCTTTGCGGAAGTATCACACACTGTCATTGGTTGGCCAACCGACCGCTGCCCGGCCGTCCAAGAGCCCATTCCACCAGAGCGATCGATGCGACGACTGCATTCCTGTCTGGTGTGTGCCTGCTGGACATCTGCAGGGCTGCTACATTGATGTCTATGCACACCTTCACAATGTTCTACTGCGTCGACAGGGATTCCAGAGGGGAGTCCAGGGTCGGCCAGGCAGTACTATGCAACTTGTTCGCTTGAGGTGAGTCTGTTCCAGAAAGTAAGAGTTTTGCTTCTGTTGAGCCTTGCCACCTCCAGTGGTTGTGTAATGTACTACTGCTATGTATTCTTTATTCATGAGCATGGGAATCCATGCCAGACACCATGCTAGAGAAGGAACAAGTTACATACCTGTAACTTTTGTTCTCCAGCATTGGTCATGATCTATCCTGCATGTCCTAACAGCTATGGAGGGTGGGGTTTGCAAGAAGATCAGGAGTATGTGTGGCACATACGTACCTCCCAATGATTTGGACAATGGAACTCTCGCCCGAACAATTGACACATTGCACAACCTAAGGGGAGCCATGAAAAGGTAGGTGGGAATTGCTTACTTTTTTTCTTGGGTGCCTTCCTGAATGGGCATAACCATAAAAATACTCATACCTATTTTTGTCTTGTTTAATGATCTTATGTTCCTGTCAGTTATGTCTACAGTGCTGTCCTGCCCATATGCCTAGAGCTGCTGCTATGATGGTCGTGACCGTGTCTAAGGCCACTGCCATTCCATCTCGCACTCAGACTGATATTGAAATAAATACAGAAGTGGAATTGTGTCCTCCACCAGGGTGAGGTGAATATGTAGAATGGGTAAATTGTGGGATTGATAGAAGGGCAAATTGGTATTGTCCAGCGGAGGAGCATGGGTGTGAGGGGTCTAGTATGTGAGTTGGCTGTAAGGTTTCATTCCACCGAGAAGGTGAGATCGATGAGCTGGAAATTGGTTTGTTGATGTATTATCTAAAGGGGGGAAATGTTGAGGTAGTTGATAAGGGTCCCACAGGTAAAGAGAAGTTTAAATTGCACGCGCCATATTGGTGGCTGGGGTGGCAGCGATGTTGACATGATGTTGCAATTTAGCATGAATACAGTGTAGCTAATGGGAATGAGATGTGTTATTTTTAGTCTTGTTTTTGTTGATACATTTTTAAATTGCATGTGCGCAGCAAGATAAATATCAAAACTGCTGATACAATATAAACACAATATAGGTGTCTCGTGCCACATAGCACCTAACAATTGGGCAGCAAGGAGCTCTACATGTGCATGCGACGTAGATTTTCAATGGGAAAATCAGTGTGAGGATGCAGTAGACCTGAACATACATCCATTGGTAAATGTATATGGGGGGGTCTCTAGAGAAATAGGTTTTTGGAAGTGTGAATACACAGATCTGTTTTGCCGCAGAGTTCTCTGATAAGTAAGGAATTGTGCTGGCTGAATACATGGGTTGGGCAATTGACATTTGAGACTCAAAAACTAGTCTTACAAGGTTGGGGGAAAACAGCAGCAGTTGCTATGAATATCACATGGTCAGTTTCGGGCAGGTCTCTTTATGGCCTGGTGCATTGCAAAGGGGAGATACAATCTCTTAAGTATATGAGAGTCTGTTATTGAATCACAGAGGGATTCCAGCCACCTGGTAGGGCTGGATTTGAAGGCCAGATAATGAAACCTGGTGCATGTTGTTTGCAGGGAATGGAGCACCGATAGATCATGGATTTTCAATTGATTTGTCAAGGTGTGCGTTGGGACCATGTGGGCTGGAATGGTAAGTCGCATAGTTTAAAATTAAATGTGGACACCAACACATTTGGCCGATAAAACCAGCAACAATAGATCAAAGGGAAAATGTGTTTGTTCCCCTCCTCTTCACAATCATCAATAGAATTTCGATAAGCGGACGTGTGCGTCACAAGTAGGTGTAAAGGTTTCCAACCAGATGGAACCTGTGATCATTGAAATTGTTTGTAAGTTGTGTAACTAGGAGATGGGGCTATGACCAAATATGGAAAGGCCCAGAGAGGGGTGTAGAGTAAATATGAAAAATTCAATTAGAAGTTAGATGAATGTATCCAATAAGAAGGAACAAGTTACTTACATGTAACTATTGTTCTCCAGCATGGGTCTGGCATGGATTCACAGGCTCATGAATATTCCCTGGCAGGCTGGGAATCCTAGGTAAAAAGAAAACACAATTTCACTTTCAAACTGTCAATCACTGTACTCTGGGTCATACTGCCTCCAGCCAATGACTGCCCTCTCCCAAAGCCTCTCCTCTGGCAGCCATCTTCAGATTTGGTAAGCATGTACAGTGGCAGTATGACCAAGAAGAGCCACACAGGGGTAGGAGGGAGGGTTCACATTTGAATAAATGCATATATAACGATTCTGCAATGCTACAAGCCTCAGTCCTGAGTTCTTCTTTAATTGCACTAAATGCTGATTCAGAGGAATTCATAAATAATCATTAATAGCAGACAATTTGTAACAATCTGAAATTCACCAAGGTTTGTACGCCAGGGGTCCAAAGGGAAGTAAACAACATTTCTGTCCGGCTGAATAGTCGAAATTGTACAGGAATGTTCATAAGTGCCTCAGTGGAAGCTGATGAGATAGTTTCAATTAGTTTCTCCAAAAGTGTATAAAGTCCCTGAATTGTCCATATCTGATGGCACAAGGGATGCCAGCGGCACAGGGGATAATGGTGGTACGAATGTAGACTCAGATTTTGAATTTGCGGTTGTCGGGTGGCTCTGGGGAACCACAAGGATGGGCACATGCAGGGTGGTGAGACTGCAAGCGCCTCGCCAGGCCAGAGGTAACTGTAGGAAAAGGGTCCACAGGACGTGTACAAGTTGAAGTGTTGCCACCTCCACCCAGATCAGCAATGCGAAG
This sequence comes from Ambystoma mexicanum, assembly GCF_040938575.1. NCBI lineage: Eukaryota > Metazoa > Chordata > Amphibia > Caudata > Ambystomatidae > Ambystoma > Ambystoma mexicanum. The sequence goes on from NC_090926.1 coordinate 342,436,365, forward strand.
CGTGAGGCTTCAGTTTTGATTTGTGCCAACAGGCACCATGCATTCGCCCTTAAAACACAGAGAAAAAAAGTGTAAGTAATTGGATCTTAACAGGTTTCTCTGGCTCCTTGAGTCATGTTAAAAATGTCCTACTTTTTCCATACGCTTAAACATACTTAGTTTATTTGTCCCACACCTTCTTGAGGGAGTCCCACCAATCCTCCCGCTCTGCAACTCTTCACCGCTTGCTCCCATTTTTTTGTTCACAATTATTAGTCCTTCAAGAGTGAACTGTACTCTTTGCATACAACAGACATCCTTCTGGTTTTCCCCATCTAATGGTAAACATTCTTCTTCGACTGGAAGGATAGAAGCTGCTACAGAATGCCCCCAAACTGCCCTTGGACCCTGCACAAGGCTAGGTGCACTAGACACTGTGCCTCCGCTACCTCAACCTCTTGTCGGGAATAAATAATCTAGGGACAACAGAAACATGGAGGATAAGAGAACAAATATAACACGATTCTGTCGCTCTCTCTCTCCCTTCACCGATTTCATATAATGATACCACAAATTATCTGGTGCGTCATTTACTGTTTCTAAATTTGTATCCTCCTTATTTACAAAATCTATTTCAAGGTCTTCTTGTGCTCCTAATCATTTTTCTGCCATATCCATAGTATTTCATAACTTGGATCCATTTACATTCCTACTATTGAGAACATATACCACAGAAATCAAGAGAGAAATGGATCTACACATTCTCATACAAATTTTTTAATGCATTCTTTTGTTTTACAGTCTGAATAATAATTCTTGATCTATGTGCGCTCCCTCCCTACTTCACTGGCATGAATTGTGTCTCGTACACTTATCTTTTTAGGACTACTCTTCCCCAGGTGTCAGTGGAGGGACTCTGGTGTCCCTTTGCATGTCATGGACATGGATCCAAGTTTTGTGGCCCTCCTCTTTGACTGCAGTTGGTGTAGCAAAGATCACTTTGTGAGGCACATGGAAACACTATTCATTCCAGCGGCAAACAAAGGAATGCACATAGGCTGTGTCCCCAGGGAGTAGCAATGGTTGCTGTCAATCTTCTTGTTCCTTGTTGTCTTTTACCATTGCTTGCTGATGTGATGATGTAATCTGTGAAGACCCAATCAACGCTTTTAGTCAAGGCCCAAAGATAGTCCCAAACTCTTCTCCAAGATTCTCTGGTGACTTATGTGCGTCTTAACCTGTGCGGGTGAGCGTGGTGTATACAATCTATGCCCGTCACCACCTCATGAGGAGTGAGGTGGTGATCTTTCCATGGCTTATTTCGTAAGTAAAACAGGGAAAATGGAAGTCAGTGCAACCAACTTTTTTGCTGTTCACTACATAGTTTAGACAACTGCATTTTAAGCAAACAATTAAGTTTTTTCACTCTTCCGTCTGCCTGTGGGTGATACACCGAGCACACCCTGTGCTTGATTCCCAGAAGTGATGTAATCTCTGCAAATAGTGCATTAAAATAAATGGATCCCATTATCTGATCTCAGGACCTCACATATTCCCCACCATGGAAATACCTCCCTTATCAAAATTGTAGCTGCCGATTTTCCTTCATGATGCACTCGGGGACCAACTTGAAGCCATCGTGAAAATGGACATGCAACTACAATCAAATTCCTGAATTGATAACACTTCTATATCAAATTGACAAATTCAATATGCAGCTCTCTGAATGGACCTGAAGGCCGGGGAATTGCCACTCGCTGCTTTTATGGTGTTACCAGGATTTCATTCTTTACAAACTATACAATTCCCTACAAACCTACTTACCTGTTCATGAATGTTTGGTATAAGCCACTCCTCCAGGAGTTCTGTTGCTATTTGTTGTCCGGAAATATGTGGCAGGTAATGTAGCTGCTCTAGAGCCACAAGAAGCAGCCCTAAGGCCATTACTACTTTCCCCATCAACTCCTGTCTCCACAACAAGTCTCTGGGCGAGAGCATACATCCCCTCTTTGCCCAGAGCTCCTTCTCCGCTTGAGGTGCCTTTCCCTGTATGTCTACTATTTGAAGCAAAGGGACTGCAGTTTATGGGACTGGCAACTGTATGAGACACCATTTTCATTTTCAGAGGTTCTGAAAAGGGCAAATATGCTGCTTCCAATGCTGCTCTTTCTGCGGGATCATTACCAAGCACTATTAAATCAGTCCTGTTAGTATGCAACACGCACTTCACTATTCCTACTTCTACGGCAATCTTAGCGATTCAATTAGTCGGGATTGCAGCTCCATGCTGGACTGGGGTCCTGTTTCATTTTTTTAAACCCAAATCTCTTCCATCTAAATAACCCAGAATGTACCATGGAGGCAACATATACGCAGAGTCAGAGTAGATAGTGTCTGCCTTCCCCTTACTCATCTCTAGCACCTCGATAAGTGCCAATGGCTTTGCCGCTTGCGCAGAGCAATGTGGAGGCAGCTGTTTCTCTACTTCAACCCGGTGCTTCCCATCCACAAGACCTACAACAGCCGCCCCTGTGTGCCTTTCACCAGTGTCCTGATCAATTGTTGACGACCAGTCAACAGAGTATGTCGCTTTCTTCCAAGGCAGTCTCCTTAACATTCATCCTCGCTTCTTCTTCTCCCTCATAAATTGCACAGTCGTGGACAATATCGTCAGGTTTCACTGGTTCGGCTAAGAATATCACCGGATTGACTAGGTGACACATTACAGGATGCATGGAAGCATTTGACAGAATAGCTTCATACCCTGATATTCTTTTGGTTGTCAAAGTTGACTTAGGCCTTTTCAAGATAGCAAAAACTGCATGCTCCACATACTACATCACCGGGCAGCCCATAGTAATGGTTGAAGACTTTTGTATTTGTATTTGTTTTATTTGTATAGCGCAAACCAGGCCCGGAGGCTACCGGGCGCATATCTTGAAAGCAATGGTTACATAAGTTGCATACAGTGATTACATGACAAACAATAAATATAGCAAAGAAGGCATAGGTAGGTAGTACAACGATACATGATTTGTCGATAACAACCAGACAAAGGTTATCGCGTCACGTTCCAGGGTGTAGCTCGGGCAGTGGAGGAGACTAGCCAACATTTGGCTCTGTGCTTGAATAGCTTGAGGGAGGGGAGGTTTCTGATAGTCAAGGGGACAGTGTTCCACACTTTAGCTGCCAGGACTAGGAAGCTAGATCCACCAGCTGTTTGGAGCTTGTATCTCGGTATCAGTAAACTCTGGTTCAGAGTAGATCTAAGTGAGCGAGCTGGGGTGTACAGCGAGAATCGAGAGGAGAGATAAGTGGGGGGCCAGGTTATTCATACATTTGTATGTTAGGGCGAGCGATTTTAGTGAGATCCTTTGGGTGACTGACAACCAATGAAGGCTCTTCCTGGTATCCGAAATGTGTGCGGATCTGGGGATGTTGAGGGCTGCCCTGATAGCGTTATTTTGTATGATCTGGAGCTTGTCTAGGTTGCCCTGGTACAGTGCATTACAGTAGTCCAGTTTGGACATGACCAGGGTCCTAGCAAGGGTAGTACAGTTGTGCGTGGAAAGAAAAGGGCGACATGCTGTGATGAACTTGCAGGTATAAGCGGCGGCGGCCGCAACTGCATTGGTTTGTCTGTGAAGGGAGAGGATGGAATCGAGGTAGATTCCAAGCGTTTTGGTATCTTTGGAGACTTTTATTAGGTTTCCATCAATGTTAAAGGAACTGAACATAGGGTTCAACTTGTTTAGTCTTTGCTGAGTACCTAGGATGAGGAGCTCTGTTTTGTCATCATTGAGACAAAGCTCATGTTGGGCCATCCATGTTTGAATGACGTGGTAAACGTCATTTAAGGCTTTAGAATCTACTGTGTAATCACCCGTTATCGGGATGAGTATCTGGGTGTCATCAGCATAATTCGTGTAGGTGACACCCAGATGGTCAAGCACATCAAATAAGGGTTTAGTAAATACATTGTAGAGGGTAGGGGATAAACACAATCCTTGGGGGACGCCGCAGGGGACTGGTGCAGGGTCAGCCGCGGAGGTGGGCGAGAATACCCTCATCTGTCTGTTATCTAGGAAGGATTGAATCCAGTTTGTGGCCGTATCGGAGAAATGAGCTGCAGTTTTTAGATGGTGACAGAGGATTTGGTGATTAACCAAATCAAAGGCCGCATATAAGTCTAATAGTAGTAACATGGGTAGTTTACTTTTGTCTTTGAGATCCTCAATTTGGGTTTTGAGATTGAGGAGGGCTGTTGCGAGAGCTTGTTAACATGGGAACTGACCTTGCATAACTGAATCCAAAAGCCTGCTGTTGTAAGCCAAGGGCTTGTAACCTAATGATGTTTTTTGGTACAGGACTGCTGTCATTACCTTTCCATCTGTATGTGAAAATAGTAAAAACGGTTTCTGGCCATTCGGGGTCGACAAAACTGGAGCTTTACTGATCGCAGTCTTGAGATCCCGAAAACATGTTCTCATTCCCTCTGAACATTTTATCGGAACCTTCTCCTTTTGTGCTTGAAATAAGGGCCTTGTGTAACTAGAGTAGTCAATAATCCAGGACCTACAATAGTTAAAGAGCCCCAGAAACTGCTGCATCTGTTTTACCATAACTGGCTGAGGTGTATTCTGGACTGTGGTGGCTCTCGGGCATCAACTTTCTCACTGCAGATATTACATGTCCCAAATATACTACCTCTATCTGGCAATACTGCAATTTATCTTAGCTTATTTGAGTCTCCTCGACAATGCTCCTCTGAAGCACTACAGACCAAAAAGTCATCCGCATACTGTATTATGGTACTGGACACTTGTAAGTTTGCCAAATCCATTTGAATGACCCTGTTAAAAACACTCTGGGATTCGCAGTACCCCTGGGGTAACCTTGTGTGCTCAAATCTCTGCCCACAGTAACGTAAATGCTGTGAGGTACTGGGAATCAGGGTGTAAAGGGACAGAGGTAAAAAGGCGTTTTTAAAATCAATTACTGTAAAATAGGTGACCTACTAGCGATGTTACAGAGAATGGTGTCGGGGTTTGGTACCACCCGATAAACTGCTTCAACAATGTTGTTCAGAAGTCGCAAATCCTGAACCATCCTCCAACTGGACCCCTTCTCTTTCTTCACATGATAGATGGTCGTATCACATGGGGATATAGCGGGCTGTATAATGCCTTGCTTTAACAATGCCATAATGGTCTCAAAAATCTTTGTCTGCCTCCCTAGACATGGGGTATTGCCTAACTCGTGGCAATATTGCTCCTGGTTTTAATTTAATCTGTACTGCTCCTACATTTCACCAACCCCACATCATGAGGATTGCTGGTCCACAAGTGGTCTGGCACTTTGTCCAAATCCTCCTTCCAATATGGCGATGTTTTCCTAGCGACGAGCATGGTCTGTGATAATTCCTTTGGCTCTATCATTACCTGGCAAGGCACCCCAATCTCGATGACCATCTCTCCTGTGTCTTCTGCATCCTCAAACAATTGCTCATCGGACACGTCTCTTAACAATGAGGTTGGATCAATACACAACACTGTGCGACATTCACCTCCTTCCTCATCAGTGCATGAAAGAAACACCCTATCCTTCTTGACAACCACTGCTTCTAACAGAATGGGAACAATAGTCCCTGGGGCTATCTCCTGTGACTCAGCAGACTGAAACAAATAGTCAAGAGGTATATGCCATATTTGACCTTTTATTCCCGGGACCCAACTCAACACTATCATCACCCCATACAGAAACAATGCTGAATGTAACGGCTCCACCCTGGTCGCACTATCACTGTAATACATGGGGGAAAGCGCTGCTTCTCTCACCAAGTACAATCCTGGAGTGTGGCATAATATGCCATCTTTTGAAATAATAATCAACATATTTAGCTTGCTCAGGAGGTCCCTTCCCAAAAGATTTACTGGGGTGTTCTTACAGTATAACAAGAGAGCAGATATAATGTGCTTACCTACCTTGCTATGCAAATCCTCGGTGTAAGGAACCGACAGAACAGCCCCAAATAATCTCTGTGTCCATCGTTTTGCCTGAAAGGGGAATCTCACATTCTTTGATGCATGATTTTGTAGCCCCTGTATTGATCATAAATGAAAACGTCTGCTCACCTACCTTTACTCCTATCCGAGGTTCCTCTTATGGATCAGTAGTAACCGATAGAACTGGACACATCAGAGATCCCTATGGGCTGTCCTGTTACTGGTACATATGAGCACCAGGAGGTGAAAAAGGATTTCCTCTGAACACACTTGATCTGATGTAGTGGGTGACTGTCCCGGGGCTGAGACGGTTAGTGGGGGTGCATAGATCTGTGTTATTCCAGCTCCTGGGTTCTGATCAACCTAGACTTGTTGGGATGACACAGAGCTTGGGATGTATGGCAAAGTTGGGGGACATGCATTGAAATATTGCGGCCGGCTTCGATAGTCCTGTGCGATGTCCCATTCTCCCACACTCCCAACACTGCATTCCATATCCTCCATAACCGCATCCCATCGTCCCATTAAACTGGGGCCTCATCGCTCCAAACCTGCCAATTGACTCGCCACCCCATAAAAATCCTCCCCTACACTGTGGAAACGCTCTCATCGGTCTCCGTCTAGGTCCGTACCCTTTCGTCCATCCTTGTACCATTCCGGTTTCCATTTGTCCCTGCTGGCCTCATTGTCTCTGCTGTCCTTCTGTGGAGCTAGTTATCATTGCTCCTTCTAAACAGATCTTTACCAGCTTTTTATGAACCAGCTTGGCCTCTGCCTTCTGTGCTTGCTCCATTATTTCCTTCTCCTGCCGCCTTTTACAATGTGTGCTTGAGTCTCCTGCCAACTCTTTGCCTCTATTCCTACCACTTTATCCAGGTCGTGCTGGACTTCTTTGGGGAATTCCTTTTTTAACATGTGGTAGAAGATAGCCACATTCTTGTCCCATGCTTCTCCCGTCTCTGCCCTCCACATTTCTTGAATTAATTGAATATGGGCAGTAGGATCCTCATCGAGGTTCATTGTTTTCGCCAAGATAGAGATTATATCTGGCATATTGGGGTACTTAACTCTCAGTTGCCCCCAAACGTGCGCACTATAATTATTAAAGGCCACTCCATCATGGGTGTTTGTGTTCAATTGAACACCCGGATGTCCTGCTTTTTTCCAGAGCTCATCTGCCTGTTCCCCCATCAAGGCTGTAAAAAGGCTTTTAATTTCCCCAATCGCGACATGATGCCAGTGGTTTGTTTTTCCAAAGCTTAAATCCACTTCCGCGCCCTTGCAGGAATTGAGTTGCCCCTACCTTTACTGGGGCTTTCCCCATCTGTACTCTGCCTCTCCCTACAGCGATGTGAGCCCCACAGTGCGTTCGAAGGTCCCATGGTGTGCTTTCCCTGATAACTGCTGGAGCGGGAGGCACAACTACTACCTCTTGTCCTCCCGGCTCATCATCGGTTTCTCATTCATCCTCTTCTTCCTCTGTCCCTATTACCACATCCCTTAATTTTTCTATGGGGCCTGAAGCGTATTCAACACTGCCGTAGCATGCCACTTCTTTCTCCTTGTTTCGATTCCATACCTGTAAAGGCACGTCCTTCCTCCAAATCCACATGTATTCCCTTTATAACTGATCTATCTAACCTAACAAGGAACTTACCATGCCTGCATCTCCCTTCCTCAACCTCCGTCACTTGCCTATTGCCTTCTTCCTATTCTTCACTCCTGCTCTGCTTCTTCCCGTTTCCGTTGTTCCTGCCTCTCTTAACAGCCGCATTCTATCTTCTATTCTAGTGAAGGGGGGCAACCTCCTCCCTTCTGAACTCTTCATCGCTCCTTGGTCTTAGTTCTTTCCTGCTTTTGTTCCTTCAGCTCCAATTTCGGTGCTGGTCTAAACGTTGAATAGACGTTTCTCATTCCACCTTCCATTCGATACCCATTTGATACCCATCAATAACTTTTGCTAAAGAAGGTGTTATCCTCCTGCTCCTCTCATGGTCCCTTCTTTCGAAGATTGGCGTTGATGCAGGTGTCGCCCCTGTCCGTCCAGTAACCGCCAGTGTGGTTACCTGAGAGTATGGAGGTTCAAACTCGGGGTTGGTATATCCTTCTGCGGGTGACAAAGTATAGCACCCATATGGCGGCCGTGCGGAAGAAATTCCTATACCCTACTTTCTCAACAGTCGTCATTTTATGCATCTTCCTGTCCTTCTCATACAGCCTGCATAACTATATTCAATCTATTCTCCAATTTCAAACTTTTATACTTAGTTACTAGGAAAGTATGCATGTCCTCCAACATACCATTATCATAAGACTTTTGCTTAGGCCAGGAATTAAGAATGTTGCTTTTTGTTTCCCTCAACCATTCTCAATGGTATTTTAAAATCTTTACCTTATATCCGGGGAGCACCTGACATAAATGATTCAATGGAGTCTCCATACTCAAAACCAATGTAACTCAAAACTATTTTCAAAATATCACGATATAAACCCCAAGAACCAAACCCTCAGCACAGAAAATCGCTACCCACAAAAGATCTCCTTTTTCTTTCTCTTGTCTAAAAGAAATAAATACACATAATTTCCTGCACGCACTCTCCTTACTCACCTTCACCACAACCGTCTCGGTAATTATAAACTCTTCAGGCATATTATCAAAACGCATGCCTGCCAAAAATCCTCTTTACTTCTGAGATTTCTCCTTTACTCACGCATAAAAAGAGTGCAATGTTTTCCACTAGAACACTGCTATATCTCTCTCGTCTTTACTAATACAACACCCTAGACTATAGTGCTATCTTTTCCTGACTACAGGAAGATACCCTTCACTACTTTGACTAACCAAACAAAAGCAAGGCATGGGCTCCGTCTGCACAATCAATACAAAGTAAGGGGTTACCATGGGTACAGTCCAGAAAGGTATCTACAGGTGGACTTCCCATAAGATGCCTCCTCACCCTAAAATGAGAGCTCCTGCCAACCAGACAAGCAACCTGAAGAGTATCAAGACTATCCTTGCACTTGCACCTGCATGTCCATTGTAAGTGCAGGAGACTGCACCTCTTAAATAACAAACTAGGTAAAAACATAGAACAATTCATTCACTCCTCCAAAAACGCTCTCTTCCAAACTACTTGACCTCATCTAGCCTTACACACACCTATCTTGCCCTAGCTAAGAACAAAAAAAACCTTGTTTCTTCTCCCGTTACCCTCTTGCTTTACCTGGAAAAATGCACTCGCATGAAAGTGAACCCTGATGCACTCCAACGTGGTGTTCCTTTAATCTGGCCTGCGCAGCCTGACCCCGGTACCACACCTCCGGAGCTGGGGGGGCGGTAGGAACAGGCAGGCTGCTAATCAATATGGTACCTGTAGACCACCTCCTTGTCGAGCACGAAGACTGGTCCCCACAGAGAAGCTCTGCAGCCAAGTTGGATGGACTGGAGAGCCCCAATGTCTCGGAGCCTGATGGCCACCCAGGGATGCCAAATGTAGGAGTGGGCCTTTGATCACTGTAACCCAAAGTGGGCACACCCTTAAAGAGTAAGTGCACACTTTGCTGTAAAGCATGTTTATTGTACAAACGGCCGGGAAGGGCTAGATGACATCAAAGAGTGAAACTAACCGGTCTCTCTGAAGCGCACAAAGAACACGCATGTTCTACAATTTGCAACAGTTAAAAAAACTCGCAGAGGTTTTGCTACAAAGTCAACCCCCAACACATGATTGGTTAAACTGATACAATGCAACCATATTCCCTTCAGTGCCCACACTTCTTATTGGATACATTCATCTAAGCACCATCCGCTTTATCTTATAATTGCATGTTTCATATTTACACTACACCCCTCTCTGGGGACTTTCCATATTTGGTTATAGCCCCATCTCCTAGTTACACAGCTTTCAAACAATTTCAATTATCACAGGTGCCATCTAGTTGGAAACCTTTACCCCTACTTATGACGCATATGGCTATTCCATGTAAATTCCATCGATTTGAAGATGAGGGGAACAAACAAATTTCCTTTTGAAGACGTTGCGACAGGAAAGGATTTGTTTAACATCACACTTTTGCTGTGTGGAGCATTAACGCAGCTATTCACATATACTTTGTCGGGTAGCTGCACAGGTGACTGTCTTCTGTGCTGAGTGTAGGCAGACTCTATTGGGGATGGGGAGTGCATTGCAGATGATGTCAGGAAATTTGAAAGCAGTGTACCATGTTGTCTTGTGACTGCCAAGCCCCTACTGCTTTGTGTCCATGGGTAGGACTCTTGGACTTAACAGTCTGGCTACTGGTTGGAAGTAGGTTTCAGATTGTTGCCTTGTTTGGATCCATTCTTACAACCGTACCTAACTGTAGTCAGATGAGGTACGTGGCGACATATTCCCATGCATGGCTCCATTGCCTTGTAGTGGTTGTGGCCAAGGAGTAGGCTTTTGGGTGGAGGCTGTACGCCTCTGCATGTAACCAAGAGGCTAGGCCTTGGCTACAACCCCCTCATCGTAATGTGGCCATGTATGGGATCAGTGTGTTGTGTGCAATCCACATACCACTATCCGAGCGCATTTCCTTTTGCTTCGGTCATTTGGGTAAGTTACTAGAACCATACGTTGCTCCAGCCCACACAGTTGTAAATGTGTAAGTGTGGTAAGGTACTCTCCTTTGCAGATTTAGTGTGGAGGACATGTTTGACTTGTTGGTGCAGGAGTGGTGAGACATGCCACCATTTGCGTTTGGAATGGTGTGGCTGTAAACACTGCCTTGCTTTAGAGAGTGCAGTAAGACATAGCGACATGAAAGGAATTTATTTGCATTACAGTTCTGCAATAGGGACCATTTGCGGAGCTTCTCACATACACTTTGTTGGCTAGCTCCACGGGCCACTACCTTCTGTGTTGAGTGCTGGCAGACTCCATTGCGGATGGGGAGTGCATTGCAGATGATAGCAGGATATGTGCATTCGGTGTACCATGTACGGTTGTGAGTGCCCAGGCACTACTGCCTTGTGTGTATGCCTAGGGCCCTTGTACATAAGTCAGGGCATTGGTTGCAAGGAGGTTTGAGATTGTTGCCTTATTTGGGTTGGTTCTTGTACCCATACATAACTGCAGCGTTCACTCTTCGAAGTATAGATCTCTCCTGTGGGTGGTCACCATTACAGATTGGTTGTGGAGGGCATTTTAGACTTGGTACAGCACCACAGGTTCTTTGAAGTGCCTGCACTTGCATATGGTGTACCGTATTGGACTTGTTCCCATTCACGGACTGCCATGACACCATTTGTTTATGGTATGGTGTGCCCCTGATCATACTGTTTGCTTTGGTAGTGAAGGAAGACATTGCGACATGACACAAGTTACTTAGCATCACACATTGAAAGTATGGATAATGTACAGACCGACCCACATACATTTGGACCGGAGAAAACCATCTACGTGGTTAAGTCCTGCCATATACAGGACGGCAGGACATCTCACTGTTCACTTTGTTTTGTGTACTTTTTGAGGCGGCCAACGAACGCAGTTGGCGTTCCTATTATGTGCAATTGTTGTGTGCATCGCTTGCATTACCTTTGTGTGGACGCGCCACACCATGACAAAACTCACTTCCGTAGCTGACAGTCGTTGGTCAAGCTGTGCACTCTAGGTACTTTTATAGTGTGCACGGCAAGCGTAGCGCGCACTGTCATGTGAGCACCTAGTTACGGAAACCAACAACATGAACAGAAACAAAAGCAGACATGCGCACACAAACCTTACGGTCCGAAAACATTTCAATACTTTAACAACAACACTGTGAATTGTTGCACATGCTTTATTTGGTACAGAATGTTGACGCAAACGTGTAAGGTGGCTGCAAGCACCGTTTTATTTTTTTGGGGGGGTTTTGCGAATACATTCCAGTGTGCAATGCCGTCTGTGCATTTCTGTACTTCTTTTGTCATCTGGCAAAGGGGGAGAAGGATTATTTTATGGTCCTTGGTGGACAGTGTGGGAGAACGCATTTTCTTTGCAATGTAGGAAAGGTACCAACTGTTGACTCTGTAATGCCTTATATTATAAAGGTTAATAGGTTGGTTCTTATTGCCGGAAGCACAAATGGACATACAGGCCCATATTGGTTGGCCCTATAACGATGACGGACAATGCATCGCTTATGGTAATTTTGCAATGATTCGTCCACCATCCGTCTGTTGGAATGTGTAAGGGTTATCACGCGCAGTAAGGTGCAAGGTATCTGAAAAGAAACAGGAATAAGATTAAATGTAAGTAGCCGTTATTAGTTGCAGCATACAGGACAAGAGTTTGCAGGAAGGATGTCATAAACGGCCAGTAGGTGGCAGTTCCATGGACCTTTTGGGTTATGTAGTGTCTGCCAATGAGTACCGTTATTTGTTCACCCACTGTCTAGCTCTGTGCTTTGTAGGTGCTACTGTCCTTGTAGGGCAGAACACATGCAAAATGTCTTGCAAACATTGCCATGTGTTTCCTTTTTACAAAAGATGACAGTACTAGCGAGTGTCGTTAGCCCCACAGCACAATCTGTGTGTGTGTCCAAAGGAAGATGAGAAAAAAAATCCCCTGAGATTGCAGGAGAATGCAGGAGCTGTTTTGCTAGAAAATGCAATACTAAAATATCACTTGTCTACGTTTGTGTGCTGGTCCAGTGCTAGGTGCACCTCTGGCCTTTATTAATTTCAGTACAATGAGGGTGCGTAGAACTGTCTTAAAGGGCATAGTAAGGACAAAACGGGCAATGTAGAAATACAGGAATGAGCATGAGGTGTGCTCTTTCAGTGCACTAGTTGCTTTCCCTCTTGTGCTTTATGAATGGATCAGCAGGGGCTGGAGAAGAATGGTACCAAAACTAACAAAAAATAGGTGCCGTTTACGCTGAATGGTGGAGACATGGCACTGTAACGCGGCATGACTACTGCCGTTGCAAACACCCGTACAATGCACACAAAGTGAGCGTTAAGGTGACTCCATAATTATGCAAACAGAACTGCAGCCTACTACATTGTAAACCTAATACACATGTAATGTAAATTTGTACTTCCATAAATTCTACAAATTCCATGCTTCTTTTGGGTGGATGACATATTTCTGTGTACGGCGTATTGAATCATTGTAGTCTACCTTTGGGGCACATGGGCGCAGCAAGTGCACGGTAAGTGATCTTTCCTTTTTTTGTACAATTGCATAAAATGTCAGCCCTTGGAGCTAATCGTGCTTCCCCCTCAAGGCTATTTTACAATGAGCATTTGTCGTGTTGAAGGAGAGGTATGTTAGGTTTCGCTTTCTGGAGACCGTGGCGGGAAAAAAAGAAGAGATCCAGGTGACATTGTGTGTCGATTTTACCATGTGTTGCCGAATCTTGGTAGTGTTGTTGCGTTGAAGTTAATATCACGTACAAGAAAAGATAATGGTGCCGTAGCCATACTGCACTGAATGCACAGATGGCATCATATATAAAAGGTATATGTACAGGCCCTAAGGAATATGTATATGTGCAGTGTCTTACGAGGCAACGGTGTACGATGGCAGACTGTGTGCGATGTGTCTGCATATGTCGGTGGGTGGGCCATCCTACGCAGTTTGGTTTCTTGCAGCATGAAGATGTTTGGGCCTGTCGTTCAGCAAAGAAACGTAATAACTTCATGCCTTCATCAAACATTGTAAGGGGGGTGTGGTTTTGAAATGGTGTTTCAATTAAACATTAAAAAGGGGAAGCAGAAGTGTGAAAGGCGTAGCGGAGAGTGTGAAATATGGCTGCCGAGCTATGTACCATGTGTTCCAGTTAAATTTCTGTTGTATATCTGCTATTCAAACGGTGCACATAAGAATAAAGATTACCTAAAGCACTATACAGTGCCAGTGGCATGTGAGGAGGCAAATGTTGCAGCACATAGGACAATTACGTAAGACCTATGGATGCATAGTTCTGTTTGCATTGTTGTGATTGTGCAGATTATCGGGTAGGTTACTGTACTACAGTGTATGTATTGTGTCGACTTATTATAGGCTTAGGTGAGCAGTGTATTGAGGAAAGGGGTTACCTATTGTGTGGAAGTAATGCCATGCAATGTGAACTGCACTGGCTTAGGGGTAGGTGGCTGTGTTGTGTGTGGTTTGTGGTAAGTGGATAGATGTTTGTATGCATGGGCAGGTTGTACAATATTGAGGGCATGGAAGCGTGTTGTGAAGTGTGTAGGGTGTAGGCACAAGCAGCGTGGTGTAATATAGGTGTGCATAGTACATTTTGCCATTGCTGTGTGGATGGCAGAAATATGTGCACACATTACACTATGGATATTATACTGAAGTATGATACCAGTAATTTTTGTATTGTGGAGGGCCTGTGCTGTTTTTTGTGTATGGGATGTGAAATTTTGTAATCGTTGATGCATTATCTGTGAGAAAAGAGAACACAACATGTTAGAGCAGGTATTTCTTTAGTTTACAATCCACTACATTGCATAAATGTATTGACTTTGTGGACCCTCATAATTAATACTTCGTAAGTACTAAGCTTTGAACAACTGTACTGTGAAATGTGTGCAGTTCCTGTGTTTCATTTCCTAATCATTGGGTCTGTGGGGAAAAAGAATCCATGCTGGATAAAAAAAAAGTCTACATTTCTTTGCTCTTATGGTGCACAATGAACAGTAACGTTTGCAGAGCTTATAGCAACTGTAAAGGTGTGCTATTGAAGTAGGAGGAATTGCAATGGGTTACGATTTGTGGTCTGTACGTGTTGGTACTATGGGTGCCCTTATGTAGCAGTTGATGAAAATGTTTGCTTGCTTCCTTTTTGTAGCACCGTTTCATTGGTGGCTTCTGCTGTTTTCCAAGTATTGTGCCATTATACTGTGGTGGTGCAGAATTGTGAGGGCAGTTACGTACCTTTTGGCATACTGTAACTGTTCATACTGTGGAAGTGTTTGAGCATATGTTTGTAGCACAGTGGTTGTTAAAGGCTGATTTGGGTTGCTTTGATGCTGCAAATAACATTGTACTATTCTGGTTGCAGTTTAGATACCAGGTGGCGTATTCTAACTGTTTACAGTGTCCCATTACTATAGGATATGTTTAGAAGGTCGTGCATTCCTGTTGGTACTTTCACATTTTTAATAATTTAAGAATATGTTTTCTACATTATGAAGTGGTGGTGTAACATTATGAGTTCACGTACTGGTAGTTGCATCTGTATTGAGTTTGTATGGGTATTTTTAGACAGGTGGTGACTCATTTCCGTACTTGCTGCTGTCAGAGGTTATTGAGGATAGTTTTGAACCCTCATACGTAGTACTTTCTGTTTTAGGTATCATATGGAAAATACTAATAGTGTTTTTATTTTTTGTAGACGTATTGTTTGTCTGTGTGTACTCATTGGGTTCAGTGGGGACAACATTTTCACACACATACTTTAATGCTTTTCTTCAATACTTGCTGTATGGTAAGTTCTTTCCAGGCCACAATGTGGAAGGTAAATCTTTTTTTATGAAATTACGAAGGTACTGGTGCGTGCTAGGGAGTCAGTGTATATTAGGTTTGTACATCAATTACTACATTTTGGCTTCAAGATTATTAAGTAGGCATTTGCAAGATTGGCAGGTAATCTCTGCTTTGGAGTAATGGAAGTATCATTGCATTCCCACCAGGAGTATTGCTTTCTAATGTATGCAGTGTAGTGGCCTCCACTGATTGTGTCTCCTGTGTGGTAGATTATTGCTACTGCTGTGAAGGTTTTCTTGCCAAGTGGTACCTGCCCATGTGTGAAGGCAGTAAATTGGCAGTTGTTTTTGGTTCCATCTGCATTGTATCTTAAGAGCATTACAATTACATATTGACTTTGGGAGTGTATATGTAGCGTGGAACGATTATTGGTATTGCATGACGTACACAATATGCTATGGTTTGGATTATGCAACAGTTGCTGAAATGGAATGGAATCACAGTTGGGTATTGGTACATACACAAAGCGTTCGTTAGGGACTTGTTCCTCAATGACATTGTTGCAGAGACTGCATATATGTTTCCACATGTAGGAAATTTGAAAGAGATCGTTTGAGTACGTTTTTCCATTCCAGTATTTGAAGTAAGTACATTAAAATTTCCTGTGGATTTTCTTGTCTATTTAACATTAATTTCACCATTCCAGCACAGTAGTCCAACTCTAGCCTTACTCTTGAGACACTGTAAATGTTGTCAAGATTACTTATTACATTTCTGTGAAGGACGAGCATTTGTAAACACAACTGGTCTGAGCCATTTGAATAAATGCTTTCAAGAATTGCTGGCATTTGGAATAGAACATTAATTGTTACATTTGCATAGCAATTAACACCTGTTGCATTGGAAAATTTGAATGGACCAGGTACTTCTGTGTCTGAGTACTTTGAAGGGCAGCTGCTTTGTTTGAAGAGGCACTTGTCTGTGCATGTGGAGTTGGGTATGTGTTGCCTTTTTTACTCCTTTTGTCTGTGCTTTTGGTAGTTGTTGTGGTGTGAGCTGATTTCAATTTCTTTGTTGGTACTGTTATGAAATCCTTCACAACTTCTGATTGAATGAGCTTTCTTTTGAAACCTTTGGGTTTGTGAGTAACAGGGTACATGTTCAAATGGGGTGTGTACAGTGCACGTAGTATATTGTACTCTATGATGTAAGGAATGTCAGTGCTGACAGCACTTGCATCAACATTGACTAGATATGGTCCTTCCAGTGTACGTAGCCACGACAGTGCAATGTAACTCATGCCTTGTGCTGCCAATGTTAATCAATGCTTGATCTAAGGTTAGGTCTTGCGATTTATGAATACTGTTCTTTGCGTACATACATGTCTTTGAAAAGAAGGAATCGAGCTGTTGTGCGTCCTATCTTTTTAACTTCTGCAATTTGTCAAAATGGATGTTGACAAACTGAATGCTGGTGTCCCGTGGGTATGTCTGGAAGCCAACAACTGTACTGAGTGCTCCATTAACTAAACCCTGCTCTACGTCAAGGTTACGCTTTACCATTACTCTACAGTTAACACATAATTGTAAAGTTTTCTCCAAACCAGCTGTGTTGTCATACCGTGTACGTCCAGTTTGTCCTTCGTGCTAATTTGCACTAGTGGTTGCTTTTCTTTTTTCAGAATTGTTGCATTTAACTGTGCACAGCTTGCTAGAGTTGGCATTAACGACATACACTTTACGACATACACTTTACATTTTTGTGAGCTAATTGCCCCATGACATCAGTAGCACATGTCCGTACAGCTCATGGATGAGTCTAGTATTTAGTGTAGACTGAGCCTCTTTTGATAGTATACCAATCCATATTTTTTTCAAAATGTTGGCATAGGTGAGGTCTACAGACTGACGCATGTTTTGAGTTAGTTCTCTGTACTGGAAATGTTGCCAGAGATTTACATTTTTGATGCTTCCAAGACTGTTAAGGCACACTTTGTGTCCTAAGGTTTTGAAGATAGGTTCACCTTTCATTGATTTTAATTGAAGGAGATCTCCGAAAACAATTACATGTTGTCCTCCAAACAGTTCTTCGTAGTCTGTTTTGAGGACCTCTTGCAATCTGAGGTGAATCAAAGCTAACATTAGGTTGGAAACCAGGCTCACCTCATCTATTAGGAGCATTTTAATTTGTTTCAAAACTCTGCGTAGCTCCATAGCAGCTTCTGCTGAAAGTTTATAGTACTGTAATTTGTTTTGGTGTTCTACTGGAAGGCGTAGCAATCGGTGTAAAGTCACTTCCCCATATGTTGTAGGCAGCTAAACCTGTGGGGGCGGTAACAGCTGAAAGGTTGTTTGTTAATTGTTGGAGGTATTTACTGATAATTGGTATTAAGAATGTTTCCCTGACCCAGCTTCACCACTTACATACAGCAGTACAGGTACAAGTTTTAGTTTCGTGCTGTGTACCATGTTACATATTTTCACTTCTAATAGAAATGGTACGCTGCTCATTGTTAAATTGGGATTTCAGTACAATACACATTGCTCATACTGAAGCATGGTGCTGGTCACCTCTGTCATCGCTAATTCTGCCTCATTTTCTATGAGTGGCTGTCCAGGTGGTTCTTGGCTGCCTGTCACAGAAGGTTCACTGCTCTCAGAAGTGTCTACATTTAGTTGTGCTTGAAGTTCTTCTAATTGGTGGCGTTCATTGTCCAATATGGTTTTGTAGCGTTGAATGTATCCATCTGCTATGGTACTTTCACTTGCATTGAAAGCATCTTCATAGGAGGCGTGGTTGGCTAATAAATCTTCTTTTCTCCATGGCTTGAAAAGTTGCAGTAGTGCGTGTAGTATACTTCTTTGTGTTGAGAAGTTTTTAATGACAATTTCATATGATTAATCAGGCTGCGTTTGGTAAGTTTCACCAGGCTGCCTTCACAACTTTCCACTTTGTATCTACCTTTTTTCTCATCTGGTGTAATGTTATTTTTGTATGAGATGTTTTGGGCTATGTGGTACAGGCACATGGTTTCTAAAGTAATACTCCTGTTTGGGTAGTATGTGTCCAATAAGTTATTTTTTCGGCTGTTGGGATCGTTTTTGGCTATTGTTTGTATGTCTTTGTACAATTTCAGTACTCTTTTTCTGGATGCAGCAGGACTAAGGCTTAGCCACACTAGGTTTTCAGATTTCCCATATACGGTGGTGCCGGTTAAATGGTCTGCGGCTTCGTGTCAGCCAAATTCTCTATGGGACAGCATTTTTATGCCAAAGCTGTACAATTTTTGTACCATTGTTTTGTCAAATGATATGTCATCCCAGAGGTCTTTGAGCTCTGTTTTTTCTGCTTTGGTTAAGTAGGCTGTGACATATCGTGTAACTGCAGTGGAATTGTCTATGTACTGTACATCAACATTAGCATTCCATAGGAGGGCAGTTATTGTATTGTTATCATTGATGTACTTTGATGCTTCGCTCCTTTATATGCAGCATGTGGTCTTAGGAGATTTCCCTTTGACACTGTGCCAAATGGAAGACATGAAGCGGTTTAGTTGCCCTGTTGCTGAAACTGGTATAGGAAAACCAATGCCGCATTTGGTGTAGTATTTGCCTCTGTTCTTATATTTGAAGCAACAATGCTTGCCACACTTGTCTTTGGAACTGCAAAATGTGTGCATGTAGGTCACTATGTGTACTTTGTGAATGAATTTTGCAAGTGACATATTTGTGAGTCAACTGCAAAACAGTTTCATCATTGTCCTAACCAAATGTAGGCGCATTTTTAACCCATAGAAGCATGTGGATGTGTGGTGCTCCTCTGGCTTGATATTCCTTTCTCCAAAAGAAGTGCTCTACTTCTTCCTCCCCTCGAAGTGTTTTATTGCAAATGAAGTGCAGCATTGCAAGGAAGCGATGATGGAAGTATTGTGAAACATTTACAGGATCAAGAGAGCACAGTTCTCCTGGTGTTTTTATGTCTGTATCTGTTTTGTTTTTGTTTGCTATGCGTAGGAAAGTGTGCAAGTCTTCCCATGCATACTCTGCACAACTTAAAGTGACAAACCATGTAGGTGGGCCAAGGTTCGTAGCATGCACCGTACATCTGCGTGTCGTCGGAACCAATACTCTTTCGTATCACGCATGTTTGCCAAGAGATTTGTAATGCTTGACTGTAAAACTTCACCCTAGTCTTGCACCTTTTGAAGTAACTGTGTAGCAGACATGTTTTGAAAATGGTAAGCAGTTTGCAATGTGTGTGCAACATAGTGTTGCCAGTTCACTTACAAAGAGGAGGTGGAATATGTATTCCACGTTCTGTCTAAATCTAGGGTCTTCAGAATACATTCGTAAACAGCAGTGTTCTGATGCTGTTATTTGTGTGCATCTTTCATCGTATCTTCCACCTTTTCCAGTTAGGAAGAATAGAGGAAAGGCTTGTGTTTCTACACTTTTTTCCCATATACTGATTGGCGCTCCTTTCACTTGCCGCATTTGATATGTTTCTAGTGCATCGTCTATGGTGTCTTTGAAGTGCAGTGGGTGAATTGTATAGTGATCTAAAATATTGGAGGCTGCAGTAGGATCTAGACGTTGAAATTGGCCAGTTGTTGAGGAGTCCTGAATTATTTCAGTTGTTTCTCTCAGGTTTTTTTCAACGTTTATTTGTTTGTAGTATTCATTGATTTTTTTTTAAGGTTTTGTATTTGTATTTTTTGTATTTGTATTGCTTTATATAGCGCCTTAATCCAAGGCGCTTTACAGATAACAACCAGTAATACATAAAACATGGAACAGTAGAAGCAAAACAGTAAACATGAATCAAACCATAAAATCGGCATTTAGAACAATTTGCAAGTAAGAAGGGAGAGGAGAGGAGGGGGTTAGGGAGGGATCAAGAGGGAGAGAGTAATATGTGAAGTGAGCAACAAAAGAAGGGGATCACAGTAGAGACAGGAAAAGATATTGATAAGGAGAGCAGAGAGAGGATAATAGAAGGAGGGAGGGGATAGAGAAGGGAAAGGTATCAGGGAGGGGAGTGAACAAGTTCTTTCAAAGAGGAGCGGAAGGAGGAATAGGTGGGGGAGGAGCGGATAGAGGGAGGTAGGGAGATCCAGTGTAAGGGGGTAAGAAGCTGAAAGGAGCGGAAACGAGAAGAGGCACATGGTGGTGGGGGAACAGAAGGTAAGAAGAGATCAGCAGAACAAAGGGGGCGAGAGGGGGTATAGAATGAGAGAAGAGAGGTAAGGAGGAGCAAGGTTATGAAGAGATTTAAAGACAAGACAAAGGAAGTCAAATTTAAGATGGGAGTGGAAAAGAAGCCATCCTAGGTAAGAAAGTGAGTTGGAAATGGAGTCATGAGAAGAGAGTTGACGGAGAGTACGTATTGTCAATCTGGAAAAATGAATACCCTTCATTTGAATGATAGACGTAACTTGATGGCCGTGGGCCAACCGTCTTATGCACCGAATTATAGAAATATAGACTGTTATGCTTGACCAACAAGCAGCCATTTTAAACGTAGCAGAATCGCCATTTTGCTTGTTAACCATTGCTTTCTGTCTAAAAACTGCTTTGCAGCTTGCAATTCTTGCGGATTCTGCTTACTCTGTTCAACTGTTAACATTGTTGTCTGAATATGAAAGGACAAGGTCGGGGGACTGAAGAGTTTGCTGAACTTCTCATGAGTAGCCCAGAAAGGAATGCCCACGCTCACTCTCTGTAGCCTTGGGAGGAAGCTGGAGGGCATTTAATCACTTCACAGCTGCCAGCCAGTCTCGTACGATGGTAGAATATGTTAGAATAATACAGTTAAAGGCTTGAATTATGCTTCTCTTACGGCCCCCCTTTGAAAAATCCCTTAGAACGTGTCGGCTCCCAGGACATGAATAGTACCTCATAGATAGTAAAGCTTGGAATGTGGCTCTTCCCCCGTGTGCAGATTGCTTCCAAGAACAGAAACACTGTGTTCTAAAAGATCCCTCCGCACTTTCTAAATTGCACATTGTTACTAGAATAGACATCGAAAGCATTATGATCGTCATACTCGTCGGATATGTCCATCGTCATCCCGAGTTCAAAGGAACTTAATACAGAGGGGTGTTGAACATGACTTTGCTGATTGTATGATATGCATTTTGTATATATGTAACTGATGTACGTAATTCGCTCTCTTGCGTCCCTCGAGGTCTAGGAAACTCACGTTGCGGGGCGTGAGATCAGAATTGACCAATTGATACTATCTTTTGCTTGCAATAAACCCTAGCATTGGGATTTTGAAACCTCGTGTCTGGCGCATCTTTTCATGTGTGGTCATTGCCTTGTTTCCATAGCACGAGGGACCCCTAGGGGCCCCTTTCAGTATGGCAGAGTGATAAAGGGATTTGAGGGGGGCAAGATGGGAAGAGGGAAGACCGAAGAAGAGAGAAGAACAATAGAAAAGGCGAGAGAAGATGAGGGAGGAAATTAGGAGTTTGGTAGCATGGAAGGTGAGGGAGGGACGGACTTTCGGATGTTGAAGAGATAGCGACAAGCCCGAGCAGTGAGGGAGATATGATGGGAGGAGAAGGAAGAGTCAAAGTATATACTTAGATTACGGGCATGGTTGGAGATTGGAAGATTAGAAGGGGGGAAAATGGATGGATGGATGGAGGGGGAGATGGAGAGGGTAGGGAGTTGGAAGGAAAGAACAGGACTTCATTCTTGTCAGCGTTGAGAGAGAGATAGTGAGATGACATCCAGTCTTTAATGTCAGTTAGACATTGCCCTCCAAAGATCAACCTGGGGAAAATATGGTGCTTCTCTGTATGTTGCCTCAATTGATCTGTCAAATGCTTTTGACTTGGTAATTAGGTCAAGACTTTGGGGAAAGCTGTCAAAGTGGGGGATCCCTCCAGGTCTTCTATCCTTAATAATGGCAATGTATGAGAACTCGGGGGTCCATATTAGGATTGATCTTAAAGGAACACTTTCCAAAAGGATTAGGACTCGTATCGGTGTTAAACAGGGCTGTTCATTAGCCCCATGCCTTTTTATCCTCTATCTTGCAGATGTTGAGGAATTTCTTGGAAATACAGGCATGGTGAATGGTAAATTGGGGGATCTTAGGCTCTCATGGTTGGCATATGCCGACGATTTTCTTCTTTTTGACCATACTAAAGTCGGCTTACAGAGTCTTATTTGCAAATTTGAAGAATATGCCACCCTTAATGGGCTAAAAATTAACCTGTGTAAAACTTGTACATTGGTCTTCTCAACGGGGAGAGAGGGGAACAAAAAAATCTGGAAAATTGGCGGGGAAAACATAATCAGAGCACATAAAATTGTTTATTTGGGATTCCTTATTCTGGCTCAGCCACCAGCCATTGAATGAAGGCGTTCCTTTAGACATAAAATGCTCCCGCTTATTTCCCAATTGATTAAGCTTGATAAAAAGTATGGTATGTTCTCATTTAAGCCTATTGTCGATTTCTTCAAGGGTATGGTGACCCCAAAATTAATTTATGGAATGGAACTGCATTACCTAGCCCTTTTGACCTTCTGGGATACCCTTGAGGGTATTTATTGGAGGAAATTTTGAAACTGCCTAAATGTGTCCCAATAGTGGCTATAAAATACGAATTGGGCTTGGTCTCTCTGCGAGTTAGAATTCTTTGAAAAGTCCTAACTCTTTTTTCTGCCTTGCTCTCTCCCAAACATGACACCCTCTACGTTGATGTGGGTAAAACCCTCTTTGCAGAGGGATCCTTAGATCGTAACCTAAATCTTTCTAGTTTTTGTGACCTCTGTGACAGGACGTTATCAGATCTTTCCACAGATAGGGATACCCTGTTAACGAATCCCAATAAAGTCAAGGAATCCCTTTTTAGTGCTGATTGGAGTCACACGCTTGAAAAATTGCATGGTTACCCTTCTCTTAACGACTTACAATTTGACCATAACAAGAGAGTTTGCTTGTCTTTTATACTGACTCAATTCCCTAACCGTCATTTTCGCTCACTTCTTCTCAAGCTTAGATGGAATCTCCTTCCTACTAGGGAAGTTCTTCATAGAAGGAAGGAGATTAGTGATTTAGATCTTTTATGCCGGTTTTGTCATACTCCTGGGGTAATTGAATCTACTCGACATCTCTTCCTAGACTGTACAGCTTTGAAAGGTCCTAGGGATCATTAGCTAGGAATATTCAATACCCTGGGTATTTTGGGGGCAGAAAATATCATCTGGTCTCGGTGCCTTGCCATCTCTAATATTAAAGATGGTCTTGCTGTGGCTGGATTTATCAAATTTTTAGATCTGTATGCGCCTTCCCTTTGATTAAACTGTATGATAATCTGTATGATGACATTTTGTAACCCTACTGCTATTTCTCTGATTGATGTTATGTAAAGGGAAGCTGCCTTTTAACCAGCAAAATCATTTCACGTTTTAACTTGCACTGAATTCTTTTTATCTAAATGATTTGTAATGTGTTTCTCACCCTTAAAAAGGGATAATTGGGTCTTTAAGTATCTTTTTTAATATCTATGAAATATTTTTTTTTTCCTCATGTTTTCTACTTAATGGATTTGTAAAGGTTTCATTTTTGTAAACCATATACAATAACAAAAAAACAAAAAAAAAAAAGTAAGTCGGAGGTGAAGGAGGAAAAGGAGAGGAAAAGCTGGGTGTCATCGGTGTAGAAATGGTGAGAAATCCCGAAGGAAGAGATAATAGGGGCAAGGGGAGAGGTGTAAAGAGAATAAGAAGGGTCCGAGGACAGAGCCTTAGGGGACGCCGTAATTAAGAGGGAAGGTAGTAGAAGTACGTCCTCTCCAAGAGACTCCGAAAGAGCGGTGGGAGAGGTAAGAGGAGAGCCAGTTAAGAACATAACCTTTGAAACCAAGAGAGGAAAGAGTGCCGAGAAGTAAGGGGTGATTGACAGTGTCAAAGGCAGCAGAGAGGTCAAGAAGGATGAGGATTGAGGAATGCTTAAAATAGCGAGCGTTAAAGAGGGAGTTAAGGACATAGGTAAGAGCGGACTCAGTGGAGTGTTTGGGGCGGAAGCCAGATTGAGAGGGGGGGAAGGAGAGAGTGGGTAGTGATGAGAGTTGAGAATAAGCTAAGCGTTCGAGTAATTTTGAGAGAAAAGGTAGAAGTGAGATTGGATGAAAGTTGGAGGCGAGAAGAGGATAAGCTGAAGGCTTCCTTAACTTTAAGTCCACGAGTTGCTGCCAAAGTCTTTTGTAGGTACACCATTTACCAAGATAATCAAAGATTCTTCTAGTGGCCTTTGCACGCGTAGTGTCTACATTTTCTTTGAGATCTAATGGCAAATAAACTACTTTCCCACAAAATGCCTTAGTAATTCGGCGGCAGGAAATTTTGCAGTTTTTGCTTGCAGTCGGATTATTGTTTGAAATGGACGCACTGTTTGGATTATAATGCACTCATACAAATTAAGCTGCTGCAGTGCGTTTGGCAGTGGAAATACTTCCAAATTATTACTGATTGCCCGTGAAGGCATTTGGTTGTCTAGTTTTGCAGCGCAGTATGTGCACAGTATGCAGGTGTTAGTAATTTTGTATTTGTTTTCAGCGGTAAGGTACAGAGCTAATTGAAACCATTGGGATTCCTCATTGTCTTCTATTTTGTGCATTATATCTATAATTTTGGTGCTCTGTCTATAGAAAGTTCTACGACAACGCACACATATGTGGTTTGTTATTTCAGCAGATGTGCTTTTGAACTTTATATCTTTTTTGTATGTGTCGCACAAAAAGGCGACATCTGCAATGTTTGTCACTGCTGTTGTCTGAAAATGCTGAAGTTTGTAAGTGCTCTTCAGTTCCAAAATATTTCATTTGGATGTGCTCTATTTCTTGGAGCACTTCTTTGGCTGTACCATGTAGGAGAATATAATTTAAATTTTGCCGATCTAAAGCTGGACTTTTTGCATAGTACAGTTTGTAAACAAGATTTCTGAGAGTTGAATGGTGGGCTGCTAACATTTGATATAGTGGAAAGTGCTTTTGCAAGTAGGTCCAGAAATACAGGTTAAGGAATGTCCTCATATTCCTGTGTAGTTGCGCATTGGACAGGAGTCCATACTTTGCAGTATTTTTCTTTTCTTTTTTTTTCCACTTTGTGTTTATTGAAATTTTCCAATAACAACAAAAACATCCAAGAAAAATGAAACAACCTCAACCAAGTTGACAAGCGAAAACCCCTCACCCCGTCCCCCCCCTCCTCCCACTATTCTCCCCCACCCAGTGAGCTACCGAGGGGTCAACAGGATAAGATAAAAAGTTCAAAAGTGCACAAGAGGAAGAGCCACAGCATAATACCAAAAAAAGGCTGAACAACCCCTTTCCACCGGCGAGGTTCCCCACAAAACATTAGAAACATACAGTTCATCCATAGAGCACCCTCCCCCACCTATCAATACACCCTGGTCAAAAATTAGAGCGTCAAAGCTTTACAATCCTCACTTAATACTACAATTGTCCAATTCTGTAAAAAAGAGGGCATATTATCATTGGCAATAGCAGCAAGTTTTTCGTATGTGAAAATGGTCAAGAGCTTATTAAACCATTCCGCTTTCGTAGGGGCCTAAGGGCTCTTCCATTTTTGAGCTAAAGCCATTCTCCCAGCCCACAACATCGCGCCTGCCACCCTGGAAAAAGACGAGTCATTACACTCTGGCATGGGGGTACCCAATAAGATCTCCAGTGGGTGAGGGGAAGGACACGTTCCCAGGATGTCTTTGATCCAACTTAGTAATTCTGCCCAATATACCTGAATGATCGGGCACTCCCACCACATGTGGAACCACGTCCCTCTACCAGCACAAGCTCTAGGACACATGAAGGATACACTGGGAAACATTTTAGACAGTTGGAAAGGAGACCGATGCCATGAGTGGAGAATTTTGAAATTGTATTCCATAGCTACTGTATAGAGTTTCCTCTTAAAGATGGACCCAAAAACAGAACCCCATGTTGAGTCGTCAATGGTCATACCCATTCTCTCCTCCCACACATGTTTAAATGCTTGTCTGCCCTCTAAATCAGTTGTAACCAACACACCGTAAATTTTAGTTAGAAAGAGATGTTTTTCTAGACCTAGCTTCCACAAAGACTTTTTCGAACAGAGTCAGTGGACGGGAGAGGGAAGCCATCCAATCAGACCTAGTGAGAATGCCTTTAAGCCAGAGATAATCAAAAATGGAAGGAGGATTCTCCGTCAGAACTCCCGACTATTGCCCGAAATCGATGAACTGGTCTGACCATGACTGTGTACCTCGAAAGCCCCTGGTCCCCAAGTTAATTGGAGGACCCCACACGGAGGACAGGGGGGAAGGCCAAGACGAGAGCAGGTAGTTGTCCCTATTTGTTTTCCAAAGCGCCCAAAGAACCGATAGAATCGGATGGGTCCTGACAGCTGCCGGCCGGGAGCGCGGGGGAGACCAGAGCAGGTCCCTGACCTTATAAGGGTGAACCTGTACATTCTCCACATAAGTCCAATATGTTCTAAGATCATCCCGTAAATGCTCTAGCATCACCCGTAACTGAGCTGCCTTATAATACAATCTAAAGTCCGGGAGGCCGAATCCTCCCAACGCCTTTGGAAGGGATAGAGTACCAAATTTAATTCTAGCTCTCTTACCACCCCACACAAAGCGGTTAATACGCGATCGAAGAGACCAAAAAAGGAGTCCGGGATGAGACAAGGAAGCGAGGTGAAAAGATAAAGAAGTCTAGGAAGAACATTAATCTTCACAGAAACCATACGCCCAAACCATGAAAGTGTGAGGGGAGCCCATCTAGCCAAATCCTCAAAAAGTTTAGTCTGGAGAGGAAGGAAATTCAACTCAAAAATCTTACCCAGATCCCTTGGTAGGTTGGTACCCAGGTACCTAGTACTGACATTCTCAATCCGCATACCGCATACTTCCGTCTTGCCCTTGATATCTCGGTCCTGCCTGCACATGGGCATAATGCAAGACTTGGAGATATTAATTTTAAGCCCAGAGAATGCCACGAATCAACTCAAACAACCGGGGAAGGGAGACGTGAATTCCTGACAGGTACACCAAAATGTCATCCGTGAAGAGAGACAATTTAAATTCGCAGTCCCCACACCACACCCCGGCCACTCCTTCATCAGCTCTAACTGCTGTGGCAAACGGTTCCATAGCTAGGGCATACAACAAGGGGGAAAGAGGGCATCCCTGGCGCGTTCCTCTGGATAGCAAAAAACTCGAGGACATACAGCCATTGACTAACACCCGTGCGGACGGACCACTGTACAGGGCCGAAACCCAACCACAGAATTTGTCGCCAAAACCCATCTTGCGAAGTACTTTCTCCATATATAACCACTCAACGCGGTCAAAAGCTTTTTCAGAGTCCAGCGAGAGGAGTTAAGCCTCCAACTCTCGTCTGGACACCTCGTGCATCAGGCCCAACGTTTTCTTGATATTGTCAGATCCCTGACGTCCGGGGATAAAACCTACTTGATCTCCATGAACCAAGGTGGGAAGAAATCTAGACCATCTATTCGCCAGAATTTTAGCTAAAATGTTCACGTCAATATTCAAAAGAGAGATGGGTATATAAGATTGACAAAGCGATGGGTCCTTCCCTTCCTTTGGAATGACCACGATGAGAGCTGACATCATAGAGGGGGGGAGGCAGCCAGAATCCAATGCACCATTATACACCCTAGCTAGAAACAGGGCCAAAGCGGATCGCTACGTCTACGGTTCCGCTCTTCAAAGAAGCAATGGCATTGAGTACTTCCTGGGGGGAGATGGGAAGCTCCAGAGAGGCAGAACTCTCCCGTGAAAGACTAGGAAGAGGGAGTGACTCCCAAAACCAGTCCACATCGGATCCATCCGCATTATACTCGGTGGTATAAAGCTGTTCGTAGTACATTTTAAACTGTTCTACGATCTGGGCATCACCCAACAATTTTTCACCTAACTGATCGACAATGAGATTGACTTGCTTACTTTTGCGAAGTTCCCTCAACCTCCAAGCCAGAATCTTGTCCGCCTTTTCCCCTTTCTCCATATAGCGTTGTTTCAAGAACGCCAGTTTTTTCTCTGTCTGTCCAATGAGGAGTGCTGACAATTTTGTTCTAAGTTTCTGGAGTTGTTCGCGTTGAACAGGGCTCATCTGCGATCTCAACGTACCCCCCGGCTGGATGGCAGCAATTTGTTCTCTCAATTTGCGTTCCTCACTAATCCGGACCTTCTTTCTCCTTGCCCCCATTTTTATTAGAACACCTCTGATAGTGGCCTTAAATCCGTCCCACACGCCCCTAATATCAACGTCACCAGTATCGTTTAGGCGGAAATAATCACTGATAGAGGTTGGAAGAGATTCACACAGTCCTTTATCCTGCAACAGGGTGTCGTTACATATCCAACGTGGTGCTTTATGGGCAACCAGGGGAACTCCCAGGTTGACTCACACAAGGTCATGGTCAGACCATGGGACCGTCTCTACCCCGAAATCTGTAATGTAGTCCCGAACTGAGAAAACTACCAGCACATAATCAGTCCTAGAAAAGGATTGATGTACAGAGGAATAATAAGTGTAGAGAGGGTCTAGGTCGCTATCAATAGGATGGGGATCGACCACGCCCAATTCCTAGTTCACCCGACAGAAAGTGTCTGCTAACTTCCGTTGAGATCTAAGACCCGGACATGGTTTGGACTACTTCCTGTCCCTTTCTGGGGACAGTACCATGTTAAAATCTCCCCCAACTATTATCGTTCCCTCTGCAAAGTCTGATTTTCTGCCCCAACCCCTGCCAAAAAACGTCCTGGGCCTCGTTGGGGGCGTAAACTCCCACAAAAGTGAACAGACGACCCTTTACCTCCCCCTTAACCATAATAAAGCGCCCCTCTGGGTCCGCCCTATGTGTCCTGGGAGAAAAATGCGCTTCGGGAGAGACCATAAAATGCCCAAAACAGGAACTGGATAGCTCTGGATTTGAAAACAGGTTCCCTCCCCCTAGCCCAGTGAGATTCTTGAACAAAGAAAAAATGCAATTTGAGCCTGACAAACTCCCTCAAAATCAACAACCTCTTTGTTGGGGAATTCAAACCTCGCCCATTCAGGGACCCCACCGACAAGGGATGGACAGAATCACCTATTGGAACAGCCAAGCGCTCTACTCTCCTCCTGTTGGAGGCCGACGTGTATGCCTAGCTCAAGAACCTCTGTGCACATCATCCAAACAAAGATATACATGTTGAACCCCACATCCTCAGAAGCCCAAACACATGCCCCCTCCCCTCCAAACCCACCCCCCCAATCCCCCTCACCCCAATCTTTAAGCGCCTGAAAGGGTCGCAACATCTCCTTGTCGAGCCTTCAGGCCACCCTGGATCGCCTCCACCAGGGCGAAAAACCTCATAAAAACTCATCATGTTCAGAGCCCCCTCGGCTTTAAAAAAAAATTATTATAATTTTAAAAAAAAGGATTTCAGGCAAGTAGCCAAGCCTAGCTTATGAAATCAGATTCCATTTTTCGAACCTGGACCCACACCAAAAGCCTCATTCAAGGAACGGAAAAACACAAAAACAGTGAGTACTCCCCATTCAAGTCTCCGATTGTCCCAGTGAGGGGGTGGGGGTCATTTTCCTGTATTTCCTGTGTCCCCCGACCCTGCGTCGCCCCAAGATCCCAGAGGATTCTTTACAAGGCCCCTCAATGGGCCCCACCTCGACTGCATCCTGCTCCATGCGGGGGTCACTCAATAATTCATTCATCGCCTTCCGGATGTCGGCTTCTGATACAAGAGCATACTTATCGCCATTAAATTCAAAAGAAAGCGAGAATGGGTGCCCCCACCTATATCGCACTCCTTTACCCTGCAGCCACTTTGTCAGGGGACCACAAAGTCTCTGGCGCACCAGCGGTAATGCTGACAGGTCTTGGTATATGGATATCTTGGCACCTTTCCAGTCAATCGGACCTCCCCTGCGGGCCAACTCCAGGATTTTAGTTTTATCAACAAAGTAATGAAGCTTCACTAAAATAGAACGTGGATCGCCCCTACGGCCTCTGGCTCTGTGCGCTCCGTCAATGGTAGGGACATCAGTATTTTCACCCCCAAACAGCGTGCTTATTATTTCCTTGACCTTTTGCCTAATGTCTTCTTGCGTCTCCCCCTCCTGCTCCGGAACCCCGAGGAATCTAAGGTTGGAGCGCCGCTCTCGATTTTCCAAATCGTCTAGTTTGAGGACAATCTTTTCCTCCCTTTTCTCCAGATCTACTAGACACAGGTCAAATTGTGTCTCAAAGAGGTTGGCGGAGGATTGGTTAGGCTCGAGGGCTTGGACGCGATCCTCCACATCGTCCACCTTCTTATCAAGGGAATCCAGCCCCTTGCTTATATCCGCGCGAAAGCCACGGATCTCCTTAAGCAAAGCCGCCATACTACGACTCATGTCTGAAGTTTCCAATGTCTACGGCTGACTTGCATCACGCATGGTGAAAGCTGTTTCCTGCGGGGATGATCGCCGGAATCTTTGCAATGCCTGCACCTCAAGCATCCAAGTCTAGGGCAGCCACAAGACTGATGGGCACTAGCTCTTAGGGCTCCCCAATGGAAGCGGCGCAGGGTCCA
This sequence comes from Ambystoma mexicanum, assembly GCF_040938575.1. Taxonomy (NCBI): domain Eukaryota; kingdom Metazoa; phylum Chordata; class Amphibia; order Caudata; family Ambystomatidae; genus Ambystoma; species Ambystoma mexicanum. Next base: position 342,467,434 of record NC_090926.1, read on the forward strand.
GTCACTCACCCTCTCCCCTCCTGATTTCACTGCATTCCTCCGGTCGCTCACCTCATAAGGACCCACAAGCAGCACCATACAAAGTCTCCTCCAGTTCGCTGAAAAATGCCTGAACGACCCAGGTAAAGCGATCAAAGGCGAGCAGTTAAGGGACCACAAAGGAGCCCCGGATTCCCCCTCCCACAGGTGGGCAACAGGGAGCTGTCCAAAAAGAGCACTCCCAGCCAAGAAGGAAACCAGCTCAATGGGACCATTTAAACTCCCCCGGGTAGCAGCATTCCAGCGGGAGAAGGCGGCAAGAAACAAAGACAAGTATAAGTACCACACCAAGAGGAACAGGCGTCCCGCAACTCCTCCCAAACCAGGACAGCAAGGTTCCAATATTGAATGTCTCAGACAGCCCCTCTAAAATCAGAACCCCACCGTTTGACAGATAGGGGGAGGTTGCTACACTGGTCGAGTCCGGGGAGTGACCAACTGCACTCGAGCCCCCCGAGCAACTCACCACGCTGGCTATTAGCCTTGCCGGCGCTGGGTCTCAGGGCACCAGCCAGGAGAACCTCGACCCAGGCCAGCTGTCCGAAAAAACACTTAATCTCACAGCTCGCTGTTGGCAGCCCGGGGGTCCTTTAGCATATGTCTGCCTGCTATCCGCAACGCTGGGAGGGAGTCTCCAGGCAGGCTGTAAAAGATATTGGCATACCACTCAACAGTCCGGGCCCGCGCGATCTCCTCGGCGAAAAGGCTCACCAGGCTCCCAGCATGTTCCAACGTGCAACGGCCACCTTCGTGGTCCCGGCATCAAATCAGAATGAGCGAACATTCCAGTCCACCCCTCTCCTTCAGGACCACACAAGTAATCAAGCTTTCTGTAGGACACAGGGGGGATGGGGGGGGAGCCGCCACGTAAACAGAGTTCGGGCAGTGCCCACCTACACACAGGCCAAGCGAGAGACCCACCACAGCTGCCTCCAAAACAGCGTGTCCCCGTCCGCTCCGGCAGCTCCACCCCCCTCCGAGTCCAGGTCTCGTCCGCACTGATGACGGGTCCCAGAGAGCCAGCCCGGAGATCAGCGGCCCGTACACAGCCACCCGAAGACACTGGATCTCAGACCAGGGACCAGCGGCTTCCAACGCCGGATTAGCCTGGAGGTCTTCCTGCAGATGTTTATCGCCTCCCTGGGTGGGGCTCTCCAATCAAGCCGCAAAAGATTACGGCAACCAGCAGGCCTCCGCCCCTCCCCCACCACTCGGCAGGCCGGGCCCGCACAGCCCTCACAGCGGAGATGCGTACCAGGCTCCAAGGGTCTCCCAACGTATGGCCGCAATCTCCGAGGTCCCAGCACCTATCGGCACAGAGTTTTCGCTCCGCCGACTCCTGACACCTTCAGACGCCTCCCGGAAGGGTTGGGACCAGGCTGCAAAAAGGTTGGGGGGGGGCTCCAAACCCAAATTACAGTACCCTGGGGAGGAGATCGCCTGAGAAGCGTCAGCACATCTCAGCGCCCCCTGGTGGCTCCCCTTTGCAGTATTTTTATTTTTATTTTCTTGTTGCCTTTCACATAGAGCTTGAACTGCTGCAAATATTTGATTGAGCATCGGCGAACGTTACACATTGATGTGCAAGGCCATTTGTACGTAAGGCGTCTTGGTTCGGTGGAATGGAGAGTGACATCTAAGTTTGATGGGGATATTTCTGAAGGCAGTATCTCTTCTTCCATTATGGCGTTGTATATCTTCTCATACCCTCGTCCACTCTTATGTAAGGCTTTTTGGTTGCTTTGCTCTTGTTTGTATGATTCTTCATTGAAGTATGGCTCTGTGGTGGTGTGACTCCACTCACCTGGAAAGATGTGGCCAAAGGCATCTATGCTGAAATTGCATTTGTTTCCAAGTACTGCTTGTAGTTTACCAATTAATGTTGTTAGTGGGTGCATTCTGTTTAAAATTAGTATAAATTTAGTATAAACAATTTCTGTTTTAGGATCACTGCACTGTCTACAAGAGCTTCCAAGATTGCTTTTCTGCTGTAACTTTTCACGGTTGCGCGTGTTGTATCCCCTCTATGTATAAGGTTCTGAAGGACTCTGTGCTGGAACATTTTTTGTAAAATAAATTCTTTGGAATACTTGCTTGTGGCTACATTACCATTGCACATGTTCTGTTAGCAGTAGTGCGAGTTGCACTCTTTGTAGTGGTTTTCTTTTTAATCTCTTATTTTTCCAGAGGAATTGGTTTCTTTACTGGTATCTCCATCCCTTTTGGTTAATGACTGTATTCGCTCTTCTCTTTGAATTTTCTGTACACGTTCTGTTTGGAGTGGATGGCTACTTTCTGTGCTTTTAGGTAGTGTGGCTCTATTTCTGCGTTGTTTCCTACGGAGCTGCTGTTTGGTAGGCATTGTTTGGTACCTGTTGGAGAAGAAAGGGAAGTGTGGGTGTGGAGATGTGGAAATGGGTGTTTTTGTAATTTGCATAAGTGGTTGTGTATGAAGGTAGGCATATAAATGGAAATGTCACTGTGTAATGGCCTCTATCTTTCGGTTGGGGACACGTATCTGGGGATTAGTGTAATGGTAGCAACATAATAAACACTGAGCACCTTCAGAGGTGTCCTGAGTAACAATGCAGTGCATACTGGTAGGTTGCTGCAAATGTGTATTCTACAATGCAAGAATAGTGCACTCTCGCAGTTAGATGTAAAACACTCCGATGGTATTGTACTTTGTTGCTTGGTGAAAGTAGGTGTATTGCAGGTTGCATTTTGAAGTGCACATGCCAGTAGCTTGCAGGAGAGAAGTGGGTACTGCACCTGTATAAGAAGAGGGTAAGATCATATGTTGGCTAATGGCATACTAATTGTATTTTTACAATACATTCTTTACAAGTGTAGGGGAATGGGAAGAGAAAGTGTGTGTGTGTGTAGGGAAGGGTTAGTATGTGAGGGGGGAGGTGGGTTATTTGCAAGTGTATTGTATGACGTCCTATTTAGCAAGTGTGTGTATTGCTGTAGGGCTATACACGTAGAAAATGGAGTACTTCATATTGTGGAGGAATGAGAAAAAGGTCCCCCAAGATGTACAGATTGCAATGGAGAATGTTTTTGTGTGTGCATTTCAATGCACTTTTCTACATGTCTGTCCTTGCTGCATGAGTGGAACAATAGCTTTCGTTCTTTCATTTCCTTATGCACATTTATGAATGTTACTGTTGACCATGCGCACATGCATGTTTTTCTGTTTTTAGTAATGTTGCAATCTACAAAGTGTACAAGGTAAGTGGCAGGCAAGCTGTTAGGTATGCAATGTATGCACTCGCTTTACTTTGGTGGGATACGTTCACTGATCGTTTTTTGTGCGATTTATTTTTTGAAATTTCATAGGAGGTGTGCTAAAGGGGGGGGGGGACACATCGTAAAGTTGACTGAAAACAAGAAGAGAGTAACCGTTTGCATATAAGAATGGTTGGTATGGGCAAATGCTAACTTTGGCAGCACCTACCACGGTAGAAGCCATGTTATGGTAGGACAAACGGCAGTATGCATTTCTACTACGTTATGGACATTTAGTGCTTGGTGCGATGGACTTATAACACAGTTGCAAATGTAGTGTCGATGAATGTGGCTCCAGAACTAGTACATCTTTTTACAGTACTTTCCAGCGCAGGTGCTTTTGATTAATAGGACAGTGCTACTGTGCGTGTGTAACGGTTAGTATGGAGTGTTCAAGAGAGATGATAGCGTTTGATGGATAAATCTTGGATGTGATTGGTGGATGCGTCTGTGACCGTTTAACAGTACCCAGTGAATGAGTGCTGCACAAAGACTACTGGAAAGGGAAGAAGGACTGCCCCTGCTTTACTGGGGCGCAGCCCTCGCGGTAGTTGGGAAAGCGCACGTGCTACATGCTGTTCTTAATGTGCTTGCCATGGAAATGGGACTGTAGATTATCGCATCAGGTGTGTCTGCTTTTCTGTTCCATGCTGGGATGGTCTTCTGTCCCCATGAGAACCTTAGTATTTCTAATGTGACATTTGTAAGTGGTGCTAATTTTTTTTGCCCCCCATTGAAAATAATCTTGTGTTCTACAATGTAGAAGGCACTTTGCAGAAAGTTGTGCAATAATGTACGGAGCACAATGCAGTAGAGGAAAGTAACCTACTGCCTTGTTGGAAGGTGACAACCCTCCAAACTGCTGCCTTGTGGTGTGATTTCAGGTGCCAGCGCATGGAGGTGGTGCTGTAGCTGTACCAACAATGTTTTCCGCGACTGAGTACTATCATGCACACAGTGCATTTCACCTGATCAGCACGATTTTTCAGCACATCTCCTACGGTGGTAAATAGTTTTCACAACCACGACTCATGCCGACTGGAGGGTATCCAGTAATAAAATGCTGTGGTTTGACCCGGTAAAGGTGTATCCCATTATACCATATAAGGGGGGCGGGGGTGTCGCCCGCTCCCCTTAAATGGTATAATTGTCCAGGGGTTGCAGGGGGGTCCCCCGCATCCTTTACATGTTTGTGGTGGCAAAACCACAGCATTTCTGCCGCAATATTTTGTATACACTGCCATTTTTGTCGTGATTTTAAGACCGACTGGAGGCAATGGGGAATCGCTGTACTGTATCCTCTTTGTCTTCATGTTCTCCATGTGCATTATCACGCATGTTCCCTTGTCCATGCCCTTCATAAAGAGGTGGTGGTGGTGAGGGTGTGGGTGCTGCTGAGTCAGAGCCAGTACCAGCAGCCATGGTGGCCATTAGTTGTAAAGGTAATTGCGATGCGCAGAATTGGTTACGGAGGAATTTCTGCAGAAAGCAATGTGCACTGCTACTGTGCTCTGGGAAGCCAATCACGGAGTGTAGCGCTGCTGTGGGGTGTGCCCTTTTTATAGGGCTGCCGTGGAGCACGTGCAAAAGCGGGCCTACTGTTAGGCAGAAACCTGTGCAGTTCCCTTAGGGACCACTGCAAAAGGCTTAGGACTACAGGTGTTGGCAGTAAACCCAATTGTTAGCAGTCTGTCGACCCAGATTTGCCTGGTAGCTGTGGCTGAGCAGCCAGACCTCTCTCAAGAAGAGTTAGACAGTATATAGAGTATACAAAATCGGTACCGAGATACAGTAGCGCAAGCAAACACTGACCAGAGCTTGGGTATAAAAGTAGAGAATTATTTATTTAAAAACACACTTGTAAAATACACTAACACTAATATGGCAAGCAAGTTCAAACACAGTCACTATCAATATATATACATCCCTGATTACTTATTGAACAAGTCTTAGTTAAAACACCACTTATTTGCAGACGGAGGTGAGCGCTTAACCTAAGATGGCATTCCAATAAGTTAGTTAAAAAGGGAGGGAAAAGGTAGAATTAGGACAGCAAAATACCAACACTTTTTAAAGGAACCACAGAAAAAGGCAGTGTCGACTGTTAGAGCAAGAAAGTTCATAGGCCAGGCCCACTCTTGGAGAGAGCAAGGCGGAATGTGTCCAAGATCACACAGTTGAATAGTACTTTAAAAGGTCTTTGCAGATAGTTCAAAAAGGGTTGGATCAGTTCAGGAAAAGTTAGTTAGCAGGTTCCAAGTCACCCCAGGATAGAGAGTCAAGGATTTATGGGACACCTTGATCAGTCTGTTGCAAGGGAGACCAGGCGGGACACAGTACCTGAAATGGTGAGAAAGCTCCAGCGGGGGCAGTTGTTCCTGGCAGCGGGTGCAAGTCAGTGCTTCGTCCAGGGGAAGAGAAGATCTCGACGTGGAGGAAAGCTGGAGGTCGTTGCACTGCCAGGGAAGAAACCAGCCGTGGAGTTTCCCGGTTAAAAGGTACTACCTTTTATTCGCGGTGGTCGGTCAAAATCGCGAAAAAAAATTCTCGAATGACAATAAGGTCGGGAAAAAAAATCTAGAAAAAAAACAAAAAGTCGAATTACTCTTTTTAATTATATATTTATTTTGGGGTCCGGGGTTAAAAAAATGGGTAAAAAAAAGAGGGGGGGGGATCCCCCCATTTCGAATAAAAAACGGCATAACAAAAAATGCAACTTTTTTTTTCGACCTTTTTTTCGAGATTTTATTTCTCGATTTTATCACTATAAACCTTTTATTTGCGGTAGTGGTGAAGCATGGCTATCCGGCCGCCGGGGTGCTTGGCACGGGCGATTCGACCACAGGATGATCCAGGAAGGCAAAAAAGAGGGCGAACTGGTTATCCCCACCAGTGAAGAGGAAGAAAACTCTCCGGGATGAAGATCTTCTCTGTCGTTGGGAAGTGGTGAGACGGTTCAGCAGGGCTCCACCGGTGGTGTCGTTGTTGCAGGTCGGCTCAGCTTCTCCCTCTTCGGATTCTTTGGTCCTGTGGCGCCTTCTGAAGTTCCAGTCGCCAAAGCCCTGCTTTTATGCAGAAAACCCTGATTCATCAGTCCTAGCTGTCACTCAAACATGCTAACTGGTGAGCCGGGCGGCTCACCACTGGGCCAATCATACAAGGGTTGCGACTTAAGTTGCCTAGGCAACTCAGTCCAGGGTGCATAAACCCCCCTTCCAAACATCCTGTAGACCCAGACAGAGTGGCACCACTTTTGGAGGCTTCTGTGCAGAAGCCCGCCAAAAAGTGGAACAAAGGGCTCGACTTGAGTTGGAGTTAGAAGCGAACACAAACGCCATTTTAAAATTGAGTCCTGGCAAAAAGACCCAACCGGGGAATAAATATTAAATAAATAACCCGGCAGTATCTTGAACATTGCACCAAAGAAGTGGAATACTTTGCGTGGTAACTACTGCCACCAGCCAGAAACTCGACTAGGGGGGACTGCACAGTGCCCCCTCGAAAAACAGACCCAGGGGCAATCTAATTACCCCTACCAGTACTTCCACAATATGATGGTTTGTACTGGTTCTGTTCACAATGTAAGACTAGTAAAGTCAATGGTGACTTTACATGCCCTGGGAGACAGTAGACAGTCCCAGGGTATGGAGTCTATGTTTGGGGGTCACTATGACACCCCTGTGTTACTGCACTGAGGGTGCTGTGTAACACACTTACCAAAAATACATGAAACCCTATGGAGTAAAAGACCCCATAGCCCATAAAACACATTACAAAGTCAAAGGATATCTCAAATCATGTCTAAGAGTGGGAGAAAAAGTCTCGCTCTTAGCAGGAGAAAAAAATAAACCCCAAAAATCCAGCAAAGCTGCTGGGGGACTCACTAGGTTTGGGAAATTAGCCTTAACAGAGAATTCTCCCTAACACTTACATCTTTCACACACATAGGTACTTGTGGAAGGGAGAGTGTAGGACGTCTGTAAGGGTGCACTTTCATAGTAACACTGCATACATTGCACAAAATACTACTTTGTGGATGTGCCCAGGGGCGGATCGTGTCTGCCTCTGATCTTCCTGGATTTCTTCTGCACTCGGGTCACGACGTTCCGTGCCTCCGAGTGCAAACAACATTCCTTCCTGGTATCCACCCTGGACTTCTGAACGCTCCCGGAAGGTGGATAGCGAACCTCACGCTGGAATCCGAAGACCAGCGTTCGGGTTTGTACAAATCCCGGACTGTCAGAAAGAAGACATCCCACAAGGTCGCAAGCAAACAACATAAGCAGGTGAGAAGGGGAGAGACTTGTGACAAGGTGTTTGTTAGGGCAACTGCACCATAACGTCCTTTTAAGAACATTTTTTCCACAGTGAATTGCATAGGTTTTTAGTAGGACACTTTAACCATAAGGTTCCATTGTCATAATTGTGTCAGTAAAGGTGATAGGGTGTGAGTAGTGCAACTTAACCATAACGTCCCTTTAACAAAGTATTTTCACTATATATATATATATATATATATATATATATATATTTTTTTTTTTTTTTTTTTTTTTTTTTTTTGAGGCTTGTGGAATCTGCTTAGATCACATGCTGTGCATAGGCCGACATCTAGTGGAAGCTGCGGAGTATTACAGTTTGTTTTTCGAAGTCGAAAAATGGGCGTCGACACAGGGCGTGCCAGTAATACTATCCCTAGTGTGACGTCCACTGTACCCATGATCCCTCACGCGTCTAGGATCCCCAGATTGTTTTTTTCCGCCATTCTGGTCGGAAGCACTTCATCGGAGTTCCCTGGCTTTGCCATATTTTCACTAAAAATAATTATAATTTGCCCCGTTTTGTCAACCTTCGTCGATCAACATCTCGACGCCGAACCGGGGAGGAGATCAACGTCGAATACCGACTGATTGGGCCTTGAGGCTTCCGCCTCGGCTCGGGCCTGGGCCGCTGGCCTCGGCCCTACAAGTAGGGAGAGTGGGGGGTGGTACACTTCCACACTCGGCTATATAGATATATATATATATATATATATAGACACCTTATTACCTACACACACTTGCCCGCTGCCCACAGGCGCGTATGGAGGGTACGCCCTTTCAGTTTTGCCCCAAGTGTAACAAAAAATACCCTTGGGTAGATAAGCACGCTACGTGCAATCTTTGCCGACCCAGAGACCACCCCGAAGCGGGTTGCAGGGCCTGTAGTAGGTTTAAGGCCAAAACTCTCAAGGACCGCTCCACCAAGCGTTGGGCCCACCACGCCAAGCTAGCAGCTATGGAGGCGGAGGGTACCTTCAGCGACGGCAGCGACGCCGAACTTTCGGACGGCGAGGGCACCAAGGCGTCGAAAGACAGCCGAACGCACGTCCCCGGCCTCGGAAGGTCGTCCGTCCCGGCGACTATGGGGAAGTCCCCCGGCGACAAAAGCGTTACACATACACACGCTAAACACAAAAAATCCACCCGAGATTCGACGTCGTCGAAACCTCGGAAAGAGGCACAGAAGGAGCGGTCCGAAAGAACGTCCTCTGGGCGGTCCCGGTCGAGGTCGCCGCACGACGTCGGGCAAGCCTCCACACTTGCACATAGTGCCTCGACCATTAACATCACGGAAGATCAATCGTCCGGAGACGAACACGACTTCCATCCCCAGCCTGCACCCCAAGAAAAGGGTACATCACTTGGGAGTAAAGAGGGCCCAGTTTCGAAGGCTACTTCGAAAGACAGGGATTCCACCTCCGATCCTCGACGCCAGGCGTCGAAAGATAAGGGAAAGGGTAAACACACTTCCACCCACGGGGAAGGGGGTAAACAGCAAAGGAAACAACCCACAACAAAAGAACTGACTTCCCCATCCAAGTCTTCTCAGGGCCAGTCCATAGAAAGTCCCAGCAAGGTCACCCCAAGCTCCAAACTCTGGTCATGCGACGACATTGACAGAGTAATGTCAAGGATGTCTTCCTTGGCGAATTTCTTCGAAAGACACCCTGAACAACTCCTAGCTTTAAACCCTCAGGAAGATTCCCCCTCAGGGTCAAGGGACCCTATCCCTCCAAATAAAAGACCCCGGGTCGAGACACCATTAAGGCCTTTAGACCCCATCGAGGCCCAGCCCTTTTCTTACCTCTTCCCTACAGACCAAGGCAACTCTTCCCTTATAGAGGGTCAGGAAATTGACATGCCAGAAGATCTCGCAGGATCAGATTATTACGGGGAAGACGAAGACGAGGATGAGCCAGAAAATAGCCCAGATATTTTCCGAATTGACTCACCAGTCGAAAGGGAAGCCCCAGTGTCTGATTCCCCAATAGATAATCAGCCCCTCCTGAATGAACTGCTCTTTCGGGCAGCTAACCACTTCCACATAGACACACAAGGTGTCGAGGAAGAAAGGGACTTTGCGGAGGAACTAATAGGGGAAAGGAAGCCAGTAGCCCAGACCATTCCCATCCTGAAATCTATTCAACGCAGAATAGCACCATCCCTTGTCAACCCAAACCTGACAAGACCTGTGAACCCGAGGGTGGAGAAGCTGTTTAAAGCAGCCCAGTCGGACCCCCTATATATTAGAGGTCAACTTAAGCCAGACTCTCTAGTAGTAACCAACACCCGCAAAAGAGCTGGGACACCATTATCTTCCTCTGAGGCTCCCCCCGACAAGGAAAGTAAAAAACTTTATGGTTTTGGCAGAAAAGTAGCTTCCACGGCAGCCTACCAAGCCAGAATCGCGAATTCCACCACACTGTTGGCTAGCTACAACTGTCATCAGTGGGAAGAAGTGGCAGCACTAATAGATTCTGCTCCCGAACCCCTTAAGAGCCAGCTAGCTCGCATTTGTGCAGAAGGAAGAAACGTCTCAGGCTGCACTTTAAAAGCAACTCTGGACGCCGCAGACAATGCGGGTAGACTTATAGCAGAGGGGACTGTCATCAAAAGACATGCTTGGTTGAGGCAGTCGGGATTCAAAGCAGAAACACAAGCTGCACTCTTAGACAAACCAGTAGAAAGTGATCTCCTGTTTGGGAAGGCAGTCGAGGACGCTCTAAAAAACGCTAAGGAAGAATTCGACACCCTCAAATCCCTTGGCCAGTTAACTACCAAACCACCTAACCAAAGAGGGAACGGCAATTTTCGTCGCCCCCGCGGCCACAATTCCAATAGAGGAAATAGCTACTCCCAGGGTACACAGTGGAACACCAACTCACAACAGTCTACCCAGGGGTATGGTAGGGCTAGTAAAAGAGGACGTGGTAGAGGCAGAGGCAGCCCCAGTAGAGGAGGAGGCACGCCTCCACCAAAGCAGTGACGCTCAGTTCAGGGTCCCTTCCCATGCAACCCCAGTAGGGGGACGAATATCCAGCTTCACCCAGGCATGGGAAGGGATAACATCCGACAGATGGGTGCTGTCAACGGTATCCAATGGGTACTGTATAGAACTACTGCAACGTCCCCTAAACCATCCTCCAAGACAAAAAGTCCACTCTTTGCAACATCAGGAGATCCTCCTCGAGGAGATCGCCATTCTGCTAGAAAAGGACGCGATAGAACTCGTCCCGGGACACCAGGTAAACAAGGGTATCTATTCAACTTACTTCCTTGTGCCAAAGAAAGATTTAACAATGCGCCCAGTTTTGGACTTACGGCCTGCCAACAAGTATGTCAAGCCCCAAAAATTCCGTATGACCACGCTACAAGAGGTAATCCCACTCCTAAAAAAGGGGGATTACATGGCAACCTTGGATATGAAAGATGCCTATTTTCATATTTCCATGCTCCCGGCGCACAGAAAATACTTGCTCTTCAAGGTGGACAGTCGCCACTACCAATTCAAGGTACTGCCCTTCGGGATAGCTTCAGCACCAAGGGTATTCACCAAGGTACTGGCGGTGGCAGCTGCACACCTACGCAGGGAGGCAATCCCAGTGTACCCTTATCTGGACGACTGGCTCATAACGGGGGAAACCCCAGGAATCTGCAGGTCAAACATTCAGAGGACTATCGACCTCCTCCACGAATTAGGCTTCTCCATCAACGAGAAAAAGTCAAGTCTGGTGCCAAGCACCTCAAAACAGTTTCTAGGAGCTATCCTAGATACTCAGAAAGGATTGACCTTCCCTTCGGAAGAAAGAATTCGGAATATACTTCTGCAAATTCCGCATTATCAGTCAGGTCAACAGATAACAGTACGCAAAGCTATGCGGTTATTGGGCATGATGGCGTCATGCATTTACCTGGTCCAACACGCGCGTCTGCGCATGCGTCCCATGCAGGAATGGTTAGCGAAACAGTGGTCTCAGGCAAGTGGTCAGTGGGACGATCTAGTGGTCGTTTCGCCAACACTCGTAAAGAACCTACACTGGTGGACAAGAGAGAATCTCGCAAAGGGGAAACCCTTTTACGATCCCGAAGTACAGGCAGTGGTGACTACAGATGCATGCCTGACTGGGTGGGGAGCTCACCATCTCCACCACACAGCTCGGGGTCTCTGGTCTCACTCAGTAGCCAAGAACCACATCAATCTGCTAGAGCTTCTGGCAGTATTCCGAGCGCTGCAGGCGTTCGAGCCCCATCTACTGAACTTGTCGGTGCAGATCAGGACGGACAGCACGACAGCCATGTTCTATCTGAACAAACAAGGAGGGACTCGTTCGCCAAATCTGTCCAAGCTTGCCCAGAAAATATGGATATGGGCACTCAGACGGAACATCTTCCTGTCATCGCAACATGTTCCAGGGGAGCTCAATTCCCTAGCGGATGCTCTAAGCAGAGAATCCCTCCCAGAAGAACACGAATGGGTCCTTCACAGAGACGTAGTAGAAGATCTCTTCTCTCAGTGGGGTTTCCCCACTATAGACCTATTCGCCACAAGCGAAAACAAACAATGTCCAGGATTCGCATCCAGGTTCCCCCAACCGGACTCCCAGGGGAATGCCCTGTGGATGAACTGGTCAGGGATGTTTGCGTACGCTTTTCCACCAACTCCTCTGATCAGGAAGGTGGTGTACAAGATGAACAAGGAATCGATGACGCTCATCCTAGTTGCTCCCATGTGGGCCAGACAACCATGGTTTCCACACCTACGCAGGATGGCGGTGTGCGAGCCCATCAGACTCCCAGCCTGGTACAACCTTCTATCCCAGCAACAAGGTCAAACAGTGCATCAGGAACCCAACTCTATGAACCTAGCAGCATGGCTCCTGAAGTCATAGAGTTTGGACATCTCAAATTACCACAGAGGTGTATGGACATTCTGAAGGAGTCCAGGAAACCAAATACAAGGCACTGTTACTTTGACAAGTGGAAAAGATTCGTTATCTGGTGCCAGAATAAACAAATCAACCCAGTTGATTGCACTCCTTCCAACGTTGTAACATACATGCTCCACCTGCTGGATGCAGGGTTGGTTTTTAACTCTCTGAAGGTACACCTGGCAGCCCTCTCGGCTTACACCACATCCCATAACAAGGTCTCGTGGTGGAAAGTACCAGTGGTTAAAGCCTTCATGGAAGGAGTAAAGAGACTTCACCCTCCTATTTCGAACCCACCGCCAGGATGGGACCTCAACGTGGTGCTATCTAAGCTCATGGGACCCCCCTTCGAGCCCATGCATAAAAGTAGTCTCAAACACCTGACTTATAAAACGGCCTTCTTAGTAGCCATTACCTCCATAAGAAGGGTCAGTGAAATTCAGGCTCTGTCAGTGCAAGATCCTTTCTTTACTATCCACAAGGACAAACTGGTTTTACGCACACACCCTAGGTTCTCACCAAAATTCATATCCAAGTTCCATGTAAACCAGTCCATCGAGCTTCCGGCTTTCTTCCAAAACCCACAAAGCTCAGCTGAGGTGAAACTACACACCCTAGATGTGCGTAGGGCGGTCTTATACTATGTGAATAAAACCAGACCGCTAAGGAAAACAGATCAACTGTTTGTCTCCGTAGCTACAGGCAGAGAGGGGGATCGCGTCTCTAAGGGCGCTATCTCAAAGTGGATTATCAACTGTATACAGCTGTGTTACTCTCTTTCTGGAAAGACTCTGCCTTTTACGCCAAGGGCCCACTCTACTAGAGGCATTGGGGCCACTCTGGCTTTCATTGCAAATGTTCCCCTCGACACCATTTGCAAAGCAGCCACTTGGAGCTCTATTCACACTTTTACTCAGCATTACTGCATTGACACTCATTCCAAGACAGATACACAAGTGGGACAAGCGGTTCTAAGACACCTGTTTGCTCATGACCCTTCTCACATCCCACCTCCTTCTTCTGGTACTGCTCGCTAATCTATGCACAGCATGTGATCTAAGCAGATTCCACAAGCCTCAGAAGGGATACATTACTCACCGTAATCGTATTTCTGATGCTTGTATCTGCTTAGATTCACATGCGACCCACCCTTCCTCCCCTCCGAGAGAAGGCGCATGGTTGCTTGTAGTCTTACCTTTCTGTCTATCTGCTTGGACTATCTGTACTCACGCTACTCCTCATGCTACCTCATGTCAGGAAAAACACAATCTGGGGATCCTAGACGCATGAGGGATCATGGGTACAGTGGACGTCACACTAGGGATAGTATTACTGGCACGCCCTGTGTCGACGCCCATTTTTCGACTTCGAAAAACAAACTGTAATACTCCGCAGCTTCCACTAGATGTCGGCCTATGCACAGCATGTGATCTAAGCAGATACAAGCATCAGAAATACGATTACGGTGAGTAATGTATCCCATATATATATCTGAGGCTTGTGGAATCTGCTTAGATCACATGCTGTGCATAGGCCGACATCTAGTGGAAGCTGCGGAGTATTAGTTTGTTTTTCGAAACTCGAAAATGGGCGTCGACACAGGGCGTGCCAGTAATACTATCCCTAGTGTGACGTCCACTGTACCCAAGATCCCTCACGCGTCTAGGATCCTCAGATTGTTTTTTTCCGCCATACTGGTCGGAAGCATTTTGCGGAGTCCCCTGGCCTTAGCCATACTTTTGCTTAAATTTAAAATAATAATCTATTGACATCCTTCCCCACCCCAACGTCGAACTTTGACACTCGACGCCGGCTGGAGAAGAAATCGACCGTCGGCTGCTGCACAACGGATTTGGGCCTCGGAAGGCCGCTGGCCTCGGCCCTGCAAGTGGGGAGAATGGGGGGTGGTACATACTCTACACTCTTGGTATATAGGTACACCTTATACATTTCCTACACTTAACAGCCCGCTGCCTCAAGGTGCGTATGGAGGGTATGTCACGCTCACCTGATTCCCACGGGGGCGCAGGTCTGGCTTCGAGTGCTGATGCTTCTTCTATGGTGAAGCGCAGGACTCTGAAGATGGACTCACTGGCTCGCAGGAATATGTTCTGTGCGTGAAAAGGGAGTATTACCTACTGACGGAATACTGCTCAAGCCTCCCACTCCCTTCCAACCCTCCACGATACCCTTCCTCGATTCCCCGTGAAGTCTCACCTTAGGGTTTGGAAGGACGAGTTCTCCATCCTGCTTCTGATGCAGGGGCGCGTTGAAACCCAGTTACGTCACTGGATTGAGGTTTAATGGGAGTTCAAATAAGCTTGACTATTCAGGTAAGAGTTCTGTAGCAAGTTCAAAAGTTCAAGCTTAATAATAATGTTCATTGTCTCATTGCAGCAAGCGCTAACGCTTTTGTCTTTTTCCCCTTAGGGGCCGGGGTTCGGAATGCCGGAGATATGGCGCCGACCCAAAGTGAAACGTGCAGTTCCAGTAAATGACAGGTAAGTTCTGGATGAGCGTTCGGGTAATGTCTTTGCATTCGCTCATTCAATGTCTTTGTCTTTTTTCCCCATAGGGGCCGGGGTCCCGAATGCCAGGAAGCGGCAGGACCCGAAATGAAATGGGAATGACCCAATAGGTAAGTCTTAGAAGGAAACTGAGCTTTTCCTATTCCCTTCCTTCTCTCACCTTGTGTTCTTGTCTTTTTCTCTCTAGGCTCTGGGAAGTGGCTGCGGATCCGGATGATTACTGCTGAAGATGGAGGTGCCCAGGAAAGGTGAGTGAAATGCGGCGCTGCAGCGATCGAAGCGAAATGCTTTTAAAATGATGTCTTCCCTTTCAGGATCGTCGGTGTGAAGTCTCCGTGATGCAGCTTTAGCAGGTAAGGTCTTCTTTCTCACCAATTCTCTCTTAGCAGGTGACCCAGGATGCTGACAGGCGTGGCTGAAGTCCAGATGCAGGAGCTGACACGGTGAGCGTCCAGTTGCGAGAAGCAGAACAACGCAAAGCGTGAGTTGCTGATTGGGCGTGGTTTAAATAGCTTTGGAAGAAGTTCCAGGTATGTATCCTTCCACCGATCAGGTATGTATCCTTCCCCGACCACACCCAGGGGAAAGTAGTTCAACAGGTAAAGTAGTTCCATTCAGGCCTCAAGAGGGCCTGGATGTAGCAGCATGGTCTGCATCAGGTAAGTGCCCCTTAAAACACTTGAACACATGTCTAGCTTTATGAGCCTGGCGCCTGAGGCGCCAGGACTGTGTCCAAAGGGCCCCAGCTTGGGCCCGCTGGCACTTCCCTGGGGGAATTGATGCCTGCCTCTGGGGTTGCTGGGTCGGACCTGGCTCTTTGGAGGTAGGCATCATGACAGGGTACCCCTTTTCAATTCTGCCCCAAGTGCAATCGCAAATACCCTTGGGTCGACAGGCACGCCACGTGCAATCTCTGCTTGCCAAATGACTACCCCGAAGCGAACTGCAGAGCGTGTAGTAGGTTTAAACCTAAAACACTTAAGGACCGTTCGACGAAGCGTTGGGCCCGCCAGGCAGGCGGCCATGGCAGCGGAGGGCGCCTTCAGCGATGGCAGCGACGCCGTACTTTCGGACGGTGAGGGCATTACGGTGTCGAAAGACAGCCGAGCGCAGGTCCCCGACCTCGGAAGTCGTCCGGCAGGGCGGCTATGGGGAAGACCCCCGGCGACACAAGCGCTTCACATACTACACACACTAAACACACTAAGTCCAACCGAGACTCGACGACGTCGAGTTCTCGGAAAGAGGCACAGACAGAACGGTCCGATTCGGTGTCCTCTGGGCGCTCTCGATCAAGATCGCCGCTTGACTCCAGGCAATCATCCACTCTTGCCAAGAGTGCCTCGCTCCCTAGGCTAACAGAAGTTCGATCGTCGGAAGACGAAGACGACTTCCACCCCCAGACCGCGCTCCAGGAGTCAGAGCCCACAATTAAAGCCAGCAAGGCCCCACGCTCGAAGGACAGGGACACCTCTCCCGATCCTCGACGCCAGGCGTCGAAAAACTCCGGAGCCACTAAGGGACAGGGAAAACATTTTTCTACGCACGGGGAGGGGGGAAAACAGCAGAAGAAACTACCTGTACATTCTTCCACACCGGTGAAACACTCCACCCCCCCTAAACAGACAGACAAGCCCAGGTCTGCTGATAGGTCCACAACCAGCAAAGCAACTCAAGATAAATCCCATAGACTTGCTGAGAGAGTCATTCCCAGTTCCAAAAAATGGTCCAATGAAGACATAGATAGGGTCATGTCAAGAATGTCTTCTTTGGCTGATTTTTATGATAAAAATCCAGAACATTTCCTCTCGTATGACCCACAAGGGGCCACACCCTCAGGCTCTACTGATCCTATCCCCCTGAGTAAGAAGGCCCGGTTTGAAACCCCGATGAGGTCTGAACCCTTCGAGGTACAACCTTACGCAACACCATACTCACACTATCAAGGAGAGGCTTCCTTTTGTGGAGACCAAGAATTTGGTATGATAGAAGAGCAAACCGGGACTGGCTACTATGGGGATGATGAGGACCAGGAAGAAGAAGAGGATGACCCGGAAACATACAGAGTAGATTCCTCGGTAGAGAACGAAGCCCCGGTTACCGACTCCCCGGTCGATAACCAACCCCTCCTAAATGAGGTTCTTGCTCGCGCAGCAGAACATTTCCACATTGACACCCACGGTGTACAGGAGGAAAGGGACTTCGCAGAAGAGTTAGTGGGAGAAAGGAGGCCTGTTACCATCCCTATCCTTAAATCCATTCAGGGGAGAATAGATCTGTCCCTGGTGAACCCAAACCTCACCAGAGCAGTCAATCCCAGGGTTGAAAAACTTTTCAGGGCGGCACAGTCTGACCCTCTCTATATAAGAGGACATCTGAAGCCAGACTCCCTAGTTGTCACCAACACTCGTAAAAGGGCTGGGACACCCTTGTCTTCGTCAGAAGCTCCTCCCGACAAGGAGAGCAAAAAACTATATGGTTTCGGCAGGAAGGTAGCCTCAACGTCCGCCTATCAAGCAAGGATTGCTAACTCCACCACCCTGTTGGCCAGCTACAACTGCCATCAGTGGGAGGAAGTCGCGGCTCTCATAGCCACTGCTCCTGAACCGTTAAAGGGACAATTAGCTCGGATTTCCGCAGAGGGTAGAGCCGTGTCTGGTTGCATTTTGAAAGCAACCTTCGACGCCGCGGACAACGCAGGAAGATTGATAGCAGAAGGTACTGTTATCAAAAGACATGCGTGGTTACGGCAGTCGGGGTTCAAAACAGAAACCCAGGCTTCATTAATAGACAAGCCGGTGGAACCCGATCTATTGTTTGGGAATGCGGTCGAAGACGCACTTAAAAATGCCAAGGACGAGTACGAGACTCTCAAATCCCTTGGCCAGCTTACCAACAAACCCCCTAACCAGAGGGGGAACAGTAATTTTCGTCGCCCACGCGGCCAAAATTCACAAAGAGGCAACTATGCCCAAGGACAGGGTACACAATGGAACAACAACCAGCAGTCTACCCAGAGTTACGGCAGGGGTAACAAGAGAGGTCGTGGAAGAGGCAGAGGCAGCCCCAACAAGGGAGGTGGCACGCCTCCACCAAAGCAGTGACGCTCAGTTCAGGGTCCCTTCTCACGCAACCCCAGTAGGGGGGACGCATTTCCAACTTCACCCAGGCTTGGGAAGGGATCACCTCAGACAGATGGGTGCTGTCAACAGTGTCCACAGGATATTGTATAGAATTACTGCAGCGTCCCCGGAACCACCCTCCACGACAAAGAATACACTCCTTAGAACATCAGAAGATCCTTCTCGAGGAGATCGCCATTCTGCTAGAAAAGGACGCGATAGAACTCGTCCCAGGACACCAGGTAAACAAGGGTATCTATTCAACTTACTTCCTTGTGCCAAAGAAAGATTTGACAATGGGCCCAGTATTGGACTTACGGCCTGCCAACAAGTATGTCAAGCCCCAAAAATTCCGTATGACCACGCTACAAGAGGTAATCCCCCTCCTAAAAAGGGGGGATTACATGGCAACCTTGGATATGAAAGATGCTTATTTTCATATTTCCATGCTCCCAGCGCACTGAAAATACTTGCGCTTCAAAGTGGACAGTCGCCACTACCAATTCAAGGTACTGCCCTTTGGGATAGCTTCAGCACCAAGGGTATTCACCAAGGTACTGGCGGTGGCGGCTGCACACCTATGCAGGGAGGCAATCCCAGTGTACCCTTATCTGGACGACTGGCTCATAACGGGGGAAACCCCAGGAATTTGCAGGTCAAACATTCAGAGGACTATCGACCTCCTCCACGAATTAGGCTTCTCTATCAACGAGAAGAAGACAAGTCTAGTGCCAAGCACCTCAAAACAGTTCCTAGGAGCAATCCTAGATACTCAAAAAGGGTTGACCTTCGCTTCGGAAGAGAGAATTCGGAATATACTACTGCAAATTCCACATTATCAGTCAGGTCAACAAATAACGGTACGCAAAGCAATGCGGTTACTGGGCATGATGGCGTCATGCATTTACCTGGTCCCCCACGCGCGTCTGCGCATGCGTCCCATGCAGGAATGGTTGGCGAAACAGTGGTCTCAGGCAAGTGGTCAGTGGGACGATCTAGTGGTCGTTTCGCCAACACTCGTACAGAGCTTACACTGGTGGACAAGAGAGAATCTCGCAAGTGGAAAACCCTTTTACGATCCCGAAGTACAGGCAGTGGTGACTACAGATGCATGCCTGACTGGGTGGGGAGCTCACCATCTCCACCACACAGCTCAGGGTCTCTGGTCTCACTCAGTAGCCAAGAACCACATCAACCTGCTAGAGCTTCTGGCAGTATTCCGAGCGCTTCGGGCCTTCGAGCCCCATCTGCTAAACTTGTCGGTGCAGGTCAGGACGGACCGCACGACAGCCATGTTCTATCTGAACAAACAAGGGGGGACTCGTTCGCCAAATCTGTCCAAGCTTGCCCAGAAAATCTGGATATGGGCACTCAGACGGAACATCTTCCTGTCATCACAACATGTTCCAGGGGAGCTCAATTCCCTAGCGGATGCCCTAAGCAGAGACTCCCTCCCAGAAGAACACGAATGGGTCCTTCACAGAGATATCGTAGAAGATCTCTTCTCTCAGTGGGGTTTCCCCACTATAGACCTATTCGCCACAAGCGAAAACAAACAATGCCCAGGATTTGCATCCAGGTTCCCCCAGCCAGACTCCCAAGGGAACGCCCTGTGGATGAACTGGTCAGGGATGTTTGCGTACGCTTTTCCACCAACTCCTCTCATCAGGAAGGTGGTGTACAAGATGAACAAGGAATCGATGACGCTCATCCTAGTTGCTCCCATGTGGGCGAGACAACCATGGTTTCCACACCTACGCAGGATGGCGGTGTGCAAGCCCATCAAACTCCCAGCCTGGTACAACCTACTGTCCCAGCAACAAGGTCAAACAGTGCACCAGGAACCCAACTCAATGAACCTGGCAGCATGGCTCCTGAGGTCATAGAGTTTGGCCATCTCAATTTACCACAGAGGTGTATGGACATCCTAAAAGAATCCAGGAAACCAAACACAAGGCACTGTTACTTTGACAAGTGGAAGAGATTTGTTATTTGGTGCCAGAATAAACAAATCAATCCAGTTGATTGCACTCCTTCCAAGGTTGTAACATACATGCTCCACCTGCTGGACGCAGGTTTGGTTTTTAACTCTCTGAAAGTACACCTGGCAGCCCTCTCGGCTTACACCACATCCCATAACAAAGTATCGTGGTGGAAAGTACCAGTAGTTAAAGCCTTCATGGAAGGAGTAAAGAGACTTCACCCTCCTATTTCGAACCCACCGCCAGGATGGGACCTCAATGTGGTGCTAGCTAAGCTCATGGGCCCCCCTTTCGAACCCATGCATAAAAGTAGTCTCAAACACCTGACTTATAAAACGGCCTTCTTAGTAGCCATTACCTCTATAAGAAGGGTCAGTGAAATTCAGGCTCTGTCAGTGCAGTATCCTTTCTTTACTATCCACAAAGACAAACTGGTTTTACGCACACACCCTAGGTTCTCACCTAAATTTATATCTAAATTCCATGTAAACCAGTCCATCGAGCTTCCGGCTTTCTTCCAGAACCCGCAAAGCTCAGCTGAGGTGAAACTACACACCCTTGATGTGCGTAGGGCGGTCCTCTACTATGTAAATAAAACCAGACCGCTAAGGAAAACAGATCAACTGTTTGTCTCCGTAGCTACAGGCAGAGAGGGGGATCGCGTCTCTAAGGGCGCGATCTCGAAGTGGATTATCAACTGTATACAGCTGTGTTACTCTCTTTCTGAAAAAACTCTGCCTTTTACGCCAAGGGCCCATTCTACTAGAGGCATTGGGGCAACTCTGGCTTTCATTGCAAATGTTCCCCTCGACACCATTTGCAAAGCAGCTACTTGGAGCTCTATTCACACTTTTACTCAGCATTACTGCATTGACACTCATTCCAAGACAGATACACAAGTGGGACAAGCGGTTCTAAGACACCTGTTTGCTCATGACCCTTCTCACATCCCACCTCCTTCTTCGGGTACTGCTCGCTAATCTATGCACAGCATGTGATCTAAGCAGATTCCACAAGCCTCAGAAGGGATACATTACTCACCGTAATCGTATTTCTGATGCTTGTATCTGCTTAGATTCACATGCGACCCACCCTTCCTCCCCTCCGAGAGAAGGCGCATGATTGCTTGTAGTCTTACCTTTCTGTCTATCTGCTTGGATTATCTGTACTCACGCTACTCCTCATGCTTCCTCATGTCAGAAAAAATACAATCTGAGGATCCCAGACGCGTGAGGGATCTTGGGTACAGTGGACGTCACACTAGGGATAGTATTACTGGCACGCCTGTGTCGACGCCCATTTTCGAGTTTCGAAAAACAAACTGTGTAATACTCCGCAGCTTCCACTAGATGTCGGCCTATGCACAGCATGTGAATCTAAGCAGATACAAGCATCAGAAATACGATTACGGTGAGTAATGTATCCCATATGCGACGTCCCTTTTAGAATTTCGAAACCTAATACGCTGTAGCTTCCACTAGATGTCAGCCTATGCATAGCATGGGATCTAAGTAGATTCCACAAGCCTCAGAAATTATATATATATATAATTTCTGAGGCTTGTGTAATCTGCTTGGATCCCATGCTATGCATAGGCTGACATCTAGTAGAAGCTACAGCGTATTAGTTTTCGAAATTCTAAAGGGGACGTCGGCAGGGCGTGCCAGTAATACTATCCCTAATGTGACGTCCGTTGTACCCATGGTCCTTCACGCGTTGAGGTCCCTCAGATTGATGCATATATATTTACATATATGGAAACGCTGCCTTTGACAATGCATTAAAATGCTGGTTGTGCGAGGAAAAGAAAATCGATCATTGGAAATCAGTCTTTTTCACCTGAGACCTTTAAAATTAGGTCTTTTCAAATAGAACTGTGTAAATTGCTATTAAACATCAGTGAAGAAAAGGATCCACCTGGGAAGGCCCACCAAGAAACGTGGTGTTCCAATCGGAACACAAGATGACGAAATAGGAGAAACACCAATCGGATTCCTTTATTAATCGGGCTTATCAGAAACACCATACAACTCTGTCCTCTTCAAACCAG
This sequence comes from Ambystoma mexicanum, assembly GCF_040938575.1. Lineage (NCBI taxonomy): Eukaryota > Metazoa > Chordata > Amphibia > Caudata > Ambystomatidae > Ambystoma > Ambystoma mexicanum. Next base: position 342,489,693 of record NC_090926.1, read on the forward strand.
TTTACAGACCAAGAGGCAAAGGAGCAGAGAAGGAGCCAGGGCAGGGTTTGACATTGAGGAGAGCTGGGAGCTTTTTATCTCCTGCTCCTGGCATAGTAGAACCTGGTTAACTTGAAACCAACAGATGCCGGGAGCTACTTTTTGGCTTCTCGGGCCAACTGGTGCCTTCCAAACATGTAAATGTGACGTGTAACTTTTGAGTATTTGAGAAAGTTAATAAAGAAGAATTAGAACCCATCTAATGCTCATTTAAACATAATGGTGCATACACAATGGACAACATGTTAAAGTAGCCTATTTGGTAGCTACTGGTTGCCCTGCGGTAGCTCCTGCCTACAGGCTGAGGCCTGACACCCAGGATCTGGTTTCAGCTCCTGCTCATTGAATCTCAGTTTCAAAACTCTGCAGGGGAAGAGATCCTGAGACCTAGAAAGAAAAATTAAGGATGATTACTAGGTGACACCGTGACACGTGGCTTGTTAACTGAAATGGCCTATTCAACTCTTATTATATGTTGGGTTTAAAAGAAAGCATGAAAAAAACTACCAGAATATTGATGGTGTATGGAAACCATGCACCAACGTTCAGAATCAACAGGATGTATCCTATACCTACTGATGTGATGTCCAATGAGGATGAACGTCCTACATGGTTATTGTACCCTAGAGAGCGGTCTGTCTTGGGCTGATAAGGCCATGTGTAGGATAGCGCTGCTCTATGTAGCAAGAATGTAGGCATTTTATTTACTTTGAATACCCATAGTGCTTTTTCCTTGTGGCTCTAAACTGCAGGTGAACTTGTTTTAAGTGGAGCTGTGAAGTGTATGGCACCTTAATGTTTTGGGCATTTTTTAGATTCACCAATATATTGATGGTGTTTCAACACACCTCACCATTGGGTGTTGATCCTGCTCGTCCATCAAAAACATGCAGCCTTTCTTTTCAGTCAGCTTTTACTGACGTGTCTGCAAATTCAGGCTTCCCCCAACCAACTGGGAAGTAGGGGGGAACCGAGTACTAAGAACTGAAAATCATATGTAGTTCATATTCTCTGTTTTGATGATTTCCTTTTCTGAAGAAACAAACATGAAAAGAATACCTATATTACTTAAGTTCCTTTGTTTTTTGTGTGAAATAAGCTGTGGTTGTCTCTTAAATGTATTTTCTTCATGTTAAGTCCAGACTATTATTCCTACAATAATATATTGCAGAGCCAACTTCTGCACATCAATAGTTGTAGTATATATAAATAGTACCGCCTGGTGTGGCTTTTATTAAACCTAACACCCTGTTTTCTTACTAATTGCTACTGTTGTTGCAGGGGGAGAAGGTGATAGACCATCTGCTACCTTGTATAGCTGTGGAGGGGAAGGTCTTGTCCTCCAGCACAACCCCTGGAAACTAAGCGGAGAGGCCTTTGACATCAACAAGCTCATCCAAGAAACCAATGCTATCAAGGTGTGTCCTGAGGTGTAACATAAGGCGTCTCTTGGGGATGCGAAGTGCGAAAAGTGCAAATTATCCAAGCCTTTGTAGACCAATGTTGCTGCTTGATTGATATTATTTTATGCAAACTTTCATTGTTGAAAACCCTTCCGGCTGCATCACTGTTAGTGATTGAACCGAAGTGCAGCTATAAAAAACTATCTGGTCCTCCTTACTATCCTGTAAGCACTTGACAGTCGCACAGGGAACACTGCTGACAGCTAGCAATTAAATCTAAATTGACAATGTAAAAGGTGTGCATTAGTACTTCTTTAAACTGCAAAAGAGTGAGAACATTATTTATTGATCCCGAAAGGTTATCAAATCCGTAGCCTTTGGAAAAAATGAAAAGGAGGGTACATAACTCTACGTGCAGGACCATAGAAGCTCAAAGGGACTGATTTCAGAGGGATGCCACAAAGCCTGCTTAAATGAGATAGGTAGGCTGGGTTTTAGTGTTTCTTCGAGATTCCAGAAGAGAATAGTCAGCTGCCATTTCATTGATTCCTCATACTAGGTCTCCAAGCGGCACTGGATTTTACACCACAGGCTTAGTCCTAGCGGTGAGGCAGTGTATTGGCGTTTGTCCATGATGTCTCTACCAGCAGGCTGACCATAATGTAGAAATTGTCCTTAATCAGTGTAATCTGCAACACTTTGGAATTCCATACCCACTGCTTGGATGACATCATATGGGACGCCTGGCTAAGCACTTGCCACTGATAACTGTGTGCAGCCTGCTCTGGCAGGTTTGAAACCCACCAGGGTCAACTCAGCCTTTCATCCTTCTGAGGTTGATAAATTGAGTACCACTCTGTGGGTTAATAATGTCTTCTGTTATTTCAGCGATCCATGGATGTTTAGCACTATATAAGAAAGACATTATTTTTATTATTAATTGGTCCTCTTGATTTGAGCCACCAACTTTTGGTCTCCTATTGAAGAACTCAATTGCCAAGCAAAAAGAAGACATTCTTATACCCTGTTTTAAAGATTTATTTAGCTCGTTGTGACACTCTGCACAAACACAGTTCAGATGTTCATGGGTCAGAATTTCAAACGCTTATGCTCCCCTAATTCGCTGTCTTTCAGTCATGCCTCAACCCTGGCATGATTGCTTGTATATTTACTGACTGGAGTTGTATTTACTGCTACGTGTGACAACATTTCATGGCATTCATTACACGCTTGTCACGACCCATAGTCTCTCTAAATTCACGTCTATTTAAGAAGCAGATTCTATTACAGCACGTGCAAAACCTTCAACCAGTTTTATCCTGTGAGAACCTGCTTCATCAGGAAACAGGGAGAGACTGACATCATTTTAATTTATGGTTTTTTGGCCCAGAGAAACGTGCACCATTGAAACAGACATGACAGGGTCCCGGAGGTTGGATAGAGATTTTGGTGCTAGGAGGCCAGAGCCAGTCCTGAAGATAGACCATTTGGTCCAAAATGCATCACCATGGTCTCTGCTGTTCTTTATTGCAAATCGCAAACGTTACACCAATAAAGACATCTATGAAAATTCTTCTGACCATGATATTTTGATTGTGAAATCATTCATATTTAGTATGCAGTAGTATTTACTACATCATTGGCTTCCCAGTTCTGGTGAATTGTTCGTTTGTCTCAACTCTTCATGGCACCAAATAAAGGTGTTGAAGGGGCCACATGGCGATTGGATTCGCAGGAGGTAAGAAGTTGAAGGGAAGAGAAATGAGGATCCATTCGTAGCTAAACAGAAGTCCCATCCCATAAATTGTGGATGAATCTTCACAAATTAGCATATTTTTATTCTGGCTTTCACCAGCAGACTCATATTCTGCAATTGACCACCTGGACCACCAGGCCTGTTTTTTGGCCAGTCTCAAAGATTTTTTATCTCCACTTCCTTGGACATCAAAACACTCCTGTTTTTAGCATTGATTATGAGCTTACTGGAAAATTACAGACCCTGTGACTGCTCATTTGCTCTCTTCTGCAACTGAAGCACCTTCATGTGCAGCTGGACACTGCTTAGACCTGATTCCTAGCAGGCAATTGACCATTGATTCACACTCTCTCTCTCCACAGTGCTGGTAACCTGGAGTGATCATTATAGGAGGCTGTTCACCACTGTCTCAGCTGATATTCCAGCGCATTCTAGTCTAGTCATCTCTGTTACAGATCAAAATCTGCCTTTATAAAAATGTCCTCTTCCAGTCTGGTTGCTAATATACCTTCCCTTGAAGACAATGCAGAATGTGGCTCCTATTGGACTCAGTGCTGTAATAGCCTTTTGCCTATAATTGTCACGGGTGCCCCCAAGAAGTCAGCCAAAACCAAAAATATTTCCAAACTGTGATATTCACTTACCTTAGTGACCCTAAAAAACAGGCTGCAAGAGCAGAAAATAAATGCCACTGTATTGCAACACTTTCTGTCTGGAGATGGCACCCAATGCCAGTTGGCTTAGAAGATCGATCTCCTTTCATTTAGTATTACTCATTCTCCAGCATGGGGTCTGGCATGGATTCACATGCTCATGAATATTCCCCGTCGTCAGGCTGGGAATCCTCGGTAAAGAAAAAACCAGTATCAGTTTCGTTTCTGATCTGTCTTTCGTAGTAATAACCAATCACTGGTCTCTGCGTCATACTGACCACAGCCAATGACTGCCCTCTACCTAAGCACCGCCTCTGGCAGCCATCTTCAGATTTTTACCGCACGTTCATGTGTTGGGATCCTCGTGCTATTGCTCTCGAGCGTTAGTGCTATTTTTTCGCGCTTTTTCACAAAAACTTCGATTCTTTCGGTCAAAAGAGCCTCAAGCTCCACCGATCCTACATCCGATCAACGGGGACCCGTGTCGGATTCATCTGTGCCCCTCAAGGGTGAAGATTTCGTCGAGCTACACTTCGGAGGACTCCAGAAGCTTCTCAGGCCCGGTCTCGGAGATGGCCCAGGAGAAGGGAAGCTCGACGCCCGGAAAGCTGTTCAGGGCCTGCCCTGGATGCCAGCTGCAGAACGTCTTCAAGGAGGACGAACACTCTTTCTGCCTTTACTGCCTTCATGGGGACAAGACGCACGTGGAGAAGGACTGTGCGTTTTGCGGCAACATGTCGGAACGGACCATGAAGGACCGCCATCAACGTCTCGCCAGCTGGCTGGAGGGTAAGAGCCCGTCTGGCGAGAAGAAGAAGAAATCTGAGCGGTCTTCTAAGACCTTTGAGGGCGCCCCGGCGACGGGGGCCCAACATAAGGCCAAGCACCGCGAGTCCGCTGGCACCGGGAGCGCCGAACGGTCGGGCTCTACGGGCGCCAGGCAGGGCGCACCCTCCCCGGCACCATCAACCACGAGCCAACGCTCTGGGTCGGGTAAGAGGAAGGCCGAGCACCCGGCGAAGCTCCTGGAGAGACCCCGGTCGAGCTCTAAGGCAGAGGAGGAGCGTGGCAGTGCCCCCTCCCTCAAGGATAAGGCGGTGAGCGCACCTAAGGTGGCGAAGGCCTTGATCCATTCGACCAAGCCCTCTATCGAAACGGTCGCGGCGGCCCTGGCCCAGCCTGTGGAGGCTGCACCAGTGGTGGCGGCCTCGGGGCCCAGAATCTCCCTGCCTCCTCGGAGGGAGTCTTCTTTCGTGCCCATCGATAGGACCCCCGTGAAACCCTCCGTGGGGAAGAAGGGGGGGCAGGGCGTCGTCGTAGATTCAGCCTCAACCTCAGAAGAGGAACTGATCGAGGTCTTAAGCCACGGCCTAGGCGTGGAACAAGACCAGCCCGTCGGAATGGGCCCCGACGCAGGTGACGACGACGACATCGTCGAGGATACCGACGGGGCCCCTGCTCGCCCGTCGGATTCCCCTCTGCCAGCGCCGCAAGACAACTCAGCGGCCATTTTGTTGGCTATACAGTCCTTATGCTCCGAGATAAGGACGAGACTACCGTTACCGACGGAGGAACCTCTCCCGTCGGGGGATCCAGAACCGGGACCTTCTGGTGTTCCCCCTACCAAGAAAAGAAGGATCCATCCACCGCCTCCTTTTCAACCGTCGCGCCCCGTCCAGCCCTCCTCCCCGTCCACCCGAGGGGATGATACGGGGACTGACACGGCAGCGACGGGTACGGACGACGAGGCATACGACGAGGATTTTCCGTCGTCGCCTCCCACCAGGGCTTCTCCGCCCGACGAGATTGGATTGTTCCACTCAATGATCGCCAGGGCATCCGAGCTTTTCCAACTCTGCCCTGAGGAGAAGAAAAAGGAAGGCTTCCTTTACCAACGGCGCGAGACCAAGAGGAAGACGGTCCTCGCAGTGCCTCTGTTGGACGACATTTGGGATGAGGGCCTTTCCCTCCTCAAGAACCCTTCCACGACGCCAGCGAAAAGAGACCGGTACGAGAAAAAGTACCGGGTCCCGGACTCGGCCCCCCTATGCCTCCGGGCGCAGCCTACCCCGGACTCCGTCGTCTCCGCGGCAGCCAGGAAGAAAGCGGGGGGGGGGGTGCGGCCTCCACGTCGACTTCCCCGCCGGACGGCGAGGGAAAGAAATTGGATGCCATGGGACGCAGAGTCATCTCGTCGGCGGCGACGACGATTAAAGCGGCCAACGCCTTGGCTATCGTGGCCCGCTACGACAGGGAACTCTGGTACAAGATAGCTCCCCTGCTGGATTTTCTGCCGGACGACAAGAGGGCGGAGGCCCTTGAGATCCTGCAGGAAGGTGAGGTGGCCTCGGACCACGCCATCACCGTGGCGACGGACATCGCCGACACTGGGTTCCGCCAGATGGGCAACGGCGTTTGCCTTCGACGTCGCGGATGGCTCAAGGCTACGGACTTTCGGCAGGACGTCCAGACCAGGGTCCTGGACATGCCCTTCGACGGGAACAACCTGTTTGGGAAGACAGTGGACGATTCCCTTCAGGCCATCAAGGCGGATACTGAGACGGCCCGGGCCCTTGGAGTACTGCAGCAACGGCGGACGCCCTTTCGGAGCGGCGGAGGCAAGGGCGCCTCCAAAGGTTCCGGCGGCGGTTTCGCTTCCTACCGTCAAGCGGCCCGCTCGTCGTCGCAAGAGGCCTACAGAGGACGAGGCAAGTCTGGCGGACCCCGCCGTCGTCGCCAAGGAGGCCAAGGCGGCAAGGCCGCGTCCAAGCAGGATTGAACCGGCCGTGGGGTCGGGCCCCCACCGAAGCACCCCGGTGGGAGGCCGGCTGGCGGGCTTCGTCAGCGTGTGGGAGTCCATCTCCACCGACCGTTGGGTGCTGGACGCCCTGGCCCGGGGCCACGCGCTCGAGTTTCAAAGAAGGTGCCCGCGCGTCCCCCCCGTGGCCAGGAAAGAACTTCACGTCCCTCAACTTCTCCTGGAGGTAAAGGCGATGCTCAGAAAGGGCGCCATCGAACTCGTCCCAAAGAGGCTTCGGGGCTCCGGAGTCTACTCGCGTTACTTCCTCGTGAAGAAGAAGACGGGAGGATGGCGCCCCATCCTGGACCTGCGACGCCTGAACAAGTTCATCAAGGCGCAGAAGTTCCGGATGGTCACCCTCCAGCACGTCCTGGGTCAGCTGGAGGAAGGAGACTTCCTATCGTCGTTGGATTTGGAGGATGCCTACTTCCACATTCCCATCCTAAAGGGGCACCGAAAATTCCTCAGATTCGTGGTCCAAGGGCGTCATTACCAGTTCAAAGCCCTTCCCTTCGGACTGCGGTCGGCACCCAGGGTTTTCACCAAGTGCCTCGCACCGGTGGCGGCGCAGCTGCGCCGCGAGGGGATTCACGTCTACCCCTACCTGGAGGACTGGCTCATCCGCGCCAAGACGAGGGAGCTCGCCGTGGTCCACACGGCAAGGACCGTCCAACTCCTCACGGACCTGGGATTCTCCGTGAACTACGCCAAATCCCACCTGGTGCCCGCGCAAGTCGCACTGTTTCTGGGAGCGAGGCTCGACACAGTGTCCCTTCTGGCCTCCCCGTCGGAGGAGAGGACCAGGACCATCTTGGGCAAGGTGCAACGGATGTTGGTGGCCGACGCGGCCAAGGTGAGGTCCATCAAGTCCCTCCTCGGGATGATGTCTTCCTGCATCTACCTCATTCCCATGTGCAGGCTCCGGATGCGCCCGTTGCAAGAGTTCCTGGATGCGCGCTGGATCCAGACGACGGGCAGCTTCGAGGAAAGGATCAAGCTCGACGAGAGTTTCCGACGAGCGATACGGTGGTGGGGCACCCGCGCGCATCTGACGGCGGGCATGGACTTCCAGACCCCAGCCCACCAGGTGACTGTGACCACGGATGCCTCCCTAGAAGGGTGGGGAGCGCACACCGAAAATCTGCACGCAAGGGGACTCTGGCTCCCGACGGAGAAGTCCCTGCATATCAACGTCCTGGAGCTCCGTGCAGTGTTTTGGGCCCTCAGGTCCTTCCTTCCGTCCCTCAAGGGCAAGGTGGTGAGGATCTTCACCGACAACACCACCACCATGTTTTACATCAGGAAACAGGGCGGAACCAGGTCCCCAGCGCTGTCCAAGGAGGCGCAGGACCTGTGGCATTGGGCCGTCGCCCAAGGGATTCTTCTGGTGCCGTTTCATCTGGCAGGGATAAAAAACACCATCGCCGACTCACTCAGCAGGGAGCTGCGCTCGTGCCACGAGTGGGAACTACGGCAGGATCTGGTGGATCGCCTCTTCCGACGGTGGGGCACACCCCAGATCGACCTGTTCGCGACGGCGACGAACACCAAGTGCCGGAGGTTCGCCAGCAGGTTTCCCCAGACGAGGAGCATGGGCGATGCTTTCTCGTTCCCCTGGGAGGGCCTGTTCCTCTACGCGTTCCCTCCCTTGCCTCTGCTAATCCGGCTCGTCAACCAGCTCAAGAGGTCACGGTGCAGGATGATCCTCGTCGCACCTGCGTGGCCGAGGCAGATATGGTTCCCGGACCTTCTGGACTTGTCGGCGTCCCCGCCAATCAAGCTGCCGGCGGACGCGGATCTACTCTCCAGGGAAGGAGGCGCCATCCTCCACCACGACCCGAAGTCGCTGAACTTGCAGGCCTGGCTCCTGCAGCGCTAGAGTTTGGAGGATACGACATACCGGCCGATTGCAGAGAGGTTCTTGCAAAGGCCAGGGCGTCCTCGACTCTTAAATGCTACGGACACAAATGGAAGAGGTTCTCTGTCTGGTGCCACGCACAGAAGATTAACCCTCTACGGATTACGGCTCCCCAAGTGCTGCCGTACCTGCTGACGCTGGCCAAAGCTGGTCTGGCACACGCGTCCATCAAGATTCATCTTGCTGCGATCTCCCGATACACCAGAACCACGGGCCGGACGTCCTTGTGGTCTCATCGTCTGGTGAAAGAGTTCATGAAGGGACTGTTCAGATCGTTCCCGCCGGTGAAGGCTCCGGCCCCGGCGTGGGAGCTCAACGTGGTGCTGACCAAACTCATGGGACCTCCGTTCGAGCCTCTGCACTCGGCCCCGTTGAAGTTTCTATCGTGGAAAACAGCTTTTCTCGTGGCCATCACCTCCGCACGACGAGTGGGAGAGATCCAGGCCCTTTCCTGCAAGGCCCCGTACTTGACTTTCCACGACACGAGGGTAGTGCTCAGGACGCACCCCTCCTTCATGCCCAAGGTACCGTCGGACTTTCATCTCAACGAACCCTTGGTGTTACCTGTGTTCTTCCCGTCGCCTTCGTCGCCGGCTGAGAGGACTTTGCACTCGCTGGATGTAGCTAGAGCGCTGAAGTTCTACGTGGACCGCACGAAAGGTTTTCGGAAGACGTCACAACTCTTTGTGAACTTTGGACCTGTCAATCAGGGGAAGGCTCTCTCGAAGGCTTCCATCTCCAGATGGCTCTCCGGCTGTATCATGTACTGTCACCGGTTGGCAAACCGACCGCTGCCTGGCCGTCCGAGAGCCCATTCCACCAGAGCGATCGCAGCTACCACGGCGTTCCTATCTGGTGTGCCCCTGCTGGACATATGCAGGGCTGCTACGTGGAGGTCGACGCACACCTTCACGAAATTCTACTGCGTCGACCGGGATTCCAGGGAGGAGTCCAGGGTCGGCCAAGCAGTGCTGCGCAACCTGTTCGCCTGAGGTGAGCCTGGTGAGGAGGTAAGATGCTTAATGTTGAGTTGATGTGATGCTTAATGTTGAGCCTTTGCCACCTCCCGTGGTTGTGCATGTGTGTACTGCTATGTATTCTTTATTCATGAGCATGTGAATCCATGCCAGACCCCATGCTGGAGAAGGAACAAGTTACTTACCTGTAACTGTTGTTCTCCAGCATGGGTCTGGCATGGATTCACATGCGAACCCTCCCGCCTACCCCTCTGCGGCTCTTCACTTGGTCATACTGCCACTTCACGTGCTTCCAAATCTGAAGATGGCTGCCAGAGGCGGTGCTTAGGTAGAGGGCAGTCATTGGCTGTGGTCAGTATGACGCAGAGACCAGTGATTGGTTATTACTACGAAAGACAGATCAGAAACGAAACTGATACTGGTTTTTTCTTTACCGAGGATTCCCAGCCTGACGACGGGGAATATTCATGAGCATGTGAATCCATCCCAGACCCATGCTGGAGAACAACAGTTACAGGTAAGTAACTTGTTCCTTTCATCCCTTCTGCTTCCACTCCCCCAGCCACCCACTTGTTCCGCAACCTACCTTCCTTTAACCATGCCAGTTTCCACTCTGATCTCAAAACTTCTCTTGCCTCACCCACGGACCTCTCTGGTGTCTACCAATGATGTACTATCCTCATGGAACTCCAATTTCTCCTCCACCATTAACTTTCTCTATCCTGCTCAGCTGTTTTGCCCTCCCTTAAACTACCTCAACCCTTGTTTACGTTTGAACTTCTCTCCCTTACTTCTTCCTTAAACCAAGCTGAACAACATTGGAAAAAAAATAGCCTCCCCTGAAAATCTTGGCATACTCTCCTCTTCACACTCCTCTTCCCCTATCACTAGCAAAAACGACTTTCTTCTCTAATCTCATTCTCTCCTACTCTCCCCATCCCTGCTGTCTGTTCAAACTTCCCAACCAAATATTGGCCCCCCCCACTCTTGCCTCTTCTTTCTCCAGTTGACTTTACCACCGTCTTTACGTACAATGTCAAATTGTTTCATTCATCTTTGTCTCCAAGTGTATGCTCTCTTCCTCCTCACTCGCCACCCATCTCTTCTGTCTTCAGTCTCGCATCTCTGTCTCAAACACTGCTCATTATCTTGCCTGAGCAACCCTACTGCATCCCCTTTTATCCCTTACTCTCTGTCCTTAGTCCTATAGTATTTCTTTTGCTACTCCCTTGTCTTAATTCTCTTTAACTCATCACTTCTCTCTGCCACCTTCCTTCTGATTTCAAAAGAGCTATTCTAACAATTCTCAAACCTTCCTTTCTCTCTTCCTCACCTGCTAACTTTCGTCTTCTCTCTTCTCCCTTTCCTCTCAAAAATACTTCATTTACACTCAAATATCTTCTTACCTTGATGGCAATTCTCTACTCCCCCACAGCCCAAACTGGTTTCCGTCCTCTCCACCCCATCGAAACTTCTCTTTTTTTAGCTTCTCTGTCTCACTTCTCTCAGCCCGCAATTCTAAATTATCTTCTATGCTTCTCTTACTTGACTTATCCACTGCCTCGACACTGTCGATCACCCCACTCTCCTGTCCACCTTTGCTTCTTTTGGTTACTCTGGTACCGTTATACAATGGTTTCACTCTGTCTCCTGGGCTGGCAATCCATCCTCAGCCTCTCCTTTACTGCAAAGGGTTCCTCAAGGTTTGGTTTTTGGCCCCCTTCTATTCTCTCTATACTCGACCCTGCCATAGTTTCTTCATTTTGGACTTTCCGCCCACTTTCATGCAGATGACTCTCAGATCTTTCTATCTTTCTCACCCCCACCAACCTTCTCCATGCCACTGATGCTTCATGTCTTACCGTTGTTCAATCCTGTATGCATTCCCATTTTCCACATATAAATGCCTCAAAAACAGAAATTCTTTTTTTTCTTCTACTTCTATTCCCCTCACCCTTCTACCTTATTCCCTCCATCATAGCTCTATCTTCCTCCGCTCGCTAAACATAAGTGTCATTGTTGACTCCCTTTCCTTCACCCCCACACATTTTTACCTGGGCTGCTCCTATAAATTCCAGCTTTACAATATCACGAAAGCTTGACCGTTTATCACCTTGCATGCTATTAAGATACTCATTTCTCTACTTCTTTTCTCGCCTAGACTACTGTTCTTCCCTTCTTATTGGTCTTCCTGCTTACCATCTTGCCTCTCTGTGCTCTATTTTTAACTCTGGTCTCCGCACTCTTTACTGCCTTTCTCCTCTCACCTCTATTATCCCATGCTTCAGAGTTCTTTCCAATCTTTCCTTTCAAGGTTGCTTACTCTCCCAATTTCTCTGTATTGTTTTCAAAAGCACTCATGGTCTATCCCCCCAGTCTATCCTCTTTACTTTACTTTTACACTGCATCATGCCCTCTTCGATCAGAATCCCAGTTCCCCCTCTCTCTCCAAGCCACCCTGTGCCCAATCCTGCTTTTGTTCTTTAGCTCTTCTTGACCTTAAAACTGCTCCATCTTTTCTGCACCAGTCTTAAATTCTTCTTTCTTAACACAGACTCTTAACCTCTCCTCCTGCTTGATCCCCTGTAACACTCCTCAATTCTGCTCTTGCTATCTCACCTGCTTTTGTTTTCCCTTTTGCCTATATTATAAATCCAGACAACTTTTCCCAGCCATCAATAATTGTACTCGTCGCATAATGCTTCTGTCAATAGCTTTGCCTTACCCTCTGTGGAAGGTTAGGGAACTTCATCTGCTTTATTACCCTTTGCCCTGCAAATGAACTCAGAGGAACCTGCTGCCCTACGTAGCCAAAATGGTCGCACAAGTAATTAACCTATTCGAATGGATTGTGTCCTCCCACGTATGCCTTATTTTTGATGTTTTCAATAGCCAGCTTTCTGCCTCTGACATTTTTGTTCAGCAGAGGGTGATGTGCGTCGATTGCCTGGTGGAGTTGATGTCCCTCGGAGGCCTCCATCTCGACGTCAACGTTACCGCAGGTATATGTAGCACGCGCAGCGCCCGTTGGCCTCCGTTCTTTTTTTACGCGCTTCACAGCTTCGGATGCGTAACGCCTAGTTCCTGGCGGGAATACTTTCGAAATCTTCTTAGTTTTTTTCAAAAATTCATCATCACTTTGAGTTTCGACACAATATGGCTTCGTCTTCGGCGTCGTCCACTCCTCGATCTGGCTTCAAAAAGTGCTGTGACTGCGGGGCAAAGATGTCTGTGACAGACGCGCACAGGATCAGCCTGTAATGCTTGGGGTCAAATAATCCGTGTTCGGACTGCGAGTACTGCCTGTCGATAAGGGCCAAAACCTTGAGAGAGCGTAGAGGGAAGTTGGCGACAGGTAAGCCTCAAAAGTTCCCCTCTACTCCATCTAAACAAAAGACATCAGACGAGTCGAGAACAACTTCTCCTCGTCGAGAGAGGTCTAAATGTTCCTGTTCCAGAAGTGGTTTGCACCACTCCTCGACTTCGAGGCATGGAATAAAGAGGCGTCATAGGTCGCCATCCACCTCCTCGTCCAGTTCACCTTAATGGGTCATTTGTCCTTCCAAATCGAGTACACCGGCACAGTGGGAGGAGTGTAGACTCTGTATGCTAAAGGTTTTCGAGAATGCGGCCTTGCCCCCCTCGACAACACCTAGAGGTGATCCTCCAGTCAAAAGAGCTCACAAGCACAAGAACCGTGCATCTTCGGACCCAGCCGCAGAGTCTCCTTGAGAGCGATCTTATCCCTTGAGTCGAGAGAAAATCTCAAAGACAAAATAAAAAACGTTGATGACGTTGAAGGAAACCTCTGTTGCAGGACCGATAAATGCATTATCTACGCCATCAGCGCTGATACTGATCGAGAAGCCATCGACGCCCTGAGTGTCGACCTCCTCTGTGCCACATGTGTGAATCCCTTTGGCACAATCGTCAAAGCCATCTTCGCTGTCGTTGAAACCATCAAAAACATTGCATTTGTACTGGCCATCGACGTCGACAATTTCAACGTTTTTGGCTCCTGTGATGACTACCATAATGCCTACTTCAATTGAAAAAAAATATACACCTCTACCACGAGCAGACTACTTTAAATCACTCTCCTCAATTTATGAAGATGCAGACGAGTTCTCTGAGGAAGAAAGACCCTTTGGGTTGCAATATGGGACGCCATCAGTGCCTGAGGAACTTATAGCAGGGGAGTCTCGCATGAAGAATTTACAAGAATGTCTTCATGAAGCTAGTGGTATTGATATCTCTCCTGAGATTGATTTTTGGAAAGGCAGACCATGCAGAGGTAACATACAGACAGCTAATGACAACGGTCATGGAATATATGGGATGGTCTAGACCATCGCCTGTTTTTGAATAGGACGATCTCACAGAAGGAGCCAAAGGAGGACGCAATCGTCCCTTTCCATCAGGCTTTGCAAAGGAGAGTGGCTTCCAATTGGGAAACACCAGAGGTAATTCCAGCTGTAAATAAGGAACTAGTAGCCAAATACAAAGGCTCTAGTTCTGACCCTTTTTATCTATCCAAACACCCTACATCAGAAAGTTTGGTAGTGCAAACAGCCACTTCCTCCGGTAGATAAAATACCTATCCTACGATACCACAGGATAGAGTTGATAAACGTTATGGTGCCATGGCTAAGAAGGTTTTCTCGGCCGGCGGTATGACTTTAAAATCTGTCAATTCTACGTGCACGCTAGCGAGATTTACACACACGCTTTGGGAGTGGATTTCTGACGGCTGACCATATCCCACAGGGGGAGGAATGAGACAGTTTCCTTAACATTGTCAAGGATGGGAAAAACGCTGTGTGAATCCCTCCAAACTGATCTAGACTCTGACGGAATCAGCAGAGCCATGGCGGCTAGTACAGCGATTTGCACATTTGCTTGGTTGCGAAAGTCAGGATTTGCCCCGGACGTACAATCCAGGCTTCTCAACATGCCCTTTGACGGCACGCATTTATTTGGAAATAAAGCTGATGAGAGTTTGGAGAAGCTGCAAACTTCCAAGGCGGTGGCCAAATCCCTTGGTGCTGCAATAAAACAAACTCCAAACCGCCCCACAGGTATGCCCTGGAGCTATTGCTATTTTTCAGCATTCGGAAGGGGCAAAGTACAGCCAGCTCAAAAAGGACATAAAAGATTCCCTCGGAGTCGACGTGGGAGAGGTACTAAGACCGCAACAGCAGCGGCTGCCTTTCCTTCAGCCACTGTATCAGCCACTCCAAAAACCTCCTGAGATTTTCATACACAAGACTGCAGTAGGAGGCAGGTTGTCACAGCATCTGACAAAATGGCAGGCTATTATTTCAGATGCTTGGGCATTGGAAACAGTTGCCGAAGGTCACTGCCTACCTTTCCTGCAAAAACCTCAGTCATCCACCGGGTAACAACTCTTTGAAGATTCCAGATCCACTCCTTATGTAGGAGATTTTAATCCTGCTAGAGAAAGGTGCTATAGAACCAGTCAGTGCCTGTAGCGGAGAGGAACAAGGGTTGGTACTCACTGTATTTTCTAATACCCAAGAAAGACAGAGCATTGAGACCCATCTTGGACTTAAGAGACTTAAACAAGTTACTCTCAGAAACTACAGGTTGAATACTAGGAGCAATACGACTTTCACTAGCCCACTTCTCACCTGAAGGGTCAGTGATGTCTTCTGAGGATTCTTCAGAAGTCTCCGTTCTCCTTTCTCTCCATGCACTGGTAGGTTTCTTTCTCGTTGTCTTTTCCTTCTTTCTGAAGCGATGGGGACGGGCTCCCCGAGAGGCCACCTTGCCTAAAGGCTATCTGCCCGGCAGCGGGGACTCCGGGGAGCCACCAGGGAAAAGCTATGAGCAGAAAAACCCTGGCTGTAGCAGATGGAGGTGTTTGAGTCTTGATTTGAATGCTTCCGAATCGGGTACTTAAAGTACCAGCACTCACCGGAATCTGGTAGCCGGTCAGGTAAGTAAAGTCCACCGTTCTTGAGTATGAGATTGCGAAACTCCACGTGGGAATACATGAAGCCACAAAACAATCAGTGACGGGAGTGCACGCTGAAGCAAGCACCGCGTGGGAAATGGAGTCGCATTTGAGACGCAGTGAAGAGAGCGTAAGTATAGATAGGCGCGCTGGACACGGGGTAACGGGTAGTGTGTGCAGCAGCATAGAAGGACTGCAGAAGGCACGGGAAGCAATAGGGAAAACAAGAAAACTGTAACGAACAACACATAGCATACCTGCAAAGAGTTGCAACACACCGAGCTGAAGCACAGTGACCGGCTATAGCAGCGGCCTTCTGGAAAGACCACAAGACTAGACCGCCAGGGGCAGAATGTGACAGTTACTCAGGAAGGACAAGTTCAAGATGGTAACTATTTCTCAGATCCTTCAGGCCCTCCAGCTTCAGGATTGGATGGTGTCATTGGACCTTCAGGATGCTTACTTTCATGTGTCAATCCATCACAATCACAGACAGTACCTGAGGTTCGCCGTTTGCGGTTCTCATTATCAGTTTCGAGTTCAGCCATTTAGGCTGACCTCTGCCCGAGTGTTTTTACCAGGCTAATGGCGGTTGTGGCAGCGAGTTTCAGGAGCGGGGGGATTCACGTCTACCCCTACCTAGACAATTGGTTAATCGGGCGAACATCTCAGCGCTACCTGTCACTCCCTCCACAGGCTGGTCTTCTCCCTCAACTTAAAGAAGTCCCACATGATACCATCATAAAGACTCCAATTTATCGGAGCAGTCCTGGATACATCCCTGGGAAAGCCTCACCACCAGAGGTGAGGGCTCAAGACATTCTGGAGATGGTAACCAAATTCCAGAATGCCCAACATCTACTGGCCTTCGATTTTCTGAGGTTGCTCGGCCTTATCATCCTGCATTTTTCTGGTGCCAGAGCTCGCCTGAGAATGGGATCTCTCCAATGGGCTCTCAGGACCCACTGGTCACAATTCTCAGGCAGGATGTCAGATCTCCCAAAAATCGCAAACACTGTCACTGGATCTTCAGTGGTGGGCCTGTTGGGAGAACATCTTGAAAGGAGAAACGTTTTGGCAATCATGGCCAGAGATAACAGTAGTGACGGACGCCTCACTCACGGGGTGGGGAGCCCATACCCACGATTTAACCATCAGCGGTCGTTGGTCTTCATTGGAGTCCACACTGCATAAATCCTTTTAGAGCTGAGGGCAATCAGACCAGCACTGAAGGCCTTCTTGCCATCTGTACGGGGAAAGCATATCCTGATAATGACGGACAACACAGTGGCCATGCACTTCCTCAACCAAAGAGGTGGTGTAGGGTCACTACCACTGTGCAGAGAGGCAATGCAGCTCTGGTTTTGGGCAATACAACAAGGAATATCTCTATCGGCAGTTCACCTAGCCGGAGAGGAGAACACAACGGCGGACGGTCTGAGCAGGCAGAGCACAACTTCCCACGAGTCGGAACTAGCTCAGGAAGTCCTTCTAGAGATCTTCACCCTTTGGGGAACCCCTCAAGTGGATCTGTTCGCGACCAATGGCAACCAGAAGTGTGAACTGTACTGCTCAAAGGAATTTCCCCAGAGAGGAGTTCAAGGAGACTCATTGGTGGTGGACTGGGAGTTTCCTCCAGTGCCCGTCATTCCTCATATAATCAGGAGATTTAGAAGGTTCAGGAAATCCATGATCCTAGTTGCCCCAGACTGGGCCAGGAGGACGTGGTACCCGGACCTTCTGGACATGTCCATCTGCCCTCTGATACGCCTTCCACAAAGAGAGGACCTTCTCTCGCGAGAGGAGGGTCGGGGTTCTCCATGCGGATATCAGAACTCTCAGCCTTCACGCATGGTTTCTGAGAGGCTGCAATACAAGGATTGGGACCTCCCGGACGATGTAATGGAGATTTTTCATTCGGCCAGAAGGCCAGTAACCAAATCTTTATACCCCTTCCGCTGGAATAAGTTCTGCAGCTGGTGAACAGTTAAGAATGTTGACCCTTTCTCATGTAATACACCAATGGTGTTATCTTTTCTGTTACATCTGGCAAATCTCGGGCTCCAGATTGAAGGAAACCATCCATCAAGGGATACCTGGCAGCGCTTTCTATTTGTAAGCGGTGAAGTCTCCTACTTTAAGATTCCTCTAGTAGTACAATTCTTAAAGGGACTAACTAATGTTTACCCTCCAATCCCGTTTCAGGTCCCACTATGGGATCTCAACTTGTGTTAAACTTCTTGATGGGAGCGCCTTTCGAGCCTCTACATCCTTGTCCATTGAGACTTGTAACTCTGAAAACGGTCTTCTTAGTGGCAATTACAACAGCCCGAAAGGTGAGTGAGCTACAGGCTTTATCCTGCAAGCCTCCTCATACTGTTTTTCATAAAGACAGAGTGGTACTAAAAGTGAAGCCTACTTTTCTCCCCAAAATTGTTTCCGAGTTTCATATTACTCAGAAGATTACATCTTTTTATCCTTCAGCACATCCGGGGAAGGAGGAAGAAAGACTTCATAGGCTTGGCCCTAGACGTGCACTGAGCTTTTACATCTCCAGATTGGCAAATTTACTGCAGAATGACCAGTATTTGTGGACTATTCAGGTCACAAATTGGGACTGGCCATCACCAAGCAAACTCCAGATGAATTATACTAACTATATCGGAATGTTACAAACAGGCAGTTAAAGACCCTCCAGAACATTTAAGAGCTCATTCCACTAGGGGTGTTGCAACTTTGCGTTACAGAAGGGAGTTCAGATAAAGGATATATGTGCAGTTGCCACATGGTCATCTGTGCACACCTTTACTAAATTCTACAGTTTAGACTCCACGTGCCAAGATTGTGCTTTTGGAAAAGCAGTGTCACACTCTGTGCATAAATAACCACAGTAATTTCTACGCCCTCCAAATTATATAAACTGCTTTGGGAGTGTTTCAAAGATAAGAAATACGTGAGAGGACACAATCTATTTGAAGAACAAGTTACTTAACCACAGTAATGTTCTTTCGACTGGATGGTCCTCCCACGTATCACTTATCACCCCTCCCAATCTACCCTGCAGTAGAACTTCCCTTGCGGTTGCAGTCTACGCTCGCTCAGGGGGAGTAACCGTCGAAAACAAGGTAATTGTCCACTCGTCAAAAAATGGAACTGAGGCCAACAGGCGCTGTGCGTGCTAGATATACCTGCGGTGACGTCGAGACGGAGGCCTCCGAGGACATCTACTCGACCAGGCATCAACACACCGCACCCTCTGCTGAACATTTTTTGCTGAGGCAGCAAGCAAGTTGGATACTGGAAATATCAAAGATGAGGAATACGTGGGAGGAACATCCAGTCGAAAGAACGTTACAATGGGTAAGTAACTTGTTCTTCTTTTTAGTCCCCTTTTCCTTTAAGAATGTTTTAATTTCCCTGCTCTTAAAAAAAGAAAGAGAGAAAGGAAAACTCATTGGATCCATCAGTGATGAACTATTTTAGATCCATTGTCAGTTCATCTTGGATAGTAAAATCCTGGAGAAGTCACTCTTCAACTGCATTATTAAATAGAACAAACAATATTTTAGACCTTTTTCATTCAGACGTCTGCTGAAGCATGGCACAGAGTCTTCTTTATTTGCTGCCTGGGATGACATCCTTGCCGATGTATACAACAGGCAGCTCTCCTTGTTAATTAGCTTTACAGTTGGTTGGAGTTGTCTGGGTCGGGACTCCGTATCCCCTGCGCACCTTCTATTGGACAATTCGAGGTCTGCAGCCTGGATCCTGGTTTGTTTGGGGACCAACTCCAGGGTTCCCAATTGGATGAATACTTGAGATAGGATTACAAACCTGTGGATATTGTGGGTGCTGGGGGGGGGGGGTTCAATAGTGCATGAGTTAGCAGATAGACCTTAGGTTTTGGTTCATGGTCAAGTCAAAGGAGTCGTTTTGGTGCTTGTGTTTTTTTATTGTTATTACATTTTTGTTGGTATACCACACAACGACAAGCAAGAAAGAACGAGCACATCGCCTTTCTCCTCGACTCCGGCAAGAGACCTGGCTATCCAGCCCAACTGGCGCCCAGACCCGGGAGGACCAGAAACCAGCTCTAACCAGAGCCCCACCACTATACTTAACTGGCCCTGAAAAAGACTTAGGTCGAAACACGAGTCGGCTGTTTGCACTTACTTAAGTTGACTAATTGGCATTACTGCCACCTTGATGATGCTTTCTTGCTTGTCGTTGTGTGGTATACCAACAAAAATGTAATGACAATAAAAAACCACAAGCACCAAAACGACTCCTTTGACTTGACCATGATTCAAAACCTAATGTTTATCTGCTAACTCATGGACTATTGAACCCCCCGCCCCAGCGCCCACAATATCCACAGGTTTGTCATCCTATCTCCTTGTTAATTATGTTGGATCTCACTGCGATTTGATACTATGAACCATACCATTTTACGGACTCTGCTCCAAAGCCTCTCAGGGATGAATGATCAGACTCTCAGTTGGTTCAAGAGCTTTCTATTGGATCAAGAACAAATTGTGAACATTGGGCCCTTCACATGGGAAACCCATTAAGGCTCCTCCTTATCCTCTCCTCTTTAATCTTCACATGCAGCCCCTGATGAGCATTCTCCAAATGTTTCAGCTACACTATCACTCATACGCCTGCAACACTAAAATGTTTGTGAAGGTATCCGGTCCATTTGAAACATTTTCCTCTTTAGTGGAAGGTCTAGCCAAAGTCTATGAATGGCTGACTTGGAATGGCCTACAACTGAATCCAACCAAAACTGCGGTTCTTTAGCTATGCCCTAAAATCTATGCTTAATGACCATCAATGCATTAGTAGTCTGCTCCCCACCTCTTACGCTTTAAGGGTGCAACATTTGGGACTGTGGGATCACAGTTTGGCGTTTACATCCCAGATTAATGCAGTCTCTAGAGCAGCATTTTTTCACCATCTGCTACTGAAACAAGCTCTGATATTTATTTCAACTGAGGATTGGCATCCGGTTACCGGCACACTTATAAACTCCTGGATCGTTACGGTAGTGCCTGATATGCTGGATTGCCTAACTATCTATTACAAAGGCTCCAAAGAATTCAAAGCTCAGGAGTGAGCCTCCTCTTTCAGCTTCCCAAATCCTCTTCTATTACACCCTATTGGCGGGAACCATACTGGCTTCCGGTCCAGCAAAGGATCAATTTTAAAATCCTCTCCTGGGTCTTCAAATGTGCAAGCATGGTCTTACCCCTCCCTACCTAGTCTACCTTCTGAAATGGTATCAGCCTGCTAGGTGTCTTGGATCAGTGCAGAGCAATTAACTGGTGGTTCTGTGCTCGTGCTGTTCTAGATGCAACAATGCTTCTCTATAATTGGACCCATATTTTGGAGCATGCTTCCCATCGAAATCTGCAAGGTGGACATACTAATCACATTTACAAAAAAAGTAAAACTCTTCTCTTTTGTTGATTCATTCAATCATTGTGCCCATTGGTTTCCCTTGGCTTAGACCTGCGCCCATAAACAGGTTTTCTGTCTGGCTCCTCAAGGAAATGCGCTCTGTAAATGACGTAAAACATTTTTTTTAAATGTCCTGAATACATGAAGAAATATAATTTACATTTACAGAATTTTCTCTGAACAGTTTTGTACAGATCAATGGTTCTAGTGCCACGAGGGGCGGTACGTGCCTAAGCAGCCATGCAGTATGACACGATTCCTTTTGCTCCTGTCGATCCGTTAATGTTCCTGCCCTGAAACAGAGATTAAAACGAGCATTGGCGCCTATTATTTCAGCACCGGTCGAATAAAGCAGGTGTGTACAGCTGGGCACAAACTGGGAACTTAAGGTGTCATAACAGTGAACGAGCCGACCGAAGTCCGAGACCCGGCGTGAAAAGGCGAACAAAGATGGCGCTGTGAGGAAGACAGTAGTTGGCAGGGGTGCGGGGCAACACATGATACGGCTTCTGCGAGGGAAAACCTAGAGTGGCAGCAGCCCAGCTGAGCCCACACGGGACGGACTTTAAGGTCGTAGGTACCGCGGATCATACGGCTGATTAGACGCCTGAAACAAGCGAACCCATCAAGTGAAGATCAAACAGCTCATGTACTCGCTACTGCAGGGATACTGGAGGTGCTGCGGCGGAACAGTGGAATAAGCGACGGGAGAGAAGCCCTTGCTAACAGAGCTTCACACAGAACAGCAGCGTGCACTCCAATATATGCAGATGCTGTGAAGAAACCGAGGTGTGTACAGCTAGGTACAGACGTGATATTGAAGGTGGCACAACAACAGTGAACGGGCCGACCCAAATCTGAGACACGATGTGGAGATGCAAACAAAGTTGGCGGCGTCAGGAAGACGATAGCCTGAGGTGGTGCGGGGCACCACGACACGATACGGTTACTGCAGGGACAATCTAGAGAGGCGGAAGCCTGCTGGAGCCCACGCGGGCTCGACACGAAGGACGAAGGTGCCGTGGATCATACAGCGGGATTAGGTGGCTGGGACAAGTGAACCCATCAAGTGAAGAGCAAGCAGCTCATTTACTCATGAATACTGGAGGAGCCGCAGAGTACTAGCGGAATAAGTGACAGGAGTGATGCCCTTGCATATGGGACTTCACACAGAACAGTAGCGTGCACAGCGTTATATTCGGATGCAGTGAAAACCCTGTGCTGAGTTGGAAAAGGAGATGTGCCAGTTGGAAAAGGAGATGTGCCGGAAGAAACACTAGCCCCCCCAGGACAGGGTACCGGCTACAGGTGGGGACTAGAAGACGACCCAAGATAAGGCCCAGCCCAAACTACAGAGAGCTGACTGAAGCACAGCCATGCTCGAAGCAGCTACTCAAAACATGTAATGCACGGCTCGAGGCAATCCCACATTCGAGCAAGAGCAGCGCTGGAACGGAACCTGTGTGGGCATCAAGAGGGTCATTACATACACTGATACATACACCGATGGTTAAACTATTCAAGGACACAGGCAGAATTCGGGTAATGCATGGCGGATACTGCATTAAACATACTGAGGAAGACAGGATGTCGCATATAGGAGGTAACCGTCCGTTCATGGAAAACTGACTGGGGTAGTGCCTGCAGCAGTTGAGCAAACGATTGAACGTGCACGTACAGCGCAGTGGCATCAAGAAGTGATTAATATTTACATAGTCCAAGGCTGCATTATCGTAAGAGCTTGGGAGTGAAGTGGGGCAGCCCACAGACACGGTGAGATCCCTTAATAAAGGGGAGTACGGAATACGCGCAGGTGGCAATTAAGCAGGAACTGCACGCGGGACGCAACTAACAGGCTCAGAAAGGGGCATGTGACACCCATGCAGGCAGGAAATGCGGGTACATGAAAGGCTAGCTCCCACCAAGGTGTGCATAATATAACGAATGAGTGCTGGACAATAGATTCACCCAGGCGAAACTGAAAGCCAAATACTGAAGGTCTAAAGCTGCTAACCTCCAGTATATAGAAGGTTCTATATGGTGCGAAGGAGCCACAACACGCATCAGCATCCTAAGGCATACGATACACGGCCAAACAAGTCACAGCAGTGTACAGTCACTAACCACCATGACAGACCTTGTGGTGGATGGCCAAGAGCAGAATACGGACAGAACATTTAAGCATTGGCGAAACAGTCTAGAATACTGCAAGGAATACTCATCGGACGTGCTAGAATACTGAAGCGAATACGAGTCAAAAAAGGGATAAAACCCATCTGGGAGTGGCTAGACAGCAAGCAGTGGAATTGACACGACTCGGCGGCAAGATCACAAGTGGGCCAGCAGTGGAGCGCCGCAACAACAACCGGCCATGGCGTCCAAGAACCAAAAAAGCAAGGGGAAGCAACCCGCATTAGAGGCGTTTACCAAAATCACACACCCAGTGGAAAGCACCGCCCAAACAACCTCAACACTACGAGCAGATGCATGAGAAAGGAGATCAGCAGATCCTAGATGCCATAGCAGCCTTGAAGGTATCTCTTGAATCTAAAATGGACACTATCAGCATAGATGTTAACCTGTTAAGGCAGGACGTGAGGTCACTGGCCGAACGCACAGGAAGACTTGAAAAGGAAGTAGCGGTGAACACAAGTGTCTTGAAAGACACCTTAGAAGAAGTCAAGATATTGCAGCAACAAGTACGTAATCTTGAGGAAAGAGTTGAAGGAAGGGCCAGACCGAACAATGTAAGAATTAATGGGCTCCCGGAAGGAGAACAAGCAAACCCAACTAAGTTTATAGAGACTTTGGTGCTTCAGGAAATAGGCCCAGGGGCTCTCACTCAAGACTTCATGGTCGAAAGGGCACATAGCTCTTTGATGAGGAAACCGCCGCCTGGAGCCCTACCATAGCCAATAATAGCTTGGATACTGAACTACAAAGATAGGGAAAGGATCCTCGAACACTTATGTAAAGGAGGGACAATCCAACGATTGTCTGCCACCATAACCGCATACCCGGACTACACCCTACAGGTACAGAAACAGAGGATGAACTACATATTGGTCAAGAGACGACTGCAGGCAGCGAACCTCAAGTACATGTTGCTGTATCCAGCGAGACTGAAAATTATAAACAAAGGCCGTGCCATTTTCTTTGACAATCCCCAAGATGCACATAAATGGATGGACGTGGAGAATTTGCCAACCTGAGCAGACGCCCGAGCGAGCAGAGTTGAGGACGCATGCGGAGGAGGCCAAAGCAGTTAGACGGAGGCAGAAAAATGTAACCACCGGACCCTGTGGCGATATTGCCTCCAGACGGAAGCCTCGGGAACGAAGATTTACCAACTACAGGAGCCAACAACATAGTGCCCATTTACGATCGAACTGCGGGAGAGCGTCTTACACCTAAGACTGAATTTGTTTTTCGGATACTAGCAGTTACGTATCCGCCTACTGCACCCCACGCACCAGGACAAGAATCTGGGGCCGAGGCGAGAAGTGGGGATGGCTGAGCACAAGGTATTGAACTGGGCAACTGTTGGGGGGCGGGGGGAGGGCAGGGGAGTTGGGGTAGTTAGTTGGGAGTTAGCCTATAGACGCCCACATGGTATGCTGAACTTGCACATTAGACTGCTTGGGCGTGTTAGAGCTTTTAAGTGCGATGGGGGATCTTAGAATAGCGTCCTGGAAAGTCAGGGGTCAACAGTTACATTAAACGTAACAGGATTATGACATATTTGAAACGCCAAAAAATCGACATAGCACTCCTACAAGAAACTCATCTCACAAGATAGAAACATAATTCCCTGGCTAAGAAATGGAGAGGCATAACCCTAGGCTTGTCATACTCGGCGTAGGCAAGTGGGGTATTAATATGGGTGGCAACCACGGTGCCATTGAGGGTGCTCAAGACTTTTCAAGATAAAGAGGGCAGAATGTTTCTAATGCAGGGACGGGTGGAGCATAGAGAATTCTGTATCATCAACACATTTGTGCCAAACCAGAAGACTCCGGCCTACTTCAGCACGTTCTACCCACAAATAAGCCCACACAGATTTGGGGAGAAGACTTTAATTGCATGCTCAACCCCACGCTAGATAGGTCTGATGATAAATGCACACACCCTGCCCTCTGTGCCAAGGCTCTGAATACATTGTTGCAAGCCTTTAAACTTTCTGATATATGGCGGACTTTACACCCGCAGACCTGTGGATATTCGCACTACACTACTCCCCAAGATCTATACACTAGATTGGATTATATCTTTACAGGAGGAGAATCCTTGGGTGAATTTGTAAGGGCGGAGTATAATTCACGAGTGTTTTTCAGATCATGCCCCTCTAGTGGTCACATGGCGGCCTCCCCATGCCACCCAGGGCACGCATCCCAACATGGAGACTTAGGAGCGAGTCCCTGAGGGATTGAGCATTCCAGGAACATCTGAGAGAGGGTGTAAAGGATTATTTCGCACATAACACCGGAAGTGTTGAATCAGGTACATTATGGGAGGCCTTCAAAGTAGTGATTAAGGGGACAGCAATTGCTAAAGCAAAAGGGGTTCAAGCCGCGATGGAGCGACCTACGAAAAGCAGAAACTAAATAGAGGCCATTAATGGCCCGGGGGCCTGTCCAGTGGAAAGGCTCAAGAGGCCATCGGCCTGCAGCAGGAGTGCCTAGAGCATTGGGATACATTAGGCAAGTTGAGTTATAGGAAATACGTGGAAAGACAACATGCTGAAGAGGATAAACCAGGACGCTTACTGGCCTGGTTATATAAAAGCGAGTCTGAGGTATGATTGGGGCAATATTAGCAGAGAATGGGGACATCTGCGACACACAGGAAGGCATAAACAAATGTTTTTATGACTTCTACAAGACTCTATATGCGGAGACGTCAGAGACCCAGGTGTCGGATATAGCCAAAGCCCTAGCGTTGATGGATCTTCCAAAGCTAGATGCAGAGGCAATAGACAGGCTGGAGGCCCCCCATCACCAGGGAGGAGTTAGAACACACTATAAGAGGTTTGCCGACATGTAAGGCTCCTGGTGCAGACGCATTACCAAGTGAATTTTATAAAAGATTAATGGCCGAGGTCACGCCCCCGTTATTGGCAATGCTGAATGAATCGCTAGACAAAGGTATCTTGCCTATGTCATTAAGGGAGTCAGTTATAATCCCATTATTGAAGCCCAACAAACCTGAAACCGAATGCGGTTCTCACAGACCCCTCTCGCTGCTCAATCAAGATGGGAAGATACTAACAGCTCTGATGGCTAACAGACTAAAGCCAGTAATTTCCAAACTCGTACACCTGGACCAGTCCGGATATGTTACAGATAAAAATATAACATGTAACCTAAGACGGTTACACCATATCTTGGATCATACACAGGATAGCACTTGGCTTCTGGCGGTAGCCTCGCTCGATGCAGTCAAGGCATTTGACTTGGTCAGATGGCCATGGTTACTGGCGGCATTGAAAAGCTCTGGTATACGTCCTACATATATTAAATGGGTAAAGCTGCTATATAGCAATCCAGTGGCGAAAGTCAAGACAAGCACTAATATCTCAGAACAATGGCAGTTAAGTAAAGGCACGAGGCAGGGCTGTCCGTGGTCTCATATGCGATTTATAATGACCTTGGTACCACTAGCGGTAGATTTACGGATATAATATCGGGAGGCAAGCATCAATACACAGGGCAGCCAACACCTGATCTCCCTATATGCGGATTATATGCTACTTTACCTACAACACCCAGAGAATAATTTGCAATATATACTGAATGTGTTCGAGCACTATGCAGACCTTTCTGGTATTACAATAAATGCACACAAGTTGTCTGTTCCCCCTTGTTGGTTAAAAAGGGAAGTCCCGAAATGCGTTACCAGAGTTACAAATTAAATGGGAAGTGAACACATTTCGATACCTAGGAGTAGATATTTTTCATGACCCTAAAACAGAACATATGCAAAACACGCTAAAGGTGGTGGGCAAAATGGAGAAATCCATGATGTTCTGGGCCAAACTGCTGCATTCATTGATGGGGAAGGGCTGCGTTGTTGAAGATGGTGGTGCTTCCGAGGCTGCTCCATTATTTCACTAACGTTCTGTATGATATACCCAGAGCAATTTTAGGACACTTAATACCACATGCCAGAGCTTCCTATTACACAACTCGAGACGCAGGATGTCTTTGGAGGAATAAAGGTGCCCGATTTTTGAGGCATATTTTGTGGTGTGACAACTTCAATTCGTCACAAACTGGTTGTCAGATGAAGAGACCCAAGAAACCCAGTTGCTACAACCGGCATGCACCCCATTCCTTTTGAAGGAGGTGGTGTGGACCACAGCATCATGAGATTCCAGACCCCCACTGCTGCTGGGGCTAGGCAAGACAATGTGGCATAGGGCCTGTCGTTTTCTAAATAAGGAAACACCTTACTCCCCCCAAATCCCACTGGTGACACTAAAGAGTGACGATTTACAGCTTAGGTTGAATGTGAGGAAGTACGGGGAGCCCAGAGGGGTGGCGACAAAAGGCTATGTATTATGGGAGGGGAGACCGATGACCTTTGGTGCACCCGCTTCAGAAACAGGAGTACAGGAAGGACAGCACATAATCTATGCCTCACTCCTCCATATAATAAAGCTGAAATGACCGGGATTGGACAGGGTACTGCTGGATGATGAAATGATAGAAATACTCTGACATCTCAGAAGGTGGACACGCAATATCAAGACCATATGAGTTATTAATGGTAATGCTGGACGATAAACTAATACAGACCAGGCACTGCTGGGAAGCAGACTTGCAGAAGCAATTGTTGGACACGGCTTGGGGCAGGGGTATGGGGTAGCCCAAGAAAGTGTCCAGAAATGCAAAGCTACAGCTGGTCCAATTATGTCACTCGCAGAGCATATTTAACCCTGGGGCACAAGATTCGCCAATATAGGGAAGTAGTAGCACAGACCTTGGCTAAAGTAGGTTTGACAATAGACTCGGTTTCCCCCACGGCTTGCCTACTAGGAATCTTTCCAAGACCAAAGCATGCAAGAAATGTTAGTAAGTTTAAAGACCTAGAATACATTTTGGCGAAGCGTAGGATAGCAATGGGGTGGAAAGCATGCAATGGTCCAGTAGTAAGTATGTTGTTGAGAGACCTCCAGAAATGTTTGTTGGCAGAAACCGCAGTGTGGCAAGAAGCATTCCATCGGTGGCTAGTAGAACAGAATGTAGATTTAGAAACCTGGAAACATATGTTGCAAGAACTGTTGGCCCCTGCGCATGACGACACCCAGATTCAGGCACATGCACCAACACAAACGGAGTAGAGATATGGGGACACTTTCGGTGCAGTCAGATGCATAGTATAAGTAGACGTAAGTGGAATAGGCTGGAGGGTGGGATGGTGAGTTGAACAGATGCAAGTGGTGACATATCATTTGGTGTTATTTACAAAGGTCTGTAAGTTATTTTGCTGAAAACTAATAAAACTGTTTTTAAAAAAGAAAAGGATTGTAGTGCCACAGCTTTGTCTAAGGTTTAACATTTTCTGAAACATGTTGCTGTGTCATTTACTCCTTTTGATCATTGAGCAAGCAGAAGTATTTCTTTTGTTTTTACGCTAATGATATTCAATTCGCTAAAGATTTGTCCTATACCATGTGATATTAGTTATTCCCACCGCCACAAGGTATGTCTTTTTTTTTCTACTTTTACATGTCTCCTTTTAAAGGTGAACTCTGCACATGTGATCCTTTGTGTGGCCAAGAGAAACGCCACAGCGGGTCAAGACCCCACCCCAAGGAAACGGGATGGGTTATGAGGGAGAAACATATGGCATATTTTGTCCTTTAACAGATCAGCATGCAGTGTATTGTTTGTGTACTTGCTTGTTGTTTCATTGTCCCTGTGTCGATCATACCTGGATTGATGCAAATAACATTTTCCTTAAATCAGCACAAGCTACCCGGGCGCACTGAGATGAACTGGAAAGCGGATGGCACAGCGCTGGCTTTAGGCAATGAGGATGGGTATGTGTGCTAATCCATGATTTGCCTCTTTTTCTGTACTTCCATTTCCCCTCTGGTGAAACCCATTCTGACTTCAGTCTTTCTTTTCTTCTAGCTCCATTGAGGTACTGCAAGCGCCGACCCTTAGATTACTGTGCACCATCCAGCAGCATCATAAACTAGTGAATGCTATCCGCTGGCACCATGAGCACGGTAGTGAGCCAGGACTTGGATATTTACTGGCATCTGGCTCCAACAATGCAGTCATTTATGTACACAACCTGAAGACTGTCCTGGGTACGTACTCACAGCACAGGGAGTAGTGGAACAGAGCATAGTCTATGTATAGCACTATTCAAGATTATGTACAGCGCATGTCTGCAGTAGAATCTTTTAGATGTTTTCATTGTATAGAGCTTTAACAGTGGCCTTGTGCGTTTGTTTAATGTGCTTATACAATGTACAAATGGCAACAGCTGGTGCTGCATAATCCAGCCAGAGTTCAGTCATAACATTCCTAAATTGAACAATCTGGTCTTAATCTCTTGTGTGTATTTCCTAAGGTAGATTCCCTGCGGTAGTTAAATGAAGCATGTACATTGTATGTAATGCAAAGTTTGCCTGTCCAAGTCTTTGATGATATTTAAGTTCATATTGGTGGATGACTAGGTGCTAGCCAGTGCTTGAAGAGGTAAATACTTATAGCAGTACCCCAGGCACTGTACATCGAGAATGGACCTTCACGGGGGCTGTAAATGGCAGCCAATGTAAGGTCAATGTGATATTTTGTTGATGCATTCAGCCAGACAATGAGCCATCTTTATCCTTTGAAATCTACAAAGCAAGTACTGTGCCAGGCCCAAATAACAACCACATCCATAGTCTAATGTTTTTTAATGCACTTTTCTTGTGGAAGTTATGAATTAAGGCGTTTTTTGGACAAGCCTCTTAAGGCTGTGAACCCACTAATCATAATGTGAGCTAGAGCCCGAACCCAACAAGGGTAGCCAAACCTCTTAAGCTGCTAATGTTACCAAGCAAGCAGGCTTTACACAATTACACAAAAGAGGGGAAGTAGGACGACCTTTACAGTTAGTCCACACATTTATACACAACACTGGTGTACTGAAAATGATACAACTTTGTGATTACACATATATACATCTCTATCTTTTAAATAACTAGTTTAGGTGTATTTTTATTGTACGTTTTATTTTCTTGTGCATTATAAAAACATCAAATGCCAAAAAGGCATGTCCCACTTCTGTTGTAGGTCCACTATGTGGGGTAGACACATTGCATATAAACACAATTAGTGAGAAGAGAAGGGACCAGACATTAAAACACACAGTTCAAATAGTCCTTCCAGTAGCCGAATGCTGACAAAGTAACAGTATCACAGTCATTTTAGGCCTCAGGGATCTAGTATTTGGAAACTACAAATGCACATAATCACAGTAAATGAAGGGCCTGGAGATGGGAAAACATTGCTAAAACACAATCCGAGGCTATTGTAAGACACAAGACATTTAGACTAAGCGCACCAAGGTATTACACTTCAGGGGGAAAATAGATAACCTATACCATACAATGTCACCAGAATCAGTTGTTGTAGTCAGGCATTCACTTCATCAGATGTGGAATATATACCTTGAAAAATATATGGTTCCTGCTAACATTCCAATCTTTGCCCTAAATCTCACTGGACCCAAACTGGATCCAGGGATAGGTAAGTACCTCCAAAGTCATTTTGCAGAGTTTCAGGTGAGCAACATGGCCCATAGAAGTCGATGATACAAATTCAATAGGAAATTTGAGTGTATGGGGGGAAAAAGAAGGTAAGTCCCAATGCTGCAAAACAGGTGCAGATTTTGTGGCATCCAACAGTAGGATGATCAAAGGAGACCTAGATGAATAACTCAAAGGTGTCAGCACCGGAAGCCACAGAAGAAGGTTCAGCAGAGCAGGGCGAGTCCCAATGGAAACCAACTGGAAAATGCAGTTGAGGACCACCGGTGAATAGTCCTGACCATGCAGAGCCCGATGGTTTGTTATTGTGGATAACCCACCACCCTGGTGCCCGGAAGAACATACCCATAGAGTTTGTTTCTGAGAATTAAAACCAGAAGCAAAAGCAGCAGTGAGGAAGAAAGAGGGTGCTGTGAGGAGTCAACAATGAGGGGCAGACACAAAGAGATATTTTTTTCAATATTAGTCATTTTATTAACAGAAAAAGGGGTATGGATGAAGGTTTACTTTCCTTATCCTAACGTGAATGTCCCTTCCTATGAAATTAAAATAGGGTGACCTTGTGTCCAAACTCAATCTGACCCTCACACTAACATATACAAGCAAACAGTGCAAGGTAAATGTTCATCTTAATAGGGGAACGCTGTTGCTCAGCTGTTAAGATGGCCGCCGCCTGAGAGAGCTTGCTCTCAGCGACGTTTAATATCCTTCTGTATCCTGCTCCTGCCAGCCTGCAGACTGCTACAAATACCAGCAAAGTACCTGTGAGACTGCGGTGCACTTCCCGATATAACTTGGTGCCCTCGTCCTGCCTGCAGCCACATGAGAGCCCCAGGGGCCTTGTTGGGAGCGTCCCTGCGGGGCATAAAACCTCACACCCCTGAAGAGTGTGCACTGTTTTCGGCCCTCCACTCCCAGTAGGCAGAGACTCCACCATCAGAACGATCCACGCCTGAGAACGCTGAGACCACAGACCATCTGCCGCGCCCACCCAGGGAGGGACACGCGCAGCCGTCTGACTCGGTGAGCCTCCCTCTTGTCGCTCCCCTATGCCCCCCCCCCCCTCCTCCTGGTGCATACACTGCGGCCCAGGGGCAGAACGCACCACGACCCGGAGTGCGGTGACACCGGTCTTCTCCTTCCAACGCGTGCACCCAGAACTGGCCTGCTTCTTTTCCACGTTGCTCATGGTACACTGCCTGTGGTCCCCTTAACGGGGCCCTACCCAATTGAGTGTGCACGCTAATCAATCAATGCTGCTGAACACAGGGGCCGTTAATGTTAAAATCCTGATTTGACTTGCTGGGGTAGCTTTGCGCCCCGGGTGCACTGGCACACATAATCCTCCAGACTGCTGGACTTTGGATCTGTGCCTTGCCATTCTTCCTGATCCGGACCCTCCATGGACATTTCTGGCAAACTCTAGGCAGCGCTCCTGCTAGTGCAGAGGGCATTGGACAATTGCTCGGGTGACCGCATCTCTGGGGCATATCCTGCTGTCGCCGCCCCCCTGGCGACGCAGCTCACCAACGTATCGGTCCTGGGGGTGGAGGGCACGCTGGGGTAAGGTCAGGCTATGTCCCATCCAACGTTACGCAATAAGGTCTAAAGTGATTGCTGGTCCTGCTCCCGGAGGGACCCACACAGCGACATCGCCTGATGACACTCCGGAACTCAAACTCTGGTGTCACCCCCAACTGCCCGGTACAAAGCACAGAACCCCTGGATCCCATGTGGGTGGACACATTAGCCATCTGCGCAGTTGGTGCGAAAGATTGCCCAAACCTGAGTACCCACTCAACGCTTGCTTGGCAGCTTTTGAAACATGGGAAATAATAGAAAACAAGCGAGGATGGACCAGTTTACAGGTCTGGACCAGCCTCCTGCAGCCTCCCCTTCGACCTCGGCCCCTGCAGCAATCGATATGGCCACGCTGAATCAGACACTGTTGAGCCTAAAGAACAGCACCGACTCCCTTGGGTCGAAAATGTACACGCTGACCTGCAGGGCTGAATCCTCGGTCATACAAATAGACAAACTGTGTGGCAGTATGGCCGAGGCAAAGCTGCGGATCATGGGACACAGAGGATAGGGTCTCATCCCTACAGTGTGAGGTTGTGTCTCTACAGCAGTTGGTAAGGCAGGTGGAGGCGAAGAACGAGGATTTGGAGGGAAGATCACAGAGAAATAATATCCTGACAATATGGAACTTTTCGTTGGAAACTTCTTGGAGTTACTCGCCCACCCCCTGCTGACTTCCATGTTTTTGTTTGAGTTGGCACATCGCTATTTGGCAGTTAAACCACCTCCCAGTCCCCTGATCGGCCTGTTGTTACCTGAATCCTAAATTACAGAGACAGGGATGTAATTGAGCGGCCAGAGACAAAGGCGATCTCCGATATGGATCCTCTACCATCCGACTCTTCCCAGATTTCAGTCAGCAAGTCCAGGTGCAACAAAAATTCTTTTTTCAACTCGACATTTTATTAGAATTTAAAACATAACAAAGACATCAGACGACATTGCATATGCACAGAGATCTGACAGAATACACTTTTGATGGGGGATCCCCAGACGGCTTCGAGCCCAGTAGAACCTCCCGGCCCTCAGGGGGGTAACTGCTCCACTCGATGGTAGCACCCGGGCGAGTGGCTCATTCCAGCCAGACAGTAGCGGAGGCCTACGCGTAAGTCCGGGGAAGTTTTCCGCATAGTCCATGAATGGGGCTCAGACATTTCAAAAGAGGTTTAGTTTGCCCAGCTGAAGTTCTGTAATTTTTTCGGCTACAACGATGTCCCTTCCATCCCACCATAGTGGGATGGAAGGGCCCTCAGGGTGTTTCCAAAGCCTCGCCAGGGCGATTTTGGCCGCTGTTAGTAGGTGGGTGCAGAGGCGTGCTAGGTGGCCTGGTAATGGTAGGTCCCCGTCCCCAGTGTCTCCCAGCAATATAATCCCTGGGTCCCAAGGAATGGTGAGGCCAGTGATTGAGCAGATATGCTCCAATACGTCCCTCCAATAGCTCGTCACTTTCGGGCAATCCCACAAAAGGTTGAACAATGATCCCTCAGAGGGGCAGCCTCTCCAGCAGTTCGGTGAGACATTGAAGCCGGATTTCTGTAGCTGTACCGGCGTGACATAGTATATGTAGCACACTTTATACCTGCCCTCCCTGTTGGTAATGCACTGGGTGATTTTATGCATCCTTGACCAGATTTTGTTCTACATTGCCAAGTCCATTGTTCGCTCCAGGTCTCTCTTCCAGTTCACCATGTATTTCTCTTTAGATTCAGGAGTGGACTTCTGCAGAAGCCGGTACAGAGTGGAGACTGTCAATGTGAGTTCTAGTGGAAGTTCCTGGAGCCCCGCTCTTTAATCGTTTTCTGGGAGATTCAGTGACGGATCTGTGTGTAGCGAAATCTCTCCCTTTCCGAGACTTTGAATTTCCGCTTGCAAGCGTCAAATGTGAGAGGAAGGCCACCTTCTAGGAAATCAGAAATCTTCCAGAGGCCCCAGTGTATCCAGGCTGAAAAGCTTCGGGGTGGAGCCCCAGAGAGAATTCGGGACTCTCATATTGGTGTGAGAGGTCGCAGGGTCCCCAACACTCCCCATTTCTTGGCTGCTGCTTTCCAGCTCCCCACTGTGTTACGTGTTGCAGTGAATGGATTTAGGTTGGACTGGGCTTTCCATGTCTGCATGTGTGGGAGGTCAGACAGTGGGGGCTTACACCATGATTTGTCTATCTGTAACCAACATGATCGGTCCGTTGCTTGGGACCAGGAGAATTCATGCAACAATTGTGCTGCTCGCCTATACCTGGACACAGCTGGAACCCCCAGGCCCACTAGGTTGTGGCTTTGAATCCTAATCTTTCGTGCTATTCTGGGTTTTTCCCCCTCCAGATAAATTTCATTATCTCCTGCTGCAGGGTGTTAAGTCACTCTCAGGGATATGCCTCGGGAGCGCTAAACATTGGTAAATTAGCCTTTGGATCATGTTCATTTTTATCGCTGCGATGCAGCCCACCCAGATCAACTCTTGGTTAATCCAGCGACTAAGGTCCCCCCGGAAGTCTCTGAATAGCTGTGGGAAGTTGCATTGGTAGATCTTAGTGTTATTTTTGGGAATATGGACCCCCAATTATCCAATTGTAGCATCAGCCCCTGGGATGGGGAGCATAGGAGCAAGGACTTCCTTCTGCTGTTTTGTTAAATTGATTGCAAGGGCGGAAGACTTGTCATAGTTCATCCTGAATCCGGAAGTCCTCCCGAAGGCATCCAGCTCCTCTTGCAGGGGCTTTAGGGATGTAATTGGCCATGTTACGGTCAGGAGGACATCGTCCGGTTATACTGCGGTTTTGTATTCCTTTCCCCCTATTGTGAGCCCTCTGATGTCTGAATTTTTTTCCGGATCCTCTCTGCAAAAGGCTCCATAGATGAGGCAAACACCAGGGGGGGGGGGGATAGCGTGCAGCCCTGGCGTGTACCCCTAGTTATAGCTATGGCCTCAGATCTAATGGCGTTAACTCAGAGTTGGGTGGTTGGGAGCCGATAGTTTGCCATGGTCCATTTTACAAAATTGCTGCCTAATCCCATGTGTTTAAGTGTGTGCTTTATATAATCCCAGTCCACTAGGTCAAACGCCTTGTGTGCCTCCAGGGAGATGACCAATAAACCTCCCTCCCTTCTGTTGGCGGTTTCAGTGAGGTTCAGCGTTCTTCTGATATTATCGTGCATCCCTCTTCCTGGTATGAATCCTGTCTGGTCCCTGGATACCAACCCAGGGAGGATCCCACCCAATCTAGATGCCAAGACTTTGGAGTAAATCTTCCCCTCCGTGTTTATGAGTGTAATCGGCCTGTACGAGGACGCTTGTTCGGGGTCCTTCCCAGGTTTGTGGACTAATATGTTGAGAGGCTCCGCCATGGACCTAGTAACCCTCCCAGATTCCAAAAAGAGTTAAACGGGAGCGTTAGTTGAAGGGGCTAAGATATGTGCAAATGTTTTGTAAAATTTGGTCGTCAGCCGTTCCGGGTCTGGAGCGGTATTCTTCAGGGATTTAATGGCATCGGAAACCTCTTCTAGTGTAATTAAAGCTCCCAGTGAGTCAAAAAGAGTTGTGGCACCAGGTGGCTTGGAGGACTGCAAGTATTGGTGGTATGGGGCTTGGTCTCTTGAGAAGGTGGGCGGGCTTGACATGATTGTTCTGTGGTGGGCTATTAAGACCTCCAACTCATCAGCGTATCGAGCTATTCCATCCTCCCCGATAAGCCGGGTTATGTTATTCCGGTTATGTACCTTCTGCAGTTTTGTAAGCAAGAATACGGTTCGCCTTATTACTTTTGTGGTAATAAAACTGCTTAGTGTGTGCAAGGGCCTTAGCGGTGTGATCTTCCCAGTGTTTTTCTAGGGCATTTCAAGCTTTTTTCACAAACATTTTTAAGCTGTCAAAACTAAATTGAAAAGAACATTTGTTACGCCATGCTATTTCCAGCTCAACTTTGTGTGGTAAATCATGGCAAAACCCTGTCTTTCACTACCCCCTCTACAGACTGAAAGCTGGCATAAGTCCTTCCTCCATGTGGCGGGATGCTCCCCTCTGAAGCCCCCTGCCTCTACCCATACCAGGCAGGGCAATGTTGGAGCACACGTATAAGAGTCGCAGAAGTGTTCAGGCTCTACAGCCATGTGGAGCACCCCATTGACACAGCCACTGTATCTGCTTTACTTAGTTTTTGCTTAGTTGGGATGGGGATTGAGCTGGTAAGTTTACGTTTTTGGCGTGGGTGGGGGGATGGGTAGTTAATTGTACGTTAAAGTACACTGGTAATTTCTGTCCTTTGCAGCAATGCCTCATTATCTGTGGTTGGGGAAGGTATGCATATGGTGAATCAAACTTGTCAAAAACTGGCAGTTATGGTAGTGTATCCTGACCCCGATGGCAGTGCCCTGTAATGCGTCAACTGTGATGTCCTGGAACATTAGGTTTAGGGGGGTCACCAATAGCAAGAAACTGTGAATGGTTTTTAACCATGTTAAATTACATGGGGTCATTGTGTTATGTCTGCAGGAGACGCATCTCCCAGCAGAGGGCCCTCTCCCTGTGGCCACTGCTTGGGGTATACATCGTTATGTGGCCTCATACTCATCACAATCCAGAGGGGTCGCAACCAGTCCCTACAATTCTGCTTGCCCAATCACATGGCTGATGTGGAGGGTAGATATTGCAGGTTACAGTCTCAGAATGAATACATGGCAATGACACTACACATGGATCGGTCCGCCACTACACAAACCACGGCGCCATGGCGAAACATAGCTGAATCCATGAGACTTGTGGACATATGGAGGCTTAATCACCCAGACTAAAGGGAATTCTCATTCTATTCGGGAGTACATGGCACAGCTTCCAGGATCGATTGCATAATGCTCTCTCTCCTCCTTGCCCGCATCACACAATGTACAAAAATCCTGCCTAGGACTCTATCTAACAATTGCCCGGTCCTGGCCGTTGTGCCTGTACCAAAATCACTGCTCCGCCCTCCTCGGTGGCGCTTTCATCCCCGCGCTCTTGACGATGCGGTATTCCGAGACAGACTGCGTGACGATATTGAAAAATATTTTTTTACTAATGTTGAATCTGTCCCAGACTATCAAACGATTTGGGAGGCATTCAAGGTATTCATTAGGGTATGCTGTATCTCCAGGGAGGGTAGGGGTCCTTAAGTCCCTGAGGGCAACTCTTCGCTACCTGGGGAAGAGATAAAGGAGCTTGAGAACAAGCAGGTCGCAGACACCGATTCACGGGTGGCTGGTATACTTGGGGACAGGCGCCCGAAATCTCTGAGAT
The DNA here is from genome assembly GCF_040938575.1 of Ambystoma mexicanum. Taxonomy (NCBI): domain Eukaryota; kingdom Metazoa; phylum Chordata; class Amphibia; order Caudata; family Ambystomatidae; genus Ambystoma; species Ambystoma mexicanum. Next base: position 342,527,294 of record NC_090926.1, read on the forward strand.
GGCACAAAGGGAAGATAGTCTTGGGGGATCCAGCTCTGGCGACCAGTTATGCTTAGGGAGGCAGACCTAGTCGCACCCTCGCTTGGGCGGTACATGCAGAGAAGGGTTGGAGGTATACTTGAAGTTGCGGACCCCGACAGGGATTTACTCCGCAACACTTTCGAAATTAATAGGCCCTTCCAGGACTACTACAGCCGTCTGTACTCGTCCCATGGCGAAATGCGACTAATCCACTGAGTCTTAAGTTGTCATGAACCATAGTTACAGGACTCGCAAAGGACATCATTCCCAGATCCCTCTTTCCTCGTATGATATGATATATGTGATATGGCATTTATAACGTGCCTATACACAAGTGTTTAAAGGCGCGACACGGCAAGGGAGGGGGAACAGAGGGAAGACGGAGACAGCGATCCTTCTAGGCCAAGTGTCATACTGATCGCGCAAGTGCAGGGGAAGGGGGCAGGGGAAAAGTGCGGAATGGGAGAGGGGTGGGGCAGTGCAGTACTTGGGATAAGAAAAAGCAAGAGAAGTATGGCCAGCTGGTGGCAAGTGCAAGGGTAAGTGCAGACATAAGGTGTCAAGTGCTGGTGGGGACTGTAGGGGTATATAAACAGTCCCCAAGTGCGGGGGATGCCAGGGAGGCAGTGCAGGTGTGTAACTGGCGGGGGAGGGAACCTGGGCCCGAGATCAGATGGTGGCCAGGTAACCAGTACAGTTTCATCCAGGAATTCAACAGGGGAGAGAAGGAGATTAAGCAGAAGCAAACAGGAAGGTTTTGAGGTGCTTCCGGAGGTGGTTCTCCTCAAGTTTCAGGGAGGCTGCCAAAGAAAGAGATCTACCACCAACTTGTTGCTTGGAGAAGCGACTGACCCTGAGGGAGTTGGAGGCAGATGAGCGAAGAGCTCGGGAAGGAAGATATTTAGGAAGAGAGAGTTGAAGGTATTGAGGCCCCAGAAAGCCTTGTGGAGAATGCAGAGGGTTTTGAACTTAAACCTCGCAGCCACTGGGAGCCAGTGCAGAGATTTCAGTCCTGGGGCGATACGATCCCTGGGCTTGAGGCCTAGGACAAGTCTCGCAGTCCTGTTCTCGATGAGTTGCAGAGGGCGGAGAGTAGAGGCAGGCAGGTTTAGAAAGAGGCTGTTGCAATAGTCCAGCCTAGAGAGTACCAGAGCTCTGGAGATAGTGAGCTTTTGGGGGAAGGAGAGGAAGGGAAGAATACCTCTGAGGAGGTGCAGCTGGTAGTGTGATTTCTTAGAGACGTCCGAGATGTGAGGAGAGGAGGAGTGTGTGGAGTCGAAGATGACCCCATGGTTTTTAGCCTCGCAGGTGGGAGCAGGAAGAGTGCCAAGAGAGGCCGGCCAGAGAGTGACAGGAAAGGAGAGAGCGGGTGTGCCAATGAGAAGCATCTCAGTCTTACTGGAATTGAGGCAGAGATCATTGGCGGCACACCACTCCTGGATAGCAGACAGTCGAAGAAGAGGTGGCCCAAGGTAGCCTGAAAATGAGATGTGTCATCCGCATAGCACTGAAAGTTGGGGCAGAGAGTGGCAATGCGGTGGGCAAGAAGTGCCAGGTATTGGTTAAACAGCCAGGGAGAGAGGTTCGACCCCTGTGGCACACCACAGGTAGAGATGAAGCTCGAGGAGAGGAAGGACCCAAGTTGGAACTGGGAGATTCGGCCAGAGAGGAAAGAAGTCAGCCACGCCAGGGCCTGACCTGTGATACCCAGGTTATCATGGAGACGGTTGAGCAGGATGGCATAGTTGACCGTGTCAAAGGCAGAAGAGAGATCAAGTAAGATGAGGACACAGGGGGGTGTTGGAATCAAGGTTAGTGGCAGGTCTTCACAGATGTTCAGGAGAGCTGTTTCCGTGCTTCTGGCAGTTCTGAAGCCAGACTGATGGTCATGAAGACAGCCAACAGATTCAGTGTGAGGTTTAAGATGGGAGATGGCCTGCTTTTCCAGCCGTTTGCCCAGGAAGGGAGTGATGGAAATAGGGCGATAGTTAGCCGGGCAGGACGGGTCGGCAGAGGTTTTCTTAAGAAGAGGGTGCACAAGGGGGTGCTTCAGGGGGGATGGGAAGACTTCAGTGGCGAAGGAGTGATTGCAGAAATTGGCCAGAGCAGGAGCCAGGGAGTCAATGTGGTCCTTGATAGTTTGGGAGGAGCAGGGATGAACCTGTTTTGATGAGACTTTCATAGATCAGACTTGTCTAGAAACCTCGTCTGGGGGAGAACACGGGAAAGGCAGAGAAGGAGGGAGGAGAGGTGCCGAAGAAGGGCCAGAGGAAGAGCAGGGACTAGAGGGGGGAGAGGAAGAGAGAGCGGAAAGGATGTCCTGAGTTTTAGAGATGAAATGAGAAGCCAGAGCCGTGCAGAGGGCCTGGGAGGGGACAGGAGAGGTAGAGACTGCAGCAGGATTGGCCAGTTTCTTGCAAATTTTAAAGAGTTTGGCCGAGTTGTTAGATACTGCAGAGACGCGGGCTTGGATGTCAGCTCGCTTCTTAGTGCGGACAGAGCCGGTCCTGAGCAACACCAAATTGCTTCGGCTGGGCATCTCTCATTCTCCCCACAGTTCTCTGTAAGTCTTTCTCGGACACCGGTCACGCTTCCCGCTCTGTGCACTCTGTAGCCTTCTTTCTCTCTTTCTTCGTTCCTGACTTTCTCCTTGTATCCATTTCTGCAGCTGATAGGGGGATTTAAATGTCCTTTGTAAGTGACTGGGCTGACAACAGCTAGACTGCATGTTGTTTTTAAAGTCGCATTACCTCCACATGAACTCTGTGTGCCCCCTCTTCGTCACAGTTTCAAATGATTTTGGATCACATTGTTGAAGTGTTGTGCTTGAAATACAATCACCAAAATGATCTGATGTTTCATATACTCTGTTTATCATGCACATATGGAGTTGAATACGGTTCTGTTTAAAAGTGTTTTTCAGAGTTTTACAATCGGATGGTTTTGAGTAATGGCATCAAGCCATCAAGAACTCTGGAATTAAGGGATTTTCTTCACAACAAAGAGAATGATACCCCATCTCTCCTTGTGGAGTCACCACTCTTCCCTGACAGCCACCTCCTCCCATGTGATCCACTCTCAGAATACCACCCCCAGATTCTGCCTTCCCCTGGCCACATGGGAGGAAACTTTAGGCTGAGGATCAGTGATGACTCTGCAGGATTCATCACAGTGCCCAACCACAGATAACATGCCCACAGGGAAGACTGTGGGGGCTACTCTCCAGCACCAAGGTGGGACAACCAAGGTGGTAAAGCAGGAAGTTGACAAAAAATACTGACTGGAGACACTATAATCATAGAAGGCCTGGCCCAGCACACAGTGGGATCCAGCAGGAGAGTAGATGCAGACAAGGAAGCATAGCCAGCAGCCAAAACTTGCAACAGATCAGCCAGTATACCCAAACCAGATCCCAAAAATTCAGCAACGGAAGGAAATCCTCCAGCAAGCAAGTAAACATGCATTTTCTGAAAACCGCACATCCTAGTAATGTGATTAATTTAAAGGCTTCCCTTGTGCTGCATACGCTGAACACAGCCCAATGAATTTACATCACAAATTATTTTAAAAGGACGGTTTGGACAACATTTCAACTCTTAACTTAAAAATTGGGTTTTCCGAGCAATACCAATCCGTGGGAACCCAGAATAGTTTTGTTCATATTGCCAAGGAGCTCCAGTTGTTGGCACTGAAGCTTCACTATGATGTTTGATTAGTTTCTCCTGCACTTAACTTGACTCCCATATTTTTTAAAAACTTCTAAAATATTGTTTAAGGCCTTGATAAAGACCCAGGAGGGTCGAAACAGTGTCATCTGAATTTCAGCTAATCCTCTGCAGGCCACTCAACACTTTCAGACATTAAACACCTTTTATATAGCAATAGCACAAGCACTTTTGTTTTGTGCATATTTTGGAAAGACCATCGTAGCTATGTTATAGGCACTCTGGCAAAACGGTCTAGGAATGAGGCCTCCCCATAATTATACCTATACACACGGGCTGGCCTAAAACCAGTACACCAATCGCACTAGGGGGGGGCTAAATACAAATGGTTAGTGAGCCAATCAATCTGGTGGGGCACTGACTCTGCCACTCAACCCAGACCACCCCATGTGATCTAGCATGCCCAGGGCAAGAACTGTCTACATCAATTCATTACTCAGAGGGTACATACATTGGGTATCTTGCTGGCTACCGAAAGGGTACATTGGTCTACCAATACTGTAAATAGACTTGCATCCCTGCTGCAGCAGAAACTAAATAGAAGCTGCCACCAGTCTGCTCCCTAAAACTGATCTCTGGTGTGTGCGTATGAGTCTATAAGGCTTTGCTTTGAGGGGATTGTGTCCTCTGACGTATTCCACATCTCTGACAGTAATATCCACAGCTGTGCTGCTTCAGAAATGTTTTCGGCATCGGTGTCCTACGTCGATGATGTCGATATGCTGTCCCTCGAGAGCCTCCGTCTAGAGCAGCCCCCACCGGATGTTATATGTAGGACACACAACGCCCGTAGCTTCAGTTGTGTTTTTTCTGCGAACGTGTTCGCTTCGAAATCTCGGCACGCCTCGGTTCTTCTCCTGTTGAATCGGTTCTTCTAACTTGGATATTGAGAATATGTCTGTCTTCCTCTACCCCGAGGTCGGGGTTCAAGAAGTGTCGGGACTGCTGTTCCAAAATGTCACTTACGGACCCGCACATAGTCTGCCTCTGGTGCCTCGGCAAGAGCCACGCCACCGACGACTGCAATGAATGCCAGTCCTTGACATCGAAGGCCTTATGGGAGCGGAAGAAGTTGTCTGTAGGTAGGGTTTCCAAACCCTGTATGTCAAAATCTGCTGGGCTTTCGACCGACGATTCGAGGGGCGACTCTCCGCTTCGGTGTAAGTCCAGGGGGTCTCGTTCTCGGAGTGGGTCCCGCCATTCCTCTACCTCTTCTAGGCACTCTTGGAAGCGCCGTCACCGGTCGCCTTCCCCATCCTCGTCCCGGCAGACGATGGGTAGCTTGTCCCAACAAGCATTCATCGCCGGCGGAATGCGACACATTCCGCAAGGAGATGATGGCGATTTTCGAATCGCAGGGCACCGTTCCGTCCGCGCCTTCGAGAGAAGCCGGCAAGGAACGAGCTAGGGCCACCGCTCGGGAGCTGTCGAGGTCCCGATCGGACAAGGTTGATTGCCATATCCGTGCCAGGTCCAGGTCCCGGTCTTCGACGCCCTTGAGACAGTTGAAGCCTGTGAGGCATTCTAAGAAGGCATTGACGCCGTCGAACGACACGCTCAGGGCTCTGGCCTCAAAGACGTTGTTGAAGTCGTCGGCGCCTCGGTCGATGTCGACGCTGATTCCATCTGCGCCCTCAACGCCTTTTGAAGAGGAGTTACCGGAGTTGCCTCAGAGGGCCGTGGAACCTCTGAGGAAGGCCCTCAGTAAATCAGTGAGGCCTGTGTTTGAGCCTTTTTCTGTACCCTTCTCCAGGGATTTATTCCAGCGTTTGGATTACATTTCAGAGGTGGAAGAAGGGTCGGATGAGGAGGGGGGGTTGTTCCTCCTGAGGTTCCCGATTACCTGGTATCTGGTCACAGCCAGATGGAAGACCTGCGTCAGTCCTTACATGACGCCAGTGGTCTGGACACCTCTCCGGAGGTAGAGTTTGGCAGGCCTGAGCCTGGTACACATGCTGAGTCCTCGTACAGGCGTCTCATGTCGAGGGTGACTGAGTACTTGGGGTGGTCTGCTCCACCTGTGGATTTTCTGCAGGATGACCTGACATATATTGGACCAAGGTCCACCCACTGACCTGGTGCCGCCGTTTCATATGGCCTTACAAAGAAGGGTGGCAGCGGCTTGGACTGCTTCGAAGAGTCTCCCGGCAGTGAATAAGTCGCTACCGAAAAAATACTGTCCAGCCAGTGGCGACCCCTGCTACTTGTTTACGCACCCAACTCCGGAGAGTTTGGTGGTGCAGGCGGCTACGGCCACAGCAAAGCAGGCTGCGTACCCTACCATCCCTCTGGATAGGGACTACAAGCGCTTTGAAGGTTGGGCGAAGAAAGTGTTTTCGTCTTGGGGTATGGCTTTAAAGGCAGCCAACTCCTTTTGTGCCTTGGCAAGATTCACTCACACTCTGTGGAATTGTGTGTCTTTGGCGGCTGAACATATTCACGAAGGGGAGGAACGGGATGGTTTTCTTACCCTCGTGCAAGACGGCAAGGATGCCATGTGTGAATCCGTTCAGTCGGGTCTAGACATGGCAGACTGTGTCAGCCGGTCGATGGCGGCGAGCACCGCGATGCGCAGGTTTGCGTGGTTGCAGAAGTCGCGGTTTGCTCCTGATGTACAGTCCCGGCTTCTCAACATGCCCTTTAAAGGGATCAATCTTTTGCCAGCAAGGCTGACAAGAGCCTTGAGAGGTTGCAGACCTCCAAAGCTGCAGCGAAGTCGTTGAGCGCTGCAGTAAGTCAACCTCCGCCTTTTCATCCTAGGGGACAGCAATGGAGAGGATGTTCCTTTCGATACTACTCTTCCTTTGGTAGATCGAGGAGAGCAGCCAGTCAAAGGGGCCAACGCAGGAGTACCAGGGGTGGAAAACAAGGTACTCGAGGTGCCAAAGCCACTCGGGCAGTTGCCTCTTTGTCCTCAGGGACTGCCACAGCCGCTCAGTCATGAGGCCATGTCCCATTGTTCGCCGGTTGGGGGAAGGCTGGTGCAGCATCTGGTAGAATGGTGTGACATTACTTCAGATGTGTGGGTTCTGGAGATCATAGCACACGTCTGTCTTCCTTTCCGGCAGAGGCCTCACGACAATCCACCGGGGAAGCTCTCTTTGAAGAGTCTGGATCCGCTCCTTGCGCAGGAAATCCTACCCCTGCTGGAGAAAGGCGCCATAGAACTGGTGCCTGTAGCGGAGAGGAACAAGGGATGGTATTCCCCATATATTTTGATCCCGAAAAAAGACTGGGGATTGAGACCCATCATGAACTTGCTTGGTTTGAACAAGCTCTTCAGGAAGGACAAGTTCAAGATGGTTACTCTTTCTCAAGTCCTCCAGGCCCTTCCACTTCAGGATTGGTTGGTGTCTCTCGACCTCAAAGATGCTTACTTTCATGTGCCGATTCATCCCAAGCACAGGAAGTACCTGAGGTTCGCGGTTGGCATTTTCAGTTTCGGGCCCTGCCGTTCGGATTGACCTCCGCCCGAGGGTCTTCACCAAGCTAATGGTGGTGGCAGCATATCTCAGGAAAGGGGGGATTCACGTCTACCCCTACCTGGACGATTGGTTGATCAGGGCGTGCTCTCCCGAGCTAGTCCTGGATCATCTGTCCGTCACCTGCCACTCTCTTCACAAGCTGGGCTTCTCCCTCAACTTAAACAAGTCCCACTTGACACCTACCCAGCGGCTCCAGTACATCGGAGCAGTGCTCTACACATCCCTGGGGCAGTGTTCGCCTCCCCAGGTGAGGGCTTGTCACATTCTGCAGATGGTGGACAGGTTTCAACATGCCCAGAGTCTCCCGGTTGTTAGGCAGAAACCTGTGCAGTTCCCTTGGGGAACACTGCAAAAGATTTAAGACTACAGGTATAGCAGTAAACCCACTTGGTAGCAGTCTGCACCACCCAGATTTACCTGGTAGCTGTGGCTGAGCAGTCAGACTTCCCTCAAGAAGAGTTAGGCAGTATGCAAAGTATACACAATATGTACTCAGACACAATAGCACAAGCAAACACTGACCAGAGCTTGGTTTCAAAAAAAATATATAGTTATTTATTTTCAAGAACACATCAATTGAAGACACTCTAGCAAAGTATAGTAAAACACTTAAAACACAGGTATAATGAAAGCAGTTTCAACCCTTACTCCTATCTAGACAACTCTAAGTTAACACCACATAATTAAAACAGAGGTGAGCGCTTAACGTTAGATGACACTCTAGTAGGTTTAAGGAAGGGATAGAAAAAGAAACAGAAACGGGTTAAACACACCACTCTATGGTCCAGAACACGTGCAATAGGCTCAAAGAAGCACCAAGTCACAGGTGAGCAAAAGTCACTAGGCAGGGCCCACTCTTAGAGTAGCCGGAGCGAAAATGTGCCCAAGATCACACCGTTGTTAGGGATTCAGAGTCTTGCAAAGAGTTAGAAAGAGTTTAGAGTGGCTTAGAAAGTTTAGCCAGGGTATTCCAGGCACTCCCAGGTTCGAAAGCCGGGGGCTAAATCTACCCCGTACAGTCGGTGGCAAGGGAAGCCAGGCGGAACACGGTACCTTAAGCGGAAAGGGTCCTCCAGCGGTGGCAGTTGTTCCAGGCAGTGGCAGCAAGGCTCGACGTCGGTCAGGGGAGAAGAAGTTCTCGCTGAAGAGCAGAAGAAGAAGGTCGTTGCACTGCCCGGGAAGAAACCAGCCGCGGAGTCCTCCGGTTAAAGGGTTGTACCGACTTTCGTGGTTGGGGTAAAAGTGGTGGGGTTCCGGTTGCCGGGGTGCTTGGCACTGGCAAGGCGGCCACGAGATACCTCGAGAAGCGAAAAGAAGGCGAAAACTGGTTGTCCCCACCAGTCAAGGGAAGGAGCCACTCCGTTAAGAGTTCTCCCCGGTCGTCGGGAAAAGTGGTGAGACGGTTCAGCAGGGCTCCACCGGGTGGTGTCGTCAAAGCAGGTCGGCTCAGCTCTTCCCTCGTCGGATTCTTGGTCCTGTGGCGACTTCTGAAGTTCCAGTCCCCAAAGCCCTGCTTTTATGCAGCAAACCCCCATTCACCCAGCCTAGCTGTCACTCAAACATGCTAAGTGGTGAGCCGGCCGGCTCACCACTTGGGCCAATCAGGACGGAGTGCGACTTGAGTTACCAAGGTAACTCAGTCCAGGGTGCCTAAATCCCCCTCCACCCCTCCTAAGTACCCCAGACAGAGTGGCACCACTTTGGAGGGCTTCTGTGGAGAAGCCCGCCAAAAAGTGGAACAAAGGGCTCCACTTTGGGTCAGAGTTACAGAGGCGAACGCCAACGCCATTTTAGAATCAAGTTTTGGCAAAAAGTACCAACCGGAGTTATAATAATAAATATATAAACCGGCGGTATGTTTAAGGCTACCGTAAATAAATAATTAAATGTGTTAGCCTAAAACAATGGGAAATCCCATAGGGAAATATTCGCGGTCGAATATAAAAAGTAGTTTCCACTGCCACCAGCCAAAACTCGATCAGGGGGGACGGAGACGTGCCCCCTCGACTAACAGACACTGGGGCAATCGAATTGCCCCAGCCAGTACGTCCACAATATGATGGTTTGTACTGGTTCTGTTCAGGATTCAAGACTAGCAAAGTCTTTGGTGACTTTACATGCCCTGGGAGACAGTAGTCAGTCCCAGGGTATGGAGTCTATGTTGGGGAGGCCCTAGGACACCCCTGGGTCACGGCACAGAGGGTGCTGTGTAACCTACATCACAAAAATACATGAGGCCCTATGGAGTAAAAGACCCCATAGCCCATTCAACACAAGGTTTAACCAAGAAAACACACTTCAACATGCCCAAGAGTGAGGGGAAAAGAGTCTCACTCTTGGCAGGAGAAAAAAAGAAACCCCAGAAATCCAGCAAAGCTGCTGGGGGACTCACTAGGTAGGGAAATTCAGCCTAAACAGAGAATTCTCCCTAACACCGGTGTTCGAGTTCTTGAGGTTGCTCGGCCTCATGGCATCCTGCATTCTATTGGTGCCGGAGGCCAGGCTGCAGATGAGATCTCTGCAGTGGGCTCTCAAGATGCAGTGGTCGCAGTCCTCCGGCAGGATGTCGGATCCCGTTCAGTAGCCGCCCTCGGTTGCCCAGGATCTTCTGTGGTGGGCCGACGAAGGCAATCTGATAAAGGGAGCACCATGTTGGCTACCCTGGCCGGAGGGGACGATCGTGGCGGACGCATCCCTCACGGAATGGGGAGCGCATGCCAACGAGTTGACAGTCAGCAGTCGTTGGTCTCCGTCGAGGGGCAGGTTGGGGGGGTTCGATGTGGAATACATTGGAGGAACATCTCATCGAAAGAAGGTTACCAGGTAAGAAAGTAACTTGTTCTTTGCCTCTGATTTTACATCTCTAGAGTGTCAAGGCCTAATAAATATTGTATCTTGTACGTTTTCTAATTTGAATGGGGTGTGTCTGTCAGTCACTGTACCACTACACCCCCCTCCATATTACTTGAGGTTTAAGCCTTACTGCTCTCCAAATTTGGCTAGACCCAAGTGTCAATAACCCTGTTCACAAACTAGAGTGGCCTCTCAGATTCCCGCCAAAGCTTTGTTCTGAAAAGCGGTCTTAACAGATGAGTGCCTAAACATGCTAGTCTGCATAGGAATCATCCCCTGTAAGAGAGGTTTTTTCAGCAATTCTCTGGTGAGTGGTTCAGGAGACCAAGCCATTAGTGTGTGTACAGGGTGTTGAGCAGGTTAGCCCAATACTATACCTAGTGTGACGTGTACTGTACCCATGGTCCTTCACGCATCGAGGTCCCTCAGATTGTTTTTTTTCCGCCATTGAAGTCAGTCGCAAATGCAGAGTTCTCTTCTAGGCTGATGCCTTTGTTTGTTTGTTTATTGATTTGATAATGCGCACCAAACCCTTAGGTAGCTGGGCGCAGCAGTTCAAGAATTCTCGAAGCTTGATTACAGTGCCAGTCTCAGGCAGGTACACACATGTGAGTACAGCATACAATACAGTGTATGGTACAAGATATAGCTGATCAAAGGTACATGTATAATGGATCATGGTTAAACATTGCCTATACTTAGGGTAGGGGAATGCCTGCAGTGTCCGGTGTAATAGTTGCAGTAATGGTGCTAAGTGCAGTAGTAGTCATGGATGTGTCGGGGGGGGGGGTTAGAGTGGCAAGGCGGGGAGCAGGTGGTTATAAGTCATTAGTGCGGAGCCATTTGAGAGCGTTGTGTCTAAATCAGGCATAGGGTAGGGGGCCGTCTAAGGTCAGTTGGGATGGTACTCCATGATTGCGCATCTTTGACTGGGAAACTAGTTCCTCCAGCCGTGGTCAGTTAAATCTGGGGATTTCGAGCATGAATGAGTTGGCAGATCTCGTGGGTCGGGTCGTGGTTCTCCTGGAGATTTGTGGTTCTCCTTTGTGATTAACTAAAAGTTGTACTTGTAAACTTTCTTCCTTTCCTTTGTTGTTCACCTCACCGCATGATTGCTCAACCATTCGATGGCTCCTGACGAACACCAACATCGTCGATGACTGTTAGATCGACGACCAGAAGCGGCCTTTACGGGCCTCTTCGGGCCTCAGCCCATTACAGTGAGGATAGAGGGAGGTGGTTCTTTATACTGACCTCTTTTAGAGAATGTTTATTCCATCATCCCCTTTCTTCTATTTTCACCCATCTGCCCTTTTAAAGTATAAAGGCAAAACCCCATTTAAATGGTGCCCCTCCTGCCACCATAAATTCCTGTGGAAGGACACGCACCGAATGTGCAGTCACTGTCTGCCGAGGGATAATGCCGAAAAGCATTGTAAATCCTGTCCGCTTTTTTGGCTGAAAACCCTTAAGGATTGGCGGACAAAACGCTGGGCCTCTCACGCGATGCAGGCTGAGGCCTCCATAGACGTGACGAAGACTGCAGCAAGGGCAGTATCAGGATCATGAGTGACGCCGAGGGCGAACGGGGTCCGTCAGAACCCCAGGTGCGGGCCCCCGAGTTAGAGACGCAGGCAGACGGTCGTTTGATGGAGAAGACCCCCGGCAGCCAAGGCGCACAAACGCAGACACACTAAGTACATAACGCACGGTCAACTTCAGTGACTCCGTTGAGCGTTCAGGCCTATGCGGTGACCGGGGATAAAGCCTCGGGTTCCGCACTGTCCACTGGGCCATCGCACACTCTTTCACCTCATGGCAGTTCCCAAAAACCAAAAGCAAATGTCGGTTTGGACACTGCATATAAAAAGGCCTTCCTTTTGCACGGCGAAGAACAGGTGGCAAAAGGCATTTCGGCATCCCGAAAGAAAACACCAAAAATACAAGCAATAATTAGGAAACAAGTCAGTGCTTCACTACTTAAGACGAGGTCGTCGAAAAAACAGTTTCGATGCCCTTAAACTCAAAGGACACCTAGACAGTTTTCTACCCCCGCAGACTCCCTTTCTGGGGGTATGCACCATAAAGATGCCACTCCCTCCCAGCCCACACCTGTTAAGGATGTCGCTCCCTCCCAGGCCCCTGTCATTTCAGGCTTTCGACCCTCATGCGATTTCACTCCAGAACATTTAATAACGTTTTAGGCTGAATGTCCTGTTTGGTGGACTTTATGGATAGACACCCCGACCAACTGACAGCTCTAAGAGACGCCTCACAGCCAGAGGCATCAGCAGAGCCACCCCCTTTCAAGAAGTCTCGCCTTTAGCCACAGCCAAGCACCTCTGCTCTAGGCACTCCGGCCTTGGCATCCCAAGACACCGATCAATACCAAGTCCCCTCTCGGGTACTCGTATTATGATGACCAAGTAGACCCAAGGTCTCAGCGGGACCTCTATGACCAAGACCAGTTTTACGACGATGCAGACATTTACATAGTACAGTTGCCAGACCAGCCGGTAGCAGATTCGCCGGTTAACACCCAACTCCAGTATAACAAACTGCTACTAAAGGCGGCGTAACATTTCAATATCGACAATCATCCTGCAGTCAGTCCAGACACTTATCCAACCATCCCTACTAACGCCTAATCCTACGAGGGCGGTCAACCCAAGGATAAAGAAGCTACTCAGACCCGAGCCCACTGACCGCTTGTATATTAGGGGCCAGCTTGAACCAGATTCCCTAGTGGTCACTACCACTAGAAAGAGGGCAGGCACTCCCCTGGCGTCGGCAGACGCCCTGCCACACAAGGAGAGCAAGAAGATATATACGCTTGGAACAAAGGTTGCCGCCTCTGCAGCATACCAGACAAGGATTGCTAACAATACTACACTGTTAGCTAGTTACAGCTGACACAAATGGGATGAGGTTGAACAACAAATAGAAACCGTCCCAGAAACTCTAAAAGCTAAACTGCATAAGACTATCTTAGAGGGCAAACAAATCTCGAACTGCATACTGAAGAACAATCTTGATGCAGCGGATAACGCAGGACACATCATAGCAGAGGGAACGCTCATAAAGCGGCATGCCTGGCTTAGGCAGCCAGGGTTTAAGCTAGAGACCCAAGCAACCCTCTTAAACATGCCAATAGAGCCAAATGTATTATTTGGTAAAACCGTAGAAGACAACCTCAAGAAATGAAAGATGCATACTTTCATATTTCAATGCACCCTGTGCACAGAAAATACCAGAGTTTCAGGATGGCCGGAGTGCACTACCAAAGTACTCCCATTCGGCATCGCCTCAGCACCAAGAGTGTTCACCAAGGTGCTTGCAGTAGTAGCAGCACACCTGCGCAGAAAGTCCATCCCAGTATACCCTTTTTTAAACAATTTTTATTATTTTATAACAACACACCAACATTACAAAACTTGGGACATCCGCAAACAGTTTGACATCATAATGTTACAAGCTGAATTCTTGCTCTATGCGTAACATACAGTTGAATTTGTTGGAGCCTAGCGGTCCGAGACACTTTTTTGTGGTATCTCTGGGCCCTTTCCCAGAGCCCATCCGACATGGGCTCCCCTATCTCTTCTTCCCATAGTTGTCTCAGTTGAGTCAATTCCTTCCCCACCTTGGTCCCCAGCAGCTCATACATACGAGAAACCTCATGCCCGCCCTCCGAGACATAGTATATCATCTCCATAGTGGCATCCGGTTGTGCTGTGAGCACCGCCGGTGGCCACCTTGCTCGCACCCTTTTCAAAATTCTAATGTAAGTTATATACTGCCCCTCATGCAACCCCATATCCTCTATCAGTTTCGGGAACTCCAAGGCCTCCCCCTCTTGCCATATGTTTCCCAGGGTGGCCAGGCCTACTGGTTCCCAGTACCTGCGGACCCCTGCATCAGATGGGGGTCCTCTCTGCATAGTGCCACCAGCGGCACCTGCGTGGAGAACGGAACCGGGTGTCCCGATATCTGCCACGCTCTATGCCACAACTCCCAGCCCAGTACTAGAAGCCCCGCCATCTCCCAGACCCTTGGTTTGGACAGCCACACCACTTCTCTGAGGAAGAAGGGGGCCAGTTCCCTGCACAGCAGTCTAGATTCTGCCGTCTCATCATCAGACAGCCACCTCGCTACATACTGCAGCTGCCCTGCCAGGTAATAGAGTTCAAAGTTCGGCAAGTTTATCCCCCACCTATCACACAAGTTTGGCAACTTCCAGAGGGCCACCCTGTTCCTGGAGTTGTTCCAAATGAAGCCCCCGCACAAGCCGTGGAGACTGGCGAAAAAGCGCCTCGGGATTACATGCGGGATGTTAAGAAAAAAAATGCAGCAATCTAGGCAAGACTATCATTTTGAGCAGAGCGGCCCTACCCACCATAGCCAGGGGTAGCCTGGACCAAAATCCCATGCTATTTTTGATTCCTGCCACTGCCTTTACCGTGTTATGTTCATATCCTGCTGTATGATACATGTCTATTCCGAGGTATCGGAATGACTTAGTGCACCAGGGTATTGGCAATATTGGCAAGCTCTCGGGCCGGACATGCCTGTACCTCCCCAGGGGGAACACACTGGACTTTTTGGGGTTCACCGCTATGCCGGAGAGGGCAGCGAATTGCTCCATCACATCCAGTATATACTGCATGTTCTCCTACGGGTAGCGCAGGTACAACAATATATCATCAGCATGTAAGGAAACAAGATGCATGCCCCCTGTAGTATGGATGCCTATCTCCTCGTATTGTTGTCTCAGGCAGATGGCCAGTGGCTCCAGCGCCAGTATATATAACATGGGTGACCACGGGCAGCCCTGTCTGGTCCCCCTGCTTAGCCGCCATTTATCCGAAATGATAGCCCCCGTTTTAACTCTAGCAATCTGGGAGCTGTATAACATTTTCACCCACCTGAGGTACCCCGGTCCTATTCCATTGCCCTCCAAGGTCGCGGTCAGCCAGGGCCATCTAACTGAATCAGGCCTTAACCGCGTCTAATGAGGCTATAGCTATTTCCCCGGGGTGGTCTTTTGTTTGGTCGTCCTGGTTGAGCATTGAAAGGGGTCTGTACGACCCACAGTTAGTGCTAGGCATGCCCGGCTTCAGAAGCGGAATGATCACCGCCTCCCGCAGCGACTCGGGTAGACTGGCTTGCTCGTACGACTCATTCAGCATGGCCAGCAGCGGGGTTGCAGCTCCTGTTTATAAGCTTTATAGAATTTGCTCGGCAGCCCGTCTGACCCAGGGGCTTTACAGGTGGGCAAGTGCTGGACTACCAGCTTGATTTCTTCTACTGTAATAGGGGCGTCTAGGTCCGCGCGTTCTGCATCGTCTAGGGTGGGAAGGTCTATGTCCTCCAGCGTCTCCTTCATTGCATAGTCTCTCGGACCACCTGGGTCCTCATAGAGGTGTTTTTAATATTTCAAGAACTCTACGTTCACACCCTCCTGGCTATTCTGGGTCCGCCCTCCACCCCCTTCGATCTCCCTGATCACCGATCGCGGCTTCTTGCTCTTGTATAGCCAGGCCAGCAGCCTGCCCGGCTTATCTCCTCCCGCATGCTGTCTTTCCACGTATTTCTTATAGCTTATATTACATAGTCTGTCCCAGCATTCCCTGCTAGCTCGTTGTAGGTGCTTTATCTTATCTCTATCATCATTAGAGGTGCCCCCTCTGCGTGTCATCTCCTCCAACTCTTCTTCGATTTCCCCTCAACTCCTGCTCTAAGCCCCCCTGGAGTCCCTTGGATTACGATATGGCAAGCCCCCCGCATAACCACCTTAAACGCCTTCCACATGGTTCCCATGGAGCTAACGCTGCCAGTATTGATCTCAAAGTAATCAGTGATCGCCTCTCTTAAGTCCTCCCGGAATCGCAGGTCCTGCAGGGCCTCGGCCCTGAGTATCCAGGTGGGGATCCGCGCCCTTGGGGGCTGGTGTCACCAGGGGGGAGTGGGCTGAGAGCACCCTGGCTTTATATTCCGTGCCTTCAACCTCTTCTGCCAGTCCCGTGGAGGTGAACACGTAGTCCAACCTAGTGTGAAGGTCGTGCTGTGCCGTATAGTGCGAGTATTGTCTATCTACAGGATGCAGCAACCTCCAGACGTCGGTTAGGTCAAAGTCTCTCAGGAGGGCCTGTAGCACCCGTGCTGCTGGGGTGGGTTTGTCTATTTTGCCATCCGATCTGTCCACCTTAGGGTTGAGCACACAGTTGAAGTCTCCGCCCCATAGGATCCTGCCACCCAGCAGGGGGCACATTTTTCTGTACAGCGTCCTATAGTAGGCCGCTGTGTCCTGGTTAGGGGCGTACAAGTTCACAATGCACACTTCCCAGTTTTCTAACATCCCTTTAATAACGAGCAGTCTGCCGTCTGGGTCTGCCGCCACCTGGAGCAGCTGAAATGGTACATGCGGTGCCACCCAAGTAATAACCCCTCTAGCATAGGCCAAATACGTGGCTCCCCCCATGCACCCCCTCCATTTCTTCTTGATCACCTCTAGTTTCTCCCTAGTGAGGTGGGTCTCCTGTAACAACGCTATATCAATCCTCATCCTTTTCAGATGCATACCTTTGTTTCGTTTCAGATAGCTGTTTAGGCCCCTGACGTTTCAGGTGACCACTCTAAGGCACCCTGGCGCCATAACTACAGTGTCCCACCTTCCTCCTCCGCCCATTATCCCGCCTATTAAGATTTGCGTTTTGGCTCGTTACCCTTTCCCTCCCATCCAACGCCCCCCCACCCACTTCCCAACTCCCGGTTCCCCAACTTCAAACCACTGCACACCCCCGCAGCCCTCCCCTCCCCCAACCTCGGCCCCAACCCCAACAAATGCCCAGCTCTATCCCTGGATCTAACCCTGGATCTCAGGCCCCCCCACGTTTGGCTCTGCCCTAGAATCCCAGGCCCAGAGCCCAGCAGGGTGTCACCGGACTACCAGTGACCTAACTAAGCTACTCGGTGTGGGGTTATGAGGCCAGGCTCCGTGTAGCTCCCCTGTCAATATCAAAAGTTTCCAGTGCCCCCGGATCATATTTGGAACTGAGGCTCCAGGCATGTTCCCCCGCCAGTTATATGCAATGCTATATTCAAGTCTCAATGTCACTCGCTACAGGAAGCTCCAAACACATGCTACTTATCTTCGCCATCGTTTTCCTGGATATCCGATTCCTGTGGGCAGCTCTGCGCGTCCAGCCAACCCATGGCGTCCTCAGGAGTGTGAAAAAACAAGGGTCTGCTCTTGTGGAATACCTTCAGTTTAGCTGGATAGAGCAGCCATGTACTTGTGGCCGGCTTCCCGCAATCTCCTTTTCACCGACCCAAAGTTCATACGGCTACGCTGTACCTGCAAGGTATAATCCGGGTATGCAGTTATATGCTTAGCCCCCCTCTGTATCGTGCCTCCCTTCCGAAAATGCTTGAGGATTATTTCTCGGTAATTTAAGATCTTAGCGATCACTGGCCTAGGGGGGATTCCCCGGCGGCGGCTTCCTCATCAGGGCCCTGTGCGCCCTCTCTATGGCGAACCCCTGGGATAGGGTTCCCCCGGGTATCTCCTCCAGTAGCATGGACTCTATGAATTCGGTGGGGTTAGTTCCTTCAGCACCTCTCGGCAATCTGACAATGCAAATGTTGTTTCTTTGGGCGCGTCCCTCTGCCTCCTCCGCCCAGTTCTCCAGATTGCCCACACGTTGCACTAGGGCGTGATTGATGAGCCGCGCAGGCCGCCGTGTTCGGGGCCACCTCTTTTTCTAGGGTCCGCGTGTGCTCAGCTAGTGACCTTACATCTTGCCGGAGAAGGTTCACGTCCTCCTGCACTGCTCCTACCTTGAGCTCAGGTGCAGCTTGCAGTTCGTCCATTGCTAGGCCCAATTTGGTCTCCAAGGCCACCTTCAGGTCTGCGATTGCCTCTAGTACCTCCTGGTTGCCCATAGGGCCGGGGCCCTCGTTGGGGGTCTTTTCTTTCTTCCTGGCCCCTTCCGTGCCTGGTGGCGTTCTAGCAAAATCATCCAGTGTGGGCTGCTTGCCTCTCTGTTTGAGGGGTTTATTGGACATCTTGTTGCGGTGAGGGTAAGTGGGCTGAACCCACAGCGTGCGATCCTCTTTTCAGGCGTGCTAAGTTCCCCAAAGTGTCAGGGCCAGGCCTGACCGTATCCTGGGTATCCCGGTAGCTTATCTCACTTCCAGAGTGGCGCTTTGTCCTCCCACGTGCACCTGTTGTTGCAACCTTCCTTCACAAGGCCCAGGCTCCTGCCCCGACTTGTCCCCCAGTGCCTGTGCGACCCACCGGGCCCGTGTGCTGCCCCCTCGTGAGTCTTTCCGGTACCCCAAGATCCACTTCAATGGGACCATGTCGCGGTGGCCCGTGGATCTGTTCCATTTACATGACTACTTATATGGGGGCTCTGGCCTCAGGTGGCCATGTCCAGCAGATCTGTCCAGGCTGAGCGCTCCGGTGCAGCCCAGTACTTTGCTCGCTGCTCCGCTGGCCCCGGGGTGCTCCACGTCCGTCACCGGGTCTGGGCACTCAGGCTTCCTCTCATCTGCCTGTGCCCACGTCGGTGGCCGCAGAGTCAATGCAGGAGTCGTGTCCCACTGGGGGCTTATACTCACACCAATGTCCGGGTCTGGGTGCTATCATGATTACGGGGTTCCCTCGCAAAAGAATTTCCAAGATTTCCTGCTGGTCTAAGGATAGGTAGGTTAGACTCTTCCTCATCACCCAACATGGCGGCCTGATGTTACAACCTCTAGTTTGGGCCAGCAGTCTAGTTTTCTGTCACTCTGAGTATTTAAGCCCCTCCCCTTTGCTCAACGGTGCTTCGCGTCTTCAGCTGTTTCAGCGAACGCTTACCGCGGTTCAGCCCTCTGACAGAAATTCCTCAGCTTCCTTAGTATTTCATAGATACCCTTTTAGTAGTGCCCTGGTTATTGCTTTTCCCGTCCAGTCCGCAGTCCCTATTTCTGTGAACCCTGTGTGAAGTTGGCGTTCGTCAGCGTTTAGCTGGCAGTATACGCTTTTCCTTTTGGCGTAATTTGTGAGGAGAATTTTCGAGGCGCTCGTTCCAGTTGTCGCCCCTTGTATCACAGCAAGTATTTTTACTCATCTAGTTTTCTCCATTCTAAAGGTGCCATAGGGGCTCTTCACACATTCGTTCTTAGTGCGCAAGTGAATGCTAAAACCATACTAGTTGTATCTGCCTCACAGAGCTAAGGGGGTTGTGTGGAGAATATTGTTTCTAGGAACAGTAGTGTTCGTGTTTTCTGTCGTCATTAGGTACACTAAGTTTACACATTTAGGAATCTAAAATCTTTCTAGTTGTGCACTTCAGTTTTTAGACACATTTGGGTGTTTTTTGCAATTAGTTGGCTAGCGACACCATTCCTGTCTGAGCACTGTTAGGAAGTGTACCCTTTTAGGTGTTTCTAGGAGTTCCGTAGTGTTCCCTTTATTCTCCAGTCACAGTAGTGTAGTTCTGTTGATAGGTAAATTCCATATTGGGCAATTCATCCTTCCTTCTCACATCCCTTCTTCAGAACACGCGCCCCTGCACAGAAGCAGGATGGAGAGCTAACTAAATCACCAACTAAGGTAACCAAACTATGCAGTTTTTTGGAAAAGGTTCTTATTTTCCCCTACTTCAGGAATCACTCAGTTATTTGGTGTGGTAATTTGTCTTTATGGCATAGATTGAGAGTCCAGTTGGGATAGTGAACAAAAGATAACTGCGCACCCTGAGAAGTTTCCGAATATCACGTGGTGTCCCCGAGGAGTCTAAGGTAAGCGTTACAGGTGCGCGCCCCACTGGTGCCGGGCACAGCACAGGGAGCCGGGCAGACGCCGCCCGCAGGGCGCCCCCACCATCCACAAGATCCCGTGGGGATCCCCTCTCCAGGTCCTCTAACACTGTTACTGACCCGTTTACAGGAGTGTCGGGTCCGGGCGAGGCCAATTCTAGCCCCGTGCGCTCTATTCACTGCGGGGCCCGCAGCGCCCGCGCGAGGGATGCTCCGGTGCCTCCCACTAGACGCCGAATCTCTGTGCGGGCTGGTGTCCTCTCCTCCTTCCAATCCCTTCGGTCCTGGGCCCCACGGGGGTCGCCGCTCCTCCTGAGGATCCCAGTCCGGCAGCAAGGCCCCGGACGCACAACGCCAGCCAGCCCGCCCACCGTGCCCGCCCCAGCCCAGTACAGCGTGCCGCGGCCCGACGGGGACCCTTGTCCCACCCGCGTCCTCTGTGGACAACGATGTCTGCTTCTCAGCCCTGCCGGCCTGCCCACCGGCTGGGTCCGCTAGTTAGCCTCCAGGCTGGGCATCACTAGTCTCATGCGGCAGCGACAGGCATAAATACGCCACTCCAGCCAGTGCTCCCGGGACGGCGCTGCGGTCAGTTTATGACCCTTTGTCCTGATCTGCCATCTTGCCAGTGTCCAAGCCATGGGCACCCTGCTTCTCCTTTCTGGCCGAAACTTCCCGCACCAAATCGGGCCCCTCCAGCGCTCGGGGCATGCCCCAGATGTTCATGCACACATGGCTGTGTTGCCGGCGTGCGCTGTCCACTGGAAACTTCAATTTCTTTAGAGGATCAATGTCGGATCACGGGAGCTTCTCACGGACGCGTCCTCTTACGAGGCCATTTAGCCACGCCCCCCCATCCCAGTATACCCTTATCTGGACGACTGGCTAATCACTTGGGAATCTCCTCAAATTTGCAAGTTAAATATGCAAAATACGGTTATAGGTCAAATGTTCGAATCAAAAGGGTCGCGTCAATTACCGAAAAAAGGATCAAATTTATTTATTTTTCTTTGGGGGGGTACCCCCAAACCTCTGTTTTTGGTGTTAAAACACCTTTTTTACCTATACTAAAGCAAAACAAAAAAAATATACATTTAAAAAAAAATGGACCCTTTTGTCCATTTTGATTCGAACATTTGACTGGACACCGCAAAATACAATAAAGCTTCTCTTCAATATGTGTTCCTCTATCGAGAAAAAATTGTCTAGTCCCCAGCCAAATAAAACAATTTCTAGGGGCTATTCTGAACACAAAGGAGTTTGCATTCCGCTCAACCGAGAGAGTAGAAAATATGTTGTTGCAGGTACCTTAATAGAAGGTTGGTCGCCAGATAACTATACGCAAAGCAATGCATTTGTTCGGGATGATGGCCTCTTGCTTTCATAGTTCCTCACGCACGCCTGTGCATGCGTCCAATGCAGCAATGGTTAGCGAAACAGTGGTCTCAGGCAAGTTAACATTGGGACGATCTAGAGGTTGTTGCGCTAACCATGGTTCAGGCTCTTCGCTGGTGGTCCAAGGACAACCTGTTAAAAGCAATACCTTTTCGCGCTCCACCTGCACAAGCAATTTCAACTACAGACGCCTCACTCACCAGATAGGGGGCACACTTCCTCCAACACGCAGCCCACAGACAGTGGACACACACTACTGCCCAAAGACATATACAATTCCTGGAACTCTTGACTGTCTTCAAGGCTCTTCAAGCCTTTCAACATCTCAAGGGTCAAACAGTGCAGGTCCTCAAAGACAGCACCACGGCCATGTTCTATCTGAACAAGCAGAGAGACACAAACTCTCGCTAAGTCAATCCAAGCTATCCAAAAAATATTGAAGTGGGCACAGAAGTGGTACATGTTCCTAACATCTCAACATGTTCCAGGGGAACTCAATTCTCTGGCAGACACTCTAAGCAGACACCCTCTACCAGAAGAACACGAGTGGCAACTAGACAAAGATATCCTAGACAAAATATTCTCACTATGGGGTCACCCCCCACTAGACTTGTTCGGCACAAGGCAAAACGCACGATGCCCAGACTTCGCGTCCAGGTTTCCCCAGCCAGGGTCCAAGGGGAATGCCCTGTGGATGAAATGGTCAGGGAAATTTGCTTACGCTTTCGATTCGGCCCCCTCCCCCGGAAAACAATCCTGAGCAAGATAGTGCACAAGATGCACCAGGAAGAAGTACCCCTGATCCTGGTTGCTCCTATGTGGGCGAGACAACCTTGGTGTCCACATCTGCTCAAGCTGATGTGTGACCCAATCAAGCTCCCATGCCCATACAACATGTGGACACAACACAACGGGGTATCCCTTCACCCACGCTAACAATCCATGAACTTGGCAGCTTGGCTCCTGAAGAGTTTGGCCATTTGAACCTTCCACAAAGGTGTACAGATATCCTCAAGGAGGCACGAAAACCCAACACCACACACTGCTATTTTAATAAGTGGAAACGATTTGTGATATGATGCACATCACAATCACTAAGCCTTTGCAAATGTTCTCCAGCTAACATTCTACACTACATGCTTTACTTACTAGACTCCGGTCTAGTATTACATTCCTTAAAGGTGCATTTGGCGGCCCTATCGGCTTACACCACTTCACAGAACAAGGGGTCCTGGTGGAAGGTGTTAGGGAGAATTCTCTGTAAGGCTAATTTCCCAAACCTAGTGAGTCCCCCAGCAGCTTTGCTGGATTTTTGGTTTTTTTTTCTCTCCTGCTAAGTGAGATTCTTTTGCTCCCACTCTTAAACGTGATTTGAGGTGTTCCTTTAACTTTCCATGTGTTTTATGGGCTATGGGGTCTTTTACACCATAGGGTCTCATGTGTTTTTTTGATGTGGGTTACACAGCACCCTCTGTGCCGTAACCCAGGGGTGTCATAGCGACCCCCCAACATAGACTCCATAACCTGGGACTGACTACTGTCTCCCAGGGCATGTAAAGTCACCATTGGCTTTGCTAGTCCCAAATTATGAACAGAAACCAGTACAAACCATCATATTATGGATGTACTGGTCGGGGCAATTCGATTGCCCCGGGGTCTGTTGTTCGAGGGGGCACGTCTCCGTCCCCCCTGATCGAGTTTTGGCTGGTGGCAGTGGATACTACTTTTTATATTCGACCG
The DNA here is from genome assembly GCF_040938575.1 of Ambystoma mexicanum. NCBI lineage: Eukaryota > Metazoa > Chordata > Amphibia > Caudata > Ambystomatidae > Ambystoma > Ambystoma mexicanum. The sequence goes on from NC_090926.1 coordinate 342,550,320, forward strand.
CGAATATATCGCTATGGGATTTTCCCATTGTTCGAGGCTACCAACTTTAATTATTTAATTCTTATAGCCTTGAACATACCGCCGGTTTATTTATTTGATATTAATTCACCGGTTGGTATTTTTTGTCAGAACTCTATTCTAAAATGGCGTTTGTGTTCTCTTCTGTGACTCCAACCCAAGTCGAGCCCTTTGTTCCACTTTTTGGCAGGCTTCTCCACAGAAGCCTCCAAAAGAGGTGCCACTCTGTCTGGGTACCACAGGGGGTGTGGGAGGGGGTTTAGGCACCCTGGACTGAGTTACCTTGGTAACTCAAGTCGCACTCTTGTGTGATTGGCCCAAGTGGTGAGCCGGCCGGCTCACCACTTAGCATGTTTGATTGACAGCTAGGCTGAGTGAATTGGGGGTGTGCTGCATAAAAGCAGGGCTTTGACGACTGGAACTTGAGAAGTTGCAACAGGACCTAAGAATCCGAGGAGGGAGAAGCTGAGCCGGCCTGCAACGACGACACCACCGGTGGAGCCCTGCTGAACCGTCTCACCACTTTTCCCAATGACAGAGGAGATCTCCAGCCCGGAGAGTCTTCTTCCTTCGACTGGTGGGGATAACCAGTAACCTTCTTTTCGCCTTCCTGGAGCATCTCGTGGCCGCCTTGCCTGTGCAAAGCACCCCGGCAACCGGGATACCACGTTTTCACCACTACCACGAACAAAAAGGGTAGTACCTTTGTACCGGAGAACTCCGCGGCTGCTTTCTTCCCTGGCAGTTCAACGACCTTCATCCTTCCTCCACAACAAGATCTTCTCTTCCTCTGGACGACGCTGCGACTTGCACCCGCTGCCAGGAACAACTGCCCCCGCTGGAGGATCCTCTCCATTTAAGGTACTGTGTTCCGCCTGGCTTCCCTTGCAACCGTTTGAACGGGGTGTATTAAATCCTCTCTCGAATCGGGGTTAGCCTGGGACACCTTAGCTAACTTTCCTGCACTGAACTAAACCTTTTTCGAACTACCTCCACAAACTTTGAAGACTCTGTGTAACTGTCTGATCTTGGGCATCTTCTGCCTGGCTCCCTTGAAAGTGGGCCTGGCACCTAAACTTCCTTGCTCACCAGTAGACTGTGCCTTCCTAACTTGCTGTGGTTCTTTAAAAAGTGTTTAGTGTGTAGGCTTGCATAATGCTGCTTTTCCCTCCCTTTTTATGTAACTTGTTGGAATGCCATCGAACGTTAAGCGCTCACCTCTTTCTGGAAATAAGTGGTGTTAACTAAGACTTGTCCAACAAGTAATCAGGGATGTACATATGATAATAGTGATTATGTTTTGAATTTATCTTACCAATTTAGTGCTAGTGTGTTTTATAAGTGTGTGTTAAATAATTATATACTTTTTACACCCAAGCTCTGGTCAGTGTTTACTTGTACTACTGTATTTCTGTACGTATTTTGTATGCTCTGTATACTGCCTAACTCTTCTTGAGGGAGGTCTGACTGCTCAGCCACAGCTACCAAGTGAATCTGTGTGGTACAGACTGCTACCAAGTGGGTTTACTGCCAAACACCTGTAGTCTTAAATCTTTTGCAGTGGTCCCTAAGGGAACTGCACAGGTTTCTGCCTAACAGAAGGCCCCTGTCATTAAGGCATTCGTGGAAGGGTTAAAGAGGCTATATCTCCCGATTTCTAACCCTCCCCCGGGTTGGGATCTCAATGTTGTGCTCTCCAAGCTCATGGGGTCAGCCTTTGAGCCTATGCACAAGGCCAGCCTAGAGCATCTTACCTATAAAACTGCATTTCTGGTAGCCGTCTCACCTCCATAAAACGAGTCAGTGAGCTACAGGTTTTATCTGTACAAACCCCCCTTTTTCATTATACACAAGGACAAAGTTGTCCTCCGAACACATCATAGGTTGTCACCAAAGATTTTTTTTTTTTAATTTCTTTTATTGATTTTATGCAAACAAAACAACAAAAACCAAACAAGCAGCATAATCCTAATAGTTCCATTACACATCAAGTTATCTTAATCACTACTCCCATTATCCCTCCCTCCCCCCGTGAGCCTATTTGTCAATCTCATTCAATGTTTGGCACATGTGGCCGGGTTTCGTTCTCTTCGGAGTCTGTTGGATCTGATATTACTCCAAACAATTCTGCTATTAGCGTTTTCCAAGCAAACAGGGTGCCCTCCTCCCCTTCATCAGCCCGGCTACTCGCTTCTTGCCATGCCACCGTTTCAGCCTCCGCCCATTTCTGCAAGTCCTTCGACCATACATCCACCTTAGATTTGTGGCATTTCTTCCACCCCATGGCGATCCTACGTTTCGCAAGCACATACGCCAGATTTCTCAGTTTCTCAATATGCTTGAGTTTCCGTGGCCTAGGGAACCCGCCCAGTAAGCAGGCCCAGGCCGTGTCTGTGACAAGAGTAACCCCTTTATCAGCCAGTTTCTGCGCCACTTTTCCCCAAAAACACCTAATCGGGCATGACCAAAACATGTGTTATGTCAGCGTTTTCCAGGTTACATTTAGGACACACTTGTCTTCCAGCGTTTCGGAACTTAGATATCCTCAAGGGGGTCATGTATGCCCTATGCGTTACATACAGCTGTATTTGTTTTAATCTGGCATTTCTAGACACTTTTTTGTGGTAGCCCAGGGCACGCTCTCACACCCCATCCTCCATCGGGGCCCCCACTTCCACCTCCCAGTCCAGTCTTAGATGTGTCAAATCTTTCCCCGCCTTAGCCATCACCATCTCATACAGTCTCGAGATCTCAGGACCTCCTTCGGATATATCATATATTGTTCCCAAAACTGCATCTGGTTCTTCTATCAAAACTGTCTCTGGCCAGGTGTTCTTAATCATCCGCACCAATCTAATGTACGTGACATATTGGCCCGTGTGTAGCGCCGCCTCTTCATTGAGTTCTATAAACTCCTTAAGGGATCCCTCTTGCCAAACATCGCCTAGCGTTGCCAGCCCCACCGATTCCCAGTAGGTCCGAACAATCGTCCTCAGCTGATCATCCCCTCCTGTCAAAGCAACCAGCGATATCTGCGGGAGGCACAGGCATGGGACTTCCATCAAACGACAAGCCCTACACCAAATTTTCCATCCAAGCCTCAACATCGCAGGACGCCCCCTCATTTCAGTTTCGGACAGCCAAATCATTTCTTTCAAATAAAACGGGGCGCAGTCCTGTCCAAGCACCCTGTGCTCAGGGGTCACTTCATCAGAAAGCCACTTGGCCACATACTGTAAATGTCCCGCCAAATAATAAACCTCAAAATGAGGCAGTCTGATACCTCCTTTTTCATAAAAGTTCTGCAGTTTCCAAAACGCCACTCTATTTCGGGTACCGTGCCACAGGAAATCCCTACACATTCTGTTCAATTTACTGAAAAACTTCTTGGGTATTATGTATGGGATATTACTAAAGTAATGCAGGAGCCTGGGCAGAGCTACCATCTTAAGCATAGCCCCCCACCCCATCATCGCCAAGGGCAATCTTGCCCAGAACTGCATGCTGTTCATAATTTTCTCGACGGCTACTTCCGTATTGTGTCTGTGTTCTTCTTTCACCGTGTGATATACATCTACGCCCAAATAGCGAAAAGAGCTAGTTGCCCATGGTACCTGTAGCACCGGTAGTCTATCTACAGGGGTCCCCTTATAGCTACCTAGCGGGAATATGACAGACATTTGGGGGTTCACCGATATGCCCGACAACTCTGCATACCTTTCCATCACTTCAAGTATGTATAAGAGATTTTCTTCTGGGTATTGCAAGTACAGTAACAAATCATCCGCGTACAAGGATATCAAGTGTCGTTCTCCTCCTACCTCAATGCCAATCACATCATACTGTGCCCTAAGGCATATTGCCAGAGGCTCCAGGGCTAAGATGTAAAGCATCGGGGACCAGGGGCACCCTTGTCTGGTGCCTCTGCCAAGTTGCCATCTTTCGGATATCACCGCTCCAGTTCGGACCCTGGCAAGTGGCTCACTATACAACATCTTAGTCCACCTGATATAGCCCGGCCCCATTCCATACCCTTCCAAAGCAGCCAATAACCATGACCACTTGACCGAATCAAAAGCTTTAACTGCATCTAGAGACACTATCGCCATCTCACCCTCGTTCTTACTACCCCATTCGACCACCCGGTGAAGTCGCCTATGGTTGTGTGTTATGTTCCTGCTCATGACATAACCCGTTTGATCAGGATGTATGAGTCTACCAATCACTTTCTGCAATCGATTTGCTAGAACAGCCGTAAGAATCTTGCTGTCCTGATTTAGCATCGACAAAGGCATGTAGGAACCACATCTATGCTCCGGTTTATTGGGCTTGGGCAGCGGTATTGTGATCGCCTCTCTGAGTGACTCAGGCAACCGTCCTATCTCAAACGCTTCATTAAGCATGTCCAGCATTGGGGGGAGGATTTCCTCTCTGTATACTTTATAGAATTTGCTGGGGAACCCATCTGCTCCCGGGGTCTTACAGGTAGGCAACTGCTTCACAACCTCTTCTAACTCCTCCAACGTGATTGGCTCATCTAACTCCTCCCTCTCTTCTTCACTTATCTTGGGCAGCCCTATGTCTTCTAACGTTTCGATTATCTCGCGTTGGTCACCCATCTCATCATCTCCGTACAGCACTCTGTAATATTCCACAAATTCTTTGTTAACCCCCTCTTGCGTGGCCACCTCATCCCCGTCCTCCCTAATAATGGTCCTAATCGGAGGCCTAGGGGTCTCGCTTTTGTATAGCCAGGCCAAAAGGCGCCCTGTCTTGTCTCCCCCCGCGTGCTGCCTCTCAACATATTTCCTATAATTGAGATTGCAGAGTCTTTCCCAATGCCCTGCACATTGTTGCTGTAGTTGGAGTACCAGCTCCGTGTCTATGCCACCGCTCTGCACTGCTGTTTCTAGCTCAGTTTCCGTCCTCTGCAGGTAAGCCAAGACCCCACCCTGTAACCCTCTTGACTTAGCAATGGCCGCCCCCCCGCATCACCACCTTAAAAGCTTCCCATAATGTGCCCGCGGAATCAACACTCCCAGTATTCTCTTCAAAGAAATTAGTAATCTCTTCCCTTATATCTTCTCTAAAGACTGGATCTTTAAGCGCCTCTGCTCGGAGGCGCTATGTAGGGCTCTTCGCCCTTGGGGGGCAATATTGCCATCCGAGGATCAGGGCCGAGTGATCCGAGAGGACCCTAGCCTTGTATTCGATTTGAGTAATCTCAGACATCACATCTGCTGTAGCAAAGACGTAATCGAGCCTAGTGTGCAGTTGGTGCGGGGCTGAATAGTGCGAGTATTGCCTCTCAGTGTGATGTTTCATCCTCCACGCATCTGTAAAGCCAAAATCAGTTAGCAGTGTCTGCAACGCTCTCGCCGCTGGGCTAGGCTTACCCACCCTGCCATCAGATCTGTCCACCACAGGATCCAACACACAATTAAAGTCCCCACCCCAGATCACCGCGCTCCCTATACACGTATTAAGATTGGTACACAGGGCTCTGAAGTATGTTGCTGTGTTTTGGTTGGGGGCATACGTGTTTACTATGCATACCTTCCTGCTCTCCACCAGCCCTCGCAATATAGCCATCCTTCCATCAGTTTCAACTACCTCTTGTATCGATTTGAACGGGACATGCAGTGCCACCCAGATTAACACCCTCCGGGCATATGCAGAGTATGGCGAGCCCACTACAGTCCCTCTCCATTTTCTCTTAACCAGCTCCAACTTCTCTCGCGTCAAGTACGTCTCCTGTAGTAGTGCGATATCTATTTTCTGCCTTTTCAGATACATCATGATTTTGTTTCTTTTCAGATAACTGTTAAGGCCCCTGACGTTCCATGTTATTATCCTGAGGTCCCCCATAGGTCGTTAGTAAGCACCCTCCCGATCCTCCGCCGATTCCGCCCCTTCATGCACCGTAAGTACAACATGCTGATTCCTCCAAATAGGCTTGAAACAAAACTTAAACTCCCCATAACCCCACACGCACTCAACTTCCCACCCCTCCCCAACCATTGCCCAGCTCCATTCCTGGATCTCAGGCACCCCAACATCTAGCCCTGCCTAGCACAAGCTTCTATTCAGGGCTCAGTAGGGTGAAGCCGCCCTAATGGCCGCTGAAACTAATAATCTATTGGGGTCGGTCGTCCACGTTCTGTTGCTCCCTTCAAAAAACATTACGCATAAAGATGCCAAACAGTTACCAATTTCAGTTACACTCATTATATTCCAGTCCAAATCGAGCACCATGCTCAGATTGTGTTCAAAGTTCAGTCAGTTACAGTTTCTCTGTACAATCGGGGCCCTTCTCCTGCTCACCCTCAAAATGTCCATATTACGAAATCTTCATTCGGTATGATCCTGCCGATCACGATCTGCTTCTTGTTCCGGGCAGCCCTGCAGGTCCAGCCATGTGACAACATCCTCCGGAGTATCAAAAAATAGCGCTTTGTTCTTATGTAGCACCTTCAATCGTGCCAGATACAGCAGCATATATTTGACTCCCGCCGCCCTCAGCCTTCTTTTGACGGCGACGTAACTATACCTCTGCCTTTGCACCAGTATCGTATAGTCCGGGTATGCTGTGATGTTGGTGGATGCTCTCTCTATCGTGCCGCCCTTACGAAAATATTCAAGGATCTTTTCTCTGTCCCTGTAATTCAGGATCCTCGCGATGATCGGTCTTGGCGGGGCCCCCGGCCGGGGTTTCCTCATTAGGGCGCGGTGCGCCCTCTCCACCGTAAATCCCTGTGAAAGATTCCCTGCTCCGATCCCTTGTAGGATCATGTTTTCAACATAGTTTGTGGGGTCTTGGCCTTCTTCCCCCTCCGGAAGGCCAACCATGCAAATGTTGTTCCTCCTCGCCCTTCCTTCCGCCTCTTCCACACGATTTTCCAGGTTGGCGACCTGTTGTTTTAAAACATGAATCTCTTTCGCATTGCTCGTGCTAACATCGGTATTAATCTTCACCCCACTTTCCAGACCGCTGGTCCTTTCTGCAAGCCCCCTAACATGTTGACGTAGCAGGGTGAGTTCCGTACCTACAGCATCAATCTTATTCTCTAGAGCTGAGCGTAGGTCCACCATTGCCAAGTCCCATTTAGCACTCAGTCCCGTTATAGCCTCCAGGATTTGGTGCTTGTCCCCTTCGGGGGCGTCTTCCGCAGGGGTCACGACCATGCTCTGCACCGATGTTGAGGGGGTCAGTTGCGTTTTCGTGAAAGTCTCCATCGTGGGTTGCTTAGTCTTGACTCTCAACCCTTTCGCCGACATGGCGCTGCCCTCCACTCCTGTACGCCTCCGCCTTAGTGCAGCTGTTGCACTGTCCTTGGTCCGACAATGGTCTGGCTCCCAGGTCTCCTAACTCACATTCGAGATGGCACTTCGAATTGTCTTACAGGTGGGCTATGGCCTCGCACTCAATTCAACTTCCGTAGGCCTCGTCGCCCAAGCATCCAATGTTATCTCCTCCTGCAGTCAGATCGCCGAGGCTCCATTAGCGTACGCCAGACCGGGCGCTCTCATGGTGCTAGTTCGAACACTCTGCCATATTTCCCTATTGTACTATTCCTCCAGGCAATTTACCGCAGCCATGTCCCGCAGTTCAGGGAACTCAGTTTCGTTTCTCCTCGGAGGCCTCTCCTTTGTTAGCCGCCATCTTGGTGCCGAAGCAGCCACACAGCCGTACCAACAAAAACATGTATATCTCACGATTCCCCGGGACTATGAACTTCTCCAGCGAACTTCACTTGGCGTGCGGCTTCCGACGCCTGATCCCCAACGTTCTAGGCGCTCGTTGCAGTTCCAACAGGTAACTTTGGCAAAAATAAAATCTGATCATCAGGAGTTCCTCACGCAGCACGTCCTATTCCATGGCCAGTTAGCCACGCCCCGTTGTCACCAAAGTTAATTTCAAAGTTCCATGTAAACCAATCCATAGAACTTCCCACCGTCTTTCAATATCCTTCAAACTCAGCAGAAAGAAGCCTCCATACACTTGATGTACGGAGGGCGGTCTTGTAATATGTGAACAAAACAAAACCCCTAAGGAAAACAGACCCAACTCTTTGTTTCCATAGCGCCTGGTTGGGAAGGCAATCACATAATCAAAAAGCGCCATGTCCAGATGGATAGTCAAATGCATACAACTCTGCTATTCCCTATCCAAGAAAGCGCTATCTTTCACACCTAGAGCACACTCTACCAGAGTTATAGGAGCTACCTTGGCTTTCATTGCAAACTTCCCTTTCAACGCCATCTTTAAGGCTGCTACATGGAGCTCCGTCCATACGTTCACACAGCATTATTGCATTGACGCACACCATAAAACAGATTCACAGGTGGGACAAGCGGTGCTGCAACATCTTTTTGCCGCTCTAACTTCTAACTTCCCACCTCCTTCTCCAGATACTGCATGCTAATCTATGAAGAGCATGTGATCTAAGCAGATCCACAAGCTCCAGAAGGGATGCATTACTTACCGTAATCGTATTTTGAGGGGATTGTGTCCTCTGACGTATTCCACATCTGACCGGTAATGACCACAGCTGTGCTGCTTTGGAAAATTCTTCGGCATAGGCGTCCTGCGTCGATGATGTCATCCCTTGAGGGCCTCCGTCGAGGGTCGACGTCACTGGATGTTATATATAGGACGCACGGCGCCCGTAGCCTCAGTTCAGTTTTTTCCGCAAACGTGTTTGCTTCGGAATCTCGGCGCACTCGATTCTTCTACTTTCAAAACAATGTCTTTGTCTTCTTCTACCCCGAAGTCGGGCTTTAAAAAATGTCGGGACTGCGGTTCGAAAATGTCCATCACGGACCCGCACGACGTCTGCCTCTGGTGCCTCGGCGAAAGCCACGCCACCGACGACTGTCAGTCCCTGACATCGAAGGCCTTGCGGGAACGGAAGAAGAAATTAACGGTAGGTAGGGTGTCTAAGCCCCATAAGTCGAAATCTGCTGAGCTTTCAACCAACGACTCGAGGGGCGACTCCGCATCGGCAAAAGTCCAGGGGGTCTTGATCTCGGAGTGGTTCCCGCCATTCCTCTGCCTCTTTGAGGCATTTCGCAGAAGAGCCGTCACTGGTCGCCTTCCCCGTCATCATTGGAGGACTCCACCAGACGGCGGTTGACTTGTCCCACCAAGTCTTCGACGCGGGCAGAATGGGATGCATGCCGCCAGCAGATGATGGCGATTTTGGAATCGCAAGGCACAGTTCCGGCCACGCCTTCGAAAGAAGCCGGCAGAGAACGGGCTTGGTCCACCACTCGCACGTCTTTGGGCGGTCGGCGCGATCATTGGGAGCCGTGAGGTCCCGACCGGACAAGGAAGATCGCTGTAGCCGTGCCAGATCCAGGTCCCGGTCCTCGATGCCATCGAGACCGTCGGAACCTGTGAAGCCTTCGAGGAAGGCGTCGACGCCATCAGCGCCGTGTCCGTCGAAGGACGCTCTCAGGGCTCTGCCCTCGAGGAAGTTGTCGACGTCGTCGGTGCCTCGTTCGACGTCAACGCTGATTCCCTCAGAGCCCTCAATGCCTTTTGTGGAGGATTTGCCAGAAGTGCGAAGAAGATATTTTCTTCTGGGGGGTATGGCTTTGAAGGTAGCCAACTCGTTTGTGCCTTGGCGAGATTCACTCACACTCTGTGGAATTGTGCGTCTTTGGCGGCTGAGCATATTCCCGAAGGGGAAGAACAGGATGGTTTTCTAGCCCTCCTGCAAGATGGCAAGGATGGCATGTGTGAATCCGTTCAGTCGGGTCAGGACATGGCAGGCTGTGTCAGCCGGTCCATGGCTGCGAGCACTGTGATGCGCAGGTTTGCGTGGTTGCGGAAGTCAGGGTTTGCTCCTGATGTGCAATTCCGGCTTTGATGGTGTCCATCTGTTTGGCAGCAAAGCTGACAAGAGCCTCAGAGGTTGCAGACCACCATAGCTGCGGCGAAGTCTTTGAGCGCTGCAGTACGTCAACCTCTGCCTTTTCATCCTAGGGGACAGCAATGTAGGGGAGGTTCCTTTTGGTACTACTCTGCCTTTAATAGATCGAGAGGAGCTGCCAGTCAAAGGGGCCACCGTAGGAGTACCAGAGGTGGAAAGCAAGGTACTCGAGGTGCCAAAGCCGCTCGGGCAGTTGCCTCTTTCCCTTCAGGCACTGCCGCGTCCGCTCAGTCATGAGGCCATGTCCCATGGTTTGCCGGTTGGGGGCAGACTTGCGCAGCATCTTGGAGAATGGCGAGCCATTACTTCAGTTGTGTGGGTTCTGGAGATCATATCCCACGGCTATTGTCTTCTCTTTCGGCAGAGGCCTCACGACAATCCACCGGGGAAGCTCTCTTTGAAGCGTCCGGATCCGCTCCTTGCGCAGGAAATCCTATCCCTGCCGGAGAAAGGCGCCATAGAACTGGTGCCTGTAGCAGAGAGGAACAATGGATGGTATTCCCCTTATTTTTTTATCCTGAAAAAGGACGGGGGATTGAGACCCATCATGGACTTGCATCTGTTGAACAAGCTCCTCAGGAAGGACAAGTTCAAGATGGTCACTCTTTCTCAAGTCCTCCAGCCTCTTGAACTTCAGGATTGGTTGGTGTCTCTCAACCTCAAGGATGCTTACTTTCATGTGCCGATTCATCCCAAGCACAGGAAGTACCTGAGGTTCGCGGCTGGTGACTCGCATTTTCAGTTTCGGGTCCTGCCATTTGGTTTGACCTCTGCCCCGAGGGTCTTCACCAAGCTGACGGTGGTGGTGGCAGCATATCTCAGGAAAGGGGGGATTCACGTCTACCCCTACCTGGACGATTGGTTGATCAGGGTGCGCTCTCCCAAGCAAGCCCTGGATCATCTGTCCGTCACCTGCCACTCCCTTCACAAGCTGGGCTTCTCCCTCAATTTGAAAAAGTCCCATTTGACACCTACCCAGCGGCTCCAATACATCAGAGCAGTGCTTGGCACATCCCTGGGGCAGTGTTCGCCTCCCCAGGTGAGGGCTCATCACATTCTGCAGATGATGGACAAATTTCAACGTGCCCAGAGTCTCCCAGCGTTCGAGTTCTTGAGGTTGCTCGGCCTCATGGCATCCTGCATTTTCCTGGTGCCAGAGGCCAGGCTGCGGATGAAATCTCTGCAGTGGGCTCTCAAGATGCAGTGGTCGCAGTTCTCCGACAGGATGTCGGATCCCGTTCAGATTCCGGCCTCGGTCGCACAGGATCTTTTGTGGTGGGCCGTCGAAGGCAATCTGATGAAGGGAGCTCCGTTTTGGCAATCTTGGCTGAAGGTGACGATTGTGACGGACGCATCCCTCACGGGTTGGGGCGCTCATGCCAACGAATTGACAGCCACCAACCGTTGGTCTCCGTCGGAGTACAGACTCCACATCAATCTGTTAGAGCTGCAGGCTGTCAGGCTAGCCCTGAAGGCTTTTCTGCCATCTGTGCGGGGAAGAATGTCCTGATCATGACGGACAATAAGGTGGCCATGCACTACCCCAACAAAAAAGGGGGGGCAGGGTCACTCCCGTTGTGCAGGGAGGCGATGCAGCTCTGGTTCTGGGCCATCCAGCAGGAAATTTCGATCTCAGCAGTTCATCTGGCCGGAGACGAAAACGCAGCGGCGGATGCTCTGAGCAGGCAGAGCACGGTCTCTCGCGAGTGGGAGCTGGCTCAGGAAGTTCTGTTGAAGATCTTCGCCCTTTGGGGAACCCCACAAGTGGATCTCTTCGCCACCAGTGTCAACCGGAAGTGCGAAAGATTCTGCTCGCGAGAATTTCTTCCAAGAGGAGCCTTGGGGGACGCGTTCGTAGTGGAGTGTTCCTTCCCACTGCTCTATGCGTTTCCTCCAGTCCCTGTCATTCCGCAAGTGTTGCGGAGATTCGGTTCCCGGATGATCCTCATTGCTCCGGCATGGGCCAGGAGAGCGTGGTACCCGGACCTTCTAGACATGTCCATCTGCCCTTCACGCCGTCTTCCCTACCAAGACGATCTGCTTTTACGGGAGGGGGGGTCGGGTTCTCCATCCAGAGGTCAAGTCTCTCAGCCTTCATGCTTGGTATTTGAAAGGTTGAGGTATAAGGATTGGGACCTCCCCGAAGAAGTGATGGAGGTGTTGCTTTCGGCCAGAAGGCCCGCAATGAAATCCCTGTACCGTTGCCGTTGGAGAAAGTTCTGTGACTGGTGCAGGGTACAGAATGTGGATCCTTTCCAATGTTCCATTTCTTTGGTTTTGTCTTTTTTGATTTCCTTAGCCCACAAGGGCCTGCAAGTGGGTACCATTAATGGTTACCTGGTGGCGCTGTCTATATCTAAGCGCTCATCTGCAGAATGTTATTATTTTAGGATTCCTTTGATTTCACAGTTTCTAAAAGGGCTGGCTTATGTGTTTCCACCGTCGCCTTTCCAGCTGCCGGGATGGGATTTGAATTTGGTTTTAAAGTTCCTGATGGGAGCTCCGTTTGAGACCTTACATTCTTGTCCGTTGCGACTGTTATCCTTTTAAACTGTATTTTTAGTTGCGGTTACTTCCGCACGCAGAGTGAGTGAGTTGCAGGGACTTTCCGCCAAGCCACCCTTCACTGTGTTCCATAAGGACAGGGTTGTCCTTAAGGTGCGGCCTTCTTTTCATCCGAAGGTTGTGTCGGAATTCCATTTGAGCCAGAAGGTCATTCTTCTGGCGTTTTATCCTCCTCCACATCCTGGTAAGGAAGAGGAGATGCTGCATAGGTTGGATCCTAGGAGAGCTTTGAGTTTCTCTCACGGATATCCCGGGTCAGAGTGGACGATCAGCTCTTTGTAGGTTATGCTGGAAGGCGTTTAGGTCAGGCTGTTTCCAAGCACACCTTGTCCAGATGGATCATTTTGACGATCTGAGCGTTACCGTTTGGCGGGAAAGGACCCGCCGGTAGGCTTACGGGCTCACTCTACTAGGGGTATGACGGCCGCCACTGCTCTACAGAGGGGCGTTCCGATTCACAATATTTGCGAAGCAGCCATTTGGGCCTCTGTCTATACTTTTGTGAGACACTATTCCTTGGACTCCATCCATGGGCAGGATTTGGCCTTTGGTAAGGCAGTACTCTATTCAGCAATTTGATTGGGCATTCTAATCTAAATTTGTAAATTCTTTTCCCACCTCCAGACGTTGGTACTGCTTTGGGAGTCTGTCATAGATGTGGAATAAGTCGGAGGACACAATCCCCTCGAAGAACAAGTTACTTAATTTATTTGGTAATGTTCTTTCGATGGGATGTTCCTCCGACGTATTCCACATTGAAACCTCCCAGCCTGCCCCTCTACAGAATTTCTTATGCGATTCCAGCTTACGTTTCCGCAAGGTTTTCTGAAGTCATACTGGCAGGAGATTGGTGCCACACGTCCGGGGGAAAAAACTACAACTGAGGCTATGGGCACAGTGCGTCCTATATATAACATCCGGTGAAGCCGACCCTCGACAGAGGCCCTCAAGGAACAGCATATCGATGTCATCGACGCAGGACGCCTACGCCGAAAACTTTTCCAAAGCAGCACAGTTGTGGTCATTGCCTGTCATAGATGTGGAATACGTTGGAGGAACATCCCATCGAAAGAACATTACCAGATAAGTTAAGTAACTTGTTCTTCTGGCGCTTGTTTCTGCTTAGATTCACACACGCCTATGCTTCCTCCCCTACTGGAGTAGAAGGCACACAGATGTTTTCTGTGTTCTCTGTTTGTGCTTTATAACATTTGTACTCGCGCTATATTCCATGCAACCTCATGTCAGAAACAAACAATCTGAGGGACCTCAACACGTGAAGGACCATGGGTACAGTACACCTCGCACTACATGCCCTGTCGACGTCCGTTTTTTAGGTTGGAAAACAAATCTTATAATACTCCGACTTCCACTAGATGTCGGACTATGCAGAGCCTGTGAATCTAAGCAGATACAAGCACTAGAAATAAGATTACAGTGAGTAATGTATACCATATATTTTTTGTATCATTTTTTTTTAGAAACATGAGTACATTACATTTAACTACAGATACCCTTGATTATTTGTAGTCATTTACCTGTGGGTAACGGGGAGAAATTGAGAAATAAAATGCTTCCCTGCCCTCGAAGACCCACACCAAGTGACCCCTCATGTGTGCCTTCTCCCCCCAATCCCCTGATGGCCTCCTTACCTCCCCTCTCCCTTCGCCCCCCACCACCCCATGACACTCGTTTCTGTGATTCAGTTTCAGTTGAAATGTCTGGTAGCCGCAGTTATATACCCCAGGTTAAACCTGAGGATCTGTGAAAAATGTTGCAAACGTGGTCCCTTGTCCCCCTCCAACTCCCAAATTTCACTTGGTGTCCTCTTACCACCCCCCAACCAAACCCCCACCTCTAGTCTGATGGCATTTGCATGTTTTCTGACCTGCAAATTGCTTTTTTCTGCATTTATATTTTCCGATACCCTGGGGATATAACCTGGAAAATAAATAATCGCACCTATCACTCGCATTGAGGGGGGAAAAAAACGATGGCTGTGGTTTCATTTATAAACACGGGATACTCAATGTATCCGGGCAGATCTAGCTATTCAGTTTTTTAAGGTGGCACCCCAGTCTCTGTTGAACAATTTAAAAAGTACTGGATGGAATAACCCCAAAACCCAAATGGGTTCGTGAGTCAACGCTTCGTGCCCAAGTTGTTTCAAGCCAGGTCCAAATCTGTCCGGCAGTTTTGGCTGTGCGGTCGAGCAAAAACTGACCTTTTTTGTCTGGGAAAATGAATGGAGAGTAGGCCGAAAGTGCCTTTTTTCCCCTTTTTTTTTTTTTTTTTTTTCATAACTTTTTTTATCTTTTATACTCTTTCCCAAACTTTCCAGTCTGGAAAGGCGGCCCGGATGTACAAAATGTTCTGCAAAATATCAGCCAAATCCGTCACATGAGTCAAAAGCTATTAGCAATTCATTTTTTCAAGTTCCTATGTAACTCTGACTCGCTTTTTATAGGGCGGCAACCGCCACCCTATAATATACTCTTTAATTTAATTATTGCATTAAGTAATAACATTTGTCACAGATGGCGTTAGGAAATATTTTCTTTTTGCTGCTTTCCTCCCATACACTTCTATTGGACACCCTTTGTTTTTGCTTTTGTTTTGACTGCTGACCTTTTAGTAGTTAAGTTAAGCCTTAGGCTTTACTTTCATTGCTTTGTGCTCATTTTTATGGGAAAACTGATCAGTCCATAATACTATCAGTACTGGGAGCCTGTCTCCCTTAGTGGATTTCTTGTATTTTTAAAGCTGTGCATATCACCTTAAAGTAAAGTGAGGTTAGGCTATTTTGTGGCTTTTTGGTAACCAATGCAGTGTGTCCAGGATGAGCTGGTGGCAGAGGATCTGTTTAAACTGTGTTTTGAACTTTGTACTCGTCCACTTTTGCAATTACTGCAAATTGCTATTAAGCTTGGCTAGCACTCTAAAACGACAGTGCCACAAGATATGGGCCTGTCCTTTCGACATATTGTGCTCTGGCCTTCTTCCTGCCCGATCAGGTCCGTAGTTGCCATATATTGGATGGGCCTTCCCATGGAAAGCTTCTGCTTTCCCGGGCAAATTGGCATTCTGTGCGTGTGTGGCCAGATGTATGTGCTGGAACTGTCTGGTCCCAGTTCACATGTCTGTTGCTGGGCAGAATGTGTGGTCAGTGGCTATCCAGATTTGGATAATCGGAGTAAGAGTGCTAAGTTAACACACCTCTATCTTTTCCCAACCATTGGGTTTTATGGGCGTAAAGTCCTGTCCCTATCTCTTCCTTTCCTGACTTATATCAGTGGTAGTCTAGTATTTCCTCCTGGCCCTACCCTAGTGTAGTGGGATTGAGAGAGCAACTTACCTGAACTTTGCTTAACTTTTTGGAACTCTGAATCTCAACGACTGGCATCGTGCAATCACATAATAAACCTTCATGAAAAGTATATCTTTTGAAACTAGTGACTTTGGGGCACTGGGCCCCAATCCATCTCACTGCTGGACTTATTAATTAATGGGTGTGGCGTTGAGGAAGCAGGAGACTGACCAAGATAAGGCATGTTTTACAATGTTTTATTGCTACACAAAAAGAAAACTCCACCTATCTATCCCTATTCCAAGGTGGTTTCCCTACCTAACAAAAGACAAACTGGGGCGGTTAGGCCAGTCGAATACTTAAACTAAACAGTCAAAACCCTGCTATAACTAATGCTACAGCAAAACCTAACATGAATATAAGATCCCCTGTGCTCCAAGGGGGTGTCTCCCTCCCCCTTAGCAAAATGGACAGTTTATCGGCATAAAGAAAAAGTCTCAAAACAAAGTTCCGATAAACCTGGTTGGATGACTCCCTCTGCCCAGTGCACTCGTAGAGGCAAACTGTGGTCCTTGTGATGAAAGAAAGGGTTCTAAAGTAAAGTAAGGCTCAGTGTTCTTGTGTAGCAAACAAAGTTAAACGAAAACTCAAAAGTCTGTGGCCCCACCTGGGACAATAAGGATTTTAGTAGCAGTGGATCTTCCTCCAGGCCCTCAAGTATTACCTCCTTGTGGTATTGGCCAGGTACTTGAGACCAAAAGTGATCTGCACTACAAGGTATTTAATGGTTAGGTTCCTGACCCCACCCTTACTTTAGCGTCTTCCAAGTACCTTGATACTGGGAGTTCTTTGCGGGTTCTTCCTCTGGTTTCGGGAACCACAAGACTAAACAATGTGCTTTTCTCCATCTTTAACAATTCCTCACTCGTCGCCTGTAGGCCGATGTTGGTTATAGGGTTGCGGTCTGCTTTCAACTCTTATAGCCCCGCTGCCCTGGCTCGCCTTCCTGCTGCTGCTCAATGTTGGAAGACGCGGCTTTAGAAGCATTTTCGGACTGCACTGTCCACTCTCATCCTCGGATCCCGCTGCTTCGTCTACACCTTTCGATCGACCCGCGCCTGGACCTCTTGCTTACCGGGTTCACAGGTATCCCTGCTTACTGCTTCTTCAGGCAAGCAGGGGTCGATAGGATTTTGGTGACCGGAGTGAAACCACAAACTTGGCAAGTCCTCCTGGAGCTTGTTCATCTTTCTCCTCTCAGGCCCTTCCTCATTACCAGCATGGTTCTAGGCTAATGAACATCGTCCTTCTTTAAATAGAAAGTCTGGCCCTTGCGTAGCGTCAGTCCCCTGACTTACAGGTGTATCAGTGTTGCTCCTTACTTGTTCCTTCCTCGTCCTGGTGGTTGACTAAGGTTTTAAGAGGTTTTACAAAAGGGTAAGGGTTTTAGGTCATGGGTGTTAATGTTGCAGGACCCCTGGTATCGAACTATGCCACTTTTCCCAGGAGGGGCATTTCCCCCATGAGATCCTCCTGCTGTGCACCGCCCCCAGGGGGATGGTTGGGTAGCGGCTGGACCGCCCTGCCTTATGGGAGAGGACTCCCTCCACGGATAAGTGACGCCACCTGGAAGATCGTTATATAGGAAACTATTCTAGTGTTGCTCTTACGCGTTTCTACTGTGTATGCGTCCGACTACTTACCTGTATTGCACAGGTTCTTAATCATATGCTTTTCTATCTTCTCACAACGGGGATTATATATGCATTTTATAGTGTTAAAATACTTGCCTAGAGGTGTCATTACTTGGTGTGTATTTTTCAGGCCCAATAAATCATTGCATATTTTTTACTTCTGTTAACTGGAATTTTAGTGCTCTCCGTGTCTCTCATTGTAGCCCTAGGCCACTATCATGCCCCTCCTGAGTAGAAGCCTTGCCACTGTGCTACCTAACTTGATTGGGTTTGGCTAGACTTCAGTGTCTTCCTGTTCACCATAATAGGTTGGATTCACAATATCCACCCACTGTTGATTTTGGAAATCCATCTCAACACCCTCCTTTGATGATCTCTTTGAAAGAACGTCTACCGACCACCCCAATCCTTTGCCACCCCCAATCATACTGTATTGTCCTTCACCCCAACGCCAGGATTCTGAACTTCATGCGTTGCTGTTGAAAGGTCGAGGTAAAAGGATATAGTTACTTCTTAAGATGTTCTTTGTGCCATGCTCTCTACCGGAGACACATCCACAAAGTACATCTATGCTTGCTGCTGGCACAAGTTTGAGAGTTTGTGCCAGGGCAGAGAGCTTGACACGTTGTGATGCTTCACTGGCAGTGTTATTTGCTTTGCTAAGTCTCACCTAAATGTAAATGCTGTGAAAGACCTTTCTACTTTCAAAAGTGTGCCCATGGTTCTCCAGTTTCACAAATTGCTAGTTCTCCAGCAGTGGATTCACATGCTTAAATATTCTCGGTATTCAGACTGGGAATCCTCAGTGATTTAAAAAAATTATAGATGTACATTTTTCCCTTAAGGAAAGAAAGCAATAGAAATTGCCTATTATGCCGGAAAAGGCACTGACTTGTGTAGTGCCTCCACCTCACCTTGGTCTCGTATCTACTTAACTTCAACCCGTTTTTTTTTTACTATCTTAATAAGGGTTTTGTTTACCCTCAGAGTTTTCTGGGCTCAGGAAATTATTTTTTCTTGCTGGTGATATCGTTGAGAGAAAGTTTCCTCGAGGCACCTCATGGCAGAGACAGTCATGGAAGAAGCTACTAAAGGGAAAACTTCCCTGTTTAAAGATTGCAGTAGGTGCAAAAAGAATGTCATCTTTCTGAGGGATCCACATGAGCACTGCATATACTGCTGAAACCCTCATGATATTCAAACTTGTCAAATCTACAAACCTTTCTCTCAGAAAACGCTGCAAGACAGGCACAGGAGGCTCCTGCTTCATCTGGAAAGCAAACAATCATCATATGAGGAATTATCCAATACAGCCCCTTCATCTTTTCACAAAAGTACTGAGAAGAAAGCTTATAAGAGAAGAGCTTCAGTAGAAGGGGAACGCTCTCCACCCTTTAAGGCCAAGAAGAAGAGTGACAAGGGCGCTGTCATGCTTTTAAAAAGGTATAAGAGACATAAGAGCAATCACCCTAAAGAAGAAAAATCCAGGGGAAAAGGTAAGGAACCTCTTCAACCGTCGTCATTGGAGCGGTCTTCGACTGGTCCTCTGAGTATCTCCTCCGTACCGTCCACGAGCAGACATGTCACTATGACAAAGTGGGCCGTCGACACCAATATTTTCCACGGAGGGTCGATCATCCACGGTGACAGTTAAAATGTTGTCGCCCACGAGAAAAGCTTCGTCTTTGAAGACCTTGTTGGCAGCTAAAGAATCTTCTTCCACAACAAAGCATTGTTCGTCCGCAGCATCATCTTCGGAGGTTCGTTCGATGGAGGATCCATCAACAAAAACAGAACAGTAAAATCGTCCACGAACGTCCAATCAACTTGGAAATCACGGTCTACGGAAGAGAGTCAGTCTGCACCGCATGGTCCACCATCCACGATCAACGACGAAAGATCTACGCCGTCCACGGCAGGTAGACGGGAGAAAAGCACACCAATTTCAGGCAGCCAAGGAAAAGCCGGAAACCAATCCCTGAGCAGGGAAATTACAGAACTCCCAGATATCCTTCATGAAGAGTTTCAGATACTGAGGAAGGGTTTGAACCGGCCCTGCACACACGAAAGGAACAAAGCTCTCCTTGGCAGCCCACCATGGAGGACACTTCATTTCCCTTTGACCCTGCACTCATGCAATCCATTAAGAGGATCATTGAGGAATTCCAAAGACGGCAGAGAGCTTGAGCTCGACAGCACCATCAACCACAAGACAAGGAAGTATCTCACCACCACCAAGAAGAGAGGGAAGGTAACCTAGAAGTAGATAGCAGGCGGCAACGGGTGAAATGTCACCACGGCATGCCACATCTCCATTCGTGCCTCCCCACATTGATCATCTTGGGACAGATCTACGGCTACTCGAGACAAACCAGCACCTAGAGATAGGTTACAATCACTTGGTAAGCCTCAAAAGCAGAAACGTTCCACTGTACCATAGGCCTGCTCCCAGGAAAGATCGCTATGAAGAGGGGCATTGCCAAGGTCATCACTGCCTCCAAGGACCCGGGAAACTGCTCCTGTTCAGTCTCGATCTTGGACTGGCAAGATCCGTATGACCCAGACCCTTTGGATGACTCATAAAGGGACTTTTTCGAACCGGATACACAGGATGAGTCACCGGAACGGGAACTTCCCAAGGATACACCATATCAAGGTACCGATGAATGGGACACCTACATTGGGAAGCGACAAAATCTGGATTCACCAGGGGGTACTTTCCCACCGGATGATGTCCTGTCATTCCACACTATAATAGCTAAGGCTGCAGAGCCGTTTCATATTCAGGTTTCCTGCCAGGAAAAGATGTCTTTGCTCTACAAACATAGGTACAAACGCAGACGATCAGTGACAACTATTCCTATTCTCTACACTATATGGGAAGCAGGGGAGAAAATATGATCTACTCCCTTATCTACCTCTGGTTTCTAGTCCCGAGAAGAAATATAAGGCTCTGGATACGCCACCTTTTTTGCCTTTGGGGACACCCGAAGCCGATTTCTGTAATTGGGGTTGGGGCAAGGAAAAACCTAGCTAATCCGTAATTTGACAGTCCCTCCTGACAAAGAAGGTCGGAAGCTTGAAACCATGGGCAGGAAAGTGTCATCAGCAGCTCCGCTCAACATAAGAGCTGCTAATGCGCTGCCAATGGTGCAAAGTGTAACAGGGAGCTCTGGCTAAGAATGTCACAACTGGCAAAACATCTGACACAGGAATTCCAGGCAAAGGTCATTGTGGCAGATGGTAAAGCTGCATGAAACCATATGATTGACAGATCGGTAGATGTGGCTGAATGTGAGTTCAAATAGATGGCCCATGTTAGAGTGCCCGGAAGGGAGGCCTGGATGAAGGCAACACACTTCAGGCCAGATCCTGGACATGCCTTTTGATGGGCAGGCTCTTTTTGATAAAAAATATATAAATGATCACCTTAAAGCAATCCATTCTGATACAGACACAGCAAGGGTTATAAGATCACTCTGAGATGAGGACACAGAGCGCCGTCATCTTTGTGTCTTTTGTGGCTCCACCGCTAAGTACCAGCAGTCCAGTACCAGATACCACACAAGGACCCAGTCTAAGAAAAATTGGCACAAGATATCTGCGCCCCTACGCCCCCCACATCCACCCCGGTGGGAGGGCGAATAAGCCAACACTTAAACCATTGGCAAGAAATAACATCCAACAGGTGGGTGTTACAGGTGGTGCAAACAAGGGAGACAATTGAATTTCTGGGCCGTCCATCTTCTCTACCTCCGCAATATCGAAGGGTCCATTTATTGAAGCATCTAAAAATAAAAGTGGAAAATCTTCTGCAAAAAGCAGCAATAGAACTGATCCCACAAACCCAGGCTTCTATTCTCGGTTCTTTCTCAATGAAAGAAAAAGGGACAGTGGTGCCCAATATTAGACGTAGGGGCCTTAAAGAAATTCATCAGACGTAGAAAGTTCAAAATGATGTCTCCAACAAGTGCTTCCGTGGTTAAACAATAACTGCTTCCTGGTGACCCTAGACCTAGAAAATGCATATTTCCACGTTGCAGTGCACCCGGCGCACAGACGGTATCTCAGGTTCTCCGTGGGGCAAGCACATTTTCAGTTCTGCGTGCTTCCTTTCAGCCTCAAATCGGCCCACAGGGTTTAGCGCCAGTAGAAGTACACCTCGGGCAAACAGGAGTAGAGGTGTTTCCCTATTTAGATGACTGGCTGATAAAGGTGAACTCCCAGAGGTTCACAACCTTGGCAATCGCAAAGAAAGATCAATCCTAGAAACCCTAGGCTTCTCCATCAACGAGACCAAGTCCACCCCACCCCAAACCGCTCTTCCTCGTGGCGTAGCTGGACACTCTCATTCCTCAGGGTATGACTATCAACTGAGAGAATTATGGTGATGCTAGGCATGGTCTCATGGTTTCTCAACAATGCCTCCACCAGGGCACATCAGTAAAAATTCCTCCTAGGCATGATGTCCTCTTGTATATACCTGATTCTCCAGCATTGAATCTTTCATAGATTCAGATGCTTGAATATTCCCCGTCATCAGACCGGGACTCCTCGTGATAAAATAAATATTTAAATATATATTTTTTAATATACATGCATTGTTACATAGAAATGCATGTACATAGTCCGTTATGGCCTATGAGCCATTCCATTGTGTAGTCCCTCCACCTCACTTTGGTCCTTTATGACCCCAACCAATGAGGTGGCAGGTCTTAAGCTCCGCCCCAGTCAGCCATCTTCAGATTTTGAACCGTGGTAATTACAGTATGATTGAAGCTGAGCGTAGGAGCAGCCTCTCAGGGGAGGCGGGTGGGCGCATGTGAATCTATGAAAGATACCAATGCTGGAGAAATACAGTTACAGGTAAGTAACTAAGACTTCTCCAGCATTGGATCTTTCATAGATTCAGATGCTTGAATAGAACACCAAGCAGTTAAAAACATGCCACCATCATATACATATATGCATAAATACAGAAAAAACACATTTCTGATCTAACCTTGCAGTAACACAACGGTACATACTCTGGGAAAGGGAGACTGGTCCTACCTTATGCAAAGAGGTGGCGGAGCACTGCCTGTCCATCTGCAGTTTCTTTGTTAGTATCTTCAGCCAGGCAGTAGTGTTTAGCGAACATGTGCAGAGTGCTCCATGAGGCGGCTCTGCATATGTCCTTCAAGGCCACCCCTGCGTGGAACGCTGTTGACGCCGCTCTCCCTCTGTTGGAGTGCACTGAGGGTGGTTTGGAAAGGGGGTCGCTTTTAATTTGATGGCTGTGGGTGATGCACGAAGAAACCCAGCGTGCCAGACCTTGTTTGGAAATATGCTGGCCCTTTGTGTGGCCAGAGAAAGCGATGAACAGTCTATTTGAAGAACGGAACTGCCTAGTTCTTTGCAAATAAAACTTTAATACTCTTGCTATGTCCAGAGAATGCAACGTTCGTTCTGCTTCCGAAGAATGATTCTGGAAGAAAGTTGGCAGGACAATGCGTTCTGTGAGCGTCATTTCCGATACTACCTTCGGAAGGAACTTGGGGTGTGGTCTTAAAATGACACGGTCCTTATGGAACAATGTGAAGGGATGTTCAGAAGATGAGGCTTGTAACTCACTGATCCTCCTAGCCGAAGTAATGGCTATCAAGAAATCCATTTTCCATGACAAGAATTTTATGTCTCACCTGTGGATGGGCTCGTAAGGAGGCTCCATGAGGGCTGTTAGCACAGTGTTCAAGCTCCAGGTTGGAACCGGTGTGGGCGTAGGTGGGTATGTACGCAAAAGTCCTTTAAGGAAGACCTTGACAGCCGGAAGGGAGAGCAAGGACTGCGTCTCCGGGGCCGTCGTGTATGCCGTAATGGCCGATAGGTGGTCCTTGATCGTAGACAGTGAAAGACCTGCTTTGGCTAAGTGTAATAAGTAAGGAAGTACTTGCTCCACCGAAGCGATGAGATGATCAATAGCATACGTCTCACACCACTTGGAAAAACAAGTCAATTTCCTAGTGTAGGTGATGCGTGTAGAAGGAGCCCTTGAGGCCCTGATTATATCCCAGCATTCTGCCGGCAGATTGAGATTCATCAGTTTACACTGCTCAGGAACCAGGCCTTGAGAGACAGGCTCGCTGGGTCGTGGTGGAGGACCTTGCGGTTCTGTTGCGTCAGTAGATACTGATGCGCTTTGAGGCGAATCGGGGGCCATCGGGATAGGTGCTGTAGGGTCGAGTACCAGACCTGCCGTGCCCAGTCCAGTCCAATTAGGATCATAGAACATGTCTGCTCTTTCAGTCTGCTTAGTAACCTGGAAATGAGGGGAAAGGCATATAGGAATTTTCCCGTCCAATCCACTGAGAAAGCATCTCCTACTGACTGACTCTCTGGGTACCTGAAAGCGAACATTCAGCATTTCTTGTTGGCCCTGTTGGCAAAAAGATCTAGATGTGGATGGCCCCATAAGGTGAAGATCCGTTGGGCTTCCTCCTTGTCCAGCTCCCACTCGTGAGACGACGTGTAGTCCCTGCTCAGTTTGTCCGCTAGTATATTGTCCACTCCCGGAAGGTGTTCCGCCTTGATTTGGACTCAATGATGCAAGGCCCATGCCCATAATAGTTGAGCTTCTTGAGATAAGATCTGCAGGTTTTCTAATGAGAGGCCAATTCAGGAGGCACTGGACCACCAATGGACACAGGTCTACGGCTCCTAAGAAGATGCCAATTTCTGGGGAGGTGGGGGGGGACTCGAGAGCACCGCCAAGATGGCCATTTTTATGTGAGATCCGGTTTGGCCTGCCATAAATCTGGAAAAAAACCTGTTCCATTGAGGGCCTTGCACCCCTAAAAGTGTGTGCAGTGGAGGCAGTTGTGGTGCCCGGAGGTCCGCTGATGCTGTGCCTTGAAGTTGGGTCCCGCTGGAGCGCAAGGGCCGGGACTTTGCCACCAGTACAGGCGGTGACTGCAGCAGTGTCTCTGTGCAAGTGGGTCCCCCTGCGGCATGAGTAGCCGAGAAGGCATTGCAGAGAGGGTGTCCCGTGAAGGCCTGTTACTTCGCCGGGTGAAGGAGAGCACTCCTGATCCTAAGTGTCCTTCTGGTGGCGGCTGCCTGGCCGTGGACGACAGAAGACCCCTGGGAGCTGGTGTGTGCAGTGGCCGGCACCCCTGCTGGTCGAGCTGAACGAGGCGGGCCCCAGGCTGCCTGTGCAGTGTTGCTGGCCCCGACTTTGGGGCGCGGCTTTGCGCTCCTAACACCACCGGCCTGGAATGGTGACCGGACGGGTGAGGGGCAGAGCGGCCTGGAGCCTTACTGTTGGGCCGGTGGGGTGCACCAGTCCGTTTGATCTTCTGGTGCGGCGAGTGCTGGCACTAGAACCCTCCTCGATTGTGGTGTGGCGGGCCGCCTATGGAGGTGGGGTGAAGCGCCCTGCAACAGCGTCTGAACCTCTGTTCCACACCTGCCGGCCGCTGCATGGCTTGCTTGAGCAGGTCAGGCTACGGTAAACTGAGCTGCAACGTTGTTGGGCTAGAGTGCCTCTGAGGCAGCAATCACAGCGTCGCTTGGCTGGGCTGCTCCTTAAATACTATCAAGGAGTCAATACACTTATGGGCAAAACATAAAGTATTCCCACTGGAGTTGCAGTGAGCTGTTTCTCCTTCATTCTAACTGTATCTGATAACGACTACTTTCTACTCATTGCAGCGCTTTATTCTGCTGTGTTAGCCCATGTTCTGGAGGGGGTTCGTTGCTATTAGGGTGGCCAACGCAAGTTAACTGGGTTCTGTTGGAGCAACGGCTGCAGCACTCAACCACACATCTTCAGCAACAGCTCTCTTCCCTTGGCTCTCCTGGTATGGTGCTGTCACAGCGGCGGTTGGCTGCTGGGTTGTGCCTCACATACAATACATACATAAACAAGACAGTACATTTCCCGGCTGCAGTTTGAGTGTGCTGCTCTATTCTGTCGCAAACTGTGTCTGCAGGCGGGGGGCCCCCCATCAACATCTGGGATGTACACAGAACCGTGCTCCCTCCTGCTAGGGCAGCCCATGTCCTGGTGGGGGTCCACTCCTACTAGGGCACTGGTGTGGACTAATGGGGCACTGTTGGAGCAGTGGACCACAGCACTCAAATTTACATTCTCAACAGCTGATGACTCCCTCTGGCTGCCTTGGTTTGGCACTGCCGGTGGGGTGGCCGGCTGCACCTTCAGCAGGTCCTTGATCTCTTGCTTCCCTGGTGGGAAACTACTCATAGGGTGTCAGGATGGGGAAATACGACAAACCTCAATCTAAGCTACCATCAGCACCCGGGAGGCAAGGGCCGAAACCCCTCCAGACACCCTTAAGGACATCAAGTATATTCTCACCAAGCTGCAGTCTGGTATTAGCTCACTGGATAACAAAATGGATACGCTTACCTGCAAGGTCGATCATATGCAAGTCCGAAGGCACGGAGACAGGTTGGACGAAACTGAGCAGTGCATCTCTACAGTGGAGGATGTTTCCACCACCTCCTCCAGAGAGGTAATTCAGCTGAGGAAGGCGGTCAAGGAGTTGCAAGAGAAGCAGGACGACTTGGAGTCTAGATCCCAACGCAACAATCTAAGGGTGGTCGGTGTGCCGGAATCTGCAGATGGGGTGGGGGGGGGAGGCACATGGGGTGGCTGGTGGAGAGCAGGGACGTCATTTTTTCACCAAAATGCCAGGGGTAGCAGAAGTGACATCACACGACCCTTGACTCCCTGGTGACATCACAGGAAGTGATGTCATTTGACCCCACCCCAAAGTGATATTGCGGGAAGCGATGGAACAAGACCTTTCACCTGTTGACAAAACAGGAAGTGGCATCACATAGCATTGTACACTTCGAAAAATATGGTTACGATATCACTAATGTGATGTACATTTCATACAAGAATGGATCGCCATATGTATCGTTAAGATCAGTGTGTATAGGCCCATATTACCAAATTACTGTGAATGCAAGCAGACTTCCATGACCAAATGATAATGTGTTATTATATAGCAGTTACGCTTAAGCGCTTTATATAGAAAAAATATACACCCAATATCGCCCAACCTGTGTTGGTACTCATTTATCGACCTCAGAAGGATGAAAGGCTGAGTTGAGGCATTTAATAACAGACTAAATCAGTGACTCACCCCCTGAAGTGTGCCTGAAATATACTTTAATGAGTCTAGCAATTATTGTATAGAATTCCAGAAAGACACATTATTTGGTATTCCTATTCTTTCTTATTTAGGGTCCGTGCTGAAAGTGTTAGACTTGTGGCACTCCAGGCCCCTTAAAAAAATAAGAACAGAACAAGAAACCCAGCCACTCCAGAAGTAAAGAGCCACATGGTGCTGGCCACAGCCCAAGAGCTTGCGATACAAAAAAACAAACAAAAAAGTTTATTTATTATTTTTGGGTTTTTTAGAGGTCGCAAGGGAGACCTCAGAGGTTGCAGCTGCGACCACTGGCAACCCCTAAATGACGTCCTTTGTGGAGGGTCTACTTCGTGAGGTCCTGGGAGAATCTGGCTTTTCGTAATCGAGAAGGCCCACCGGGTGCCAGAGGGATGGGGGCTCCACCCAGGCGCACAATTGTTCGGCTCCTTATTTACTGGGACAGAGACCAGGCCATGCAGATGGCGGGAGAGCTGGACTCCCTTCAATATCATGGAGCACAGATCTGTCTCTTTCCTTTTTTTAAAAACTTTCTTTGAGTGCTTGACTTAACATAAGTGAGTACAGTGCATCATAATTATTACGTTTATGTTCTGCAGCAGGTTGGGTATAGTCGACATTTGGGAGCGAGTTATACTTCGGAGGTACAGCATTTGGAGCGTAAGGTGAGGGGGGATTGTTACTCAGATGCTGAGTTTTTGCTGTCACTTTCATGCATTTGTGTCGACAACAGGTAGTTGCGGAATGGGGGCCAGATGTCTATAGGTTTGCATCTAATGGGCTGTAGTGAGGACCAGCGTTCTTCCATATCTGATGGCCACGGAACTGCCTGTAGCCATTGTGCCACGGTTGGGGAGGCAGGACGTAGCCACAGCAGCATCACGCCTCGGATCACCAGTAGCACACAGAGGCTAGCCAGCTTGTGAAACTTGTGTTTTAATTGTTGAAATTGATGGAACAAGCAGCTTAGTGGAGCCAAGCATTTCTGTCATAACACCACAAACCCCCGTTCCAGTAGTCTCCCAGCCTTGGGCAGCTCCAACGCATATGTAGTTAGCCCATCCCATCAGCGTGACATCTGTGGAAGAAGGAAGAGCGAGTACCTCTACGTGTGAAAAGGTGCAACCTAGCTGGGGTGTAGTGAAATCTATGTAATACTTTGAATTGATCGAAATCTGGAATTGAGGGATACTGTACGGGTTTGTAAACACATTGATTCCCAGATGCAGGCTGTGATGTTTGTGTCTAGATCTCTTGCCCAGACCTCTCAGAGCTTCACCAGAGGTTTGCCGCCACGTTCTTGCAACAGATGAGTGGCCAATCTGCCCTGTGTCTAGGTCCCATTCATAATGGTGCCTAGTAGTGGCTCATCGGTTGGCTGTAGGGAAATTTGGGCAAAGCCTTTTTAGCTGCGTGACGGAGTCCAGCGTATTGCAACCAGCGCGATTGTGAGGGATAATTTCGCAGTTTAGCCGTTAGTTGGGGTATATGTACTTCATAGTTGCGGGCATAAAGGGAAGATTTGTGCCATGTCACAGTGACCCCTAAGTATTTGATTTCGAGTGGAGACCAGGCAAAGCCTATGTGGTCGGAAGGAGCAGTAGTCCCATCAGTGAGTGAGAATAGTTCGGATTTAGCACAATTTACGTGTATAGGGTCCTGAAGAAGACAATATTGTGCATGTTTGATGCTAGGTGTTTTTCTGGGGGTCTCACAAATAATAATGCATTGTTTGCATATAGTGAGATCATTTCGGGTTCACCTTTTATGCGGAATCCCTTTGCGCATGTTTGCAACGGATTGCGTCTGCTAAGGGTTCCATCACTATGGCAAAGAGTAGGGGCTACATATTTCAATGGGGTCAGAGAGAGCTCCATTTACACTCAACCTAGCAGCCGGCAGTGTGTATAGTAGATGTATCCACAATATGAACTCGGGTCCAAAGTTATATTTCCTTAGCACTGCCCACATAAATTGCCAGGATACTGAGTCAAAAGCTTTCTGTATGTCTCGGGCCGCGACTACAGCTTGCGCTTTGGGCTTAATCTGTACCAAGACATTAAAAAGGCATCTGAAATTGAGTGCTGCAGATTGGCCAACGACAAAACCAGATTGATCTGGGTGTATGATATGCTCCATGTAGGGGGCTAGTTGTAATGCCAGCACTTTGGCAAATATTTTGACTTCGGAGTTAATGAGTGCGATGGGAAGGTAGGAGCTGCATTGTTCAGAAGGCTTATCGGGTTTAGGCGGAACAGTCATAACTGCTTCTCATAGCGTGGGCAGGAGTATGCCAAAGGCACAGGCCTCATCCCAGAGTGTAATTAAGTTGGGGATAAGGCGGCTTCTAAGTGTTTATAGAATTCCATTGTGAGGCCATCGGAGCCAGGGGCTTTGTTAGAGGGAAGGGCTTCGATGGTGCAGGATATTTCTTCAGGGGTGATGGGACAGTTGAGGTTTACTTTCGCTTCGTCGGTTAGTACCAATAGTGGGAGGCTTTCAAGGAATCTTTGTATGTCTTGAAGGGTTGCTGCATCAGAGTTTGTGTATAACCCAGAGTGAAATGAATGGAATACCTGACCAACCTCTGCTATGGTGTGAACAACTTTCCCTGTCGCGTCTTGTATTAACGGGATATGGTGCTTGTCTTTTACCTGTTGTACTAACCTAGCTACTTGCCAGCGTGCTCGCCCTCGCCGTATTTCCTCACCATGTTTGGGTTATCTATGAATTTCAGTTAACGATCCGCATGCGTCCAGAACTTGTCAAGCTCAATTTTTGTCTCCTAGGGCGTAATTGCCGGCTGTGGTCGAATATATTGGTTCTAGTTAGTGCAGTTTGGTTTCACTAGCGTGCATGTCTCTTTGTATTGTTTTGAGTATGCTTGATTCCATTGATGGAGCAATGCCGCGTATATATGCTATGGAAAGCTTCCCAGAGGACTGCATGACCATCAACAGATCCTGTATTTGTTTCAAAGTATTAGTCGATTCCCTTATCCATTTCAGTGGCAAAAACTGGATCCATGAGCGATTGTGGTTTGAATCTCCAATGTCTGCGTATTTTTGGTGTCTCGCTAATGGTCCATGTCAGCGTGATCGGGGAATGATCTGAGAATGTTCTATGGAGTATTGAGGCCACTCACAAGTGATTCCAATATCCATCACATGTCTATTCAGGAATGGGAATCATGTACTGTGGGATAATAGGTATATTGACGCGCAGTGGGGTTGAGAAGCCTCCAGTTATTCACCATCTTGATTTCATACAAGCCTCTACATATTGCCAGGGCGGCTCTGGTCAGTTGCCGGGTCTTAGAACCGGACCGGTCGAGGTCTAATTGAATTATGGTGTTGAAATCACCCCCCCCTGTTAGGGAGAATTCTCTGTTTAGGCTGAATTTCCCTACCTAGTGAGTCCCCCAGCAGCTTTGCTGGATTTCTGGGGTTTATTTTTTTCTCCTGCCAAGAGTGAGACTCTTTTACCCTCACTCTTGGGCATGTTGAAGTGTGTTTTCTTGGTTAAACCTTGTGTTGAATGGGCTATGGGGTCTTTTACTCCGTAGGGCCTCATGTATTTTTTGGATGTGGGTTACACAGCACCCTCTGTGCCGTAACCCAGGGGTGTCCTAGGGACTCCCCAACATAGACTCCATACCCTGGGACTGACTACTGTCTCCCAGGGCATGTAAAGTCACCAAAGACTTTACTAGTCTTAAATCCTGAACAGAACCAGTACAACCCATCATATTGTGGACGTACTGGCTGGGGCAATTCGATTGCCCCAGGGTCTGTTAGTCGAGGGGGCACGTCTCCGTCCCCCCTGATCGAGTTTTGGCTGGTGGCAGTGGAAACTACTTTTTATATTCGACCGCGAATATTTTCCTATGGGATTTCCCATTGTTTTAGGCTAACACATTTAATTATTTATTTACGGTAGCCTTAAACATACCGCCGGTTTATATATTTATTATTATAACTCCGGTTGGGATTTTTGCCAAAACTTGATACTAAAATGGCGTTGGCGTTCGCCTCTCTAACTCTGACCCAAAGTGGAGCCCTTTGTCCCACTTTTGGCGGGCTTCTCCACAGAAGCCCTCCAAAGTGGTGCCACTCTGTCTGGGGTACTTAAGAGGGGTGGAGGGGGATTTAGGCACCCTGGACTGAGTTACCTAGGTAACTCAAGTCACACTCCGTCCTGATTGGCCCAAGTGGTGAGCCGGCCGGCCGGCTCACCACTTAGCATGATTGAGTGACAGCTAGGCTGGGTGAATGGGGGTTTGCTGCATAAAAGCAGGGCTTTGGGGACTGGAACTTCAGAAGTCGCCACAGGACCTAAGAATCCAACGAGGGACGAGCTGAGCTGATCTGCTACGACGACACCGCCGGTGGAGCCCTGCTGAACCATCTCACCACTTTTCCCGACGACCGAGGAGAACTCTTAACGGAGTGGCTCCTTCCCTTGACTGGTGGGGACAACCAGTTTTCACCTTCTTCCCGTGCTTCGAGGTATCCCGTGGCCGCCTTGCCAGTGCCAAGCACCCCGGCAACCGGAACCCCACCACTTTTACCCCAACCGCGAAAGTCGGTACAACCCTTTAACCGGAGGACTCCGCGGCTGGTTTCTTCCCGGGCAGTACAACGACCTTCTTCTTCTGCTCTTCAGCGAGATCGTCTTCTCCCCTGACCGACGTCGAGCCTTGCTGCCACTGCCTGGAACAACTGCCCCCGCTGGAGGATCCTTTCCGTTAAGGTACCGTGTTCCGCCTGGCTTCCCTTGCCACCGACTGTACGAGGTAGTTTTAGCCCTCGGCTTTCTATCCTGGGATTGCCTGGGACACTTTGGCTAAACTTTCTGAGCCTCTCTAACTCTTTTCCGAACTCTTTTGCAAGACTCTGAATCCCTACCAACTGTGTGATCTTGGGCACGTTTTCGCTCTGTCTGCTCTAAGATTGGGCCCTGCTTAGTGACTTTTGCTCATCTGTGACTTTGTGCTTCTTTGAGCTTACCAAAAGTGTTCTTGACCTTAGAGTGGTGTGTTTATCCTAATTCTGCTCTTTTTCCCTCCCTTCTTTAACCTACTAGAGTGTCATCTAACGTTAAGCGCTCACCTCTGTTTTAATTATGTGGTGTTAACCTAGAGTTGTCTAGATAGGAATAAGGATTGGGACTGCTTTCCATATAACTGTGTTTGGAGTGTTTTATTATATTTTGCTAGAGTGTTTTCAATTTGTGTGTCCAAAAAAATAAATAACTATATACTTTTGAAACCAAGCTCTGGTCAGTGTTTGCTTGTGCTATTGTGCCTGAGTACATATTGTGTATACTTTGCATACTGCCTAACTCTTCTTGAGGGAAGTCTGACTGCTCAGCCACAGCTACCAGGTAAATCTGGGTGGTACAGACTGCTACCAAGTGGGTTTACTGCTATACCTGTAGTCTTAAATCTTTTGCAGTGTTCCCCAAGGGAACTGCACAGGTTTCTGCCTAACACCCCCAAAGGACTGGTATTAGTGGGTAAAGTGCCAGAAGATCCATTATTTCTGTATAAAATTCGGGATCATCTGTGTTTGGTCCGTAAATATTTAACAGAATTATTTCCTGACCTGAGAGTATGCCACGTCCCAGTAGGTCTAAATGTGCTTATGTGTGTAGTGTATTTATTTGTAAATGGCGATCATTACTCCTCTACATTGGGTCGAATATGAAGTCTAGTAGCGTTGTGAGCCCCAGCTCTACGTGACCCTCTCATTGCAAATGGTCAACCCATGGGTTTCCTGCAAGAACAGGATACGTGCCCTGTGCCACTCAGCGTACAATTGAAGCCAGCGCATTTTTGTCAGATTTCCTAATCCCCTTACATTCCAACTCATAAGATTTATCGGTTTAGTTCCCATCTAGTCGATTTTGTACCATAGATGCCGAATCCCATCGTGTTAAGTCTTGGAAATGTCTGTACAGTTGCTGCCCATTGGCGTCGCTTGCTATCAATAGGAGTACACATGTCAAGCACATTTTCTATAATTGTAACCCAATTTCCCCTCCTTCACCCCCATCCCTCTCCCAATCAGAGGAATGAATGACCCATTCCAAACAACCCAACAGCATTTGCTACTTTGCATGGGAGCCGTTGGCCGACTGCAGCCCGGCATTGGCATCGCCAATGGTACATCTTCTGGAACCAATCACGGGTGCATATTTTCAAAGTATATGATACCAGTCTGGTACGCAGTGTCAGACACCACGAAGCAGACGGGCGTTGTCACAGGCGACCGCCACTCCTCCCGGCACCTTGTTTAGGATCTGCAGTAGACAAAAGAGGGGGTTCATGGAAGTCGGCAAGATCATCCAGGAAAGTGTTCATCTTTGAATCTCATGGCCTCTTCAGGCATGGTGAAGAAGTACACCTTGTTGCAATGTTTCAGTCTCAATTTAGCAGGATAGAGCATGGCATACTTTACGTTCTGGTCGTAGTCTCTTTTTGGTAGCCATAAAGGATTTACTTTCTTGATGCACCGATTTTGAGAAGTCTGGATATAGATGAATTCTGTTGGATCCCAACAATAGTTTGGCCTTGGCTCATGCGGTGTGTAGCAGTGCATCTGTCTCAGTAGTTTAGAATGCGTGCAATTATCGGACTACAGGTTTGGGCTTAGAAGTGAGCGTGCAATGGGCTTGTTCTATAGCAAAGTGCGGAGACAATTAGGGGGTATCAAAGAGTGATATCAGGGTGTTCTCCACATATTCTTCGATTGGCCCTGTAGTGTTGTCTTCTGGTATTCCTATTATACCTAGATTGGAGGTCGTCATTTTTCCTGCCAATGGTTAGCACTTGTTTTGTGAATGAGGCAACATCTGCTCTTAGGATGATCATCTCATCCTTGTTGGTGCTCACTCTAGTTTTGACCGCCGTAATGCGAGTATCTGTTTTATCCATACAAGACCTTATTGAGCTGATTGTGCTGCTCATGTCCTCCAATTGGGTGTGTATAGCTGTGAACCCCTCTTGCGTGTATTCCATCATACAGTGTAGTTCACTGGGTTCTTGTTGCTCAGCCACGCCGCCTGAAGAAACAGCAGTGCCTCCCTCCCCAGATCTAGTTGGCAATAATTAGTGTTTCCGGACTGCCTCCTCCCATAATATGGGGCCCCACTCACTGCTGCTCTCCACGCAGGCTGGCGCAGGTCATGCAGTCTTTCTACCACCCCGGGTCCAAGTGACGGTTTGAGGTGCTCCGAGGGGTCTGGCTAAGCAAGTTGTGGTGTGCCCAGGAGTCGCTAGGGGCAAGGATCACCTTTTTTGGCTTTGTGGGTGGCATTTTTCAGTTTGCGGCTTAGCTCACCGCGAAGATCGGGCCACCTTGTGGAGTCACAGCTTCTTCCCTCACCCTGTGGGCTCCAGTGTTGGTGGTGCCGGGATGCAGCCTAGTTTGCCGCAGGTCAGTCGTTTCGCAAGCCCGGTATAACACGTACCTCAAACACTCGGCAGCAGCCACAGAGGGAGGGTGGGGCGTCTTGCTGTGCTCCTTCACGCTCCGAGCCCCAGGGAGTCTCTGGGCCATCGCAGCTTTCCGTGGTGAACTTAGGGGGCCAAAATCGGCGATATTGCTGCCAACACCCTTCCAAGCTAGCGTACTCGCCTACAGTGTCAATCGCAACCTGGAAAGCAGGATATATGGCACGGTGCAATGCCGGGCTGCGGAGGGCCTCTAGAAGGCGGCCCCCTTGAACGGGCACAGCAGGGACCCCCGCCCGGATCTGTCTCTTTCCTGACTTCTTCAACAAGTACAGGCCTTGAGGAAGAGTTTCATTGAAGTTAAAAGGCAGCTCAAGTCAGAGTTTCAAAGATGCCATGCTGTACCCAGCACGCTTATGGGTCAAGCACAATGGTAAAGCCCTGTTCTTTCACTCCCCCAAAGAGGCTAGTGCCTTTCTGGACACTGCAGACAACTGGGCTCGGCCGTCGAGAAGCAGGAACGGCCAGGAGGGGAGATCGCAGTTGGACCCAATATGAGGGGCCGGATGATCAATTACGCCCCCAGGCTATGTTTTCTGTAGCACACAAGGGGGTGTGGGTCCTCAAGCTCTTCTTTCTTTTTCTTTTCACTTTGGTGGAAATGGCGGGCTGGGGTGGCTAAGCCTCGATTGACTCCCATGCTTCGGCTTTTTGATATGGTTTGTTGAGGGTGTGGGGGGGGTTCAACTAGCAGATTGGCGGGGTTGTTGGTGGGGTGGGGGGGATCTTTGGTTTGATGTTCTAGTGTTGGTTCCGGTTCAGGAGTTGTTGGTTGTGACATCACAGGGTTCTCTGTGCCCTTTGCCCCCAGCTCCCCACTTTGGCGTCTGCGGCGTGGTACTAGGGAAGGGTCTTGGTGGGTACGTCGTTATATCTACACATTTCGCCTGGTTTGACAGCTAGGGCATGGGCAGCAGCAGTGGTCTCACGTTGTGGAGGCCTGAGGCCAGTGAGAATTGTGCACCGCTGGTTATGGCCATGCTAGGGGGATGCTTGTCATTGAGACAATGACGGGTAGGGCAGTTATGTGCATGACCTGGAACGTCTTGTATTTTACATGAAGCCGGACCACGTGGATGTCTCCTTTCTTCAAGAGACACACCTTTTGCACATGGGAAGGCTGCGTTTGCCAAATCCTGGCTGTGCCACAGATACCTCTCATCTTATTCCAGGTACCCCTGAGGGATGAGCATCCTCATCAGGAGCACAATGGGGTGCAGATGCTTGAAGGTGGTGAGGGACATAGAGGGCAGAGTCCTGATCATTACAGGCATGATGCAGGGACGTGGCTTCACTTGTGAACAACTATGGCCCCAACATGGACTCACTGGAGGCTTTAGAATTTATAGAGGAGCACCTCCGGCATATTCCAGAGGGTACAGTATGCTGGGCGGGAGACTTTAATGCGGTAATGTTGGACTCCCTGGATAAGTCGTGGGGTGGCAGCAGTAGGTGGGGTGGGTGAGTAAAGCCACGCAAAAACAACAGCAAATCTGTGCTAATGCTGGGCTGGTGGATATATGGAGGGATCGCCATGGCGCAGAAAGAGGGTATACATTTAGGTCATCGGTTCATGGGACATCCTCCAGGCTGGTCTTTATTTTGATGTCTGTCGACTGCTCGGGCTGGGTGCTAAGATGCAAGATCTTGACACACACCTCGTCGGATCACGCACCAGTTGTGATGGGTATATCAGTCCCTGGGAAAGGGCAGGGGGGAAGGAGCTAGTATTTCAAGAACAAGAGTCTGCAAGACTCAGTATTTAGGAGGAGGTTCGGGAAGGGCTCAGTCTCCTCTTATTCCACCAATTGGGAAGTCTTTAAGTGCGTGATCAGAGGCCTATGTATTGCTAAAAAGGCTGGTGTTGTAAGAGTCATCAGAGCTTAGTTAACGGCCCACAAGGCTAAGTTGCGTGAGCTTGAACGGGGGAAGGAGTTTGCCACAGATCCTGAGATACAAGATCGCGTGAGTTGCTGTGGATGTTTCGGCCGACGGCTGAACGTGAGTTAGGTTTTTGCACAGGAATGCAACAATGAGGAGGTACGGGCAACGCTAAGGAACTGGATCACTGCTTGCCCATTTGGTGAGAGCAGAAGTCCCCAGATTTCAAGTAGCGGTTGACGGGTACCAGGCGGGCGAGCTTCTATACATGGATGACGGAATAATGGGGGCGTTTTTGTCTAATTCTTTAAATCCCTATACTCCACTAAATTGACTGCAAAACGGGAAGGGATTGTAGAGTACTTGGAGCAAATCGGGCTGTATTGTGCTGCTCAGGAGGAAAGAGAGTGGCTGGGACAGAAGAGGAGGTGCATGAGGCCATTAAGGCTCTGCCTGCTGGGAAATGCAATGGGCCGGATGGTCTCTCGGCCAATTCTTATAAGGCATATGCAGATCTCTTGGTTCCTCACATGCTGCGGGTGTATGAGCAGTCTAAACGAGATGGCTTGCTACCTGGGACAATGCGAGAAGAGGTGGTCAACTTGCTCTTCAAGCTGGGTAAGGACGCTGATAGCTGCTCTTCCTATCGCCTGATCTCTCTGATCAGTCTGGACAGTAACATTTTCACCAGGTTGCTGGCAAATAGGCTCTCTCCGATTATATCCATATGTGTATTATCGAATCAAGACCGGTTAATTCCTGGAAGGTCCACATCTTACGGGCTTTGCAGAATCTTCGGCCTTCTGTCAATCCTTGATCAGCGTTCGCCGGTGGTGGCAGTCCTTCTTGACGCTGAAAAGGCATTTGATTGCATTGAATGGCCTTTCGTTTTTACAGTTTTGAGGCGAATGGGATTGGGGAGGATTTTGTAAGAATGGTGTCCCTGTTGTATGAACTTCCAGTGGCACGCCTCTGTGTGAATGGCAAACTCTCTGATCTCATTTTAATGGAAAGGGGTATGCGGCAGGGATGCCCGTTGTCCCCCCCCCCCCACCCTCCGCTGTTTGCTCTTGCAGTTGAACCCTTGGCTGAACTTGGTCATTCCAGACACATAGACGGGGGTGCGTGGCTGTTCATGCATAAATTGGTCATTTTGCTTTACGCTGATGATTACATTCTTTTTCTCACTGATCGTGAGATTCATTTGGCACTGGTAATGAGGACATCCTCGTATTTGGCCACTTTTCGGGGCTCCATGTTAACCCCTCCAAATCTGTACTGTTCCCCTTGACGAGCGCTACTATGCGGTTCCAGGAGGAATTTCATTTTCAATGGTATCCAGAGTCTACTCGTTATCTTAGGGTAATTGTGGCCAGATCGCTGGAGAAGCTTCATCAGAAAAACTTCAGGGAAAATCTCACGCACACAGAGGTATTACGTCAAAGGTGATTGAACCTGCCCTTATCCCTATTAGGGCATATCTCGGTAATCACAATGGTGATACTACCCAAATTTCTCTCTGCATTTCTTTCTTTTTTTTTTATTGATTTTTATTGACATTTTGCAAACAATAATGATCAAAAACCGAGAAAAAAAAATTCAAACAAGTTAGAACAGATGGAGAAAAGAAGAAACCCACCCGCACTACCACCCGCCCCGCCCGGAATTTCAAAAGCAGTAATGACGAAGTTTTATCCTCTGCGTGGTAGAAGAGTTACACCTAGGCGAAGTAGTGCCATGAGATCTTGTCCATGTTCAATTAGGTTACACTTTAGTCTCTAATCCGCTCCTGGATCAGAGTCCTCTTGAGGGAGTATGATGCCAAGTAGTTCCATGCCTTTGGGACACCAAGCTCTACGTGATCCCTCCTTCAAAAAAAGCAACACGGGCGTCCAGTCAGATATAAATTTCATATGCCGACCCTGCATGGAGTATGAGAGCCATTCCACGGCCACAATCGACCATATTCTTGCCATTCTACTCATGCTCTCGGGGGGGGGGGTTCCTTCGACCTCCACCTGCGCACCAATGTCATTACTGCAGACATCATCATAGTGACATATACTATGCGGCCCGATTTCGCAGGGATGTCCATCAGGGCTCGATTCAGGCCTAACACATAAAGACCACTGTTAGCACTCAGCTTGATTCCCAACACTTGTTCAATGGCCCGATGTATAACACCCCAAAAAGTGACCAACTCTGGGCATTCCCACCAGATGTGGGCCCATGAGCCCCGCTCCCCGCAATTCCTCCAGCAGAGCGGGGAAGAGCGCACAAACATTTTATTCATTCTAACTGGGGTTAAATGCCACTGATGGATTATCTTCATCCACATCTCCCGGATCTGAATAGATCTAGCGAGTTTCGGGATCTGGTTCCACAGTTCCTGCCACTCTCCCTCATCTATTATGGTGACCGTGGCAACCTCCCATTTCTCCATGTAAGGTCTGCGTGGGAGACCCTCCCCTAGTTCAATAAACTTATAGATAGATGCTATGAGGCCTCTGTCCCCCTCGTGTGTATCCAGATACTTCTCAAACAAGGTCAAGGGGCGTGTGCCTGCCCGTTTCTGAGCCGGGTGGGAGAGCCAGTGCCTCAGTTGTATATATCCATATCTGGGGGTCTCCTTCAGCCCAAACTCTGATTTACACTGCTCGAATTCCTTCACCTTAACTCCCACAAACATGTCACGAATCATCCGACATCCCCCTATGTGCCAGTCATCAAATGCTGATGTTTTATAATCCGGCGAGAATTGTGGATTATCATAGAGGGGTGTGTAAGGGGAGGGGAAGGTAGTGATGTGTGCTCTTTTGACTGCTGCGTCCCAGGCTTCCCCTACAGCCGAGGTGACGCGGCTTGTATACATCTGAGGGGGTCTATCTGCTTTCGGGAGCCAAAGCGCGCCTTCCAGGCTTCCAGCTACCACTGCCCTATCCATTGACCTCCACGGTTTGTCTCGGTCATCTCTTTGCCAATCTTGAAGGACCCTCATCTGAGCTGCCAGATAATAGACTCTAAAATCAGGTTCCCCCAGACCCCCGGCTGGTGAGAGTTCTCATAAGGGCTGCGGCCACCCTGGGCCATTTACGTTTCCAAAGAAAAGGGTTAGTAAGCTTCTCCAGCATGGGGTCTGGCATGGATTCACATGCTCGTCAGCCGGGAATCCTCGGTATAGAAAAAAATCAGTTTCGTTTCTGATCTGTCTTTCTGAGTAGTAACCAATCACTGGTCTCTGGGTCATACTGCCCCCAGCCAATGACTGCCCTCTCCCTAAGCCCCGCCTCCGACAGCCATCCTCAGATTTTTACCACACGTTCAAGTGTTGGGAGTCCTCGTGCTGTAGCTCTCGAGCTTTTGCTGCATTTTCGGGCTTTTTCAGGAGATTTTTCTCATTTTTCGGTTACATAGAGCCTCAAGCTCCACCGTTTCTACATCCGATCAACGGGGATCCATTTCGGAGTTTTCTATGCCCCTCAAGGGTGAAGATTTCGTCGAGTTACGCTTTTGGAGGATTCCAGAAGTTCCGAGGCCTACCCCGGACATGGCCCAGGAGAAAGGAAGCTCCACGCCCGGGAAGCTGCTCAGGACCTGCCCTGGATGCCAGCTTCAGAATGTTTTCAAGGAGGACAAGCATTCGTTATGCCTCTGTCTCCATGAGGACAAGACGCACAAGGAGAAGGACTGTGCGTTTTGTGGGAACATGTCGGAGGGGACCATGAAGGATCGCCACCTCCGTCTCGCCAACTGGCCGGAAGGGAAGAGCCCGTTAGGCGAGAAGAAGAAAAAGAAGTCAGAGCGGTCTTCTAAGTCCTGTGAGGGTGCCCCGGCGACGGGGGGCCAACAAAAGGCTAAGCACCGCGAGCCCGCGGGCACCAGGAGCGCCGAACGGTCGGGCTCCTTGGCTGCCAGGCAGGGCGCCTCCTCCCTGGCGCCATCAACCACGAGCCAACGCTCTGGCTCGGGTAAGAGGAAGTCCGAGAACCCGGCGAAGCTTTTGGAGAGGCCCCGGTCGATCTCGAAGATTCCGGCAGAGGGGGAGCGAGGCTCGGACCCTCACCCCCAAGGTGAAGGCCCCAGGCGTCCAGAAGGTGACGATGGCCTTAATTCACCCTACTAAGACCTCGATTGAGGATGTCGCCGCGGCCCTGGCTCAGCCTGTGGAGGCTACACCAGTGGAGGCGCCCTCAGGACCCAGAGTCTCCCTGCCACCGGGGAGGGAGTAGTCTTTCAAGCCCATTGAGAAGACCCCCACGAAGTCCCCGTTGGAAAAGGTGGGGGAGGGGCTGGTGGCCATCGTGGATACGGACACTACCTCTGAAGAAGAGCTCATCAAAGTCGTGGAAGAGGCCCAGCCCATCGGGAGGGATCCCGACGAGGGCGACGACGAGAGCGACGGTGTCGCCGACAAGGCTCCTCAAGATAATAGCCATGCCATGATTTCCAGGGCATCCAAGCTTTTCCAGCGCTGCCCAGAAGAAAAGAAGAAAGAAGGGTTCCTATACCAACGGCGCGAGGCTAAAAGGAAGACGGTCCTCGCTGTACCGCTTCTTGATGACATCTGGGATGAGGGGCTCGCCCTCCTCAAGAACCCTGCCACGGCGCCGGCAAAGAGGGACCGGTACGAGAAGAAGTACCGGGTCCCCGACGCTGCCCCCTTGTGCATTCGGGCACAACCTACCCCGGATTCGGTCGTCTCGGCAAAGAAGAAAGCTGGGGGGCATCGGCCTCGAAATCAACTTCCCCGCCGGACGGCGAGGGCAGGAAGTTGGACACGATGGGACGAC
The DNA here is from genome assembly GCF_040938575.1 of Ambystoma mexicanum. NCBI lineage: Eukaryota > Metazoa > Chordata > Amphibia > Caudata > Ambystomatidae > Ambystoma > Ambystoma mexicanum. Next base: position 342,591,208 of record NC_090926.1, read on the forward strand.
GGATCATCTCATCCGCAGCGACGACTATCAAGGCGGCCAACTCCCTGGCTATCGTAGCCCGCTACGACAGGGAGTTGTGGTTCAAAATCGCCCCTCTGTTAGACTTCCTTCCGGACGCCAAAAGGGCTGAGGCCCTTGAAATCCTACAGGAGGGGGAGATTGCTTCGGACCACGCCATCACCGTGGCAACGGACATCGCCGACACCGGTTTCCGTCAGTTGGGCAACGGCGTTTGCTTGAGACGACGAGGATGGCTCAAGGCCACAGATTTCCGCCAGGATGTACAAACCAAGGTTTTGGACATGCCCTTCGACGGGAACAACTTGTTTGGGAAGGCGGTTGATGAGTCCCTTCAGGCCATCAAGACAGACACAGATACTGCCCGGGCACTGGGAGTGCTCCAACAACGACGGCCGTCCTTTTGGAGCTCCGGAGGCAGACAAGGTGCCTCCAAGGGATCCGGCAGTGGCTCCTCCACTTACCGCCAAGCGGCAAGATCTTCGTCCCAGGAAGCCTACAGGGGACGCGGCAAGTCAGGTGGTGCCCGTCGTCGTCGACAAGGAGGCAAGGCGGCCTCCAAACAAGATTGAACAGACCGTGGGGTCAGGGCCCCTGCCGAAGCACCCCGGTGGGAGGCCGGCTGGCGAGGTTCATCAGCGTTTGGGAGTCTATCTCCACCGACCGTTGGGTGCTGGATGCCATGGCCCAAGGGCATGCCCTCGAGTTTCAGAAGAAGTGCCCTCGTGTTCCACCCGTGGCCAGGAAGGAAAATCACGTCCCTCAACTACTGTTGGAAGTAAGGGCGATGCTCAAGAAGGGTGCCATCGAGCTCGTCCCAAAGAGGCTTCGGGGCTCCGGAGTTTACTCAAGGTACTTCCTCGTAAAAAAGAAGACGGGAGGATGGCGCCCCGTCCGGGACCTACGACGACTGAACAAGTACATCAAGGCACAGAAGTTCCATATGGTCACCCTCCAGCATGTGCTGGGACAGCTGGAGGAGGCAATTTCCTGTCGTCGTTGGACTTGGAGGATGCGTACAACCACATCCTCAATCTAAAAAGACACCGAAAGTTCCTCAGGTTCGTGGTCCAAGGGCGGCACTACCACTTCAAGGCCCTCCCGTTCGGATTGAAGTCGGCACCCAGGGTGTTCACCAAGTGCCTCGCACCTGTGGCGGCGCGGCTGAGCCTACAGGGGATCCACGTCTACCCCCTACCTGGACAAATGGCTCATCCGGGCAAGGACAAGGGAGCTCGCCGTGAAGCACACTGCGAAGACCGTCCAGCTGCTCACAGACCTGGGATTCTCCATCAACTTTCCAAAATCCCACCTGGTTCCGTCGCAAGTCGCCCTGTTTCTGGGAGCCAAGCTCGACACAGTGGCACGGCTGGCCTCGCCGTCGGAGGAAAGGACCAGGACTATTTTGGGCAAAGTGTAGCGTCTGCTGGCCACGGACATGGCCAGGGTAAGATCTATCAAGTCCCTCCTCGGGATGATGTCCTCCTGCATTTATCTGGTGCGCCTTTGCAGGCTTCGGATGAGACCCTTACAGGAGTTCCTTGACGCCCGCTGGATCCAGTCGACAGGCAGCTTTGAGGACAGGATCCCTCTCAACGAGACGTTCCATCAGGCGATCCGGTGGTGGAGTACCCGCGCCCATCTGTCGGCGGGCACAGACTTTCAGACCCCAGCTCACCAGGTGACGGCGATGACGGACGCCTCCCTGGAAGGTTGGGGAGCACACTCCGGAGATCTTCACGCGAGAGGCCTTTGGCTCCCGGAGGAGAAGTCTCTCCACATCAACATCTTGGAGCCCAGCGGTGTTCTGGGCCCTCAGGTCCTTTCTTCCGTCCCTCAAGGGCAAGGTGGTGAGGATCTTCACCGACAACACCACCACGGTGTTCTACACCCGGAAGCAGGGTGGAACCAGGTCCCCAGCCCTATCCAAGGAAGCCCAGGATCTGTGGCATTGGGCCGTCGCCCAAGGGATGTTTCTGGTGCCTCTTCATCTGGCAGGAATAAAAAACACGATCGCCAACTCACTCAGCAGGGAGCTGCGCTCGTGCCATGAGTGGGAACTATGACGGGATCAAGTGGATCGACTCGACGAATTTCAAGTGCCGGAGGTTCGCCAGCAGGTTCCCCCAGCCGAGGAGCATGGGCGATGCTTTCTCGTTCCCCCTGGGACGGCCGATTTCTTTATGCGTTCCCTCCGCTGCCGTTGCTGCTCCAGCTCAAGAGGTCCCGGTGCGGGATGATCCTCGTCGCACCGGCGTGGCCGAGGCAGATCTGGTTCCCGGACCTTCTGGACTTTTCAACGTCCCCACCAGTCAAGCTGCCGACGGACGCAGACCTTCTCTCCAGAGAAGGAGGCGCCATTCTGCACCACAACCCGGAGTCGCTGAACTTGCAGGCCTGGCTCCTGCAGCACTAGAGTTTGGAGGGTACGACATCCCGGCTGACTGCAGAGAGGTTCTTGCAAAGGCCAGGGCGTCCTCAACTCTCAAGTGCTAAGTGCATAAATGGAAGAGGTTCTCTGTCTGGTGCCGTGCACAGAGGATTAACCATCTGCGGATTACGGCCCCTCAAGTACTGCCGTACCTACTGTCGCTGGCCAAAGCTGGACTGGCTCATGCCTCCATCAAACTACATCTGGCTGCAATCTCCCGATATACCAGGACGACGGGACGGGCGTCCTTGTGGTCTCAATGCCTGGTGAAAGAATTCATGAAGGGACTATTCCAATCATTCCCGCCGGTGAAGGCTCCTGCCCCGGCGTGGGAGCTTAATGTGGTGCTGACCAAGCTCATGGGGGCCCGATTCGAGCCTATGCATTCGGCGCCTTTGAAGTTCCTGTCGTGGAAGACAGCTTTCCTCGTGGCCATCATCTCCGCACGACGAGTGGGAGAGATCCAGTCCCTATCTTGCAAGCCTCCATACTTGACTTTTCATGACACGAGGGTGGTGCTGAGGACACACCCATCCTTTATGCCCAAGGTGCCGTCGGACTTCCACCTCAACGAGCCCTTGGTGTTGCCAGTTTTCTTCCCGTCGCCTTCGTCGCCGGCTGAGAGGACTTTGCACTCGCTGGATGTAGCTAGAGCGCTGAAGTTCTACGTGGACCGCACGAAGAGTTTTCGTAAGACGTCACAACTGTTTGTGAACTTTGGTACTGTGAATCAAGGGAAGGCTCTCTCGAAGACTTCCATTTCCAGATGGCTCTCCGGCTGCATCATGCACTGTCACCGATTGGCAAACCGACAGCTGCCCGGCTGTCCGAGAGCCCATTCGACCAGAGCGATCGCTGCTACCACGGCGTTCCTGTCTGGTGTGCCCCTGCTGGACATCTGCAGGGCTGCGACGTGGAGGTCGACGCACACCTTCACAAGATTCTACTCCGTCGATCGGGACTCCAGGTAGGAGTCCAGGGTCGGCCAAGCAGTGCTGCCCAACCTGTTCACCTAAGGTGAGCCTGGTGAGGAGGTAAGAGTTGCTTAATGTTGAGTTGTTGTATTGCTTAATGTTGAGCCTGTTGCACCCTCCCGTGGTTGTGCATGTGTGTACTGCTATGTATTCTCTTATTCATGAGTATGTGAATCCATGCCAGACCCCATGCTGGAGAAGGAACAAGTTACTTACCTGTAACTGTTGTTCTCCAGCATGGGTCTGGCATGGATTCACATGCGAACCCTCCCGCCTACCCCTCTGCGGCTCTTCACTTGGTCATACTGCCACTTTACGTGCTACCAAATCTGAGGATGGCTGCCGGAGGCGGGGCTTAGGGAGAGGGCAGTCATTGGCTGGGGGCAGTATGACCCAGAGACCACTGATTGGTTACTACTCAGAAAGACAGATCAGAAACGAAACTGATACTGATTTTTTTCTATACCGAGGATTCCCGGCCTGACGACGGGGAATATTCATGAGCATGTGAATCCATGCCAGACCCATGCTGGAGAACAACAGTTACAGGTAAGTAACTTGCTCCTTATGAAGGCTTCTAAAGAAGGAACTAGGAACTGCCTCTGGAAGGGCAGCAAAACAATACAGCAGCCTCGGCAGCACTGCCGTTTTAAGGACATTAATGCGTCCCACCCATGAGATGTACAATGGGCCCCAGTCTACCAACTTGGACTTAATTTTCTCCAGCAGGGGGAGGTAATTCACCCGATACAATTCCTCCACAGTTTTAGTAAGAAAGACCGCTAGACATCTAAGCCCCCCCACTTGCCCACCTGAAAGCATAGTCTCGCTTGATAACTTGCTCCAAGGGTGTTTGCAGGTTCAGGCCTAGAATCGCCGACTTATTGGTATTCACCTTCAGGCCAGCAACCCGCCCAAACCGGTCAACCTCCTTGTTCAGCGCTGATAGCGATGTCTCAGGGTTAGTTAGTGTGAGCAACAAGTCATCTGCAAATGTGGCTATTTTATGGGTCTGCCCACCAAATATACCCTTTATCGCCCCGTCCACTCTTATGGCCTCTAAAAAAGGTTCTAAATGAAGCGCATAAAGTAGCGAAGACAGGGGGCATCCTTGCTTTGTACCCCGCTCTATTCGCACCGGTTCTGAAATCTGGCCATTGAGGATGGGCTTCGATAGGAAGCTATTACTCGAGCAATGAATTTGGGGACGAAACCCATTTTGACCATTGTGGCGAATAGGAAGCCCCACTCCACGCGGTCTAAAGCCTTCTCGGCGTCAACCGCTAAAAGAATGGCCGGGATCCCCTTAATCTGGGACTTCTCGATCAAATGGACTACTCTGCGCACATTATTTGCGGTCTGGCGCCCCTTTGTAAAGCCCACCTGATTGCGTCGTACCAGCTTGGGCATGAGGGAATCTAGGTGGGACGCCAAGATCTTCGCATAAATCTTTGTGTCTGCGTTTATGAGAGCAATCGGTCGGTAAGATCCACATTCCTCCGGATCTTTGCCCTTCTTATATATGAGGGTTACTTTGGCCTCTTCCATGGATCCAGGAAGGACGCCACACGAGGCAACGCAGTTAAAGAGCCTAGTTAGGTGAGGGAAGAGACACTCTTTATGATTCTTCAAGAACTCGACCATAAAGCCATCGGGGCCTGGGGCCTTATTCGGGGAGAGTGCAGAGATTGCTTTCCTGATTTCGTCAGTGGTTATTTCCCCTTCAAGCTGATCCCGCTCGTCACTTGAGAGGGTCCCAAGATCAAGCATATCCAGGTAAGCCTTTTGCAATATGGGATCAGGGTTACTTGAGGTGTAGAACGTGGCATGGAACTGTCGGAATTCCCTCTCTATAGCCAGCCTTGTTGCTCGTAAATCTCTGACCCCCTCTGCCCCTTGATAGCTAAATCTCTTCATCCTTACGGAGCATTCGGGCTAACAGCTTATCAGATTTATTTGCCTTAATGTAGTGCATTTGACGCAGGCGCAATAAATTGCGCTCAGCCGCTCTAGTTTGGATAAGATTTAATTGCCCTCTTAGCATGCGGTCTTCTTTAGCTGCGGCCGTTGTGTGTTTGGTGGCCAATATTGCCATTGCCTCCTTAAGCTTCCTGCCCAAGTTCTCTTCTTCAAGTCTCAACTCCCTCTCCTTTCTAGCTTTAATTGCCAGGATTTTCCCCCTAATCGTAGCCTTGAGAGCGTCCCACCATATTTGCAGAGAAGTATCCTCCCAAGTATTCTTCTCCACGTACTCCTCCAGCTCCTGGTCCACTTCCTGGACCAGAACCTGATCTTTAAACAGCGCAGAGGGATAGCGCCATTTCCTCAACCCAGGGGGTCCCCGCGGTCTACGCAGAAGTAATGTCATGGGGGCATGGTCTGATAACGCTATGGGCCCAAGTGAGATCTCAGTGATAAGTCCCAGAAGAAGGGCGGGGACCCAGATATAATCGATACGGGAATGGGTTCTGTGGACATATGAATAAAATGTGTACCACCTGTCCACCCCCTGAGTTTCCCTCCACGCATCAACTAAAGCCAAGTCCTGAATTTTCTTTCTAAGGTCCCCAGAGGGCCTGCCAGACGTACCCCATAGAACCCTGCTTCTATCCCTGGAGGGGTCCCAAGCCATGTTAAAATCCCCAGTTAAAACTATACGTCCCTTGGCAAAGTCCCTCAAGCGGGCAAGAGACCTCTGAAGGAAGGCATCCTGGCCAGTATTGGGCGCATACAACGTGGCGACGGTGTACACCTCTCCTCTACCCTCCAACAGCAACGCCAGATATCTCCCCTGATTGTCTGTCTTTCTGTAATGCCTTGATCGATAGGTCCAACCCATCACTCAGGGCAAGGGCCACTCCTCCCTTCTTACATGCCTGTGTGGCCTGAAAAAGCCGATCATAACCCCAAATCCTAACCCTCCGCACATCTCGTGTCTGAATGTGGGTTTCCTGCATGGCAACTGTGTGGTTTCTCCTTACGTATGGAGAGCTCTACCCTTTCCCTTTTAACTGGAGAGTTGAGCCCATTCACGTTCAAAGATAATATCTTCAGTTGGTCTATACTAAGGGAAGATGCAACTTGTAAAGGCTAAGCCTAACGCACTGTGCCCCCATTTCCTCGTGATACCTGACTTTTTATTCAGGAAATACGGGCTAGTCTGATTACTCTTCCCCTCTGCTTCTGAAAAACCTCTCCAAAACCCAAACCACCCTCTGGGTGGACCCAGCTGGCAACGTGCCCCCCTCATCACCAAAGGACGAGAGCTGAGCCCCAAAAGTAACCCAGTAAGTCCCAACGCGGGATCTCCCCATCCCATCCCAAGATGTACTCCACCTTCCCTCCCTGCCTTGAACCAATATAACTGTAATTACTAACTTGTACCCGAAACCAAAATTATGCAGCTGTCGCCCTCCTCGGACCTACCCAGCTGGACCTCTATGAATTCAAAACTTCAGTTGCAACTGGGGCATCAGGAGAGGCCGTCTGGGTGTGCAAACGGCTCCCCCCCGAAGAGTCGTGATCCACCATCTGGGCAGGCCGTTTCTTCGACCTCCTGCGTTTGACCGCAGCCCACTCCCAAGGCCTGCTCGAGCTGTCGCGGCCGGAAAGGCTCTCTTGATCTGCCGAAGATTGCTCCTCGCTACCCTACAATTCCAGGCCTTGGTCACAGGACGTAATCCTTTGTTGCTGTCCCTCCCACATAAAGAACAGAGCAAAAGGATGGAGCCATCTGTACCTGATCTGTTTCTCACGTAAAAATTTCAAAATTGGGAGCATCCGCCTCCTTTTGTTAAGCGTTACTAGGGACAGATCCTGATACAAAAAGATCTCAGAACTGTTACTATATATATGACCAGCTTTCCTCGCTTTCCCAAGAATTCTTTCTTTCGTCACAAAACTTTGGAAAGCGACTAGCACATCCCTTGGCCTAGCACCAGGCTCCAATCGGGGAGGACCCACCCGGTGAATCCTGTCAAGCTGAAGATCTGCGGCCATGTCCGCATCAAGAAGGTCCTTAAAAACGGCTGTGAGAGTCTGCGCCAAATCCTGGGCCTGTACGGACTCTGGCAGTGCTTTGACCCGTATGTTAATTCTCCTAGAGCGATTCTCCAAATCCTCCACCTGTAGCTCCAAATTCAGGGTAGCCTGAGCCAGCGTTTCCATGAGATTTCCCGCCTTTCTCACATCCTCAGTCAGCTCTTGTATCGCCCGTTCATTAGTGTCCACTCGCTCCTCAACATTGCGATATCACGCTTTATATCCTTTAGCCCCTCGGCCAAGTCATCTCTCAAAGTGTCCATCTGTTTTTGGCTCGCCGATGTAATTTTGTCCACCATTTCTCTGAGGAGTTGCCCAAGTGCTGTATATGTAACAAGCCCGTCTTGGCGGTCAGGGTAAGAATCCTCACTTTGCCCATCTTCCCCATCCTCCACAGGACGATCCCTCTGACGATCAGTTCCTGGATCATGATCTTTGGCCCAAAGTTTGGCCAGGGAGGTCTCTCGACCCTTCCCAGTGGACTTGGAGGCAGGGGGGGGGGGGGGGGGGGCGGGATCCCTGACTCTGTTTCTGGACATGTCGGGATTGAGGACTCAAGATCCGTCTCGGAGAACCAGCTTGGATCAGCAAGACCAGAGAAAGAATCTGTGCTCACTTTTGGACGACGATCTCCGTCGGGAACCGATTACGATCACTGCTCCTCCACCTAACGAACCAGGGAGTGAAGGGCGCTCAGTCTGCATCCTCCACCAAGCTAGGCCCATGCAGGTCCTCGCGAGAGAGGCACCACCGCTCCTCTACGCCTGAAGTTCACAGGGCTTCTTCAGTGCGCGCAAATGCGTCTCCAGGCCGTGGATCCCTCGCTGTCAGCCTCTGATCCTCTGCCGGTTATAGAGCACCAGTCAGCAGGCAAAATCAATAGCTCCCCCAAACCAGTGGACCCTCCAGCTGTCGCCCTCCAATCCAGCAGAAGCCGATGACCAGTCACCTCGGCCCAAGGTCCACTTGCCGCGTGGTGTCACTGCGTCGCACGGGCCCCCTTCGCCACCCCCAGAGCGGATGCCCGGCTAGACAGCGGTGCGGGTCAATCAAAGGCCACACTATGAGGATGATCCCAGTGAAGGCCCACCAACAGTGTCCCAGAGGAAGATTGCTGTCCGAGGCAGTCGGAAGCCACAACGATTCAAGCTAATGGAGGAGCAGGCTCAAAAAAGTCTTCAACCGCAGCGTACCTTAATAAAGAGCAGGCCCAAACTCCTCCCGATGCCACACCAAGCGTCTGACCCCGCTGGTCCTCCGACACAGCAGCTTCAGGGTGCACGGGGGCCCGCGGGCCGGATCTGTCTCCTCATGCCAATACAGCTCCCCGCCCGTGGAACTCCGCAGGTCCTGGGGCCAGAGAGTCTCTGCAGACGCTGTGCCAATGCGTCCCAATGGTCCAGATCTCTGAAGGAGAGCTGCAGTCAGGGCAGGTGCTGGGCGCAGCAGAAAGCAGTCCGAGCGGCAGTTCAGGCACCCCCACCCGAACCAGCCGCCGCCGACAGTCCTGCTCCAATGGCAGGGGGCTGGCACGCTGGGCAACTCTGGCAGGGCGCTCCGCTGCACTCTCAATGTCCACAGCACCAAGGGTCCACGCCCACACTCCCCACCGGGCCGGCGCCCCGATAGCAGAGGCTCGCCTCAGGCAGCGGCGAGCGCCCGGTGGCTCCCCACAGATAATGGCCGCGAACCGCGCCGCTGCAGGCAGAGCGCGGTCACCATCCCTCACCGCTCCGCCACCGTTCTTGACGGCGCCTCGCACTATCCCCGCGCTCCAGCTCCTCCCTGTGCTGGCTGGACGAAAAGCAGGAGCCGGGGAGGGCCACATACGCTCTATCAGCCGTTTCGGGCAGCTCACAGGTCGGGAGCCCCGGGGCTACGGTGTTCAGTACGGGGCGGCCATCTTGGAACTCTCAATGCATTTCTTAACGTGCCCATCTCAATTGCGGCACAATTTATTTAATCCCTGAAGTTCGCGGTTACTGGTTTTGTCTGGCAGGGGAAACTGGCTTGAGTGCCTTGGGAGAAACTCGTTGCTCCCGTGCAGCAGGGGGGTCTGGACTAACCGGACTTCGAAGCCTACTGGCTCGCATCACAGGCCTCTTTTTATGCCGCACTGGTATGATTTGATCCCGGATAGGGCACATGTGCTTATTGAATGAGTACTGGTCGCTCCTGAGGGCCGTTGTGCTCACCGCACTGCAGCAAATATCTGGCCGCGGAATATGTTTGAACTCCCATGTAGCGCTTGGAGAAGAATTGAGGGTGCGGAGCGCACAGGGTTGCTTTATTCCTGCTTCTCCCGGTTAAGCACGTCCCTGGGTTTGCACTCACGGGGGAAAGGTTTTTGGCAATTGTATGGATAGGCTGGGATTTCATTGCTGGTGGGATCTGTTTCCCAATGGGCATTTCCTATCGCTGGAGGACTTCAAGGCTAAGGGGGAGGTTTCTGTGCTGGATGCGTTTGTGTATTTCAGACCGAGGGTAACAAACCTGACACAGCGCCTGTACTGCATGCGCTGATCAGCTCAGGGGTGAAGTCTAGGGTGGTCTGCAGGTTGTATGCTGCAATTGTAGATAGGGCTGCGGGATGGGCGGTGGATTCCCAGGCTAGATGGGAGGATGTTTTGGACGCCACCCTGTCGGATGAAACCTGGAAATACTGTTGCATGCAAACACAGAATGGTGGCCATCAATAGTAACTACAAATTGATTCAGTTTACGTTTTACACCAATTTGATCTTACCCCGAAGGATACTCCCCTGCACTTGCACGATCTCAATGTCACTAGGCCTTGTAAGATCGTTGTGTTTGTCCTCCCTTTGTTTCCCCACCCTTGCCTGTATATGATTGTACAACAACCTTTACAAAATAAAATAGAATATTTACAAGAGAAAAAACCTTTTTGACTTCATCCCATCACATAATGCCTCATTCTTGTAAAATTCACCAAGTTCAAAATACACGAAATAGTGAAAAGAAAAAGAGAAAAGAGAGAAGAAAAAATATCAAAGTTCAAACAGACTAAAAAATAAGATACTATATTTAAAAAAAAAAAAAATACAAAAATGAAGCCCTGGCCCTCCTAATTTAAAAAAGAGACCTACCTGGAGTGCTCTACATTCCCATGTTCCAGGCTCACATGTTGCATAGTGCACAATGTTAGAGACCACCCTACCTCTTTGGAGCTCCCTTCACCTTACAAACTGACCGTAAGCCCCTAGAATGGCTGATGAACATGAAGGGGGAGAATCCATAAATGCTCAGGTGTCCATAAGCCTTCAAGGCTTTGACTTTACTATCAAGCATAGGCCAGGTGCACAACATAGCAGTGCTCTCCAGCATGCCTAACTGACTGGAACAGGCCTCCCATCCAGGAGTGGATTAGTTTCCGCTGCTCCTATTCTGTGGGCAGGGGGTGAGTGTTCGGAAAGAGTTTCTTTTTGCTGCTTTCCTCCCACAGACTTTTGTTGGACACACTTTCTTTTTGCTTTGTTTTTTGCTGCTCAACTGATTTTAGAGGTAAGTCAAGACTTAGGCTTTACTTTCCTTGCTTTTGTGCTCATTGTTATAGGGGAAACTGATCGGCCCCTAAAACTATCAGTACTGGGAGATTGTCTCCCTTGGGAAGTTTCTTGTATTTTTAAAACTGCACACATCACCTTAAACTGAAGTGCAGTTAACTACTGTGTGGTTACAAATGCTATGTGCCCAAAATGGGTTGGTGTTTTTAACTTTACTCGTGGACTGCATTTTATTGCATAATGCCTCAGAGTACCATATATTCTACAATGGCCATGCAGTGAGATTTTTGTCCTTTGACCTTCATCTTGTCCTCTCGGATCTGGAATTGCCATATGTTGTTAGTGTAACCCTTTCCAGGGCAAAGCCTCTGCTTTCCCAGGCAAAGTGGCTGACTGTGTGTCGTTTGATAAAGGGGCTGGAACTGTCTGGTCCAAGTCCACATCCGTGCCCCTGAGTATCCATTGCTAGGAACAATGGATAGCCACTACCAGTTTGAAAGGTGCAGATCGTTACCATTGGTGGACTTGGGGGTGACCAAGTCCAAATCATGGATTAAAGGAGGACGCCTGCAGCCATTGATCATATTTGGAGCCAAGATCCCTACGAAGAACTGCAGCCTGCTGAAGACCTGAGGACGATCATTGCAACTGACTAGCATTGCCTCCAACCAAGTCCCAGTAAAGCTCTTCTCTGTCTTCATCTCAAGAAAGCCCTCGTCGGTGCTGCAGTGCCTGGACCTGTATGAAAAACCAGCCTTGACCCCTGCTTGAGCATCCATGCCTGCTGAGCCTTCGGAAGTGTCCCTGCACCACCCGATATGTGGAACTCCCAATTGTGGATGCATAAATTGGCAGTAGTAGTTTGATAATGCCTGACGGTTTCATTGTTTAGTTTGTATTTTAAAGGCCTAATAAATAACTGTATATTTTAGCATTTACCTGTGTAACCAGAATTTCTTGCAGTGCTGTGTGGGTGTGCGCGTGCGCGTGCGTCTGTGTCATAGTAGTCGTAAACCACTGATACCCCTCCTGAGTATAAACCTTGCCACTCTGCTACTTACCTTGATGGGTAAGTAGCAATGTAGCCTTTTTACTGCTTTGGTAGCCACATGCTCCTTGAACAGGAGCAAAATGCCTCCCAAGTCGTTTTTAAATCCTATGACCTAGCCGTTTTCTTTTTGGCACTTGTGTTTTGAAGCAGGAATGCCATTTACCCTATGGGAGATGTCATTCCACTAAAAAAAAGTCCTCTACCTCCCCTGATTGAGTGACTGCCTGACCTTTGAATGGTGCATGGGCGGTGATTGGAAGGCTAGGGTAGATGTATGTGTAAATGTATGTGTGCTACATCCCAAGCCATTCAAAAGAACCGTGAAACTATGTCCTGAGCAGCTGAAGAGATGAAGACCTGTCTAGGGACTCATTGCTGATGCTTTGCAGTGAACTCCTGGGCCTCCTGAAGCAAGGCTCTGCTACTCATCTGACCAAGGGAATTCTGCAGCCTGGGTGCTCCCATAGAAGCTCCTCCTAACTGTACTTCACTGGGGACTGAAATGGGAGCCCCGCCCCAGTAACCTCTTGGAAGTCAAACCATGTCTTTCCTTCTGTTCTTTAATGCAATCTCAGTCTTGGGACATCTTGGACTTCAATTCTGCAGCAGTTCTTTCTCAAAGAAATTGCATGTGTTCAGTCGGTATGCTGTGTTTTAACGAGGCCACTTTCCTGGTTTGCACATTGCTTGTGGATTTTTCCCGTGGTAGTTTTTGCCGAATTTCTTTTGTTATAGTGCCGAAGCCACATGTCCAGGAAATTGTAAAATCTCCCAAAGCGCGGTCTCTGCTGCAGGTAAGGGGCAATTTCTATACAGTAGGGGTCTGCAACCTTTGACTCTCCAGATGTTTTGGATTATCCACAGCCCCCCACCTCCTGTCCATCCTCAGAGAAAGAGTTACATTTGTAATGCCCTCAATGGGTACAGTTGTCTGATTGTGTTGCCTTCGGTACCAGGGTTGTTTATACCCACCAGGCTGCCCCCTCCAGGGATAGCCCCATGACAAACTAGTTTTGGTTTGAGTGCAGGGGTGGAATGTACTTGGTGCTTACAATGCATTGGTCACTCTATTACCGATGGCAATGCCAGTGTACTAGTTGGCCACCAGAATGTAGCCTTTTCTGCGTCTTTTGCTTTGTTTGAATGCTTCACTATTTGTCTGGGAGGTTGTGTTTTAATGTGCTCTCCTTTTTTCTGCAAAGAAAGAAGTTGCAAATGTTCGCAATCTCAAAAGAACACGCTTTTGCTTTTCATGAGTACTTACAGTACATCCTGGGTGGATAGTAACTGTTCAGAACTGACTGGAGCAAACACTTGTGTTATGATTTTAGCACTGGTGTCTACACCTTTCGGCTCGCCAGATGTTTTGGATTACAACTCCCATTAGCCCTGGCTAGCATAGTCAATGGGGAGTGTTAAGGATTTCAATCCGGCAATACACCCGGGTCTCAGCCTAGCATGCAATGCACAACTGAAATACTTATTTATTGTGTCTATAGGTTCAATATTCTGAGTGATATACCACTCATATCACAACCCTTTTCAAAATACCCCCAGGTCAAAATGGACCAGGAATCAGGCTGGTTGGTAAAGGTATTATCTATTTATTATTTAAAATTCAAATCAAACACAAGTTTTAATATGTATGGGGCAGCAATCAGCAATGTGGTAACGATACAAATCAGAAAGTAGGTAAGGCAGTTGAATTCACTTATGGCAACACAGAATATAAAACACAGGGAAAAGAACAGTTTTGGCTTGTTTAAAAGATGGCATTTAAGTTACGGTTTCCCCCTGCAAATTTCTCAACTCACAAAGAAGCAATTCTCCACAGATGTAAGTAAGCAGCCAGGCATTCAGGAATAACAGAACAATGTACAGGGTTGAATACAATCTTCCCTCCCCAAACAAGACAGAAAAACGTTTTGGGAAATGTACACCTTTTAAAATGACATTTGAAAATGGCTTTGTGAAACATTGAAAAGGGTGCAAAAATCCTTAAATTGATATAAATTCCTATGGGAGCAACACTGAAACGATCCTAACAAACATAAGCTATAATATGAGCAACAGTACACACTTTAAATCAGAATGGAAGTTTGGAAATACTTTGAATGGGAAAACGCACGTGTAAAACTTTTGCAAAATTGTAAATTCCCGCCTAAATTTCACTCTGCGATTTCTAAGAAAGACTGGTCAGATACACTGTTTCCCTGAATGGTTAGGGATGTAGCTAGGGGTCTTAGCTTTAACTCAGAGTTGAAATTAAGTCTCTAGCTATAAAATTGAGGAAGTTATGCAAGTTTGAATGAGAGGCGTTTTTGGAAAATAAAGGCGCGAAAATAAACAAATACATTTTTACAATGACAGGTATGCTCTAAACTAGGGTGTTCAGGCTGGTTACCAGTTTGAAACACAGTAAGCTCCAGAGTGGTCTGCGGAACCAACCCCAGCACCTCCGTGTCTGCATTGGAGGTCTCAGTCTCATTACCCGTGGGAGAATTAAGAGTTTGGGATTTCACAAGACAAAAGGATTGTAAAGAAGTTATCACTAGCACAAGGAATCAAAGCAAGGTTTCAAGACTGGTGTAACACTATTACAAGTTCCTAAGTTAAAGAGAGGATGGGTTATGGATTGGGATAGGACAAGGCAAATATACTATGGGTTACTAGGATTCCTATTCATACTTACAGTCCACTGTAATTTAAGATTGGACTGTCAGGTTCTGGTCATCAGGGATCAGGTCTACAGGCAGCAGGGCATCTCTGGTGGAATTGGATCAGCTGGGCGGTTCTGGTCAATTGGACTGGCACCTCGGACTGGACTGGACTGGTTTGGATTGGCCCTTCTGGTTGCTTGACACTGTAGATCAGTGGGATGGTGAGTTTCAGCAGGCAAGCATTAATGGTAGCAAGCCAGACTGGATCAGAATGATTTCCCTTAAGTTTTGGGATGGTTTCAGGATTTGGGCCTAGCTGAAAAAGAGTTCAGCAAATGCTGAGGCCTCGGTTTTGCAAAGTAGTCTGGATAAGGACAAGATGAAGAAGTCCGGAACAAAACGCCATGCGGAAATCAGGATGGAGTCAGGAATCGGTGTGTGTCTGAGTGTTGTGAGGTTCCCTTATTTATCCCTCCAAGTGACATCACTCAGTTTATGGTAGGGGCAGACTTACAACCCACACCCACAAGGCTGTGATAGGTCAAAGGCACCATTCCCTCCTTGCTCTTTGCTGGTTGGAGGACAGAAAAGGTTGTCATATTTTATGATGTGACTTGGGAAACTCCCACAGTTATTTGGACCAAAATTTAACTTTCCAACAATAAACATTTCTATACTTATGCCCTCTAATAAAATCAGACACATACATTACATATTTTGTAGGTTACATTTACATCTAACTCCCAAGTCAGCGTTGTCTTTCTATTGAATTTTAGCAATTTTAATCATAATGGTTTGACCCAACAATACCAAACTCAGTACATATATGTACAATCACCCCTAGAACATGGGTACACAATATTAGATTTGTAGCATTAATAGTCTCTGCGCAATTAGTGTTTTTGCCTACTTTTGGTCCTTATGCAGTAAGAAATCCTACCAAGCTTTCAACTGGCTAGCATGAGTTCAAATTTATATGTATGTACTTTTCACTCATTTACTTATTTTTGCCACAAAGTTAAATGTCATGGAGTTCTGTGACATAAGTAATTTAAATTCAAAATCCATGTCAGGTTTTTTTTTTTCTTGCTTCATTAGTGTGAGCAAATGGCAAGTCCTTTGAAGTTCAATGAGAAGGCTCTTCCCAGAGAATGGAACATCCTGCCCCTCCCCTGTAGGGATGAGTGTTCAAGCCTGCCATTGTCTTTGCCTGGGGCCCAGACGAAAGTCTGATGAGTCATTTGTCATGATTATGCAAGACCTCCCAACAGCAATTAGGCCTTCCTGCCAGCAGTGAAGTGTCAATCTGAAGTGTCAACTTTCCCAGGCTGAGGACTGTCAAAGCAGAATAGTAATAGTTCATTAACTCAAGACTGGGTTTTAACTTTGTTACCTACATCTTCCATTAAAACATATAGAATGAACAGTTTATAGGGGATTCTTACATTAGTAATCCTTTGACATTTCTTAAGGAATTAAGCCTTTCAACAAAAACATGCTTTCCAAATAGCCGATTTTGCCCTTTCTTCCTGGAAAAACACATTAACTGAGTTTTTTTAAATCAGCTTTTCCGATGCAGCACATACATTTTATTGAGCACCAGTTCTTCCCTGGAGTACTGGGATTTGTTTGCAGTCTGGCTACATGTATCCAGCCTTTGTTCAAGTTTCTGTCTGCACAGCTAAAATTGTTACATGTTGCAATTTTAGCTGTATTTTTCCCCGTGGAACTGATAACAAATATTCCTGGACTGCCTTTTCCTTAGATACAATTCAGAACTGTTGTCAATCAATGCGGCCCGGTCCCTCTGGCCACACTAAATTACATTTCATTGCCCTTCTTAATCTCAATGATTCAATGGAAAATAAATGGATCTAGCTCCACAAACAGCACTTTTGAAGGTTGCAAAGCTACATTTGAAAAGGCATTTTCGGTTTTCAGCACAATCCTGCTGCTTTGCTCCATGTTGAATGTAACAGAACCCACTGGCATGCTCCTGCAGTGAGAACTGTTTTTCACCCCCCACCCGACGGTGTGTGGCAGGGTGTGCAGCTTTTTGCGGTTGTGACCCAAACGCAGTTTTTGCAGATTTGTGTATGCACAAGAGTCAGCGCATCCATTTGGGGCTGTTTCTTTCCCCATTTGTAAAGTGATGCAGTGGGGCACATTTGAATGGGTCAAAATATCCCACAGGAGGGATCAAGGGAGTTGTAGTCAAAAACATCTGGTGAGCCGCATGTTGAAAACCCCTGTTTTAGTACATAACAAGACTACCATAAAACATTGAAAGAGGAAATTTTTGTGACAAAACAGTAGAAGAAGATATTTTCTTCCCTGAACACGCCAGAGCAACAGTTCGGAGATGGAAAAGGTGGTCTGTTAGAATAGTGACCAGACTCTAAGCCAATCCAGGGGCAGATATGTCTGCCTGTAGATTCCAAGGAATTGTATCCTCAGTCCTACACCCACAGAGATGTTGCTTTGCAGTCTGAGCTGTCATTCATTTCCCAGGTAAATGCACTTCAGATGGTTCCACCTATGTACTCTGTCGTTTTGTGAAATTAAGAACTCTATCTAAGGTTTAAGGAAATTGTAGAGGGTTAAAGATTTGAGTGCCTCTTCCTACAGGGTATTCTGGTAAACTTTATTATGCTTGTTTCTGTGAATCTGACAGATATTTTAGACAGTATTCACCTTTTCACTTTGTTCTACTTGTAATAAAATACCTGCCTGGGTAAATAAACAGTTGCTGTTATTGCCCAGATTATATTTGGAGGAAAAACATCAATGAATGGTTCCGGTTTAATGGCAAGGCCACAGTATGTCTTGGCTCAAAGAGAAGATTTGATTTTGCAGGAAAAGCACTGACCGTATGTTGGTTACTACTGTAGTGATTGTGGACTAAATAAAACCACATCTGTGGTTCACGTGTAACACAGCTGTAGCCATGCCTAGTTAGCACTGTAAATACTACACTACACATGGCCAGAATGTGGTGGATTCAGTAACTCCTTTAATCTATTTCTTGTGAGCAAAGGTCAGCGTGTGGTAGATATAGGCCTCTCCTGGGCTGGTTAACTATGTGATTAGCATGGGGTGGTATTTGATGAGCGCAAACAATCCACAAGAGCTCTTTCCATGTCGGATTAGGAAAGGGGTTGGTATGTGCTAATAGTAAATCCAGGTAAATCCAGGTCGTGTTGTGGGCTTTGCCATGCACTGGATGAAAGCCGAGATATATTCAGTTCTTACCAACAAGTGGCAGATGGTATAGACGCGAGGTATAGCTGTGGCCAGACGTGTGTGCAAAGAAATTGTGTTGTGGCAAAATTGTAACTTTTTTCTCTCTCTTTAGAAGGCACCATGGCGACACCTGTGGCCATCACTGAGCCCTTCCGAACTCTGTCTGGGCACACAGCAAAGATCACTGGGCTGGCATGGAGCCCCCATCATGATGGAAAACTGGTGTCCTCTTGCTATGATGGCACTGTTCAGGTGAGCAAAGGCTCCCTTTTATAGTTGTACATGCCCCTGCTAGAATAGCATTTCTTTGAACACAGAGATGAAAATACACATGTCAGCACTGCTGGTCAAATCTGACTCCCTTCTTCTAATATAGCTAAGGGTGAGTCCTCTTTAATTGCAGTGCCTCCACACCACCTGGTGCAACCCTAACAGTCTTTAGGGAAAATTGCTGATTGTTGTTTTTCCAGCGTTCAGTGTGTTTGAGCTATGCTTTCCTGGGTTTGCCTGTTCTAGTGCGAAGGAATTTGTCTTGTGTTTTAATCATTGCTTCTCTTTGCCGTTTGTGCCAGTGTAAATTAAGAGAAATATATTTTTATATGTGCACTGTCTATATTTCACACATTAGAACTCCAAAAGACTCTTTTTTAGTCAAGTTTACTTATGTCCATTTGTGTAGGCAAGCTCATATTGAATGTTGTGTGCTATTGTTGTCACCCCATTGCTTTCATAAGAGTTAAACTTAACTGCTCAAACAGATCTGCTTCTGGAGCCAGGGAAACCCTTTTGCCTTTCTGTGGGTTAGTTTTCCTGCTCCCCTGAACACTGAGAACAGAGACTTAAAACAGAGCATTGGCGTGACCCCCTTAACATGACTCCCAATTATTTTCAGGAGGATTCAAAATAGTGGTCTCATCCCTTCTGGCCAAATAACCTTTGAATTGCGACTATCAGTACTTAGAGACAATGGGCCTCATTCCGAGTTTGGAGGTAGCCATGGTGCTATTAGCGCCATGGCTGCCTCCAAAATCGGTCCGGGTTCCTTGAATGGGGCTTTACCGGGTCATTCCAATCTTGGAGGACCCGGTAAATCCCCATTCAAAATACCCATCTCTATTCCCATTGGAGCCCCCATAGGGGCTCAATGGGAATGGGGAGGGAGCTAGTTATTAGCTCCCTGGTCCCTTAGCGGTTCCCGCTCAGTGCGACTTGTAAAACCAGCCGTCCTTAGCGCGACCCGCTAAGGGACCTCAGAATGCGGCGGTAAGGGGTTAATGGTACCGGCATCGTTACCGACGCCCTCAGAATGAGGCCCAATGTCTCCCTTAGTAGATTTCTTGTATTTGTAAAGCTGCATATATCACCTTAAAGTGAAGTGTGGTTAGGATACTTTGTATCCCTATAATGTTTTCTTTTGTAACTTTGTGGTTAGTTACATGTGCAGTATAGACTGGTGGTAGTATATATATATATTTCTGATGTTTGTTAATCTGCTTAGAATCACATGCTGTGCATAGGTCCGACATCCAGTGGTCACTGCAGAGTATTGCATTTTGTTTTTCGTAGTCGAAAAAGGGGACGTCGACAAGGCGTGTCTGTAACACTATCCCTATAGTGACGTGAGTTGTACCCACAATCCCTCACGCGTCGAGGTCCCTCAGATTGTTTTTTTCCACCCAGCTTCTGGTCGCCTTACGCCGAGCTCCTAGAGAGACATTACAAATACTTACTACGGACCACGGTCCTTAATTATACTTATTATATTATTAAAGATCCCTCCCCTCGACGTTAGCTGTGAAGCTGTTTCTCCGCCGAGTAAGTTTTCGACGGAGGGGAAGAGACGGAGGAGATCCTTCGGCGCTGCCGAACACGTGGCCTGGGCTCGCCGGCCAACATACAGTAGGGAGAGTGGGGGTTCGAACTTTTATCTTCTCTTTGAGAATGTCTTTCTTTCTCCCCTATCTTTCCCTTGGGGTTGTTATCACCAGTTATTATTGCCTCAGCTATGGAGAGGACACCTTTTAAGTTTGCCCACGCTGTAGGGTCAAATACACTTGGAAGGACAAACACAAGCTCTGTAATCGTTGCTTGCCCCTCGATCATAAGGAGGACAGCTGCGCGGCCTGTAAGCTCTTGAAACCAAGAACTCTTAAAGAACGCAAAGTTAAGAGGTGGGCGGACTACGCTATGTCGAAGTCAGTTTCCTCACCCGCCGCCGCTGTTACAGAAAGTGACGCGGAGGGTGATAACTCGACGTCCGTTACGGAAGTCATTAACCCCCAGAAGGAGCGCTCGCGCTCCTCGACGTGCGTCCCCGGCCCCGATGGGCTCGGCTCACGCCCTGCTTATGGGGATGAACACCCCGGCGACAAGGACGCACATAGACCCCATAGGCCTAAGCACACAACCCACGGCTCTTCTTCGTCGAAGACGAAGGATCCATCAGCGCCGAAGGGGACGCAGGGCACTCCGGCGTCTACCTCAGACCGTAAGGGTCTCAAGCCCCACCCGCAAACGCAGCCGCGACCAGCGATTGGGCTTTCATCAAACACGGGCGCTACCCCAAAATCATCTGACGTAACGCTCCATAGAGCGGCCGTCGAGGAACAACGCGGAACGCAGGCAACGTCGACACCAGAGTCCTCTACTGACAAACTCGTTGTCGAGAGCCTGGCGAGAATTGTTTCCGAAGACAAACGTAAGCGGACGACGAAACAAACGTCGAATACCGCACAAAAAGCTATGGAAACGCCGAAAAAGCACAAGAGTAGCCAGGAACTGCCCCCTTCATCTAAGGGCACTTCTGAACTACCGGAGGGCTTTTCAGAGGGCGACGGAAACCTTTCTTCGACGTTGTGGGAGCGTTCTAAGCGTTTTGAAGGTGAAAACACTGATTTCCCCCCTCTAGACTATTCAGGGGTCCCCCATGAGACCCTTGAAAGACTCCATTCTTGTATGGAGAAAATGGAAAGGTTTTTGGGAAACCAAAACCCACCCACACCCAAAAGACCAAGAGAATGGCCCCAGGATGACCCTAGGGTCAAGATTCCTAGGCTGTTTCCCCCTTCTACAGACGTATATGACCTCACTGAAGAGGAGCAATACCTCCAGGAAGATGAGGAGTGTTTGGGTGGAGAGGAAGAACATGAGGAAGAGGGGTTTGAAGAAGATCCTTACACTAGTGCAGGAGCATTCGAAGAAGATACAGCTACCTCGCAGCCCTGGCAATCCCCATCAGTGCAGCCTTGGCAATCCCCATCAGTGCACTCAGACCCTGATGTCTTTCACCCTTCTCCTCCCAAGGATTCACCTATTGGAAACACCTCTCCCATAGATGACCAACCTTCACTTAATGCACTATTGCGCAAGGCAGCAGCGCATTTTGAAATAGACACAGGGGAGACTCTTCCTGACATAGACTTTGTAGAGAAAGTTATTAAAGAAAAAGCCCCTGTTAGTCAGTCTATTCCGCTCCTGGCGTCTATAAAGAGAAGAATAACTCCTTCCCTTTCCAATCCTGCCTTAGTCAGAAGGGTCAACCCTCGGATAGAGAAGCTCTTCAGCCCTTCGTCCTCAGAACCTTTGCACATCAGAGGACATTCTATTCCGGACTCCCTCGTAGTTACTAATACAAGGAAAAGAGCGGGGGTACCACTATCCACTAGTGAGGCACCACCTGACAAAGAGAGCAAGAAGCTCTATGCACTTGGGAAGAGAATCACGACGTCCGCCGCCTTCTCAACTAGGATTGCAAATAACAATTCCCTACTAGCTAGCTACGCAGATGCACAGTGGAGCAAGCTGCGCAGCGAAGCAGAGGACGCACCAGAACCCCTGCGTTCACGCCTGTTAGCTATAATCTCAGAGGGAACTCTTGTAAACCAGGGCATCGTAAAGAACTCCTTAGATGCCGCAGAGACGGCTGGCCGTTCCCTGGTTCAGGGAATACTTCTCAAACGCCATGTCTGGCTGCGCAATTCGGGATTTAAGCCGGAAACCCAGGCTTCCCTGATAAATAAGCCCATAGAACAAACACATCTGTTTGGGAAAGCAGTTGATGAGGCCCTAGAACATGCGAAGAAAGAGTTTGATACCATCAAGACTCTTGACCAAATTTCTAGCCCCCTAACAGACGCGGCTATGGCAATAGACGCTCCTTTCGTGGCCAACGCCAGCAGCAAAACCAACAGCAATTTTACTCTGCTACCAACTGGCCCTCTAACCAGGGTAACAACACCCAGTTCAGTCAAAGAGGCCAACGCCGTGGCAGAGGAAGAGGTCGCGGCTCCAGCCCCAAAGGTTCCACGCCCAATACCAACAAATGACCCGAAGATTCGGGTCCCCTCCCATGCATCACCGGTCGGGGGCCGGCTAACATCGTTCCTTTCAGCATGGGAGGGAATATCGTCAGACCGCTGGGTATTATCCACCATAGCCCACGGATACTGCATCGAATTCAACGGTTCCCCGAAGTACAGACCCCCACGGAACCGACGCATGACACCGGAACACCTCACCATTCTTCTTCAAGAAGTAGAAGAGCTACTGAAAAAAGAAGCTATAGAGGCTGTCCCCCTATCTCAGGTAACAGAAGGTATTTATTCAGTGTACTTCCTTGTACCCAAAAAGGACTTAACCATGCGCCCTGTATTAGATCTGCGCCCAGCGAACAAGTTTGTCAAACCCCAAAAGTTTTGTATGGTGACCTTGCAGGAAGTAATCCCACTGTTATCACAGCGGGATTACATGACAACACTAGACATGAAAGATGCATACTTTCATATTTTAATGTTGCCAGCGCACAGAAAATACCTCAGGTTCAAGATAGAGAACAAACACTACCAGTTCAGAGTACTACCCTTCGGGATAGCATCTGCACCAAGGGTATTCACGAAAGTACTGGCAGTGGCAGCGGCCCACCTGCGCAGGTTATCCATCCCGGTATACCCTTACCTCGACGACTGGCTCATAACAGGGGATTCTTTCGAAACATGCTTCTCCAATACCCAAAAGACCGTAGACCTTTTTTTCCCAACTGGGCTTCTCCATCAACGAAAATAAGTCCAGCTTAGACCCCAGCCAAATCAAACAATTCCTAGGGGCTCTAATTCGAACAAAGGACGGCCTCGTCTTCCCCTCCAACGAGAGGGTCCAAAACATGCTGTTTCAGATCCCCCATTATGTGGCAGGTCGAGAGGTGACGGTACGCAAAGCAATGCGCTTGCTAGGAATGATGGCGTCATGTATTTATTTGGTACCTCACGCGCGCCTGCGCATGCGCCCAATGCAAGAGTGGCTCTACAGCCAGTGGTGTCAGGCCAGCGGGCAATGGGACGATCTAGTGGTGGTCTCGCAGGCCTTGGTTCTCTCGCTACGGTGGTGGACAAAAGAAAACCTGTTATTAGGGAAAACTTTTGCCACACCCGCAGTGGAAGCCACTCTAACCACAGACGCATCCCTTACAGGATGGGGGGCTCACCTATCCCATCAGACTGCTCACGGAGCGTGGACTCTGAGCTTAGCATCCAAGCATATAAACCTGCTGGAACTACTAGCGGTGTTCAAAGCACTGAAAGCCTTTCAGGAACACTTACAAGGAAAGACAGTGATGGTCCTCACAGACAGCACCACAGCCATGTACTACCTCAACAAGCAAGGGGGCACTCACTCTCCAGGACTGTCCAAGCTGTCCCAGAATATATGGAAGTGGGCTCTCAAACACAACATGTTCCTACTATCACAACATGTACCAGGGGAACTCAATCTGCTAGCAGACAAACTCAGCAGAGACTTCCCCCTGCCCGAAGAGTACGAATGGCAATTGCACGAAGACATCGTCTTAGATGTCTTCACGCAATGGGGATTCCCGGAAATAGACCTGTTCGCAACTCTGGAGAACTCACAATGCCAAAGATACGCCTCCAGGTACCCCCAGAACCAGTCCAAGGGGAACAGTCTGTCGATTCAATGGTCAGGGAAATTTGTTTACGCCTTTCCCCCGACTCCCCTTCTCAACAAAGTGGTGCACAAGATGCACCAGGAGCAGGTTACCATGATACTAGTGGCCCCAATGTGGGCCTGGCAGCCATGGTTCGCTCACTTGATCGAGATGTCCCTATCTCCCCCAGTGAAACTTCCCTGCCCGTACAACATGCTGTCACAGGACAAGGGCAGGACACTGCATCCATGCCCTCACACCATGAACTTAGCAGCCTGGCTCCTGAGATCATAGAATTTGGACATTTACAACTCCCGCAGAGATGTATGGACATCCTCAGGGAAGCCAGAAAACCTAATACTCGCCACTGCTATTCTAGCAAGTGGAAAAGATTATTTGTCTGGTGTAGAGGCAAGAGCATCAACCCGGTTGACTGCTCTCCCACTAACATTGTTCTGTACTTGACCCATTTACTGGATTCAGGTCTAGTGTTCAATTCCATTAAAGTCCACCTAGCGGCACTTTCTGCATACACCACTTCCCAACTTAAAGTGTCGTGGTGGAAGATACCAGTTATCAAGGCCTTCATGGAGGGGGTAAAGAGAATACACCCTCCGATAGCTAACCCAGCTCCCGGATGGGACTTAAATGTGGCACTTTCTAGACTCATGGGCCCTCCTTTCGAACCCATGCACGAGGCAACTCTTAAATACCTCACTCTTAAGACTGCTTTCCTAATAGCTATCACCTCCATTAGGAGAGTAAGTGAACTACAGGCTCTTTCTGTACTAGACCCCTTCGTAACAGTTCACAAGGATAAGGTGGTTCTACGCACACACCCAAGGTTTGCACCAAAATTCATCTTGAAATTTCATGTAAACCAGTCAATAGAACTACCAACGTTCTTTCAAAACCCTTCCAGGTTGGGAGAAAAAAGTCTACATACACTAGATGTATGCAAAGCTGTCATGTTCTACATGGAAAGAACCAGACCACTGAGAAAGACTAATCAGTTCTTTGTCTCTGTGGTAGCAGGAAGAGAAGGAGATGCAGTTTCAAAGTGCACTATATCTAGATGGATTGTTCAATGCATCACTCTCTGTTACACTCTTGCTAAGAGAGAACTACCCTTCAAGCCAAGAGCACATTCCACTCGAGGCACTGGGGCTTCCATAGCGTTCATTGCAAATGTTCCCCTTGAGTCCATCTGCAAAGCGGCTACCTGGACTTCTGTGCACACCTTTACAAAACACTACTGTCTAGATGCGCACACTAGATCTGATTCCCAGGTGGGACAGGCAGTATTAAGACATCTTTTCTCTACTGTTCCTTCTTATAACCCACCGCCAACTCTGGGTACTGCTCGCTAGTCTATGCACAGCATGTGATTCTAAGCAGATTAACAAACATCAGAAGACAATGCATTACTTACCGTAAAAGCATTTCTGATGGTTGTATCTGCTTAGATTCACATGCGCCCACCCTTCCTCCCTGCTCGGATGGAAGGAACATAGACATCCTTTTCTATATTTCTCTCTTTTCTGTACTCACTCACATCTAGAAGGCTCCCTCAGGGCAGAAAAATACAAACAGAGGGACCTCGACGCGTGAGGGATTGTGGGTACAACGCACGTCTCTATAGGGATAGTGTTACAGACACGCCTTGTCGACGTCCCCTTTTTCGACTACGAAAAACAAAATGCAATACTCCGCAGTGACCACTGGATGTCGGACCTATGCACAGCATGTGAATCTAAGCAGATACAACCATCAGAAATGCTTTTACGGTAAGTAATGCATTGTCATATATAATATATATATGTTTCTGAGGCTTGTGGAATTTGCTTAGATCACATGCTGTGCATAGGCCGACATCTAGTGGAAGCTGCGGAGTATTACAGTTTGTTTTTCGAAAGTCGAAAATGGGGCGTCGACACAGGCGTGCCAGTAATACTATCCCTAGTGTGACGTCCACTGTACCCAAGATCCCTCACGCGTGTAGGATCCTCAGATTGTTTTTTTCCGCCATACTGGTCGGAAGCATCTTGCGGAGTTCCCTGGCCTTAGCCATACTTTTGCTGTTATTATAATTATAATTCTTATTCATTCCCTTCCCCACCCCAACGTCGACCCTCAACTTCGACGACGGCTGGAGAAGTCATCGACCGTCGACTGCTGCACGACGGATCTGGGCCTCGGAAGGCCGCTGGCCTCGGCCCGGGCCTAGTAGGCCGCTGGCCTCGGCCCTTACAAGTAGGGAGAGTGGGGGGTGGTACATACTCTTCACTCTGGATATATAGTTACATTTTATATATTCCTACACTTAGCAGCCCGCTGCCTTAAGGTGCGTATGGAGGGTACCCCTTTTCAATTCTCCCCCAAGTGCAATCGCAAATACCCTTGGGTCGACAGGCACGCCACGTGCAATCTCTGCTTGCCGAGGGATCACCCCGAAGCGAACTGCAGAGCGTGTAGTAGGTTTAAACCTAAGACACTTAAGGACCGTTCGACAAAGCGTTGGGCCCACCACGCCAGGCAGGAGGCCATGGCAGCGGAGGGCGCCTTCAGCGATGGCAGCGACGCCGTACTTTCGGACGGCGAGGGCATTACGGCGTCGAAAGACAGCCGACGAGCGAAGGTCCCCGACCTCGGAAGGTCGTCCGGCAGGGCGGCTATGGGGAAGACCCCCGGCGACGCAAGCGCTACACACCTAACACACACTAAACACACTAAGACCAACCGGACCTCGACGACGTCGACTTCCCGGAAAGAGGCACAAAAAGAACGGTCCGACTCGGTGTCCTCTGGGCGCTCTCGATCGAGATCGCCTCACGACGCAAGGCAATCATCCACTCTTGCCAAGAGTGCCTCGCTACACACATTAACGGAAGTTCGATCGTCGGGAGACGAAGACGACTTCCACCCCCAGGCCGCGCTCCAAGATACCGAGACCGCGGTTAACACCAGTGAGGCCCCACGCCCGAAGCACACAGATACCTCTCCAGACCCTCGGCGCCAGGCGTCGAAAGTCTCTGGGGCCTCCAAGGGACAGGGAAAACATTTTTCCACGCACGGGGAGGGGGGGAAACAGCAGAAAGGACAGCCTTCCACTCCTGTAAAGCCATCCTCTCACCCTAGGCAGACAAGCAAACACAAGTCTACCCTTGAAAAGTCCCATAAATCATCACCTGCTAAAATAATACCCTGTTCCAGGGAATGGTCCAGTGAAGACATAGACAGGGTTATGTCTAGGATGTCTTCCTTGGCTGATTTTTATGATAAGAACCCAGAACACTTTCTTTCATATAACCCTCAAGGGGCCACACCCTCAGGCTCCTCCGATCCTATCCCGCTAAGTAAAAAGCCCCGGTTCGAAAGACCTGAACCCTTCGAGGTTCAGCCTTACTCCACTCCATATTCTACTCCACTCCCCAGTTACCAGGGACAAGTTCTCCCTGAAGAGGACCAGGAGTTTGACATTATGGAAGAACAAACCGGGACAGATTACTATGCAGAGGATGAGGACCTGGAGGAGGGAGAAGATGAGCAGGAAATTTACAGAGTAGATTCCCCAGTACAAAGCGAAGCCCCAGTTACTGACTCTCCAGTTGATAACCAGCCCCTCCTTAATGAGGTTCTCGCTCGAGCAGCGGAACACTTCCACATCGACACCCACGGTGTACAGGAGGAAAGGGACTTCGCGGAGGAGTTTGTAGGAGAGAGAAGACCGGTCGCTCAGACCATCCCTATCCTCAAATCCATCCAACGAAGAATAGATCCTTCCCTGGTGAATCCGAACCTCACCAGAGCTGTCAACCCCAGAATTGAAAAGATTTTCCGGGCAGCCCAGTCTGACCCTCTGTATATAAGGGGACATCTTAAACCAGATTCCCTAGTGGTTACCAACACTAGAAAAAGGGCTGGCACGCCCTTATCTTCATCAGAAGCTCCTCCCGACAAGGAAAGCAAAAAACTGTACGGGTTTGGCAGGAAGGTAGCCTCAACGTCCGCCTACCAAGCAAGGATTGCGAATTCCACCACCCTGTTGGCTAGTTACAATTGCCATCAATGGGAAGAAGTCGCGGCGCTCATTGCCTCTGCTCCAGAACCGTTAAAGGGCCAGCTGGCTCGGATCTCGGCAGAGGGGAGAGCCGTGTCTGGTTGCATTTTAAAAGCAACTTTCGACGCCGCTGACAACGCAGGGAGATTGATAGCAGAAGGTACTGTTATCAAGAGACATGCGTGGTTACGGCAGTCGGGATTCAAGACAGAAACTCAGGCTTCTTTAATAGACAAGCCAGTGGAACCCGACCTATTGTTTGGGAAAGCGGTCGAAGACGCACTTAAAAATGCCAAAGATGAATATGAGACTCTCAAATCCCTTGGCCAGCTTACCAACAAACCCCCTAACCAGAGGGGGAACAGTAATTTTCGTCGCCCACGCGGCCAAAATTCACAAAGAGGCAACTATGCCCAGGGACAGGGTATACAATGGAATAACAACCAGCAGTCTACCCAGAGTTACGGCAGGGGTAACAAGAGAGGTCGTGGAAGAGGCAGAGGCAGCCCCAACAAGGGAGGTGGCACGCCTCTACCAAAACAGTGACGCTCAGCTCAGGCTCCCTTGCCACGCAACCCCAGTAGGGGGACGCATTTCCACCTTCACCCAGGCTTGGGAAGGGATCACCTCAGACAGATGGGTGCTGTCAACAGTATCCGCAGGATATTGTATAGAACTACTGCAGCGTCCCCGGAACCATCCTCCACGACAAAGAGTGCACTCCCTAGAGCATCAAAGGATCCTTCTCAAGGAGATCGCCATTCTGCTAGAAAAGGACGCGATAGAACTCGTCCCAGGACACCAGGTAAACAAGGGTATCTATTCAACTTACTTCCTTGTGCCAAAGAAAGATTTGACAATGCGCCCAGTATTGGACTTACGGCCTGCCAACAAATATGTCAAGCCCCAAAAATTCCGTATGACCACGCTACAAGAGGTAATCCCCCTCCTAAAAAAGGGGGATTACATGGCAACCTTGGATATGAAAGATGCTTATTTTCATATTTCCATGCTCCCAGTGCACAGAAAGTACTTGCGCTTCAAGGTGGACAGCCGCCACTACCAATTCAAGGTACTGCCCTTCGGGATAGCTTCAGCACCAAGGGTATTCACCAAGGTACTGGCGGTGGCGGCTGCACACCTACGCAGGGAAGCAATCCCGGTGTACCCTTATCTGGACGACTGGCTCATAACGGGGGAAACCCCAGGAATTTGCAGGTCAAACATTCAGAGGACTATCGACCTCCTCCACGAATTAGGCTTCTCCATCAACGTGAAAAAGTCAAGTCTGGTGCCAAGCACCTCAAAACAGTTTCTAGGAGCTATCCTAGATACTCAGAAAGGATTAACCTTCCCTTCGGAAGAGAGAATTCGGAATATACTTCTGCAAATTCCGTATTATCAGTCAGGTCGACAGATAACAGTACGCAAAGCTATGCGGTTACTGGGCATGATGGCGTCATGCATTTACCTGGTCCCCCACGCGCGTCTGCGCATGCGTCCCATGCAGGAATGGTTGGCGAAACAGTGGTCTCAGGCAAGTGGTCATTGGGACGATCTAGTGGTCGTTTCACCAACACTCGTACAGAGCCTACACTGGTGGACAAGAGAGAATCTCGCAAAGGGGAAACCCTTTTACGACCCCGAAGTACAAGCCGTGGTGACTACAGATGCATGCCTGACTGGGTGGGGAGCTCACCATCTCCACCACACAGCTCAGGGTCTCTGGTCTCACTCAGTAGCCAAGAACCACATCAATCTGCTAGAGCTTCTGGCAGTATTCCGAGCGCTAAAGGCGTTCGAGCCCCATCTAATGAACTTGTCGGTGCAGGTCAGGACGGACAGCACGACAGCCATGTTCTATCTGAACAAACAAGGGGGGACTCGTTCGCCAAATCTGTCCAAGCTTGCCCAGAAAATATGGATATGGGCACTCAGACGGAACATCTTCCTGTCATCGCAACATGTTCCAGGGGAGCTCAATTCCCTAGCGGATACTCTAAGCAGAGACTCCCTCCCAGAAGAACACGAATGGGTCCTTCACAGAGACGTAGTAGAAGATCTCTTCTCTCAGTGGGGTTTCCCCACTATAGACCTATTCGCCACAAGCGAAAACAAACAATGCCCAGGATTTGCATCCAGGTTCCCCCAGCCAGACTCCCAGGGGAATGCCCTGTGGATGAACTGGTCAGGGATGTTTGCGTACGCTTTTCCACCAACTCCTCTCATCAGGAAGGTGGTGTACAAGATGAACAAGGAATCGATGACGCTCATCCTAGTTGCTCCCATGTGGGCGAGACAACCATGGTTTCCACACCTACGCAGGATGGCGGTGTGCGAACCCATCAGACTCCCAGCCTGGTACAACCTACTGTCCCAGCAACGGGGTCAAACAGTGCATCAGAAACCCAACTCTATGAACCTAGCAGCATGGCTCCTGAAGTCATAGAGTTTGGACATCTCAAATTACCACAGAGGTGTATGGACATTCTAAAGGAGTCCAGGAAACCAAATACAAGGCACTGTTACTTTGATAAGTGGAAAAGATTCGTTATCTGGTGCCAGAATAAACAAATCAACCCGGTTGATTGCACTCCTTCCAACGTTGTAACATACATGCTCCACCTGCTGGATGCAGGGTTGGTTTTTAACTCGCTAAAAGTACACCTGGCAGCCCTCTCGGCTTACACCACATCCCATAACAAGGTCTCGTGGTGGAAAGTACCAGTGGTTAAAGCCTTCATGGAAGGAGTAAAGAGACTTCACCCTCCTATTTCGAACCCACCGCCAGGATGGGACCTCAACGTGGTGCTAGCTAAGCTCATGGGACCCCCATTCGAACCCATGCATAAAAGTAGTCTCAAACACCTGACTTATAAAACGGCCTTCTTAGTAGCCATTACCTCCATAAGAAGGGTCAGTGAAATTCAGGCTCTGTCAGTGCAAGATCCTTTCTTTACTATCCACAAGGACAAACTGGTTTTACGCACACACCCTAGGTTCTCACCTAAATTCATATCCAAGTTCCATGTTAACCAGTCCATCGAGCTTCCGGCTTTCTTCCAAAACCCGCAAAGCTCGGCTGAGGTGAAACTACACACCCTAGATGTGCGTAGGGCGGTCCTATACTATGTAAATAAAACCAGACCGCTAAGGAAAACAGATCAACTGTTTGTCTCCGTAGCTACAGGCAGAGAGGGGGATCGCGTCTCTAAGGGCGCCATCTCAAAGTGGATTATCAACTGTATACAGCTGTGTTACTCTCTTGCTGAAAAGACTCTGCCTTTTACGCCAAGGGCCCACTCTACTAGAGGCATTGGTGCCACTCTGGCTTTCATTGCAAATGTTCCCCTCGACACCATTTGCAAAGCGGCTACTTGGAGCTCTATTCACACTTTTACTCAGCATTACTGCATTGACACTCATTCCAAGACAGATACACAAGTGGGACAAGCGGTTCTAAGACACCTGTTTGCTCATGACCCTTCTCACATCCCACCTGCTTCTTCTGGTACTGCTCGCTAATCTATGCACAGCATGTGATCTAAGCAGATTCCACAAGCCTCAGAAGGGATACATTACTCACCGTAATCGTATTTCTGATGCTTGTATCTGCTTAGATTCACATGCGACCCACCCTTCCTCCCCTCCGAGAGAAGGCGCATGATTGCTTGTAGTCTTACCTTTCTGTCTATCTGCTTGGATTATCTGTACTCACGCTACTCCTCATGCTTCCTCATGTCAGAAAAAATACAATCTGAGGATCCTACACGCGTGAGGGATCTTGGGTACAGTGGACGTCACACTAGGGATAGTATTACTGGCACGCCTGTGTCGACGCCCCATTTTCGACTTTCGAAAAACAAACTAATACTCCGCAGCTTCCACTAGATGTCGGCCTATGCACAGCATGTGAATCTAAGCAGATACAAGCATCAGAAATACGATTACGGTGAGTAATGTATCCCATATATATATATATATATATATAATTTTTTTTTTTTTTTTTGCATCAAAATTGCCTAAAATCTTTTTTTTATAAATACTCATTCAAGATCAAGTAATACCATTCCAGTTTACAAGTGAAAAAGATGAGACAAACAACAAAATTAACAATGAAAATTAAAATTTTCTAGACAGAGCACTCTCCGGCAGGACCTCCAACAAAAATGTCATCCCTGTTAAAACATGAGATTTTTTTACCTTACATTATACAAGACCACCATACTTTCTCCTCCATCAGAATGAAGTCAGAGAAAAAAGAACAAAAGTGTTTAGAGCGCTGCTCTTTCAAGACAGGGCATTGAGCCATCATATGGAAAAGAGACTCCGGTGTCCCCGGATCCTGGCAATACTGACAAGAGTTGTCATGCACCTGGCCTCTAATTGCTCTGATTTGGTTCGTTGGATGTAAATTCAGTCTTGTTTGCAAAAAGAAATCCCTGGCTCTTTTGTCCGGGAAAAGTTTCAAACAAGCACAGGGTGTATTTCGAGTACAGATTTCGGCAGGAAAGTCTGCCGCTAGCTTACACCCTCTGGCCTGATCTAAAGTTTTGATCCATTCATACTCCTGGGCTTTCATCTTTACTCTCTCTTGGTCGACCAGAAGTTGGTCCGGAGAGCTACCAATTTCATCCAACAAGGACAAGGATGCCACAGACCATTTCACCAGTGTTCGATTTGAGGCCATCTGTATCTCTCGGTAGACCAAATCAACAACTGCAGTCCGAGACTGCTAATGACATTTTCTGAAGGACAGGCTATCCAGCTCAATGTGTATTTCAGGGAGTTGAGACCCAACTCTCAACGGACCAAGGGCATTGGTATAGAAGGCGGAAGGCTCAAGACTTTTTTCCAGAACCCCACTTCAAGGCGGTTCCAGAGATGATCCAGGAGGTTCACCAGGGCTTCTGCCCTGTATGTTAGAGTTGGTACAACTTTGGCCTTGTAAAACGTCAGTAACAGAGTTAACGAGAAATGTCCAAACTTCCTATTGACCGCCGAGACTTGACTCGAAAGCAATTTCATTCTATTTTGCAGGTGAGCAGACATAGGGGCTTCTATAGCAGAGTTGCTCAGCCACACTCCTTAAAGGACTGAACCTTTTCAATTTTTTATTTTTTTTTATTTTTCCTCCCCCCATCTATGAACTATGTATGACGGTTTAGGCCCATCGTGCTAAGACCAAATGTCAAGATTTTAGTCTTCCCCTGCTGATGTAACGATTCAAGGTGTCGCGTTGTCGTTGGAGGCCAACAGGGGTTTGGTCGATCAGCACGACATTGTCGGCGTAGAGCAGCCGTGGAAGACGGGACTCCCCCAACCTTCGGTGGAAATGCTCACGTGTCTGCAAATGCTTCGGGGAGATCCTCCAGGACAAAGTTGAAATGGCACGGGGCCAACGGGTAGCCCTGCTTCACTCCATGAAAAGTTCTTATTTCATCTGACAGTAAACCGGCTTTGCAGAGATGTGTTAGTATGCAGAGCTCTAATGGGGTAGAGTATGGATGTCGGACACTTCTTCAAATTTAGTTTAGACCACAGTTTGCCACGATTAATATGGGCAAAGGCCTGCACTAGGTCCACGAACGCCATGTAAATCTTAGGTTTGGCAGGGCTCTGGCTACCCTTGAGAATCTGAAGAAGAAGAATGTTGATAGAGGTGCCAAGGCCCTCAACAAAACCAGTTTGCTGAATGTCAATAGACCCCCCTGATTCTCTGCACCACCCAGTGAACTGCTCCAAGAGGATTGAACTGAACAACTTGCCAAACACGTCGAGCAAGGAAATAGGCCGAAAATTCTTAGGCTTGCTCGAGTCCCCCTTCTTGTGAATGGGGACCACTATTGCTTTCGTCCATGAGGAGGGCAAAAGATGGGACAGCGCTATTTGCTCGAACAAGCATGAGATGAATGCAGCCCAGTTCTCTGGGAACACCTTCAACATTACGTTTGACAAGCCATTGGGCCCTAGAGCTCTAGAGTTTTTCAACCTCATTATTCTTCGGGTAATTTCCACTGGGCAGGAAAACGACCCACGGATCTGTATCATCATTGCTGTTAAATGAATTAACCGGCCAATCTGGAGCAGTCTATAATTTGCCAAATTGTGAGGGTGTTTTCCCCAATCGGATTAGTTTGGTGTGCTTTCAAAGCGCAATCATCCACCTTAATCAAATACCAAAATCTATTTGGATCTCTACTTCCCAGGGCTGATAACATAGCCTCAGCATCTCACACAGCTAGTTCTTATAATGAAGTTAGTGGTTTTTGCTACTAAAGCATCCTCAACGAGACCTGATTGTATAGCTCTCCGGCAGTTTGTCTTGCCGCTTTCCTTCGTGACACTAGTTCAGGGTCAAATGCGTGCCTAAAGTTATGAGCTGTACCACCCCTCCGTGAGTCACAGTGAAATTGCTCCAAGAGGGGGGCATAATTTACAGTTGCTCCTAGGCGAGAACATTTAGCTGAAAGCAAATTGATCTCTGGGGGAGCAAGTTACAGACAACGACCTTTGTTACAGGTAACCAGAGCTGTTGAAAAGTACTCCCAAACCGGACAATCTGAAGTGAATGGTGGTCGCTGTGTATGGTTTTGATGATTTGAAAATGCTCGATTAGCGGCAGCAAGCTTTTAGAAACATCTATATATTCTATGATAGAAGTCGTCCCCAGGTTCTCCCATGTTGGCTGTGCTGGCTTTTCTCCCAAACAATTGCCGTTCAGAATGTGCATATCATAGGCATCCATTAGATTGCACCAAAGTTGACGTCTGCTAGAGCAAGGATTGCCTAAATTCCAGCAGGAATCTTGCGCTGCTACCGCTAAATCTGGAATATTAAGGTCCCCACATAAAATGACGTGAGATGAGCCATGTTGCCTTGAGTTATCGTCCAGAATTTCAGCTATTTGGTCTGTGAACTCTTTAACACTGATCCATGCAGGATTCCAATAAACATTAATCAGTCTGATGAATGTAAGGCTTCTAACATCTCTCTGAGGGAAATGGTTTTCCCAACCAATAATAGATACTTGGGTGAGCAAGTTCTTATTTGCTGAATTTATTAGTTTGAAAGGGCTACCCGCTCTCACTGCCGTCAAGAGACGAGCGTAAGGGTGACCCATGATCTCTTTTTTTGCAGGGTTAATGGAGACTTCAAATGCATTCATGCCGGGGTCTCCCTCAGCCAGGTTTCCTGTAAGCAGTTCAAGTCAGTCACCCAAATTAATGGCCAAAGGGACAGTAAGGTGGGAAAACCCCCAAGTATTCCATGAGATCAATTTTGCCTTTCTTTTCAAGGTAGGAATAGCAATGGGGATTGCTTGGGGTGGCCCATGGGTGTTAACCCCGAGTGGCTACATAGATCTATTGGCCGCTAGGGACCCTGAGAGCCACAACCAGTCCCCGTTGAGCAGGGCTGGTTTTCTTGGACTTGCTGACGAAGAATTACATTTGACCAGGCGAGTGGATGAAGCAGCTTCTCTACTGACGCATATATTTTATCAAGCGGCCCAGATGGATCTCTACCCACTCTATATTTTATTTTTCTTTGCTGTTTTTTACTTTTGTGCACTTTTGCATTTTACCGTTTAATGCCATAAAGAATACCATATACTCTAAAATGGCTGTGCCTTGAGATTTCCGTGTGCTTAAGATGGCTGAATGCTTTGGTCTTCTTCCTGCCTTTTGTGAGAAACCAGAAGGTGTCTTGCCCATTAGTCCCTGGGGATCTGTCATCCAGGTGGCCAGGACACGACATGGCTGAATGCTTTGGTCTTCTTCCTGCCTTTTGTGAGAAAACAGAATGTGTCTTACCCATTAGTCCCCGAGGATCTGTCATCCAGGTTGGCAGGACACGACCATCGCTTTAGGATCCCGTTCCTGGGGTTGGACCAGTGTGGGAGGATCACCTGGGTGAGGGGTCTTCGGGAGTGGGAGTGGGATGCCGGATGGTGAGATGCAGTATTCCCTTCCCTGTAACAACTTTACCCCATCCTACCAGGTAGGATATTTAGGAACTCTACTTCCCCTCCTCTCCCCCCACCTTTACAACACAAACACTTTCACACTGGCAGCCCGCCATGGGAGAAAACAGACTGAGTCCCGAGTCATGTACCTGACATGTCCCAATGCTTGGTCAGGCAATGTCTGATAATTACTCAGACCTGACTTCCATTAAACTTCCCCACACAGATAAAAGGCGGAGCACGAGAGCACACTCTGAGTGAGGCAAAGCACATTAGGAAACAGCAGTTTTGAGACAGCAGCTGAATGAGAGAAGAAAGTCGGCAAAACAGAAGGGGATCACAAGGACGGAAATTCCCTTGACCTTTTCGACAAGGAAATGTTACTTTCCAGAAACCTCAAGAATTGAAAGCTTAAGACAAGAAAACCAAGCTGAATAATCCTACATTGTGTGTCGGAGATACCCGGGACTCCCCCACATCAGTAATCAACGGCGGGGAGATGCGCCAGCCACCTTGGTACCATCCTTGGCTCCAAGATCAAAGCAGTGTCAAAGAACGCAACACAGCCGGTGAGTTGCGGAGACCAATACATGACCGGCCTGTGTTGAAACCAAGGTTGCAAGCAGCACCATTGTATGGCGAGCGGTGGACTGAACATTTTTAAAACGTGTGTGATAAGAGTCGAAAGTAAAGTTGAACTGCTGATGAGTGATTGAACTTTAAAAGCAAGATATAATACCTTCAACAGAGTGGTCCCGTGCCGCGTGGGTATTCAATCGAAGGTCTCTGTAAGGTATCAGTTGAGAAGTGGCAAAAGTGAAACTGACAAAAAGGTTATATCAAGACGAGAATGAGTAATTGTGAATCAAAGTGGTCCTGCGATGGGTCTAGCAAAATCCAGCGAACAGTTGAAGGTCTTCGATTTTGATGAAGTAAATAAATTTGGTGCGAGCCCAGCGGAGGGAGACCAATTGAAGGTTTTGTGTTAAAGTGGGTCTGAGCCTGGTGGAGCGGGACCCGAGAACTTGTTTATGTGAAATCCTAAGAAGAAAGGACTTTAATGTTTGTCGTGTTGCATCAGGCCCACTGAAATAATACACTTTGAATGGCAAAGAGACTTTGGCACAGAAGGCCCTGATGTTGAGGTTTTGAACTGCATCCTCATGCTGGAGAAGCCAGAAACCGCACTTAGCTCGAGTGTGCTGCCTTATCCCGTGCTGAAAACGTGGGGAAGGGAAGCCACGGTTTGAATATCCTGACTTATCATTTCTTGAACACTTTTCTTTTGCATAACATTGTTTCCCACACTATTTGTATTTATAAGTAAGGATTGGCAACAGGTTTGTTAGTATAGGCCCTTTTATTTTGACAGCCACTTCTAGGACTCTGTTATTATTATTTGATTGTGGTAGCTTGCTCCCTGTTATTATTATATGATTGTGGTAGCTTGCTCCCATCTTTAGATTTAGGAATAGATTGGCGTTTTTCAAACCCAATTGAAGTTCAATAAACACCCTTGAACTGTCATTACTTGCCTGTCTTACTATTTGATGCCATGCCATGCCTTCCTTGCACTTCTCTGGTCCTGAATATTGCCAAAAATTCAAAGCCCATTTCTGGGCAAAGCCTCTGCTGCTTTCCCAGGCAAAGTGGCAGAATGTTTGGCCAGTTTGAATGGTGCAGATCCTCACCATTGGTGGATCTGCTGGTGGCTCCAGTCCAAATCCTGGATAAAAGGAGGACTCCTACAGCCATCCAAGAGATGGCTCTTAGACCCCCTACATTGAAGTGCAGCCCGCCGAAGAGCTGAGGATGGTTGTTGCAGCTGACGAGCATTACCTCCCCCCAAGTCATGGTGAAGCCCTTCTCCTCTCGCCTGATCTCAAGAAGGCCCTTGTCTGTGCTTCGACCTCAGAACAGATGAGAACAATTAGTGTCAACCCCTGCTTGAGGATCTGTGCCTGCTGAGCCCTCAGAGGTGACTCTAGGCCACCTGGTGGACTGACCAGCTCTCTCCTGGGCTACCTTGGTGCAGCCATTCAGAATGCATCCTTGGAATTTGGAAGATTTTCAACTTGTGCTACAAGAAGCCTTTTCAACTGTGCAGGGCCTGCTCCTTTGTCCACCAACCATACATCGCTAGTTAGTCGCTACCTGATTGTGATGCCCCCTGTTTAATACTGTCTTTGCTTTCTGGGGGTCTCCTGAGGTCACCTGCTCCACAGAAGTCTTCTTCATTTCGTGTCAAGGGTGACCAGCTGGTCAGTCTCTGGAACGGAGTACAGGTGCGTGACTGACCGCAACTAAATCCTGTCTACAAAAGCAACCTCTTTGCCTTGACCCCTGGGCCTTCCTCGACTGGGACCTGCACATAAGTGGATGCAACAGATTCCAGATCAGCTGAAGTGGTATCTGGGAAAATCTGACTAAGTGGGATAAGTTATCATGCCTTTTTCATCTCCCCTTCTCCATAGGGTTACACAAGGGTAAAGGCTCATGTCTGTCTCAGATTGGTGGTTGTCTAGTGAAGATTTCCCGACTGGGCCTTCTCTTGTGTAGTGGGACCAAGAGAGATACTTGCGTGAACCTTTTTAAAGTTTTGGAACACTTAACCACAACCACTGGCAGTGCACCATCCAATACTAAACCTACCTGAGCAGATTTTCTTGTGTTACTGGGGACTTTAGGGCACTAGGCCACATTCCATCTCAGCGCTGAACTTATTAAGAGTTAGTTATCTAATTCTAGGCTTGCTCATAAGTGTTTTAACTATATTTTCTACTTTATTACTTACCTGTGCCTACTGGTTTTGAATCAACTGTTTGTCTACCTCTTCACTTATTATCCACACACACTTATTGAATGGCTTGCTTATGTCTTTGCTAACTGTTGCCTTAGGCATAATTGTCGTTTTTTGTACTCCTCTGCCTAAATTAAATCATTCTAGTGCTGTGTGTGTGTCTCATTGTAGGGCTAAACAGCACGTACACCCTTCTGACCCTTAAGATTTGCCAATCTGCTACCTACCTTGATTGGATTTGGCTAGACCTTAGTGTCTCTTTTATCCTCCGGAAATCCACCCTAAGGTCGGTTTTGGAAATCCTTCTTAACAGGGACATTCAGTGCCAAGAGTTTGCACCTCTGGTGCCATATTTTTCACCACCTTCTGGCTCTGCACTCGAGGACCCCTTTCTAGAAATCTAACAAATCTATTTACTTCTCTATTGGAGAAGCCCTGTAGATAGTTTCCAGACCGATGTGTCAAGATGGATTTCTAGAATCTGGTCTGGAGGACAGATTTTAGGAGGCCACCCTAGTTATAGTGAACAGGGGAACTCCGAGAGGTTAGCTAAAACCCAATCAATGTAGCAATGTAGAGCAGTCAATGTTATTCACAGAAGAGTGCAAGTGGGGCCAGGGGTCCACAATGAGTCAACACAGTGGAACACACAATAATTCAATTTACACACCGAAGTACAAAATTACTATATTTATTCTAGGCCCAAAGCACGCACACTAAAAAAAAGAAACAAGCAGGTGATGTTGCTCACAATGGGTTCTAAAATGACTTTAATAAAATAAGATAAGTAAGTGATTCAGTAAGATGGAACCAAATCACAAGAAATGTTCCCTAGCTTCAGAAGTCCAATCCCTATGCAGAGTGGGGCCTTGTGCCAAAAGTCACTCTGCCTCTCCCCAGAATGTATCTGATAAAGGTAAAGGACTTGTGTTGGTGATTGTTCAAGAGAAGAGATTCAACAAAGTTACTCGTAAGTAAAATGTGATTTTCTTTCTTTAAAGTTACATAACTCAGGTGCGACAACCAAAAAGCAGTGGAATGTACGGATTCTAAGATGCTTGTTCCCAGTGTTTTATCTTATGGAGGACGGGGGAGACAAATGCATTGCGTTTACTCCCACCTCTCCCCCCTTGACTCTGATTTTCCCAGGGGACTGAATGAGTCGACTGGGGGTCGCAGGAGGTTGGATTTCCCAATGCTGGGATTCTTCTGGTTGGGTCCAGGAGCAGAGTGCAACCTTTGACCATGGAGAAATGCAGAAAGATCCAATGCAGACCTCTTCAGGGCCCTTCACAGGACATGGTAAAATTGGTTGCGACAGCCACCTCGCATCAGATGGCGGTAGACGGTGTCCAGTCATAATGTTGTATGTTTTTTTTGCGGTCTAGCTAGTAAAAATAAACAGGGGTTCGGGGGGAACCCCCATCCCCATTAAAAAAATAAATGTGACATTTTAGTTATAAACTGCAGTAGACATCTTTCCAGTTCCGGTTTAAGAAGGAAGGCTGACATTTGTCAGGAAGGCGACTTACACCACAAGCTGGCGACCACTGACATTCCGGCTGCGAATGTGTAACGGCGACGGTTCTAGCGAGGTATCCCACTGCAGAGCTGATCATTCCCCTAGGTGATCCAGGGAGGGACACTTCCGAGGGCTCACGACGGCTGGATCCTCAAACACGTCCAGATTGGTTGGTCCCACCAGTTCAGGGGTTGAAGCATCGCTTCGGGCCTTCGCAGATCAGGTAGTCCAACAGGACTTCACTGGACTGTCAATCTGGAAAAGTGAATACCCTTCATTTGAATGACAGACGTAACTTGATGGCCATAGGCCAACCGTCTTATGCACCGAATTATAGAAATATAGACTGTTATGCTTGACCAACAAGCGGCCATTTTAAATGTAGCAAGAATCGCCATTTTGCTTGTTAACCATTGCTCATTGCTTTCTGTCTAAAACTGCTTTGCAGCTTGCAATTCTTGCGGATTCTGCTTACTCTGCTCAACTGTTAACATTGTTGTCTGAATATGAAAGGGCAAGGTCGCGGGACTGAGGAGTTTGTTGAAAACTCCTCATGAGTAGCCCAGAAAGGAATGCCCACGCTCCCTCTCTGTAGCCTTGAGGGAGAGCTACAGGGCATTTAATCACTTCACAGCTGCCAGCCAGTCTCGTACGATGGTAGAATGTTAGAATAAAACAGCTAAAGGCTTGAATTATGCTCTTCCTACGGCCCCCCTTCACAAAACCCTTTAGAGCATGTCTGCTCCCAGGACACAAATAGTACCTCATAGATAGCAAAGCATGGAATGTGGCTCTTCCCCCGTGTGCAGCTTGCTTCCAAGAACAGAACCACCGTGTTCTGTTCAACAACTAAAAGATGCCTCAGCACTTTCTAAATTGCACATTGTTACTAGAATAGACATCGAAAGTGTCATAATTGTCATACCCGTCGGAAATGTCCATCGTCATCCCGAGTTCAAAGAAACTTAATAAAGGAGGGTGTTAAACATGACATAGCTGATTTGTATGATATGCATTTTGTATATATGTAACTGATGTACCTAATTCGCTCTCTTGCGTCCCTCGAGGTCTAGGAAACTCACGTTGCGGGGCGTGAGACCAGAATTGGCCAATTGGGACTATTTTTGCTTGCAATAAACGCTAGCATTGTGAATTTGAACCTCGTGTCTGGCACATCTTTTCGTGTATGGTTATTGCCTTGTTTCCATATCACGAGGGACCCCTAGGGGCCCCTTTCAGGACCAGACACAGGAATGGGTGCTGGACCTCTTCAGGAGTCTTCTTCGGATCTTCAGTCAGCTCCATCTACGAGGGATTCTTGGCTCCAACACTGATATGAAGAAATGGCTGCAGGAGTCCTCTTATCCAAATTCCTGGCTGGATGCTAGTCCCAGACCACCCAGGGTAAGGATCTACACCATTCGAAAAGCCAGCAGTGGTCCAATCGGGGACAACTGTTGGTTTCACTCGTGTTCCACACTCAGACTTTCAGGCACCACGGATGTGGAGTGGGACCAGATGGGCCCGCCTCCTTCCTGAGCCAAGCACACACACACAAAGGCATCACTAGCCCGCAAAAGGTACTCTCCGGTATTCAGATGGATTGCTAAAATCTGGCCTGGTGGGCAGAATTTAGGAGGCCACCCTAGTTATAGTGAGCAGGCGAATGGAGAGTGGTCAAGGCTAAGTCTCAGGGATGAGTGGGGTCAAGGGTCCACAATGAGTCCACACAGTGAAATACACACTTATTGTACTTAGGCAAGTACAAAAATACTTTTTTGTAGGCCCAAAAATAGACAATAAAATGAATCAAGCAGGTAATATTATCACACAACACTCTAAATATAAAACATATTTCTGAAGCTTGTGGATCTGCTTAGATCACATGCTCTGCATAGTCCGACATCTAGTGATAGTCGTACAGTGTTACAAGATTTGTTTTCGAAACTCAAACGGACGTTGACAGGGTGTGTTAGTAATACTATCCCATGTGTGATGTGTACTGTACCCATAGTCCTTCACGCGTTGAGGTCCCTCAGATTGTTTCTTTCTGCCATGGTGGCCGGTCTTAAGATGCAGAGTTCCTTCCAGGCGGATGCCTTTGACTAGTTAAGTTTATTCAGAGACTTCTCTTTTTTCTTTATAGTCCACTTTTGCTGCAGTGTCATCCAACTGCTCAACTGACTTCGCCAGACAACTCCTTCGCCGACGACTTGACTGAATCTGTGACCAGACGCAGTCTTCACGGGTCTCTTCGGGCTTCGACCCTTACAGTAGGAAGAGAGGGGGGAGGTCATTCATACCGACTTTTTAGAGAATGCATATTCTGCCACCCCTTTTCCCCGCCTAACTGCCCTTTCCATTTACAATGTACAAAACACCTTTTATATTTTGCCCAAAATGCATAGAAAATTCCTGTGGGAAGACACGCACAGTGTGTGCAATTACTGTCTCCCTAGGGATCACCCCGGAAAGCTTTGCAAGTCCTGCAAGCTTTTCCGCCCGAAACCTCTCAAAGATTGTCGCACCAAGCGATTGGCCGTGCCCGCAATGCAGGCCAAAGCCTCCTTCAACATGACGGAGGACTCCAGGGAGGGCAGTTTCAGTGTCTGAAGGCGACTGGAGTTTGTCAGAACCTCATGGGCAGGACCTCGACTCCAATAATCAGGCCAGCGGCTCTGTGCCAGAGACTACGCCCGGTGGCCATAGCACACACACACGTCCAAGAACATTAAGCACATATGCCACGGCCGACACTCGACGAAATCGTTCAGCAGTGAGGCCCGTGCGGTATCCACGTGAAAAAGCCTCTAGATCTTCCTGTAATCTCGGCCATCGCTTTCTCTTTCGCCTCACGACAGGCCTCCGAAACCGGACTCTAGAGTCGGTTCAGACGTCAAGTACAAAAAGGCCCTCCTTTCGCACGCCGAAAAACAAATGGTGAAATGCGCATCAGCGTCCCCTAAACATATGCTGAAAATGGAAGACTAATGAAACACAGCCCTGTTACCATGTTAAAAACAAAGTCACTGAAAAAGTCATCGAAGCCTTTGTCCTCTAAAAGCACTCAGGTTATGGATTCTTCCTCCCCTGTAGGCAAACACTCAGGGGCTATGCGTCACAAGGACCAGGCACCCACCCAAGCCACCCCTACCAAATCAGGCTTCCCACCTTCATGTGACAATACCCCTGAACAATTTAGCAGAATTATAAAAAGGATGTCATGCTTTGTTGACTTTATAGGAAAGGATCCAGAGGAACGAACGTCCCTTAGAGATGCCTCACAGCCAGGGCCTTCAAAGCATAACCCTCTGCCAAAAAACCTCATCTGGACCCGCATTTTAGCTCTTCTGCCTTAGGCCTCAAGGGGACCTATACAGTCAGGACCCATACTACGACGACGATGATGACATCTATGTCATCCAGTCGCCTGACTACCAAGACCAGCCTGTAGCAGATTCTCCCATAGACCACCAACTACAATACAATGAACTGCTGCTGAAGGCTGCCCAACACTTAAGTATGGACACCCAAGAGGCACAAGTAGACAAGGACTTTATTGAGGACATTCTGGGAGACAGAAAATCTGCCACTCAGTTTATCCCACTGTTAGTCTGTACAAAGACATATACAGCCATCACTACTTGCGCCTAACCTCACAAGGGCTGTTAACCCCAGAATAGAGAAATTATTCAGGCCAGCACCCACAGACCCCCTGTATATTAGGGGTCAGCTAAAACCTGATTACCAGAAAGAGGGCCGGCACTGCTCTTGCGTCGGCTGAAACCCTGCCAGACAAAGAAAGCATGAAAATCTACACTTTCGGAAGGAAGGTTGCCTCCTCCACGGCATATCAATGTAGAATAGCAAACAACACTGCACTCCTGGCTAGTTATGGCTGCCACAAGTGAGATGATTTGGAACACCAGGATAAAGCAGTGCCAGAACCCCTAAAATCGCAATTGTTAAGCACTATCGCAGAGGTCAAGCAGGTACCAAACTTCATCCTCAAGAATAGTCTTGATGCAGCAGACCATGCAGGCTGCATCATCGCAGAAGGTATGTTCATGAAGCGCCACGCCTAGCTCAGACAGTCTTGTTTTAAGCTAGATACTCGGGCCACCCTCCTTAACATGCTGGTGGAACCTAATGTACTTTTCGGTAAGTCTTTCGAAGACGCCCTCAAGAGCGCAAAGGAGCGATGTATGACACTCTTAAATCCCTCGACCAGTTAACAAACAAGCCCTATGTAGAATGGGGCTCCTCAAACTCCAGAAGCTTTCGGGGTCAGGGTTCATAACGCTCTTTCGGGTACACTCAGGGCAGACAGTCTTCAATTTAGGGCTCATTGTAAGAACAGTTTTCCTCTTCTGGCTGTCAAAGAGAAAATAAAAGATCTAGAGGAAGAGGCAGAACCTCACCTGGGAGAGGCTCCACCCCTCCCAAACAATGACACCACTGCATGTCCCCTCCCATGTCACTCCAATAGGAGGTTGAATTTCACATTTCACATTTCACACTTCACCCAAGCATGGTAGGGGATAACCTCAGAAAAATGGGTGTTGTCCACTGTGGCAGGCGAGTGTTGCATCGAACTG
This sequence comes from Ambystoma mexicanum, assembly GCF_040938575.1. Classification (NCBI taxonomy): domain Eukaryota; kingdom Metazoa; phylum Chordata; class Amphibia; order Caudata; family Ambystomatidae; genus Ambystoma; species Ambystoma mexicanum. The sequence goes on from NC_090926.1 coordinate 342,636,034, forward strand.
GTAAAAGCCACCTAACCGCCTGCCTAAACACAAAGAGGACGCCAGAAGAGCGGTGCGTACTGTTAGAAGTAAAGACACTGCTGGAAAAGGACACCATAGAGATCGTCCCAGCAAATCAGGTAAACAAGAGTATTTTTTCAACGTACTTCCTTGTGCCAAAGAAAGACCTTTCCATGCGCCTAGTACTAGATCTGCGCCCAGCGAACAAATATATCAAGCCCCAAAAGTTTCGTATGACCACGCTTCAAGATGTAATCCCCCTTTTAAAACAGGGGAACTACATGGCAACATTGGATATGAAAGATGCAAACTTTCATATTTCAATGCTCCCTGCACACAGAAAATATCTGGCGTTCAAGATAGCGGGAGTTCATTGCCAGTTCAAGGTACTCCCCTTCGTCATCGCCTCCGCGCCAAGAGTATTCACAAAGGGGCTTGCTGTAGGGCAGCACACCTGCGCAGAGATTTGATCCCTGTATACCCTCATCTCGACGACTGGGTAATCACCGGGGAATCTCCTCAAATTTGCAGACAAGACAATAGACCTCCTTTTCAATTTGGGCTTCTCCATCAACAAAAAGAAATCGGGTATAGACCCCAGCCAAATAAAACATTTCTGGGAGAAATTCTAAAGACAAAAGAGGAGCTGGTTTTTCCGTCAAACGAAAGACTACAAAACATGCTGTTGCAAGTACCTCCCTACAAGGCCGGTCGCCAGATAACTGTACGCAAAGCAATGCACTTGATCGGGATGATGGCCTCATGCATTCACTTGGTTCCACATGTGCACCTGTGCATGCGCCCAGTGCAGGAGCGAAACAGCGGTCAGTGGGACGATCTAGTGGTTGTTTCGTTAACCCTGGTACAGGCTCTTTGCTGCTAGTCCAGGGACAACCTGCTTTAAAGAAAACCCCTCAGCGTTCCATCGGCACAAGCGATCCTGACTACAGACGCCTCACTCGCCAGATTGGGTCGGGGGGGCTCACCTCCTCCACCACACAGCCCACACCCAGTGGACATTTGCTACAGCCCAAAAGCACATTAACTTCCTGGTACTTTTGGCAGTTCTCAAGGCTCTTCAAGCCTTTCAGCAACATCTTAAAGGTCAAACAGTGCAAGTTCAGCCAGCACCACTGCCATGTTCTACATAAACAAGCAGGGAGGCACACACTCTCAAAGTCTGTCCAAGCTATCCCAAATAATATGGAAGTGGGTACTCAAGTGGGTTCCTAACAGGAACTCAATTCTCTGGCAGACAGTCTAAGAAGATACCCTCTACCAGAACGACGTGAGTGGCAACTCGACAAAGATATCCTTGATGGAATATTCTCCCAATGGGGTCATCCCCCATTAGACTTGTTTGCCACATGCCTAAATGTTCAATGCAGAGACTTTGTGTCCTGGTTCCCCCAACCACGGTCCAAGGGGAACTCCCTGTGGATGAACTGTACAGGGAAATGTGCTTGCCCTACCCCAATACCACTCCTGAGCAGGATAACAAAGTGACTCTAATCCTGGTCCTTCCTATGTGGGCGAGACAACCTTGGTTTCCACATCTGCTCAAACTATGTGCGACCCAATCAAGCTCCCGTGCCCATAGAACGTGCTAACACAACACAAGGGTGTATCCCTCCACCCTCGGCCTCAATCTATGAACTTGGCAGCCTGGCTCCTGAAGTCATAGATTTTCGGCCACTTAAATCTTCCACAAAGCTGTATGCATATCCTAAAGGAGGCAAGGAAACCCAACACCAGACACTGCTATTTTAACAAGTGTAAGAGATTTGTGATATGGTGCAGGTCACATACCTAAACCCAATTGCATGTTCACCAGCTAACATTCTACATTGCATGCTTTACCTCCTAGAATCCAGCCTACTATTTCAAATCCATCAAAGTACACCTGACGGCTCTGTCAGCTTACACCACTTCACAAAACAAAGTGTCCTGGTGGAAAGTTCATGTCATTAAAGCATTCATGGAAGGGGTAAAGAGGCTATACCCTCCCATCTCTAACCCTCCACTGGGTTAGGATCTTAATGTCGTGCTTTCCAAACTCATGGGTCTGCCCTTTGAGCCCAGGCACAAAGCCAACCTAAAACATTTGACTTACAAAACTGCATTCCTAGTAGCCATCACCTCTAAGAAGAGTCAGTGAGCTACAAGCTTTATCCTTACAAAACCCTTTCTTCATGATCCACAAAGACAAGCTTGTCCTCAGAACACATCCTAGGTTTTCACCTAAATTCATTTCAAAGTTCCATGTTAATCAATCCATAGAACTTCCTACATTCTTTCAAAATCCATCCAACACAGTACTATGTGAACTAAACTAAACCCCTAAGGAAAACAGACCAGCTCTTTGTTTTCATAGCGCCTAGGAGAGGGGGTGATCACATAGCCAAAAACGCCATCTCCAAATGGATAGTCCAGTGCATACAGCTCTGCTATTCCCTAGCCTAAAATGTTTACCTTTCACTCCCAGGGCTCGCTCTACCATCGGTACTAGAGCTATCTTAACCTTCATTGCAAACGTCCCACTGGACGCCATTTGCAAAGCTGCTACATGGAGTTCTGGTCATACTTTCACACAGCATTATTGCATTGACACTCACTCTAATGCAGATTCACAGGTGGGAAAAGCGGTTCTAAAACATTTATTTGCTGATGTACCTTCTCACATCCCACCTCCTTCTCCGGAGACTGCTCCACAAGCCCCAGAAGGGATACATTACTCACCGTAATTGGATTTCTGATGCTTGTATCTGCTTAGATTCACATGCGATCACCCTTCCTCCCCTACTGGAGTCGAAGGAGCATAGATTTCTTTTCTGGTTTATCACTGCTTATGCTTTATCACATCTGGACTTGCGGTACACTTCGTGAAACTCATGTCAGAAACAAGCAATCTGCGTTACCTCGACGCATTAAGGACCCATGGGTACAGTACACATCACACTATGGATAGAATTACTAATACGCCCTGTCGCCATTCGTTTTCGAGTTTCGAAAACAAATCTTGTAATTCTCTGTCTACCACTAGATGTCAGACTACGTAGAGCATGATAATCTAAGCAGATACACACATCAGAAATACGATTACGGTGAGTAATGTATCCCATACAGTCACAGTTAATGCAATGCATACAGTTCACAATATTCTTGATAGGAAAGGTAAGTAGTTAGACAATTGTATTAACAGTCCACAGGAATAGAAGCCCTAAGCGCAATACTACTTTGAAGGGGGCCTTGTGCCAAAGAAGTTCACAAAGTACCCTTAAAAGTTGGGTAAAAAGGTAGGAAGTTTTCCTGTGGGTGTGAAGATTGTTCCAGAAGACTTTCAAAGTTTTTTTTTTTTACAAGTGATTAAAAAACATTTCCTGGCTTCTAGAGTGGCTTTTTCAACAAACGTTTAAAAAGCAATGGAGTGGATTAATAAATCCAAGTTGTTCACATACTTTATAATGGAAAGGATAGGGCATTCGTACTTACTCTGATTTTCCCAAAGGACTTGGCAGGTTGAATGGGGGTTGCTGGCTGGAGGAAGGTTTTTCCGCTGTTGGATCCAGTGGAAGATGCCCAGAAGCTGCAGGTGCAAGCAAGGTCCCGGTCGGGTCCAGGACATGAGTGTAGCCCTTTCCAGTGAAGACATGCAGCAGGCACTGATGCAGGACTCTTCAGGACACCCTACCAGACTATGGATGGCCGGTTCCCACACACGGGCGGGCAACAGCAGGCATCTTGAGTAGTCGCGAACAAAGGAAGCCTTCCAGAACAGGGCCCATTCATGCTGGGATGCTGAAACTTGGCAGGAAGATGACTTGCAGGACTAGCTGGCGACCACTGAAGTTCCGAGCAGAAATACGGAACAGCAATGCTTTTAGCAGAGTAGCCCAAAACAGGGCTGGCTAGTCTACCGGATGGTCCAGGGACACATCCGAAGGCTGCAGGATTGTGAGAAGGCATCGAGACTGGTTGGTCCCACCAATCTAAAGAGTCAAAACACCAGCAAGGGTCTTCTGAGATTGGGTGGTCCAGCAGGGCTTACCCACAACAGCAGCAGGAATGGTCGCAAAACCTTTTCAGGATTGGTCCTTGGGTCTTCGTCATCTGCACAGTTGCACAGGATACTCTGCACCTCTTCTGATCTGCTGGAGTGGCTGCATGACTCCATCTGATCTTAAATTCAGGTGAGTGATCAAACTCAACATTTGAATAGCAAGGATCTGCACTACTCCTGCATACCAGCAGTTGTCCAATCAGAGACCAGTGTGGGGCTGAGTCATGCATACACACTAGACATACTAGAACCAGTATGTGGCTTGGGAATGACAGTTCCAGCCCACTTCTTGAGCTTATACACACATGGCATGCACTAGCCAGCGAAAACAGCAGTTTTCACAGGCAAATGCAGGTGCATAAAAGGGAATTCCTGACCTGAAAAGGCAGAAAGAAGGCCAAAGAACAAGCAAAAAATCTCGTGGCACGGCCATCTTTGGACACTAGCCACAGTTACTAGCCAAACGCAGTAATCGCGAATGAGCTAACAAAAAATATAGCAAAAATGGTAAAAATGTATCTGCTGTCACCAGGTTATCTTTGGGCACATTTAAAAGTAACCAACAATCCCTTTGGTGTAAGTCTAGTTTGAAACAAACATAACCCCATTGCACTGCATTGAAAGATGATGTGTGCAATAGGAAAATGTTACACAAACCGATAACATGTCAAAAGACAAAAGGGAAGCTTTGTTTCCAAGTACTGACGGTTTGCTGGACTAGGCAGTTTTCCCCATAACAAATGAGCAAAAGGCCAGTGAAGTGAGGCTAAAAGCTCCACTTCTTTGCAAAAACTCAGGACAAGGTGTAAAACAAAAGCAAGAAATGTGGGGGCCCATAGAATACAGAGTGAAAGTTATGTAAAAGAGAACTTTCCTAGCACCGGGCAAGTGCATGACCTTCTATAGGATTTCCTTACCTGGCAAGATGGGAAGAAGGCCTAACAATAATGCGGCCAAATATCAAGGAAAGTCTTGGGGCTTGGACATTTTAAGGCACTAGCCACGTTTAGTAGCCATATGCGTTAAATGCGAACTTGCACACTAGAAAGAACACAAAATTGTAAAAATATAATTGCTGCCACCAGCTTCTCTTTAGGCACATATAAAAGTAACCAAATTCCCCAGTGTAAGACTAGGGTGATGCAAAAGTATCCCCATTGCACTGCATTGTAAGATGCTGTCTCCAAGGTAAAAAAAGTTACAAAAGTGTACAAGTCAAAAGGGAAACACTGTTTCATAGTATACTGGTAGTCTGAAGGACTGATAAGTTTCCCCATAACAAAATGAGCAAAAGGTCAGGGGAGTGAAGCTGAAGTCAGGTTCAAACACAAAAGCAGAGTCAATTGAACTATGATGGGAAATTTGCCAAATGAGAATTCTTTCTTAATATGATGCAGTGGAAAAAGCCTGAAGCAGCTAATGCATTGGTCACATGGATGATGACTGAGAAGATTTTGAACGGGCTCTTGATGTCCGATTTTTGCTGTGAAGTCTCTTGTTGATCAGCATGTTTTTGCTGGACTAAGAAAATAAACCAAAATCAAATTAATATTTTCACCAAAAATCATGATGTAGAATCACTCCCCAGCACCCCCCTCCCCCTTGTCCAGAATTAAGGTTCACTTCCCTGACCTTTTGCTCATTTTGTCCAGAATTAAGGTTCACTTCCCCGACCGGTTGCTCATTTTGTCATGGGGAAACTGATCAGTCCTTCAGACGATTGGTACTGGGAAACTGTTTCCCTTTTGTCTTGACATTTTTACCTGTTTTGGTAACTTTTTCTAAAAGTGCACACAGCATCTTACAATGCAGTGCATGGGGGATACTTTTACACTGGGGATTGTTTGTTTACTTTTTAATATGACTAAAGACTAGCTGGTGGCTGCAGTTTAAGTTTTACCATGTTTGCATCCATTTTAGTGTGTACATTCGTGTTTACCACGTCAAACTATTAAACGTGGCCAGTGTACTAAAATAGCAATACCACAAGGTTTTTCGCTTGTCCTTTTGCCATTTTATTTTTTGGCCCTCTTCGTGCCGTCTCAGGTCAGGAAATCCCTAATATGGTCCTGTATTTGCCCGGGAACGCTGCTGTTTTCACAGGCTAGAACATGCAATTTGTGTGTGGACACAGGAAGTTGGTGGGACTGTCTGGTCCCAGTCCATAACTGTGGGGCCTGAAAGTCTAGTGTGCATGCACGAGTATAACCCACAGTGGTCCCTGATTGGACCACTGCTGGCTGAGTGAGTGGTGCAGATGCTTGCATTTGGAGGACTGAGTTTGATCACACACCTGATTTTAGGATGAGAGGAGTCGTCCTGCAGCCATCCCAGGCGATCAGAAGCAGAACCAAGTTTCTTGTGTAGCTGTGCACCTGACTAAAGACCCGTGGAGGCCTTACCTTTCCTGCAACTTTCCCGGTAAAGCCCTGCTAGACTACCTGATCTGAGAAGGCCTTCCTCAGTGCTTTGACCCTTGGACTTGTGGGACCAACCAGGCTTGATGTCTTCTCTCATTCCTACAGCTTTGAGCCTTTGAAATCATCCCTTGACCACCTAGTGGACCGACCAACTCTGTATTGGGCTACCGTGACAGAAGCGTTACTGTCCCGCATTTTTGCCTGGAACTTCGGTAGTTGCCAGCTCGTTCTACAAGTCGCCCTTTAGCCAGGTTTCAGCTTCCAAGCATTGAGGGATTGTTAGGCAGAAACCTGTGCAGTTCCCTCTGGGACCACTGCAAAAGATTTAGGACTACAGGTGTTTGGCAGTAAACCCACTTGGTAGCAGTCTGTACCACACAGATTCACTTGGTAGCTGTGGCTGAGCAGTCAGACTTCCCTCAAGAAGAGTTAGGCAGTATACAGAGTATTCCCAATAGGTCAAGAGCACACAATAGAACAAGTAAACACTGACCAGGGCTTGGTGTAAAAGAGATATAATTATTTATTTAAAACCACATCTAGCCAAACACACAGGCACTAATAGTAAGCAATTCAAAAACACGGTCACTAAAAGATATACACTCCCTTGAAAGAATATTAGACAAGTCTTAAGTAAAGCCCCACTTATTTTCAGACAGCGGCGAGCGCTTAACGTAGATGGCACTCTAATAGTTCGTTTTTAAAAAGGGAGAGAAAAGCAGAGAACAAATTGAAACAGATCCCAACACTTTTACAAGAACATAGCAAGAGAGGAAGGCAAAGTAAAACCGTGAATTCAGAGTCAGTAGGCCGGATCCGCTTTAAGAGGATCCAAACGAAATGTGTCCAAGGTCACACGGTTGCAGTGCACAAAAGTCTTGTAATGGTTCAAAAAGAAGTTGGATCAAAGAAAAGGGACCAGTTAGAGGGTCAAGGCGGCCAGCCCAGTCCAGAAGGTTAAGGAGTTATTATTACCTTGTTGCAATCCTTAGAAAGGGAGGCCTGGCGGACACGGTACCTTAAAGTGGTGAGAACGCTCCAGCGGGGGCAGTTGTTCCTGGCAGCGGATGCAAGTCGGTGCTTCGTCCGGGGGAAGAGAGGATCTCGTCGTGGAGGAAGACAGGGGATCGTTGCACTGCCAGGGAAGAAACCAGCCGCAGAGTTTCTCAGGTACAAGGAGCGGTCCGTTGATTCGCGGTTCAGTGGTGAGTGGCTATCCGTTCGCCGGGGTGCTCGGCACGGGCAGTTCGACCACAAACCGGGCTGGGGTGCGAAGAAAGAAAGGTAAACTGGTTGTGCCCACCAGCCAGGGGAAGAAGCCTCTCCAGCTGGGAGATCTTCTCTGTCGTCGGGAAGTGGTGAGTCGGTTCCGCAGGGTTCGTCGTGGTAGGTCGGCTCAGCTTCTCCCTCGTCAGATTCTCAGGTCCTGTGGTGACTTCTGAAGTTCCAGTCCCCAAAGCCCTGCTTTTATGCAGAAAACCCCCATTCACTCAGCCTAGCTGTCACTCAAACATGCCGGCCGGCTCACCACTTGGGCCAATCACACAAGAGTGCGACTTGAGTTACCAAGGTAACTCAGTCCAGGGTGCCTAAACCCCCTCCCACACCACCTGTGGTACCCAGACAGAGTGGCACCACTTTTGGAGGCTTCTGTGGAGAAGCCCGCCAAAAAGTGGAACAAAGGGCTCGACTTGGGTTGGAGTCACAGAAGAGAACACAAACGCCATTTTAGAATCGAGTCTTGGCAAAAAATACCAACCGGAGAATTAATATTAATTAAATAAACCGGCGGTATGTTCGAGGCTATGAGAATTAAATCATTAAAGCTGGTAGCCTCGAACAATGGGAAAATCCCATAGGAAAATATTTGCGGTCGAATATAAAAAGTAGTTTCCACTGCCACCAGCCAAAACTCAATCAGGGGGGACGGAGACGTGCCCCCTCGACTAACAGACCCCGGGGCAATCGAATTGCCCCGACCAGTACCTCCACAATATGATGGTTTGTACTGGTTTCTGTTAATAATTTGGGACTAGTAAAGCCAATGGTGACTTTACATACCCTGTGAGACAGTAGTCAGTCCCAGGGTATGGAGTCTATGGTGGGGTGTCACTATGACACCCCTGTGTTACTGCACGGAGGGTGCTGTGTAACACATATAGGAAAAACGCATGAGACCCTATGGAGTAAAGGACCCCATAGCCCACAAAACACATTACCAGTCAAAGGAATACCATAAATCATGTCCAAGAGTGGGAGGAAAAGAGTCTCACTCTTGGCAGGAGATAAAAACAAACTCCAGAAATACAGCAAAGCTGCTGGGGGACTCACTAGGTTAGGAAATTCAGCTTAAAGAGAGAATTCTCCCTAACAGGGATCCTGTCCTGGAAGGACATTTTCTTTAGCGACTGGAGATACGCCTGCTGTCGCTCGTGTGCAGTGACTGTCGATGGAACCAGCTTCCTTCCGTTTGGTATGGTGTCCTGAAAAGGCCTACATCGGTGCCTGCTGCATTTCATCATCAGCAAGGGTTGTACCTAGGTCCTAGACCTGACCACAATCTTCCTTGCACCCACAGCTCCTCTGCATCTTCTAATGGATCCAACAGCGAGAAAACCTACCTCCAGCTACTCCGGTTCGACCTGCTAAATAATTTGGGGGAAATCTGAGCAAGCGTGATGAGTAATAGCAATGTTTACAGCCACACCTGTCTCCCCTATACTAAACCTTAGAATAAACTTTTTTTTATTCCTTTCTTTTGCTTTTTAAACATATGTTTTAAAAGCTGTTCTAAGAGATAGAAAAAGTATCTTACCTGTAAAAATCCTTTAAGTCTTCTGGAACATTTTTCACCACAAGAACTTGTCCTGCCTTTGTCTCCTCTTCTAAAAGGAACTTTGTGACTTTTGGCCGCATGTCCCATTCCACATATGGATTGGACTTCTAAAGTTAGGGTTGTCATTCTTGTGAACTGGCTTTACTTACTGCATAATTACTTACCTTACTTTCAGGTGTTTAAGTGAATTGTATGCATTTCTACAAACCAAAGGTGATTGTATATATATTTTATAACTGAGTGTTTTGTGATGGTATTACCTGCTTGATTCTGTTTCTAGTGTGTTTTTGGGCCGATAATAGAGTATTTTTGTACTTTCCTGTATAAGCAGAATTATTGTGTTTTTCACTGTGTGGTCTCATTGTGGACCCCTGACTCCACCCACCTCTCCGCAGACTAAGCCTTGACCACTCTCCATGCTTACCTTGATTGGGTTTGGCTAACCTCGGAGTTCCCCTGCTCACTATAACTAGGGTGGCCTCCTGAAATCTGTCCATCATGCCAGATTTTAGAAGTCCATCTTAACACTGGTTTATAAGGCAAGAGCCACACAATATAGCTGTAAAGTATATCATTTTAAATAATGTTGTTTGGCATAACATCCAAGTACTAAATATACAGGTCACACCTTAAAACCTTTTTAGAGGATGTCAAAGGTCTGAATTCTGAAATGTAGTTCAATGTCCACAAAGTCCTTATGGACGTTAAGTGAGGTTCACAGGCCTCTGCAAATACATAAACCCCCAAATACAGTGTTCGCCTTTGCCCCAGTGGAGATCAATTGTCCATTTATTATTCAGTGGAGGTAAGTAAGACAGTTGCACTTGGGTCTCGGTGGGATATAGAAGGCCAAAGAAGGCCTTCTGATGGACACAGGGACCCACTAAGGGTTTCAAGAACTGCTCCCCAGGACAGTTTGTTAGAGGTGAGTAGTGGCATCACTAACAGGGAAGGTCTTAGTTCGTTTCTGGATGGGGTATCTCAGCACAGGGGCCCAACAGCCATGTGCCAGAACAAACCCCCCGTAGGTGAGTAAGGGGGCTCCCAAAGTAGAAGCCAGCAGACAAGTCTACTCAGAATTACTCTGATTCTGAGCCTGCAGAGGTAGCCTCTGCTGCAGAAAGAGGTTGCAGTTGTCTGTCAAATGGCAGGCATCGCCATTGGACCCCTCTACAATTCAAATGGAATGCGTCCTCCCACGTACACCTCATCTTATGATATTCCTATCCAGCTTCAGCTGCTTTGGCATTTATTTTCTTCTCGGCAGAGGGCGCTGTGCGTAGACACTGTCTACCCGATGTCCCTCGAGGGCCTTTGTCTCGGTTGACATTGCCGAGTACATATACCATGCACATCGCCCGTTGGCTTCTGTTCCGTTTTGCTGCAAATGCGATGGCTTGGAGAATTACGACTCGCTTCAGTTTTCTTCAGAAAACAGTTTCGAAATGGCCTTGTTTTTGACTCCTACTACTCCGAAGACTGGTTTCAAAAAGTGCCTAAAATTCGGCTCCAAGATGTCTATTACAGAGCCGCGTAAAATATGTATTTGGTGCCTGGGCGTTGAACATGAAACCTCTGACTGTCGATCTTGTCAGTCAGACAGGTAAGGCCCTAAAAGACCATACAGCTAAATTGTCAGCGGATAGACTTGTTCCAAAATCACCTTCTACGCCTTTGAAAATTGGGTCTTCCCATGAGTCGAGAGATTAGACTCCCCATAAAAAAGATCGAAGAAACGATCTCACTCCAGGCACTCCTCCTTATCCTATAAAAAGTTGTCTTCTTTTTCTTCTTCTTCCTCTCTTCTCGGGAAAGAAGCATAACCTGCCCGACTAAATCCTCGACAAACAATGAGTGGGAACATTTCCATAAGCAAATGCTTACAATCTTCGAGAATAAGGCTCTGTCCTCATTGAAGCATAAAGGAAGTAGCCATGCTCCAGTTGAAGACGAGCATTCATCCAAGACAAAGACCTGCACGCCCTCGAGCCCGCATCATAAGCCTCAAACACCTTGAGACACTTTGAGTACTCGATGAGATGACAAATCGTCTTAAACCTCGTCAGGTCGAGTCCCTCGAAGCACACGTTGAAGACTAAATCGTTGATTCCATCGATGCTACGTGCGTCGTCATTGTCCACGCTGAAGTCGCCGATAGTAGCCAAGTCAAAAACATGGGCACCAGCAGTCAAGACTTTAACTCAATAACCTCTGGAAAAGGAAAATATCTATAAACCCTTACCAAAAAAGTATTTAACCTCTATTTATGAGGGTTTTGAAACATCAGATGAGACTGCACCTTTTGGCCTTCAATTAGATCCTCTTAATTCACAGGGGGATATCCCTAATGTTCCAGACTGTTTTATCCCAGATGAAACCAGGATCCGGGAACTGCATGATTCTTTACAAGCAGCTAGTGGGGTCGACACCTCTCCTGAATTAGATTTTAGGAACTCCGGTCCAGCTGAATATGCTGAGGCACACTAGAGAAGTCTGATGACTAAGGTAATAGATTTTTTAGGTTGGACTAGACCTGCTCCACCATTTGAGCAGGATGACCTCACCGATATATTGGACATGGGTCCACAAAATGACCCAATACTACCTTTTCATGTAACACTACAGAGAAAGGTAATGACGAACTGGGAGAGGAGTCTAGTCCTGCAGTAAAAAGAATTCTTACCAGAAAATACAGGCCTTCCAGTAGCGACCCAAGCTACCTGTCTAAACATCCAACACCCGAAAGGTTAGTGGTTCAGGCAGCTACATCTGCCTCTAAGCAAGCTGTGTATCCTACTATCCCTTCAGATAGGGATGATAAACGGGTTGATACCTGGGCAAAAAAGGTCTTTTCTGTGGGTAACATGGTCTTGAAATCTGCTAACTCGACCTGTGCAAAATTTACATTCAAACTGTGGGACTGCATAGGGATGGCGACTGATCACATCCCTGAAGGGGAGGAAAGAGACAGCTTCTTGAACCTGATCAGGGATGGTAAGGAGGCCATGTGTGAGTCTCTGCAATCAGGTCTGGACACTGTTGACAACATCAGCAAGGCTATGGCGGCAATCACTGTCATACACAGATTTGCGTGGTTGAGGATAATCTAGACTCCTCAACATGCCCTTTGAGAGTTCACACTTATTTGATAATGAGGCTGGCGAAAGCATTGAGAAGCTGCAGACCTCAAAGGCGGCAACCAAGTCCCTAGGCGCTGCTATCGGGCAGCCACAGCCTTTTCACCCCAGCAGATCTTGTAGGGGTAGGTCCTTTTGCTACTACTTGGAAGAGCGAAAGGACATGCTGGTCAAAGAAGATTCCCTTGTGGTGGATGAGGGTGAGGTGCAAAGCCCACCCAAGCAGCAGCGTCTTTACCATTAGCCGCTGCTTCAGCTGCCTCAAAACCTCTGAGCTCTTGACTCACGACACCCCGGTCAGAGGCAGACTGTCACAGCATCTCAAAGAATGGCGAGGTATTACTTCAGATGCATGGGCACTAGAAACGGTAGCCCAAGGTAACTGCCTCCCCTTCATAGAGACTTCAGGATCATCCACCGGGAAGCCATTCGCTAAATGTTCCAGACCCATTCCTATTGCAGGAAATTCTGACCCTGCTAGAGAAAAGTGCCATAGAACCAGTACCTGTGATGGAGAGGAACGAAGGATGGTATTCTCCCGATTTCCTAATCCCCAAGAAGGACTGAGACCTATCTTCGACTTGAGATACTTGAACAAGTTCCTCAGGCAGGACAAGTTCAAGATGGTCTCACTTTCTCAGATACTTCAGGCCCTCCAGCACCAGGATTGGATGGTATCAGAAGGTACCTAAGGTTTGCTGTGGGCTTTTGAGCTACGTGAAAAAAGACCTAGGCAAAGTTGCCTGCAGTGTGGGCCGCACACCCTAATATCCCGTTGGAATTCTTCAAATTTTATAGTATCTTGATAATCCAATGAAAAAATACATTTGGTGTGTAAATTGTCAGATTTATTCATTAATCTTCAAAAGTTATTATCATTGCTTCTCTGTAAGCAAGACATCACCAAATGGCCAATGCATTTCGGACTGAATAGTCCTTCATCGGGGCCTTGTCTAATCAACATTATGGTCCAATTCAAAAAACAATCATCAGTATTAATTGTGACCGTAATTAAAATCAATTGGAATAAGAAAAATAAACATAACTTATCAGATTGAAAAACATCACAAATTAAAAATATGTACGTTATAACAAAACAGGGTACCCACATACATGAAGGTAAAACATACACAAGAGAAAAGAATAAAATACATAAGAAATCATCATTAAACATGTGTTTCACCACAATATCCAATCTAGTTATCGCCTCTAACGTGTGCTTACCACCTTGTCAGATAGCACGCTTAATGATTGTGATGGTGTATATATACTGGTAACTACGTGCTCTTCATGCGAGAGTAATCGTGCTTACCGAGTGATTGTGTTGCATCTGTTATCTTGATAGAGGCCTTGTCGGTGTAAGTAACGTAATACTGAATAATGAAACCGTGAGTAAGCGCATGCAGAAAAGTTATTTTATCATGCAAATAATTCACAAGCATCTGACCTTTAACGATGCTGTTTTATTGTCGTAATTTCTTGTGTTCCAAATAGCGGCAAAGCCGCTGTAGTTCGAATACAAGCGTACACCTGTGCACATAAAATAACGTTACTGAACTGGCATACCTTCTGAATACGCAGAATGGAACGACCCTGTCTACGGATGGTTTTACATACCTTTTGTGTCCCGCTCAGGCTGTCTCGTGCTGACGAACGCTCGTCTGCTGTATGCTGACTAAGTAAATGCTCGTCTGTTGTGTACTGACTAAGTAAACGCGGTGCTGCGCTGTGATAGTGAGGCTCCGGTTGGTGTGGTAACTGACTCTCTCAATATGGACGCTTGTGCTTACGGAGGCGCCATATTATGAGGGGCACTCCGATAAGTGGTAGAAACTATACATGAATATAATGGTGGAGGTTGAACGCTGAATATTAATGCAGATATAAATTCTGCACATTATTGGGATGTCCTAAATAAACATGTAAATGAAGATAAATGTAAAATAACATTACTGAGATGAACACTTGCTAAGAAAAAATGAGAAGTAAATAAGGCTGTGACCCATAAGTGTTATGTAGGGGGAAAGTTTGCTTTAGGCAAACCGTAGTGCATAATGCACCACTGTCTGCACAGAACCTATAGAACGGATACTAGTGGAGGTAGAGAGAGAGTTAGCAGTGTGCAAGCCGGAGTTCCCTACGGTCTGCACAGAACCTTTTAAACAGAAAAGAGAAATACTGATGAGAGTGCTGGTGGAGAGTGTGGTGATGTGCCTTGTATGTGGTATCATTAACCATGGTTGCATTTTACAAACATAAATGACAAAATTACAAGTGGACTAAAAATCAGAAAAAGAAAGTAATAAAGATCAGATTTGGAATATGTCTTGCAGGCAAGATCTTGGAAGCACAGATGTGCATAACAAAAACTGGTTCAATCCAGTGAATAATCTTTAAAGTTGTTTTTACAGAAAGCAGTCCAAATCAAATTCCTCATTCATTCCTCTAGGTGCTAATGTATCCAACCGGTCTATCCAATATGCCTCTTTGTTGTCGTCTTCTTTTAGGATCAATACCTGGTTGATTGTAGTTCAATACCTCTAGTATTTGGAACCTTAATTGTGCTGCTGTGTGCTGTTTCTGGTCGAAGTGTCTAGCAACTGCTGAGTTTATGTTCTTGTTGCGTGTGCAAGACTTATGTTCATTCATTCGGATTTTCAACTTTCGTCCAGTTTCACCTACATAGTATAGTCCGCATGAGCAACGTATACAGTAAACAGTTCTCAGTATTGCATGTTCCAAAACATCTTAGTTGATTTTTTTCTCCAGAATGGGGGTGTGATACTGTGGTGCCTTTGATGATATTGTTACAATTATTGCAATTCAAGCACGGATGTGTTCCTTGTTGTTTATGCTTCTGATGTATGTCTTTGTTGCTTTTGGTATTAACCAGAAGGTCACGTAGGTTGCTGGTGCCGTTGGTATGCAAACACTGGCTTAGTCTGAAATAATTGTTGTACGTTCATCGCTGGTGAGTGTGGCCCAATGTTTAGTAATGCATCTCTTTATTTGTGCACTTTGGGTGGAGAATTTGGACACATACACTATTGTTGGAGCTTCTTTCTTTGCTCTTTGTTGAAGTGCGCTGGCTCTGGTCTTAACTGCTACATTTGATATTGCTTTGTCTAATTCTTCATGGTTCTACCCTCGGGCGAGTAATTTGTCCTGAAGTTTGTGTAGTTCTTGGTTCAGTTCATCCTGATCACTGATGATCCTTTTGAGGCGTAGCACCAGACCGTATGGTAGGTTGCGTAACGTATTCTGCGGGTGAAAGCTCATGCGATGTAGAAGGTTGTTCCTGTCTGTTGGTTTGGTATACAATGAGGTGGTGATCCATTGTTGGTTGACTTTAACTTCCACATCGAGGTAATGAATGTTGGGATTACCTATTTCTGCCGTGAATTGTAATTGTGTGTCGATCTGGTTGATGTAGGTAAAGAAGTCGTTCAATGACTCTCTGGTTCCCTTCCATATCCCGAAGATATCATCAATATATCGTAGCCATGTTTTCAAATGGTCATTCCATTCTTTTTTATCAAGGATATGTTCAGTTTCGAAACGGTGCATGAATGCATTGGCATACGAGGGAGCCATAGTGGCCACCATCGCAGTGCCGGATGCCTGAAGATAATATTCATTATCATAGGTAAAGTAAGAATTCATGGAGATAAAAGTGAGTAGAGTCAGGATAAATTCTTTGTAAGCTCCTATGTTTCCTTCCTGTAGTAGAAGCCATTTTACTGCTGATTGTCCGAGGTCATGAGGTATGCTGGTATAAAGACTGTTAACGTCTATGGTGAACAGGATGTCATGCTCTTCTAGTTGAATCTGTTCCAAGATGTTTAGGAAATTAGTACTGTCTTTAACGTACGTGGTTGTTTTTTGTATGATCGGTTGTAAAAAGTAATCAATGTAGGTACCCAAAGGTTGTAGTACTCCTCCTGTAGCTGCGACAATTGGTCTGCCGGGTGGGTTGATTAAACTCTTGTGAATCTTTGGAAGTAAATAAAAATGTGGCGTTTTAGGTCGGGAATTTTGCAAATATTGTTTGGTTTTGCTTGTTATCACTCCTAATTCCTCCGCTCTTGTGAGTATAGATTCTAAATCAGTTCTGATCCTATTGATCGGATCATGATCTATTTTTGCATAAATGGTTCGATCATTAAGCTGTCGCAAGCATTCCTTTTTGTAATCCTCTGTGTTCTGGATTACTGGTGCGCCTCCTTTGTCTGCTGGCCTTATAGTGATCTTCGCATCTGTATATAATTCTCTGATGATGGACATTTCACCTCTGCTTAAGTTTTTGTACTTGGGTGTACCGAAATGTATTTCTTAAGGTCACTGAGAACCATTTTCTCAAAAATGTCTATTGAAGGAACTGTAATGGGAGCAACAAATGTGCTCTTTGGTTTGAATTCAACTAATTCTTCTAAATTTCTTTCATCTCGATGCTCGTTTTCGATCTCAGCAAAAAATACTTTCAGTTTTAATTTGCGTGTGAGTTTATGTAACTCCACCTTTTGTGTTGAACAAATTCGTGCCGTTGGTTGGTACAAATTTCAAGCCTTTCTGTAATACTCTGTTTTCTTGATCGCTGAGAATTCTGCTGGAGATGTTGACTACTAAGTTGTCCGCGCTTGATATCTCGTCTGGACTCCCGGTCCTGAGCCTTTTCCTCTTCCCCCTCCTCGTTCTCTTCCTCCTTGGCTGCTGTCTAAAAAAGTTAGGCTATTTCTTCTCGCTTTGGATCCTCCTCCTTCTGATCTGTCGTTACTACCTGATGCGTGTGGTGGGTTTTGAGGGTTTTCGTCTCTGCTGGAATCGGTGTCTGAACTGCTTTGTTCAGTGTGCGGTTTCTTGGGGTGAGGTGGTTGATTTTGATATTTATCTGCCCAGGTATAAACCTCGTCACGCAGGTAATCGAAAGTTTCCTGTCGAAATTTGCATATTTTCCTTGCTTCTAGATCTACCTTGTAACTCTCCAATCGTGTGTTGATATCTGCAAGGATGTCTGTGAATGTCTCTTGATTAGTAAGTGTGGGAATCTCCTGGGTTAGGTCTTGTATCTCTTTTTCTAAGGTAGATAAATTAGCTGACAGTTCTTGAATTGTAAGAAGAATGAGGTCAAGTGAGCATCAATTTAGGATCTGTTCCCACTTTTTTACAAATTCTTTATTTTCCTTACATAATGTTGGTTTAAGGCCGATCCTTAGCCCTCGAGGAATATGTTGGGCTTTATAATAACGTCCAACTGTTACCGCGTGTAATTTACGGTTTAACTCTCTGCGAATGAGATATTCCAATTGTTTGAGCTTCTTGTTGGGGTCTGTATTTGCTGTGGCTGAATGCGTATCTTTGATTAGACCAAGAATGGTGTTTGCTTCATCGGTTGAAAAACCTAAAGTGGTGGCTCGTGAATCCGTTAATTTTTCAATATCTTCATATGACATTTTTGCGTGCCGTCGCTCTGAGATACATGGAAGTGTAAGGTACAGAGAAAAAAATAGAAATTGACCGGGCACTGCTGGTTATTTAAATCTTGAGGCGGGTATTAAGTACTCGAATGTGGTTTATGGGGTGCAGCCCACTAACTTGTGCTACTGTGTGTCAGCACAAAGGATATGAGCTACGTGAAAAAAGACCTAGGCAAAGTTGCCTGCGGTGTGGGCCGCACACCCTAATATCCCGTTGGGATTCTTCAAATTTTATAGTATCTTGATAATCCAATAATCCAGTGTTTGCATACCAACGCACCAGCAACCTACGTGACCTTCTGGTTAATACCAAAAGCAACAAAGACATACATCAGAAGTATAAACAACAAGGAACACATCCATGCTTGAATTGCAATAAGTGTATCAATATCATCAAGGGGACCACAGTATCGCATCCTCATTCTGGAGAAAAAATTCAACTAAGATGTTTTGGAACATGCAATACTGAGAACTGTGTTTACTGTATACGTTGCCCATGCGGACTATACTATGTAGGTGAAACTGGACGAAAGTTGAAAATCCGAATGAACATAAGTCTTGCATATGCAACAAGAACATAAACTCAGCAGTTGCTAGACACTTCGACCAGAAACACCACACAGCAGCACAATTAAGGTTCCAAATACTAGAGGTATTGAACTACAATCAACCAGGTATTGATCCTAAAAGAAGACGACAACAAAGAGAGGCATATTGGATAGACAGGTTGGACACATTAACACCTAGAGGAATGAATGAGGAATTTGATTTGAACTGCTTTCTGTAAAAACAACTTTAAAGATTATTCACTGGATTGAACCAGTTTTTGTTATGCACATGTGTGCCTCCAAGATCTTGCTTGCAAGACATATTCCAAATCTGATCTTTATTACTTTCTTTTTCTGGTTTTTAGTCCACTTGTAATTTTGTCATTTATGTTTGTAAAATGCAACCATGGTTAATGATACCACATACAAGGCACATCACCACACTCTCCACCAGCACTCTCATCAGTATTTCTCTTTTCTGTTTAACAGGTTCTGTGCAGACCGTAGGGAACTCCGGCTTGCACATTGCTAACTCTCTCTCTACCTCCACTAGTATCTGTTCTATAGGTTCTGTGCAGACAGTGGTGCAGCATGCACTACGGTTTGCATAAAGCAAACTTTCCCCCTACATAACACTTATGGGTCACAGCCTTATTTACTTCTCATTTTTTCTTAGCAAGTGTTCATCTCAGTAATGTTATTTTACATTTATCTCCATTTACATGTTTATTTAGGACATCCCAATACTGTGCAGAATTTATATCTGCATTAATATTCAGCGCTCGACCTCCACCATTATATTCATGTATAGTTTCTACCACCTATCGGAGTGCCCCACACAATATGGCGCCTCCGTAAGAACAAGCGTCCATATTGATTGAGTCAGTTATCACAGCAACCGGAGCCTCGCTATCACAGCGCAGCACCGTGTTTACTTAGTCAGCACACAGCAGACAAGCATTAGTCAGCGCGAGACAGCCTCAGCGGGACACAAAAGGTATGTAAAACCATCCGTAGACAGGGTCGTTCCATTCTGCATATTCAGAAGGTATGCCAGTTCAGCAACCTTATTTTATGTGCACAGGTGTACGCTTGTATTCGAACTACAGCGGCTTTGCCGCTATTTGGAACACAAGAAATTACAACAATAAAACAGCATCGTTAAAGGTCAGATGCTCGTGAATTATTCGCACGATAGAATAACTTTTCTGCACGCGCTTACTCATGGTTTCATTATTCAGTATTACGTTACTTACACCGACACGGCCTCTATCAAGATAACAGATGTAACACAATCACTCGGGAAGCACGATTACTCTCGCATGAAGAGCACATAGTTACCAGTATATATACACCATCACAATCATTAAGCGTGCTATCTGACAAGGTGGTGAGCACATGTTAGAGGCAATAACTATATTGGTTTAAGCGTGCTATCTGGCAAGGTGGCAAGGTGGTAAGAACACGTTAGAAGCGATAACTAGATTGGATATTGTGGTGAAACACATGTTTAATGATGATTTCTTATGTATTTTATTCTTTTCTCTTCTGTCTGTGTATGTTTCACCTTCATGTATGTGGGTATAACGTACATATTTTTAATTTGTGGTGTTTTTCAATTCGATATGTTATGTTTATTTTTCTTCCAATTGATTTTAATTACGGTCACAATTAATACTGATGATTGTTTTTTTAATTGGACCATAATGTTGATTAGACAAGGCCCCGATGAAGGACTATTCAGTCTGCAATGCATTGGCCATTTGATGATGTCTTGCTTACAGAAAAGCAATGATAATAACTTTTGAAGATTAATGAATAAATCTGACAATTTACGCACCAAATGTATTTTTTCATTGGATTATCAAGATACTATAAAATTTGAAGAATCCCAACGGGATATTAGGGTGTGTGGCCCACACCGCAGGCAACTTTGCCTAGGTCTTTTTTCACGTAGCTCATATCCTTTGTGCTGACACATGGTAGCACAAGTTAGTGGGCTGCACCCCATAAACCACATTTGAGTACTTAATACCCGCCTCAAGATTTAGATAACCAGCCTTGCCCGCTCAATTTCTAGTTTTTGCTGTGGGCTTTTCTCATTATCAGTTTCGAGTTCTGCCATTCGGGCTGACCTCCGCCTGAGGGTTTTCATCGAGTTAATGGCGATGGTGGCAGCGATTCTCACGGGAGGGGTGGGGATTCACGTCTAACCCTACCTGGACAATTGGTTGATCAGTGCATGTTCACCCAAACAAGCCCTGCAACATCTCAGCATAACCTGCCACTCCCTTCAAGACTGGGCTTCTCCCTCAATTACAAGAAGTCCCATGTGATACCATCTCAAAGACTGGAGCAGTCCTGGATGAATCCCTGGGAAAAGCCTCACCACCAGAAGGGAGGGCTCTAGACATTCTGCAGATGGTCACCAAATTCCAGAATTCCCAGCATCTTCCGGTCGACTTTTTGAGGTTGCTCGGCCTCATGACATCCTGCATTTTCCTGGTACCATAGCCTTGCCTGAGAATTAGATCCCTTCGATGGGCTCTGAGGACACAGTGGTCTCAATTCTCAGGCAGGATGTCAGATCTTCTTCAGGTTCCTAGCAGGGTTGCACAGGATCTCCTGTGGTGGGGCTGCGAGGACACCATTCTGAAGGGCGAACCTTTTTGCAACTGTTGCCGGAGATACCGTAGTAACGGATGCCTCACTCACGGGGTGGCAAGCACATGCCAAAGATTTGACAATCTGCAGTTGTTGGTCTCCATCGGAGTCCAAAACTACACATCAACCCTTTGGAGCTAAAGGCCTTTCTGCCTTCTGTACGGGGAAAGAATGTCCTGATAATGACGGACAACACAGTAGCCATGTACTACCTCAACAAGAGAGGTGGTGTAGGGGTCACCACCACTGTGCAGAGAAGCTCTGGTTCTTGCCAATTCAAGAAGGAATCTCTCGAGGGCGCTAGAGGGCCAACCAAGATGGCCGCCTTCTAGCGAGCTCCCACACGGCCACAAATTAATCCTGTCTAATCATCTCTGAAACGTTAATCTACTGCCTTGATACCCTGCAAGCCCAGCTGACGAGCCACTTCCCTGTGAACATTCGAAGTCTGGAACAAAAACGGACAAGCTACAACCTCTAACGCAGCTGTTCGAGTCCAGTGCCGGAGACAGGCGAGAGGGCCCTGCGGATCGGAGAGCTGCGGGGGACGGCCCGGCGCCGCACAGAGACCTGGCGGGAGAGCACCATCCACCTGCAACACACCCATGGGAAGTTCGCAGCGGACGAGCCGGAGGCCAGAATGTGACGCCCCCACCCTTCCCTCCCGGACGGAACATCATCTCGGCACGGCGCTGACTGCTGCGGCAGCCGTGCTCGTGCAGAGGCTGCAGCCAGTACCCGCGAGGAGAAGCCCCGCTTGACATCTGCGGCGAGGGGTAGGTGAAAGGCGAGACGCAGAGGTGCGCTCTCTCCCCCTGGACCTCCCCCCCCACTTCACCTTTCTTCTTACTTCGCGGCGGCGAGGCCGAGCACGGTACACGGCACCTCCCGCTCTCCGCGCCGGGGAGAGTAAGTGAGGAGAAGTGGTGCCTGGGAGCCATGGACGCCAGCCCCCCCTGGCAGTGACCGGTCAGCTATTGCTCCAGATTGACCTGTGGAGCTCAGCAGCAGACGATCCACCAATGCAGCAGGTACAGCGCAAGCTAGCACTATACAGGCCTGGCCCCCCGCACCACTGTTGAGTTCCCCCCCACGCCCGCTCAGCCTGCCTCCCCCGAGAGGCCTTTTACATACCAGCTCCCCCGGGGCAGAGCACATCACCCACACAAAGGCGCAGGTCCTCCGCCGCCTGCCCCTAACGTTGCATGGCGTGTGGACACACTCGACCACAGACGTGCCGCCTCATTCGCCGAGGGAGTGATCTCTGAGCTACACTGGCTGGAAAACTGCACACACCTTGCCTTGCGCCTATCTCTGAGCCCTTTAGCTCCTACGAGAAACTCAAGCCTGCAGGCTAAGCTGGCGCCAGATGTCATATACTCCTAGCCAGCCCCAGAAGACATCAGCTCCACCACCAGCTGTCCCCCGCTCAGTCCCCGCTTCATTCTGATTCTAGAACACTGCAGGCGCACCGCTATTGATCCACAAACTCCACTTTCCATGCGGGGCCGCCACCAGCCAAGTAAAGCCAATGGGGTAAACGGACAGATCTCAGAGGAAATTAACCTTTGAGACCGGAACAGTGTCAAAAACCCCCAGGCTCCAGGAAGACCCGGAATCCCAAATGGCCGACTCACACCTACTGGATGAGGGAACCTCCGCCACCGACATCAAAGGGCTCCTGTTAGACCTGAAAGCAGGCATAGGGAACCTAAATAACAAAATGGATGGCGTCTCTTCCAAAGTGGATCTCCTACAGCACCGATTGGACACCCACACCGAGCGCCTGAACGAGGTGGAGCAGCACGTATCCAATCTAGTTGACGGCGCAGTGACCATGGTGGCAAAAGTTGCCCAACTCGAAACCCAAATGAAAGCAACCAATGCCAAATGTGAGGATTTGGATTGCCGGTCAAGAAGAAACAACATTAGGATTGTCGGGGTGAGGGAACACCAATGTCAATCCAAAATGGAGGACTTCATTGAGGCGCTCTGCATCCTGGGCGGGAAGCACTTTCACACATGTTGGTGGTGGAGAGGGCCCACAGAATTCCATCCTCCAAACCGGCTCCGGGCACCCCCTCCAGGCCGATAATCGCGAAATGACTTAACTATAAAGACTGCGATGCCATCCTCAGGCTGGCCAGAGAAAAATGCGAATTACACCACGACGGAGACCGAATCCACTTCTTTCCTGACTTCTCCCCGACGGTCCAGTCGCAAAGGAGATCCTTTACCTCCATCAAACAAAGGCCTACAGACAATCAAATATCCTATTCTATGCTCTTTCCGGCTTGGCTGAGAATCCAGCATGGTGGTAAAGTCCACTTCTTCCAAACACCAAGGGAAGCAAACACATTCCTGGACTGAGCAGGCTGCCTGGGGCCAAACGCCAACCAAGCACGGGCGCAGAGGGAAAGATCCCACAGAAACCCAACATAACAAACTCCGGACCAAAGGCACAAGAATCGTGCACAAATCGCAGCAATTCTACCGAAATAAACATAGGAGTGCTCCACTCCAAGGCCGTGCAGTCTGGGAAGCCCCTAGCGCCCCTTGCACAGCAAAAGACACCTCTATTGTTCATTGGTGATGGGTGGGAACCCAGGTAACGGACTGTTGCGGTTCGTACCCTGTTCTAATGTACAAATGGACGAGTTGGGGGTTGTCCGTGTAAGGAAGGAAGTTGAAGAAGGGAAATGGGTTCGCACCTCTGGACCACCCGCCCAAACCGACCCCCCCCAGACCACCTGGCAGCACCATGCCCTCTCTCTCAACCACCATGGGAACCTCCCATACCCAGTTGTAGAAGCTTTCAACAGCACCCGGCGACCTCTCAACTTAGAGGTAACAACACCAGCTTAAACTAGCGTGCCAAACATATAATTCAAAGTCGCCACGTGGAACATTAGGGGTGGTAACCTCCCCTGAAAAACAAGAAGGATCCTACAATACCTGAAAAGACAAGACATTGATATAGCCATGATCCAAGAGACGCACCGACTGCCTGAAAAAGAACATCAATGGGCCCGACATTGGGACTGTCACAGATACTTTTCCTCGTTTTCGTCGTATGCCAGAGGCGTGGCGATCCTGATCAGCTGTAAGACAGGCTTCCGACTGATCAACACAGCGAAGGACACTGAAGCCAGATTCCCTTTTGGTAAAAGGGATAGTAGTAGGCAAAGAGATCATATTAGTCAATTCCTACGGACCCAATATCGACGGAGCAAACCTCTTTGACTGGGTACTTACACACCTCTCAGCACAAACCGCCGCATCAATCTGGGGAGGAGATCTAAACACTGCCCTAGACCCATTGAAAGACCAGACACAGACCACGGTATCGACCATGTCCAAAGCCGGCCAGGTTCAAGAAATATGTAGAGCCTATGACCTTGTGGACGCGTGGAGACATAGCAACTGGGAACAGCGCGACTATACGTTCCACTCAGCAGTGCATATCACCAGCTCCAGAATAGACTACCTATTGATCTCAGCCAGGGGTCCGCTCCAGTGGGGGCCATGTCAAATCCTTCCCAAACCTTCTCAGATCACTCCCCGGTAACCCTCGTCTGCAGCCCGTCGATCACTAAATCTCGCCTACTACACTGGCGCTTCAAACCAGGGGCCCTACAAGACCAAGTGTTCGCTTCAGAACTACGAGACAAAATCTCTTCATTCCTAGAGATTAATATGGGCACAGTGGAATCGATGGGCACAATTTGGGAAGCGCTGAAGTGCTACATTAGAGGCGTTTGCTTGGCAAAGGAGAACAGCATCCTTAAGTTGATCCGACAGGAACTGGCCTCCAGCGAGGACCGGTTAAAACGCCTTGAACTCACAATCGCCACCACGAACGACCCTCTGTCCCAAGCAGACCTTAAAGAGGAGCTGAAAACCTTCAGATCTACAGCGGAGCGGGAACTAAAATTCCTAAGCTGAAAGAGCCAAGTCTGTCGATACGGCGAGGGACAAAAGCCTGGGGCCCTCCTGGCATGACTACTCAAAGCCAACAAGAAACCGACGACAGTCGAAAGGATTCAAACCAGACAAGGCACGTTAGTACACAAAGATGAAGAAATAGTCAAAGAATTCAAAACCTTTTACCAGAACCTGTATTCCTCTAAACACAACTCAGACACTGACACCCTAAAAAGATACCTCGATGACACCGAACTCTACTGGGTAGAGAGAGACCTGCGTGAACCCCTAAACGAACCCATCACTCCAGAGGAAATAGAAGCCATCAAAACCCTTCCAAATACCAAAGCCCCTGGTCCTGACAGGAGAATTCTATAAAGCTTATGCCAACACCCTAGCCCCCCTCCTAGCTGAGGTGTATGGAGAGGCACTAGACAAGGGATCCCTCCCACAGTCCTCCCGCGAATCCGACATCATTTTATTACATAAGGCTGGCAAACCCCCAGAAGAATGCGCATCTTATAAGCCCATATCTCTTCTAAACCTCGATAACAAGATACTAGCAAAAATACTCACAAATAGGTTTCTCCCACTGATGCCGTCCCTCGTGCTTGCAGGTCAGGCAGGTTTTGTGCCCGGCCGCAATACGACATTTGGTATCAGGAGGCTATTCGGAATTATTGGAGCCCTCGACCCCTCATCAGGCTGTCCCTGTACTGCTCGATGCCGAAAAGGCCTTCGATTCGGTGGAATGGCCCTTCCTGTTTGCAGTGCTCTCCCAGCTGGGTCTAGGTGCACGTTTCATTAAACTAGTCTCCCTGCTTTATAAAAACCCCCAAGCAAACATATTGGTAGGTTCAGCCAGATCTTCCACTATCCAACTACAATGGGGCACAAGACAGGGTTGCCCACTGTCGGCGCTAATATTCGCATTGGTAATGGAACCCCTGGTGTCGAATCTTCGTGCCCAGCAACTCCACAGAGGATTCAACATCGGCCCACATAGGCTGATTATATCCCTCTATGCAGACGATATAGCACTATTCATTCGTGACCCCAGTGAAAACCTAAACCCTGTCATGAGGGAAGTAATTAGATTTGGAGAGCTATCCGGGTTAAATATTAATCACACTAAATCTGTCATATTCCCACTCACCCCAGCGACCAGAGCTTTCACCGATGATTACCACTTCGCTTGGGAGACCTTGCAATACCTAGGGATACTGATGCCACTAAGCTACCACAATATATTCCGTGACAACTACGAAGCAGTATTAAAAACACTGCAAGAGAAGGTGAACCACTTGAAGTCTCTCCCGCTGACCCTATGGGCAAGAGCCTCACTAGTTAAAATGGTGATCCTGCGAAACTATTATACCTTTGCGTTAACATCCCCATTCTGATCCCACAATCTGTCTTAAAGAAAGCAAAAAGCATGGTCCTCGAGCTACTCTGGGCTGGTAAGCCGGCCAGAGTCGCCCACTCAACACTGACACTTCCAGTATCCAGCGGAGGGCTAGCCCTTCCCGACTAGAGAGATATTTCTGGGCGGCCCAGGCACAGTTCCTCAGCCACTGGTACGCAACTCACTGGATCAGACCACACGTGCAGATTGAGTGTGCCCTGGTAACCCCCAACTTGCTGAGAGCGGTTATCATTAGTCAGCTCCCAGTACCCGCTAACACTTTGAATGTGGTCCTTGCGACCTATGGGATCTGGAAGAAGCTTGCACAAAAATACAAAGTCCAAGTGAGATACTCACCTCTCCTCCCGATAAAATTCATACCCATACCCGGGATCCCTCTGACCTCCGAAAAGGTATTCCACCAATGGGTGGAAAAGCTACAGATAAACACTGTGGTTGATATGTTCTGTGAAGGAACCTTTATTACGCCTCAACAAGCAACAGAAAGAGGAGGTGACACCCCCCTAGACAAGTTCCTATACTTTAGAACCCGTTACACGCTACAAGCGATATTCCCCTCCTTTCCACAGCAACCCCCAACGTGGCAACTACTGCATAATGTGATCCAGGCACAAGAAGGCAGGCTAGTTTCGTCCATTTACAAATCCATCCTAACAGACACAATGCCCGCCAACACACACACACGAAAACAAGATGGGAGAACTCCCTCCAATTCACAATCCCAGATGAAGATTGGACATATATCCTGCGACAAACACAAAATATCGCACTCAATTCACGTCTTAAGTTAATCCATTTCAATTTTCTGCACCAGACGTATTTTACCCCTGCTAAAAAGAACAGGCAACAACCAGATATACGCGCAAAGTGTGAAAAATGTGGTCGCCTCACGGCTGATTTCATACGCTTAGCATGGGCCTGCCCTAAATTGCCACCATTCCGGACCCAGGTCCTTCAAATAACATCTGCAATCATAGGAGAGGAAACACAGCCAATCCTGACAGTAGCACTACTCGCGGTGACAAAGCAGCTCTCGCCAGATGTGAGGAAACTAGCTGGGATATTGTTAACGCTGGCGTGCAGAAGGGTAGCCATGTCATGGGGCCGAGGACCAGCGCCGATGATTACAAATTGGCGAAAAGACATTCTCTACTGCCAGTCATCAAGACACTGCCCCAACACGCACGCCCCCCCACCCCCCCTGATATCTGGGGCCTGCTTGTGACATACCTGATAAACGAGGCTGGCGAAAAACACATCATCCTCGCCAGAAAGGCACAGTACCCAAGACACCGGGACTTAACTAACCCAATAACTAAAGCCAACGCACTCACGGAGGCATGTGGAGGATGAAACACATCACCAACCTAACGGACCGAGAGAGAGAAAGTTCTGGGGGGAGGAGGGAGTAAGGGTCTCAGGAGGGGCAAGGGGAACACGCCCCAATGTGGGTGTGGTTGTTTTGTAACTGTTGAAAAATCCAAAAACAAAGTTTTAAAAAAAAGAAGGAATTTCTCTATCAGCCGTTCACCTAGCCGGAGAGGAGAGCACGGGGTGGGTGCTCAGAGCAGGCAGAGCATGGTCTCCAACGAGTGGGAACTAGCTCAGGAATCCTTCAAGAGGTCTTCGCCCTTTGGGGAACTGCTCAAGTGGATCTGTTTGAGACCAGTGTCAACGAGACGTGCGAACTGGGAATTTCCCCCAAGAGGAGCTGTAGGAGTCACGTTAGTAGTGGACTAGGAGTTTCCACTCCTTAAGCGTTTCCTCCAGTCACTGTCATTTCCCAAGTGATCAGGAGGTTGATAAAGTTCGGGAAATCCATGATCCTAACTGCCCCGATTTGCGCCAGGAGGATGCGGTACCCAGACTTTCTGGACATAACCATCTGCCCTCCAATACGTTTTCCACAAAGAGATGACCTTATCTTGCGAGAGGAGAGTCGGGTTCTCAGGTCAAGACACTCAACCTTCACGCAGGGTTTCTGAAAGGTTGAGCTATAAGGATTGGGACCTCCCAGATGACATAATGGAGATTTTGCTTTCGGCCAGAAGGCCAACAACAAATTCCTTATACCGCTGGAACAAGTTCTGCAACTCATGTAAGGAAAATGATGTATATCCTTTTCAATGTGATACACCTAAGGTGTTATCTTTTTTATTATATTTGGCAAATCTGGGGTTCAGGATTTGAACAGTTAAAGGTTCCTTAGCGGCTCTTTCCATATTCAAGCCCATCCCGGAGGATGTTTCCTATTTCAAAATACCCTTAATTCAGTTTCTAAAGGGGCTCACTAACGTGTTTCCACCGACTCCTTTCCAAGTCCCAACCTGGGACCCTTATTTAGACGTAACGTTTCTGAAGTGTGCTCCTTTTCGGCCACTGCATTCCTGTACATTAAGGTTACTAACACTCAAAACTATTTTCTTGTTGGCCTGAACCTCAGCCTGTAGGGTGACAGACCGTATCTTCTAAATCTCTTTTTACCATTTTTTTTATAATAAGGTTGTTCTAAATGTCAAACCATCATTCCTACCGAAAATTGTTTCTGATTACCATTTAGCACAGAAGTTTGTGCTTCCGACTTTCTTTCCACCACCTCGCCCTAGCAACGAAGAGAAAAGACTTCTTAGGCTCGATCCTGAGAGAGCTGTATGTTTCTATATTTCGAGAATGTCAAAATTGCGACATGACCAACTGTTTATTGGATACACAGGACATAAAATTGTTTTATCGGTTACCAAACAAACTCTATCGAGATGGATAATACTGGTCATTTCAGAATATTACAGGCTAGCTGGAAAAGATCCTCCAGAAGGCTTAAGGGCTTATTCCACTAGGGGCATAGCAACTTCTTCTGCCCTTTACGGGGGAGTTCCGATAAAACATATCTGTGAGGCAGCCACCTGGTCTACAATTCACACGTTTACAAAACATTATTGTTTAGATACCTATAACAATGAGGGAAGGTTTGGGAAGGCAGTTCTATGCTGTATCCTTGACAAGTAATAAAATGAACAAATGCATAAACCCTCCTCCAAAAATGTAACACTGCTTTGTTAGCCTATCACAAGATGAGGAATATGTGGGATGACTCATTCCATTCGAAGAATAAGTTACCCCTGGTAACGTTCTTTCGATTGGATTTTCCTCCCACGTATTCCTCATCACCCCTCCCAACCTACCCCGCTGTAGAATTTCTGGACAGAAAACTGTACACTTGCAGTCTGATAAATTAAAGGCACTTAATAAGGGTGGTAATTCTGCATATGGGTGGCGTAAAAACAGAACTGAAGCCAATGGGCACTGTGCGTGGTATGTTTATTTAATTTGTATTTATTTATTTTTAAATTTGTTAAGTGCACAAAACCCTCTGGCATCAAGGCGTTGTTATGACTGGCTACATTCAGCTTCGGGGGAGGGGGAGGAGTGGGAGTGGCAGACGGTACTAGCGAGAAGTACGTTAAACCAGGAGAATAAGAAAACATGCGAGTGCATCATATGCAACAAAGGCCATCAGTTCGAAATCTGCACCACTGAAACGAGAAGTCGCATCATGTAGAAACCATGTAAACGTACTGCAGGTGATAAAGATTTTTGTTCATTTGGGACAGCGGTTTCAATACCAGAGAACCTATAGAGATGCACCAATGGACACAAATCTTTAAAATTGTAAAGCAAAAGGCATTAGAGAGTCCATACCAAGGAGAGACTAAATGCATATGATTGACTACGCTTCCGCCACAAATAGTACGAAGACATCAGAAAACCCCCACCAGTCAGAAACCATAGAAATGTACTGACTGTGACTGAATGGCTTTCCTTCAAAAGTAATAGCTACTACCTCAGACAATCCACATTTGGGAGAAATATTGATGTCTGGAAATTGACTTGGGTTTTTATCAAAAAGGTCAGCCAGTTATTTGTACATCAGAGAGCTCACACTGACCAGAAACTATACAAACCTACATATCATGAACATTCAAAGAGTGCTAAAGCAACACTTGAGAATCCACACCATCAGGATACCATCTATAGTCATGAGCACAATGTTGTAATTGCAAAGACTTTCATTCCATCATAAACCCTTGATAGTTCCAGGAAATCAGTACACTTAAAATCCACACTCATAAAAACCTCATGTAAAAACTGTCCAATAGGAATGAAATGATTGAAAGGATTCAAAGGATGTGTTTGGATATTTGTAGCACAATACATTATCTTAGCAAATTCCAACTTGACCTGAGCAGTACACATATGCATAACGGACTTAATACCGAGGGTGCAGCAGGGAATCACTGAACGTTCTGTATCCCACCCTCCAGATGCGGGGCCCCCACCTCAGGAGGAAAATGTATTGCTTGCGCTGCAGTCTCCAAAGACCAGAGAAACCAAAGAATGTAGGAATGAGATCCTCATGTCTGCAGAATGAACATATATCAGAGACAAAATATGTACTTGACGATGACGTCAACCGAGACGGAGGCCCGTGAAGGACATCGGGTCGACAGTGTCGGCGCACAGCGCCCTCTTCCCGAAGATTTTTTTTTTCTGAGGAAGCTGAAGCTAGATACAAATATTATAAGATGAGGAATACATGGGAGGAACATCCAATCTTTACCAGGGGTAAGTAACTTGTTCTTCTCGTGACATGAGATGTCCGTTGGGGGAACCTGGAACACGCATTGCCAAGAGACATTGTAAGAGAGATTGACAGAAACAGCTTGAACAAACCCTTATATAGGGGATGTCAGTATGGGGGTAATTGGTGCAAGGGCTAACTGAAGTCAACAAAGTTATGCCACTGAGAAGGTGCAATTGTGTGATGTTTAAGAGGCATTTGAATGTTGCGGAGAGACCTGATAAGAGCATCAGGTGTTGAAATCTTTTTGAAAAATACCTGGCAGGAGAGTACAGTAGGGGTTCTGTGTGAGCCAAAAGGGAGGGATGTTCCTGGCAAGGGAATATACCAGAAAATTCAAGGCTGTGTTGAAAAGGAGTTTTTGTCCTAATACGTTTTTGTTCAAATTGGATATTTCAGTGGAGGAGTTCCTGGCAGAGGAGTACACCAGGAAATCCAAGGTTTTGTGGAAAAAAAAGTTACATCACAACCCTTTGTTAAAACTAAACGTATTGCTTTGGCCATCCTAAAGACTATAAACTACTGTCTTTCAATATATTTCAACCTGTATTGTAAAAAGAACATTGGCCTTGCTATTTTAAGGAGAATACCCAGGAAAGAGAAATGTTCATTACCCTTTGCTGAAACAGAGCATTTCAAATGCCTTTTCCTGAAATGTTCAGGGGAGGGGAAACTAAATCCTGGAGAAAAGGGTTGTTTTGTTGAAACTGTATATATATGATGATTGCACAACTTGGTTGAAGTGACGATAGAAATTATACTATACCTTTTTATTTCGTGTGTTAGGGTGAGGATCAGATGCATGTTGGACACAAGGTCACCTTATTTTAGTTTTATTTTCATAGGTAGGGACATTCTCTTTTGGTTAGGGTAAGATAGGCCAAACCCATTTTCTTTCAATAAAAAAGGCGAATATTGAGAGCATTGCACCTTTGCGTCAGCTTTTTATTGCTGAACCCTCACAGGTCCCACTAATCAGATGAAGCATTAAGTAAAGGATCCAGCATAGGCAACAGCCACATATGAGCATCAGGAGGATGCACGCTTGATCTCAGTGATCAAGCAGCATGGATGAATCCTGTGTTCCAAAATGCTTCATGAAGGAGTCCCTACTTGATCAAGAGAAATTAGCACCTGACGGCTCCTTCTGGTCAAGATGCAGAGCTTCAGCTTTGTGTTTTCCAGAATAAGATGATGCTTGTACAGAGGTTCTTTAATCAGCCTCCAGTAGTCTCGCTGGATCCTATAAGATAACCAATCAATGATTGACACAGTTCTTGGTGCAGTGTGTACATTTTTATTGAAAAATTGAGGAAAGGCTAACCCTAACAAATACCACACCAGTTCACTGTAAACTCCTGGCTTGGAGCTCATGTCAGAAAATTATCCTGCATGCTAATAGTGTCTCCACCCAGTTAACACTCAAGCACAGCAAAACAGAGTTGCCTCGATACTGTATTTCACAACACTGTTGACTCCATTTTGGCAGCATCCAGAAACAAAGTATTGTTCTGTGCCACAATGGCTACTACGCGTACAGCTACTGAATGAACAGAGCCCTGACCCAAACGGTGCAACCTTACTGGGTTCTGACCCAGGCAGACTAATGGGCGCTTTGGCAGTAGTCAGCGTTTGCATCCAGAAGGGTCGCCAAACAGCCATAAACATATTGGAGCAGGATTCCACAGCGAGATCTGGATGGAACTCGATGGTCAAGGCATTCTAAGGAACAAGAACAAAGTGGAGGGTCCCAGACAAGTGATTAAAAGAGGACATTCACACTTACACCTGGTAATTTCAAACCAGCTAATTAAAGCCTTGCTGGATGTAGCTGATTGGAATGATTGAGATGAGTCTTATGACTTGATTATGAGCTGGCATTTGTGTCCGAAGTCTTCTAAGCTGTATCCAAGTGTATATAGCATAGTGGACCTCTATTTTAGGTGGCACATGATGTGTAAAAAATCCAAAATGAGATTCAGAGGAGGTAAATGGTATCAAACTGGTCACTTGGTTTATTGTAGCAGATGCACATGATTTCATTTCTAATTACAGCATGCAGTTGATGCCACATAACCTATGCCAAATAACTTTCTACTGAAGCTTCATCATTCCATCTGATTGTGGTGTTCTTGATGGGAACATGATGGAATTGAAGCTGCCCAGAAGAATTTCCAATAATGCTGATTAATTCTAAGCTCTACATCCATCACTTAGACTTTTGTGTCATTTTAAGTGGAGGGAGTGAAGCCAAGACATTGGTCCCCTTGTTCAGTGTTTCTGGAAAATGGATGTGCTTCACTAAGGAATCTGAAAAATGCCAAAACATGTATGTGGTTTATATTTTCCATAGTGGGCTTCTCGTTATTGTTCATTAACATTGAACATTCCATGACCTGGATCTCTTTAAATAGATACCACTGTGTTTTGTTTTTTAACCGATATATGGTGCAGAAACCATGTTTTTAAAAAAAGCTGTTAAGGTTACTATCCATAATAAGGTGTTATCTTTACAAATTAGGAATGCCGACATTGGGGTTTAAACTAAAATTCAACGCTAAACATAACAAAATAAAACCCACTTTGTTGAAACCTCCCCCATCCATTTCTCTTCCGGAAAGTCGGACACAAAGATCCAACAATTTGAGTCTCTGGGGTCGCCACTGTTCTCTGAACTCCCCCTTAAGTAGTCCAAGGTCTCTCCCCATTCCGCTGAGAATATCCCCAAGTTGCTGTTAACCGCAAACGTAGCCCATTCCAACAATACAATCTCCCTCATTTTCCTCAACCAGTCCTGCTACGTTGGTATCCTGGGGCTCTTCCACTTTTGGGAGGGCCATTGTGGTTAGTATGAAGACAACTTTTGTCTTAAATTGCCCTCCTCCCTGTGCCCCCCCACCTCTCGCCGCCTACCCATTAGGATCTCGCGGGGATCCTGTCTCGTACCCTCCCCAAATGCCTGGTCTTGTGCCTGTGAGAAGTCCCTCCAGAAAGGTCTGATAATAGGGCAATCCCACCAAACATGAGCTTCCGTACACTCCTCACCGCAACCCCTCCAGCATGTCCCAGATGTTGTTGGAAATATGGCATGTAGGCGGGCCGGAGTGTAATGCCAGCCAAATACGTACTTGTACCAGGCCTCCTAGAGCTGAGCAGCCCTAGCCACCTTCGGGATCAATGTCCACAGCCTCTCCCAGTCCTCTCTTTCCATTCTTGCCTCTAGCAGCCCCTCCCATCTGGACATATACGGCCAGTTTATTTTTGGGCCAGCACCCTCCAAAAGCCTATAAAGATTCGCAATCAACCCTCTGGACCCTTCATACATCAGGAGTTAGCGTTCGAATTGCATCAATTCGCGAGTGGCCGCCCTCCGTACCTCCGTGGACGTCACCCAATGTCTGAGCTGAAAATATCTGAGCCGTTCCCCCTCGCCCACCCCAAACTCCTGCTTACATTCTTCAAATGTTTTCACATTCTGACCACGAAACATATCTCTAATGGCCCTGCACCCCCCTCTCTCCCACTTCAGGAATACCCCCCTTTCCGTCTCCAAGGTGAAGGGGTGAAGTCCCGTTATTGAAAACGGGGGTGAAAGGCGATGGGGAAAGTAGTGATCCCCAGTTTCTCCACAGCCCCATCCCAAATTTCAACCAATCCCTTTGTTATGGTGCTCATATATAGATGTGCCGGCCTTAACCAGCGCGGGAGGCAAAGTACCTCTCCTAGGTGATTCCGAGCTACCGCTCTGTCCATCTTTACCCACTGTTTATCATATTCTGCCGAGAACCATTCCCTATTACCCTGAACTGCACAGCTTCATAGTAATATGAAAATTTGGTAAGGCTAAGCCCCCCACCCCCTTAGATGCTGACATAAGCCGTCTGGCCAAGCGCAGCCTCTTGCCTTCCCAGATGTAGTCCTTAACTGCCCTATCTAATTCCTTGAAAAAGCTAGCTGGGACAGGCAACAGAACAGCCTGAAATAAATAAAGCAACCGTCCACCATTTTGAGCGCCAAACCCCTTCCTTACCATGATATCCTTAGGGCGCTCCACTTCTGAGGTCTTTTTTTAATCGCAGCTAGCATGGCGGTGTAATTCGCCCCGTACCATCCCGTCAACTTGGGGGTAACCCTAATAGGTATCGTGTCCCACCCGGACTCCACTTGAATGGGGAAGACGCCTTTAAGACCCTTGCCTCATCATCTTTCAGCGGCAGGTTCATTATTTCAGATTTTTGCAAGTTCACCCACAAGCCTGAAATGTCCTCGAACATGGACAATAGTGCCATACACGCATTTATTGACTCCCCTGGGCTCGTCAAAGTAAGTAGCATGTCATCAGCGAACGCCGCCACCTTATGCTGATACCACCCAAAAGAAATGCCTGGAATATCCTCGGCCTCCTGTATCGCCATAAGTAGGGGCTCCAAGTACAAAGCATACAACAACGGAGAGAGGGGGCACCCCTGCTTCGTACCGCGTCCTAGCTTGATTGGTTGTGACATCGCA
The DNA here is from genome assembly GCF_040938575.1 of Ambystoma mexicanum. NCBI lineage: Eukaryota > Metazoa > Chordata > Amphibia > Caudata > Ambystomatidae > Ambystoma > Ambystoma mexicanum. The sequence continues at coordinate 342,671,671 of NC_090926.1, forward strand.
CCGTTCACCAGGATGTGCGAGGTAGGATCTCTATAATTCGCCTGCACCATGCTGATGAACCCTGCACCTAAGCCCATTCTTCCACTCCACCCGGTCGAATGCCTTCTCGGCATCCAAAGCTAGGAGAATCGCCGGGGTGGGGGTTTTCTGCATTTTCTCAACCAAGTGAGCCACCCGCCTGATATTGTCAGCCATCTGTCTTCCTTGTACGAACCCCATCTGATCTTGATGGATCAGTGTAGGGAGGTGCACCTCCAAGCGCTTCGCCAAACTTGTGGTATACTTTTTCGCGTCTGAGTTTGAGAGCGATGGGTCTATAGGAGGTGCATTCTTCCGGGTCTTTGCCTGCCTTATGTATAACTGTAATATTGATGGAGTGATGCGGCCCATGGTCCCGAATGAGTTAAACAGTTGTGCAAGATGTGGGGTCAGTATGTCGGGAAAGGTTTTATAGAAGGAAGCCTGGTATCCATCAGGGCTCAGAGCCTTATTACTCGGAAGTGATGTAATAATAGCTCGCACCTCATCCTCCGTGATGGCCCGACCCAGATCCTCCCTGATTTCCCTAGCTAGATGGGGGAGGGGCAAGGCTCCCAAGAAGTCCCTCTGGGGCTGGGTGATTGGGCCCTCTGATGTGTACAGGGCTTCGTAGAAACTGGCTAGACGCTCCTTAATCGCCTCCGTTTGGGTGAGCCTCTACCCTCTTTCATCCTTCATAGCCGAAATCACATTTTGTTCCCTGCTGCCCCTCAGTAGGTGCGTTAAGAGCAAGTCCGCCTTATTAGCATTGGCATAACATTTCTGCCTGACCTTTAACATTGCCCCTTCTGCCTTTTTGGTCCTCAGGATCCCCAGTTGACCCTCTTCTAACCTGTACTCCCTATATACTTTCCTTGTGGGGTTCTCCTTCAGCTGCAGCCTCCACTTCCCCTTCCAACTGGGTTTCCAACAGCCTCAATTGTTAATTCCTCTCCTCCTTCAGAGCGATGAGTTCCCCCCTCAGAGTGACCTTGAACACGTCCCACCGTACACTGAGGCTCATATCCGTGTCGTTATTTCTTTCAAAGAATGCCTTAATGTTATTTCCTATGTCCTCCATGATCACCTGGTCCCTCAGGAGTTCCCCAGGGAAATTCCAACTCCAAACCTCTGGCCTTCGCCTACCCAACTGCATTTTCACCTGCACTACCCTATGATCGGCGATCCCATGGGGCCAGTCTCAACCCGCTCCACCCCTCCCACCAGGCTCTTCGAGACCCAGATGTAATCAATTCTAGATTGGGTTCTATGCACATCTGAAAGAAACGTGTACCCCTCTTCCTCCCCCTCAACATCTTCCACAAATCCCTCAATCCTGTCCCCACAAACCGCTCCTTTAGCTGTGGGGAAGCCACTGACCCCCACCTGCGTGCTGTGTCCGATCTAACCGCTTGTCCCAAGCCAAGTTAAGGTCCCCCATCAGGATGATTTGCCCCCTCACAAACCCCTCCAACACACCCAGGGTCTCCCTCACCAACTTACCCTGTCCCACATTTGGAGCGTAAACCGAAGCTATAGTATAAGTTGTGCCCATATGATTCCCCCCTCACCATGATGAACCTCCCATTTTTATCCCTAAGGATATCTTGGATTCTGAAGTCCATACCTCTCCCAAATGCCAGCGCCACCCCCCCTTTCTTTGTGGGACGTGACGCTAAAAATATCTGTGAGAAACCCTTCAAGTGCAGGCGACCCTTATCTTTACGCAGCAGGTGGGTCTCCTGCAGACTAGAACGTCTGGCACATACATTCTAGTAAATTGTTCCAGTTTAGCCCGCTTGAGGGGGTGGGGGGATTTAACCCCCTCACATTATGAGTTAGCCACCTGAAACCGAAATGGTGTTTTACCCCACTCCCTCAAGCAGCCCTCCCGCCCCCAGCCCCAACCCTCCTTTACTCCCCAGTACACCCTGTAATCCTGTAACAAGCGCTATGGCTCCCCCCATTGTCCCTCCCCTGCCCCTTCCCTGCCCAGAAACCCCAACATTGGGCTAGGCCGCACCTTCCCTCTCAACCCCTCCATCACAAACGCCTCCCCCACCCCACCCGGACACTCCGGTCCTCGCTTGTTCCTACACGCTTTCTACTCCTCCCTCCCAGGCCCTTAATGTAGCCCATAAGTCCACCACCCCCATAGACCACCCGAGTGTCGCTAAGGTCACCCAGCCCCCTCAACATTACGACCTCCCTCCACCTCAGTACTCCAAACTTTCAACCCCCCGTGGGGCCTCGCAGCGCACCCTTTCTCTTGCCACGTTCCCCCACAGTTGCCCATTCGCCGGGTCTTCTCATTTCCCTTTGCCCCCCCCCCCGGGATGAAGGCTCCCCAGCGTGGCCCCTCCTCGTTATCCAGCTCCAATCTTATAATGCTGTGCGCCTCCTGGAGCGTAGTAGCCCGCTTCTGATTCCCCTCCCACTCACTCTATTCTCAAAACGGTTCAGAGTCACAGGTAGGGATAGACTTCTTGCTCTATGAGCATACACTTTTTTTTATTATACAAAAAGAAAGTCCAGTATTTCAACCAATGTCACTCAACACTCTTACCCCATCAAAAGTGGAGTCAATTATCACAACACTTTATTTAAATCTAATGCATTTCATAAAAACAATCATAAAAATGATCATAATACATAAAACATATACAATATGTTAAAACCACACAAGTAAGAACACCATAAGTGAATAATGTTGTAGTCATTTCTTTAGGATCATACACTCTGATTCCTATGCCACACTACTGATGGCCTATTTCCTATTGGTGTAATGTAAACAACCCGACTTGTACAAGTTTCTGTCCTTAAGATACAATAATGTAGGACATTCTTCAGGGGAAATTGTCTTGTGCCGGAATTAATAATTCTTCTTTAGGGGAGAACCCTGTTAATCAAAAACAATGGACACCCTATTAGTATCTAGTAATCCATTATTAGTCTTACTTTACATAAAATTAAACCCTCATCCCTAAGAGGGTGAACAACCGGTATGAATCTGACTACATACCTCTCTTCCCCATTAATGAATCTTGGGCCTGTTCTGTAATTCTCTGCAGATTCCCAATTTCTTCAGGAATTCTTGCGTTTCCTTATTCTCTCCTTTCTATGGTAATGTGTGATACGGGCAAAATTAGTATGTGGGGACTTTACACAATCCCATTTCTATTCACTAACAATCAAACAAAATTATAGTCCATCTTACCAATCTCAATGATGGTCTGTAATGCAGTAAGGTAAGCACTCTCAGTCCTGTGTGAAATATTCCACAAAGGACTCTCCCATATCAGTGGTAAGTGAAAACTTTCCACCACCCTTTAGGGGTCAATAATCTGAAAAGAGACAGAATCCCTATTTAGTGACCTCATCTCCCCATATATCATGGCATAATCTCCCCCAAACATCAAAAAAGATAGAGGCCCTTTTCCTTACTTACTTTAAAATGTCACTTTTTCAAGCCTCACTATTCCTGTGTCATCATCAGCATCTGGAGATTCACATATAGATTCGCGGGTAAAAAAGCCTCTCTTTAAATACCCACCAGCACTAGTGAACTCGCGCGAGATTCACGGGTCAAGACGCAACGTTGTGACGTCATTGCGCACTTGCGGCACGCAATGACGTCACGGTGCCGCGAGCGTACACATCCCGGTGGAAAATCCCATATATTTGGGCACCACGTGTGAATTCCGTGACACATCGCCAAAACAGTGATAATCATCACGGCGTGTCCATTGCTCTCAGGGAATAAAGGGTAAAGACATCAAACTTCAGTGCGAGTTTTTCCTTTTGGTTAGTATGCATCCATTAATGCATTGATGCCAGTAGTCCATATATTAGACTCACATACGTTCTTTCAAAAAGATACAATGGACACCATTTAACAATTGGTGGCCACAGTCTCCCCATAAAACTCTGACATTACTCCCATTGCCATTACATAGTTACAACAGCTATGTTTTGACACAATCAGAACACAGGACAAAGCATTGATAAAGACAAATGCATAGACACAGATAAGTGAACATAATCTCAGCAATTGTCACATTACTCACATAGGCATTACATAATATTGCAAACCATTTAGTATTACATTATTCAGAACACAAGGGGTCACACCAGAAAACACAACTGCACCGCACAATACGGAGTCATAGGGACCAAACATCCTAGTCTTCCTCTACAAGGTCTAGTTATTCTGAACGTAGGAGAGGGGGCAAAAAAGAGAGACCAATGAATATTTGTAATTAATCTCCGCACACCTCCTAGGCATTATGCCACTCAACTCCTTCGTTCAATCCCTTGATATGACTTTTGGACAGAAAAATGAGTTTCTGTTCTAGATGCAATAATTTTTTGTTGTTGATCACCTGTGACTGACCTTTGATGTGTTTCAAAATACACCATTCAAAGTCATTATGTGAATGTTTCATTTCTATAAAGTGCTTGACCATAGGGGCCTGTTCCACCTTGTTTCTAATGCAACTTCTATGCTCAATCATTCTAATTCTGCATTTCCTGTTCGTTTTACCAATGTAAATTCGTTTGCATGGACATACGATCAAATAAATAACATTATTTGTGTTACAATTCGTATGTTCATTGATATTCCACATCCTGTCCAGACCCAAATCTACATTCACTGTTTTCTTTGTTTGGGTGCACATACAACAGTTTCCACAAGGGAAATGCCTAACTACTGGGGAAAGACCCCATAGGTTTGTTTTTGCAAAGGTTTCTTTTTGATGCTCACATCATTTCTCATTATCAGATTTCTTACAGTGGTGCTTTTATTGAAAGCTACAATGGGCCTACCTACTTCCTTGGTCATGATCTTATTCCAATTCCTTGTTACAATGCCCTAAATTTTATATGACAGATTGCTGAATGTATTAACAAATACAAGGGGCGTCTCCTTTATCTTTCTTTCTCTCTGAGTTTGATGATCAAGGAGAGATTCTCGATTGTTGTTAAACGCTATCTTGGCTGCTTTTTTAACCAAGGGGGTGGGATAGCCTCGATGTACCAATTTAGTAATTTTAGTGATCAAATTATTAGCTCCATCCTCATATGATTCATTGGTGCTACTGTTCTTTTTCAATCGCAAAAATTGCCCAAAAGGGAGATTGTTCTTAACATGTTGGGCGTGATGACTTCTGAAGTGCAACAACGCATTTTTGTCAGTGGCTTTGGTATACGGTCGGACCAATAAAGATCCGTTCTGATGGTATATACAAATATCTAAGTAGTTAACTTCCTTATTACTTACATTGCTAGTAAACTTCAGGTATCTATTTTGTCGATTAAGCCACTGTAAAAAATGGTCCGTTTCCTCTTCATTCCCTTTCCAGATAATGAAAACGTCGTCTATATAACACAACCAACATACGATATTATTCTGGAAGGTATTGCGTTCATTATAGACCACCGTTTCCTCAAACATATTAACATACAGATTGGCGACATTCGGGGCCATGGCTGAACCCATAGCTGTCCCTTCAATCTGCTTGTAGAACTGTCCCATAAATTGGAAGAAATTTTTTGTAAGTGCCATCTCTGTGCACCATTTAATAAAAGAGTTGGATACTGGATTCTCATCATCTCTTTTCAATAAAGTCTCCTCTACTACCTCCAAAGTGGCCAACTGAGGTATATTAGTATATAACGCTTGAATATCTAAGCAAATAAGTAAGTTGGCCTCGGGGTCAAAAATGTTGCCCTCTATTCTGTTGATAGCACCCGTGGTGTCTTTAATGTAACTTTTCATAGTCGGAATGAAAGGTCTCAAATAAAAATCTACAAATTTGGAAAGTGGTTCCAAGAGAGAACTAACCCCTGAAACAATTGGTCTACCTGGCGGGTTCTCTACGTTTTTATGTATTTTAGGCAATGTATAAAAAATGGGGACGCGGCCGTCCTCTCTAATTAGATATTCACCCTCTTGTTTGCTAATCATATGTTCATCCACAGCCTTTTGTACTTTATCTCGGATAATATTCAAAAGATCATTGCTAGGATCTTTGTCTATTTTTTGGTAGTGATGTTCATCTGATAATAATCTTTCACATTCTCTGATGTAATCACTCCAGTTCAAGATTACAATAGCGCCTCCTTTATCGGCCTGGCGGATAATTATCTTATCATTGGCACCCAAACTTTTCAAAATCTTTTGTTCTGCTATACTCAAGTTAGAATGATGAGGGATACCCTTAGTTTCTAATTTGGTCACTACGTCGCGTCTTGACCCCCGAATCTCGCGCGAGTTCACTAGTGCTGGCGGGTATTTAAAGAGAGGCTTTTTTACCCGCAAATCTATATGTGAATCTCCAGATGCTGATGATGACACAGGAATAGTGAGGCAGGAAAAAGTGACATTTTAAAGTAAGTAAGGAAAAGGGCCTCTATCTTTTTTGATGTTTGGGGGAGATTATGCCCTGATATATGGGGAGATGAGAGGTCACTAAATAGGGATTCTGTCTCTTTTCAGATTATTGACCCATAAAGGGTGGTGGAAAGTTTTCACTTACCACTGATATGGGAGAGTCCTTTGTGGAATATTTGACACAGGACTGAGATGCTTACCTTACTGCATTACAGACCATCATTGAGATAGGTAAGATTGACTATAATTTTGTTTGATTGTTAGTGAATAGAAATGGGATTGTGTAAAGTCCCCACATACTAATCTTGCCCGTATACTAATTTTGCCCGTATCACACATTACCATAGAAAGGAGAGAATAAGGAAATGCAAGAATTCCTGAAGAAATTGGGAATCTGCAGTGAATTACAGAACAGGCCCAAGATTAATTAATGGGAAGAGAGGTATGTAGTCAGATTCATACCGGTTGTTCGCCCTCTTAGGGATGAGGGTTTAATTTTATGTAAAGTAAGACTAATACTGGATTACTAGATACTAATAGGGTGTCCATTGTTTTTAATTAACAGGGTTCTCCCCTAAAGATGAATTATTAATTCCGGCACAAGACAACTTCCCCTGAAGAATGTCCTACATTATTGTATCTTAAGGACAGAAACTTGTACAAGTCGGGTTGTTTACATTACACCAATAGGAAATAGGCCATCAGTAGTGTGGCATAGGAATCAGAGTGTATGATCCTAAAGAAATGACTACAACATTATTCACTTATGGTGTTCTTACTTGTGTGGTTTTAACATATTGTATATGTTTTATGTATTATGATCATTTTTATGATTGTTTTTATGAAATGCATTAGATTTAAATAAAGTGTTGTGATAATTGACTCCCCTCCCACTCAAACATTAAGCCAAAGGGGAAAGTCCACTTATATTTTATCCCCTTCTTTGACAGCTCTTTCAGGACCGGACCCATACTCCTTCTTTTCAGTAATGTGCTCGCAGCCAAGTCCTGAAACAACAATATTTCCTGCCCTTTGTAGAGAACCGGCTCGCTTTGCCTGGCTGCCCGCAACACTGCTTCTTTCTGCGCATATCTAGCTAAAGCGACCACTACTTCCCGAGGTCTGGCGTTAGGACCTCCTGGGATCCGGCTGACTCTGTGGGCCCTGTCCAGTGTTATCTATCCCAGGTCCCCTTTGCCCAAGAGTTCCGCAAATACGCTCTGTCATTCCTCCTTCAGTTGTCGATCCGTCACTGCCTCTGGAAGCGCCTTAATCCGGATGTTGACCTTATGTGCATTGCCTCCATGTTCCTTGTCGCAGTATCCAGCCGATCTATGGCCTCACTATTAGCCATTGTTTCCCTCTCGTTTTCCTGGAGGCCTCTTTCCAACAAATCGGTCCTTTCCCCTTACTGAGCTACTTCTTGTCGGATTTCTCCCAGTGCCACATTGAGGTCGGTTCTCATAAATTGAAACTGCTCTTGAAAGGTTTGAGCCAGAGATTCTCTCACGGCCTGCATTTCCCCCCTGAAATCTTGCCTCGTCATCTGCGCCGGCTCCTCCTCCGCCTCATGGCCCCTTCGCTCCTTCGAATAGCCACTGCTGACTCTACTAGAGTCCTTGTTCTCCATTGCAGGCCAGAGTGTGGGCAGTGTTCCCTGGAGCTCCCCAGTGGAGTGGCTGGCCTTCCCAGATTTCCCCCTGGACCTGGAAGACATCTATGTTGGGCCGAGGTTGCAGCCCCTGCCGTGTTCAGGTCGGCAACCCGAGTCCTCCGTCCCTACTATACAGGCCTGAGTCCCCTCACCCCAGGTCCAACTAATCCCCCGCTCCTGAGGGGATCATCCTCCCCCCAACCCTGGTGTTTCTTCCTCTGTGGGGGTGTTCCTCCCTCTCCGGGTCCGTGGGTCTCCTTCTGCGTAGCCTCCTAAATCGGCCCCCCTGTCAGAGGAAAGCCTTTGGGCGCTATTCCAACGGCACCGGCCCCAAGAGTCCACTCCGATGCCTGGCCCTTATGGCACAATCAAGTCTAGAAATGGAGGGGGGATCCCAGCCCCCTCTGGCGGTCCACACAACACAACCCTTACTTTTCTCCTCCTAGTTCCCCCACGGGGGGTCGCCCCAGACTGCCTCTGGCGGCTGCCGCCCTGCGCAGGTTTGCCCTGGGTGATCAGCACTATGCGGACTGCTCCAAGTCCCTGCCGGTGGGTGGTGCTGTCTGGCCACGACCACCTTGCAGCTCCTGTTCTTCCTTGGGCCTCACCCCTGTCGAGGGCCAATTCAATCCTCCTGTCCTCCAGACCTCTCTGCCCTGCTGGGATACGCTTCTCTTGGGAGGAAGAGCACCAGGTCAGCGCACCTCTCCCCAGCCGCCACCGCCACCACTGATTTCCACTCCGGTGTGCTCTACTGTCTTAGTGCTCTGGCGCAGCTCCGCACTTCAGGGCCTCCAGTCTCCGCCTCCGCGGGCGGCCCTCTGCTCCCTCCTCACTTCAAGGCCCGGACCTGCAGCTCCCCCTGCACCACACGCTCTCCGCTCCTCACCGCACCCGCGTGGTCCAACGCTGTCTTCAGGCAAGGGGGTGAGGCACTCCCCACCCTCGCTCTGCTCTGTCCTGGTAGGGGTGCACCCCAAGAGAGCACCAGGGATGCCGTGCCTCAGCCCCCCATTGCTGCTGCCTCCACTGGGGGGGAGTTCACTCCGGCGCACTCTGTCTCCTCACCTACTTCGCCGTTGCTGCACACTTCGTGGGTCCACCCTGGGAGGGGGGCCCCCCCGCTCCACAATGTACACCCACCTGGGCCTCCACTAACCTCCGGCGCTGACTCCCGGAGAGCTCCGTGCCGCCCGCGCCTCCTCACAGGGGGCCCTTAGCTGCCGGCGCAATAGAACAGCTCAGAAGACTTGGTAGGCGGCTGCCCCGGGCCTCGGGAGGGAGTGGAGGGATAGCACACACACCAGCCAGCGTGGGCAAACTTTCTCCCCGACATCACAGCAAAGTGAGCTGTGCACATTATTGGTTAGCCCACAAGAACCTGGAGGGGGAGCATACCGGCATAATACACGCTTAGCCACCTGGCTGCTAACATAAACTATCCAATGCCTAGTGGATCCATGGATAGGGAAGGCTTGGGAGTTCTTTGAGCCAATGAAGCAACTAAAGGCCAAGATAACAGTGACTTCTGGGACACAAGTGGAACGGCTCAGTTGCGCCTGACCTCTATAGGCCCATCACTGGTGGCTGCCCATAACCCACGCTGCTCGCAATCACTGGACTGATACTTACAAGGGAGGCCTCCATCACAGGGCAGACACCTAAGGCGCAGCCAGGAATCCGGCGAGGGCGGAGGAGGTTGAGTGACATCGGCTTGGCCTATGGAACTGTCGCCTCCATCTTGATTGCGGCTTGCAAACAGGTTATCACAGACTTGGCTGAGGGGGCTGACGGCAGCCACCTGATCCTGAAAGTTCAAAAACTAGAGCTCGCTGGAGGGCCGCCCCACGGGCGTACCCGGTGGATGTTGCGGGTCTCAGCCGCCCGCGACCCACATCATTGGCAATGTCGAAGTCGGGCAAAGGAGGCAAGCACCAGGCAAAGCTACTCTTTGACTCGCACAGCCCAAACCCAGCCACATGATGGAGACACCTTCTGACGCACAATCCCAGGCGCCGCCTCAGGACCCCGCCGTGGCGTTCCAAGATATCAGAGATATTCACCCAGCGGCAGTCTGGTATCCAGTCTCTGGATGGGAAACTCGACTCACCTGCAAAGTGGACCACATGCATTCCTGCTGGATAAACACGGCGAGAGGTTAAATGAAGCAGAGAGGAAGATCTCGGAGGTCGAGGCCACATCCACCTCAACAGCCGGGGAGATGTGCGGAGTGCAGAAGGCGCTCAAAGAACTTACCGACAAGCAGGATTATTTAGAGTGGAGGCTGAGGAGGAATAACCTTAGGCTTGTCAGGGTTCCGGAAACAAATGAGCCAAGGAATATGGATGTCTTCGTGGAGGAATTACTGCAGGAGTCACTGGGCTCTGAGGGCTTCTCTGCAGTATGTATAGTTGAAAGGGCACACTGCATCCCGAGCGGAAGGAAACTGATCCTGGCGCTCCACCATGCCCGATCATAGCCTGACTCTTGAATTATCAGGACAGAGACGTGGCCCTCCGCAAGGCTAGGGAGAAGGGCTCGATTCTCTTCAAGGGTGACACGATTAGAATGTTCCCGGGCTTCGCGGACAAGGTGCAAGCTTCGTGGAGGACCTTCTTGAAGGTCAAGAAACAGCTACGGGACTGGGGGATGAGATCTGCAATGATGTTTCTGGCCAGGCTGAGAGTT